>NC_073307.1:10747681-11471431 GCF_027595985.1 Sorex araneus | reverse complement strand
TGTCACCTCGACTACACTCTATATTGTAGGTGCACTTAACTAAGAGAAAACATACAAAGCAATCAGCTACTTACTTAAATGCAAAACCATTTTGACTTTTGAACAAAAAGAAGCACAAGACAAAGACTGGTACAAAACTAAACAAAAAAGTAATTCAAATCAACGTTTAGTTAAATCTTGAAGGAAAATAAAAACCAACTTAGAAAACATAGCAGTCAAGAAAGAATGTGAAAAAGACAGTTGCGAAGAGAAACCTGACATTTAAACTTAGGCCCCCGCTGCTGCCATAGCAACTTCTCTGACAACTTGTTTTTAAAAAAAGGGAAAAAGAAGGACAAAAAAATCTATTCTCTCCTTTGCTTCAAGGATAATCCTTGCTTTTTATGTTTTCACCCTGGGAACCATGGCACTTTTCTTCTTCTTCTTTTTGGGACTGTGCAGGAATTTCTTTTATAATAAAGCTAATAAATAATGAAGGGCTGATGTCCTTTGGACAACCAGCTGGGAAGCCTGATCTTCCCAGAGCACATTTTCACGCTTCGATGTGATCTGGGTGCCGAGAAGCATGAGTTGGACCCGTGGGTTTATATTTCGGGTTGATGCTCCGTCGAATTCTCAAGTTGAATGCAGCATTGAGCATAATTCATGGAGGAAGCGGAGTCTCTTTCCATTGTTCAGTTGAATCCTGCGTGTGAACCAAATCTGGTTAACGTTCCTATCTATTCCGTAACTCAGTTCACTTTGGTAATGTCATCACCTGGGGCTCAATGAAAGTAGCAAGAGGACATAGAGAGAGTATAGCGATAAGAGTGCATTCCTGGCATCTGCCTCAACTCAGTTTCAGTTTTAGCCCCCACATCGTATAGACCCTTGAGCATTTGGGGGTGTAGTCCTGGAGAGCTCTGAGTACTATTGGGTGTGGGTCCAGAACCCCTCAGCACCACAAGCCCTGATGTCATCACACCCTCATGCCCCTATGCTGAACCGACTTCCCATTGGCTGAGAGTTGCCAGTGGGGTGCCAGACCTCTGGAACACCACCTGGCTGCCTCCCATCCCAAGTGTATTGAGTCTAGATTCAAGCTGTGGCATCTGTCCAATCAAATGCCACTTGTCCATGTAGAGTAATATATTTTTTATAAACAAGAATTCTCTCATGACTTCAGGACAGAACTTGAATTTCCACGGGCTCCTGTGGCCAGAAGAAAGCATGTCATCACCCGAGGGCCTTGCTGCTGTCTTATACCTAATTTGCTGCCAATTGTTTTTCTTTTGCAAACTCTGGGACAAGAGGAGTGACAGAGTGACAGTGAATGGTTTTTCAGCTGTCTTCTCTGCAAGTCTTAAGTTTGAACTTCAGGAAGCCTCTTTGTACTTAAATATTTCATTTATTTGTTTTTGCTTCTTAAGATAAATGTGTGCCTGACTTGAGAAAATTAGCATGGTGTAAGCCCACTGTTTGGTGTTTTTAATGTGTGGGAGAAAAATTTCCAGGATTATTTAATGCCTACGAAAGGTTTAACTGTTAATAATCTCCTGGAACCTTGAGATTTCCTGAAAGAAGAATCTTTTGATAGTAATCTTCCCTTCATCTGCTTAGCCTCCTGACACGTCTTCTAAGTAAAGACAATAAGGAATTTCACTGTTCCTTAATTTGTAAATAGCTAAACCAGCATCAAGCCTAACTTTATTAATACCGATTGTTCCATACTGTTTTGCTACGTCTGGCAAAACCATGTCTCAGGGTTGACATCCCAAATCCTCTCTACCTTCGGTTCCTCCCAAACACGTTACATATGGACTTAAAGGGAAGTTTGTTTCTTTTTCCCTTTCTTTTATTTTCCCCCATTTGTACATACAGGCTTACTGAATTTGTGTTTTATTCCAATAGTGAAACGGAAAGAGAGGGTGAAGGGCAGAGGGGAGCCTAGACCTTAGCATATGCGCCTGGAATTGCCTGGATTAGCCTACAGAAGAGCAGTTTTCCAGGAAATTGTCAGTGACGAATTGGCCTCTTCATCTCTGACATAAGCTGTATTGGCCGTTCTCCGGCAGAGGTGAAAATTAGACCGTCACCACCATGAAAATGACGGTTTGACCAGAGCAGACAGAGCTGGTGGGATGATGAGATGGCCCAGATGGCTGTATAAAAACACACGCATTGTGAAAATAAAGGCCTTGAGTTTTGCAACCGCCCTGGAAATGCGTTTCTCGTAAAGCATGACCTGCTCTGAGGGTTGTGCTGAGTGATGGCCCCAGCTGCTGTCCCTGTCTTGAAAAATCCCCGGGGCCCTGTGTGGTAGGGTTGGGAATTGACCTCTGTGCTGGGTGCAGGGATTAATGCATGCTCCTTCTTTTACAACAAGGGACCTGGCTAAGTGGTGGCATTAGCAACCCCGGCCTACTGGAAGCCGTGGTCAAACTGCTCCGAGCTTCCCTCCCTGATCAGTTCCTTTCCCCCCTCCTCTTAGTGCTGACTCCGGCGTTGTGATCTGCCCCCCTCCTCCTCCTCTTTATTCTTCATAGGTGCTTCCTCGGATAAATCTCCCTCCTAATTCTGCCTCACCATCTGTTCCTTGAAGGACTTCTGCTCCTGGAACTGGCAGGTGCTGGGCGCCAGGTCACTGAAACCAAACAACACTTTTTGATCTCAAAATACTCATCTTTCTGCAATTTGCCAGCACTTTCCCGATGACCTAAATTAGCACCATCGATATTTCATGGTTAAAAATGTAGCGGTGGAGAATATGAATGCTGGTCATCATAGCTATGTCTTTAAAGTCTATTGTCTCCCGAATTCAGTTTTGTCTTAAGGAGATTAAATTTGTTTTTTTTTGTATATTTGTTTTTGTTTTTTGGTTACCCACCCAGTGATGCTCAGGGATTACTACTGGCTCTGCACACAGACCTTACTCCTGGCAATGGTCATGGCACCATATGGGGTGCCAGGGATTGAACCCAGGTCAACTGTGTGCAAGGCAAATGCTGTAATTGCGCTACTATTTTTCTAGTCCCTAAAGGGATTAAATTTGTCTAAAGGTATGAAATTTGTATGAAAGACTTGATAATTTCTTAAGGGAAAACACAGCAGTACTCCTGAAATTCTCTAGACTATGTATCTGGTTATAAATTAGTAAGATGAGCAGGGGAATAACATTCTGTAATTAAATTCACCAATAAACAAGTTCTTAGCTGTAGAAGTAATTTGAACAACATGATGTTTTTCTCATTTGAACTTCAGAGTCACTATCCTTTCCTGGCCAGCACTATCTGAGTGTCTTCCTGTGCTTTGACAGATCCAGTTAATACTCTTAATACAAGCCTGTTAGTCCCCTGTGTAATTTTTCTGCCAAATTCCTTTTAAATGCTATCCTTAAATCTAATGATCCTTTTCTCTATTCATCATGTAGAGACTCTCACTACTTTTACAGCTAGCTCATTCTTCTACCAGTGTCTCTTATTCTTGAAGGATCGAGATAGAAAGACATCAATGTTTCCATCCTGAGTAATTAGTTGGCTAAGTTGTACATCAATCCACAGAAGCAAGTATGTACAATTCTTCAACTCGAAGTTTATGACATATCCTGACACCTGTATCACTTGTATCGCTTGTCATTCTGTTGATCTTTGTTTTGCTCTAGCGAGTGCCAGTAATGTCTCCATTCATCCCTGACACGTGCTAGTGTAGCCCAATGGTATTTACTCGCTCCAGGAACACAAAAAGCCTAAAACTGTTTGTTCAGGGTTTTGACAAAGAAGTCTGACCATCTCATAGGTGGGCAGCCACGAGATCTTTTGATGTCCCGTGGAATCCAGTCAGTAACAGCTCTAGTTCAGCGGTCATCTCTAAATCGCATTACGTGTCCAGCTCATCTGATTTTCGACACCTTGGCAAACGAGACAGCATCCCTGATTCTTGATCATCCACGGAGGTCGGAACTCTGGATTCATTCTCTCACTGAGTGAAATGTGATACTCCAAGCATAGCTCTTTTGACTCCTCTGTGGGATGCCTGAATAGTGTTCTCATCTTGTTTGCTTAGGGCCCAGGTCTCTGAGGCATATGTTAGTGCACGAAGAACAGTGGAATCAAAAAGATGTGCCTGGAGTCGGAGGTTCTTCGTCCTCTTAACCACTTCTTTGATGCTCTTGAAGACGTTCCACGCTGCTCTCTTCCTCCTGTGCAGTTCTGGTGCCAAGTCGTGACATCTGATAGAAACTATATAGAATGGTGCCTCTAAAAGTGTACAACCTGGTAATTTGAACTCCAGCATTTACTAGTTTTGTGACTTCAGGAAAGTCAAGGAGTTCTTTGGATGTCAGTTTCCTCTTGCAACTATTTCTGAGTATCTACTAAAAGAATTCCATAATAGTCAGGTGGTGTACATAAAGTATTAAATAATTGTTATGTGTGGAGAGCCCTTAATAAACATTAGCTATTTTGTTACTATATGCTATGGCTCAAAATGCCTAAATGTAAGAATTTTCTTTTCCTTGCTCCATATTTTTTTTCAACTTATTTTCAAGTAACAATTCATTTTCTATAAATGAAAAAGTCAGTAACTATAAGTTCACCTGTATCCAAATCCAAGTTCTGCATTTGTGCCAAAGTCTTGCTTTTACACTCTTTTTGTATATGTATAAATCTATAATGCATGCATATTTTATTTGATGCAGGTGTTAACTATTTTATGGTGCCAGTGAGACAGTACAAATGCTTGCCTTGCATATGGCTGACTCCAGTCCAACCTTAAGTTCCATTGAGAGATCCCATTTGGTCTCCTGAGCACTGCCAATGGCCATTCCTGAGCAAAAAGCCAGGAATATTCCCTGCATATGGCCCCTTTATATCCCCCCACTAATAATAATGAAGTTGTTAATTATTTTATTAAAAGAAGATGATGAGTGCACTAGAACATGGCAAACTATCA
This sequence comes from Sorex araneus, assembly GCF_027595985.1. NCBI lineage: Eukaryota > Metazoa > Chordata > Mammalia > Eulipotyphla > Soricidae > Sorex > Sorex araneus. Next base: position 11,466,502 of record NC_073307.1, on the reverse strand, counting down.
ATCTAGAAGTCGTTCTTTCTAACATCTGGTTGGAGATAATATAATATTGAAATTCTGAAGTTCTTGACAGACTGCAAATTCTGTTAGCAATACTGAGTGGAACTTAAACACTTGATTTTTTTTGATTGAAAATGAATAATGAGAAATAGTAGATTTACCTCTTGCTTGAATTTTTTCCTTTAAAATATGTTTTTTTTCCATTTTGCATTAAAATGGGGAGAGTTAAGCAGTGATTATAGTTGACAGTACTTAAATACATAATTAAAATGTGCTAAGCAAGTAGAAGTTTAGTGTTCACATAAAGGTAAATATGTCAGGTGTTTGTGTGTATTGACTGCATGGGGGATTTCTCTCATAGCATTTACATATTCATCATGATGTTCCCTACATTAAATACATTAATGCTAGTTGTGAATAATAACTCAAAGCTTAACAAAAATTTGGAGAATTAAGCACCAAGGTTTACAAAACTTTAGAATTTGGAAAAAATCTGATTTATTTTCATATAACTGAAAGATACAGAAAATGTGATCATGCAAACCTCCCAGAGCAGAACATTCATCTCATTTGACCAAAAATTCTAGACTGAAAGGATGCCTACCAACTTGCTTATCATACCTCATTCGAAGACCAACGATGCCTTTCATGTTTCATGGCATTAGGCACACAGAGTATCATCCCATTCATCAAGGAATGCTTGATCTGAACTTGTCACAGGTAATGAACCAAGAGAGGGGATGAGGAGAGATTGTGCTTGAGAGAGCATTTTGAGCTTACATTCTCCTTCCATTCTCCATTCAGAAGACCCTCTTCCTTCACGTCCTCTTCTCTCTGTTTCTCCTTCAGATTCTTTCTTTCTTTCTTTCTTTCTTTCTTTCTTTCTTTCTTTCTTTCTTTCTTTCTTTCTTCCCTCTTTCCTTTCTTTCTTTCCTTCCTTCTTTCTTTCCTTCCTTCTTCCTTCCTTCCTTCCTTTCTTCCTTCCTTCCTTTCTTTCTTTCTTTCTTTCTTTCTTTCTTTCTTTCTTTCTTTCTTTCTTTCTTTCTTTCTTTCTTTCTTTCTTTCTTTCTTTCTTTCTTTCTTTCTTTCTTCCTTCCTTCCTTCCTTCCTTCCTTCCTTCCTTCCTTCCTTCCTTCCTTCCTTCCTTCCTTCCTTCCTTCCTTCCTTCATGTTTTTTGGTGGAAAATGAACCTGCAAGCAGCATCCGAATATTTATTTGCTGTCGTCTATCTGAAAGTTTTTCTCAGACTTTATTTTTCATTTTGGTATGAATTAGACATCCCTGGAATTTCTAATGAGGAAAACAACAGGATTGACCAGAAAAAGAAATAGATTCCTATAAATGAATTTATTGATTAATAAGTATTATTTCATTTTGAAATATTAATACTTAAGATCTACAGAGAGTTAGAGGGGGCTAATAGAGCAGATTCTTGTGTTGCACTTGCCCTGGTTAGCAATCACCAACACAAATCATTAGTTTTATTCGTTTCCTTTTATTTCCATTTTTGAAACCATGGTACATTAAAGTGAAACCATAACATCATATCATGTCAGCCTTAAATACTTCAGTAAAGATTCTAAAAGTTTAGTTATTTTGCTCCCACTGCTGATGCAATCATTCAAGGTTTGATCGGTATAACATTCCAGCATACTCTATGTTAACCTTTCAAACAAAACCTTTATTGTACAGTCACTGAAAAGCTTTGCTTTGTTATCAAATATTTTTTTTTTTTTTTGCTTTTTGGGTCACACCTGGTGATGCACAGGGGTTACTCCTGGCTCTGCACTCAGGAATTACCCCTGGCCGTGCTCAGGGGACCATATGGGATGCTGGGATTTGAACCCGGGTCGGCCGTGTGCAAGGCAAACGCCCTACCCGCTGTGCTATCGCTCCAGCCCCCTGTTATCAAATATTGACACTGCACATTTGGGAATGCGTATTCTGTGGGCTGTACCAACTAGTTAATGAAAAATCTTTTAGATAATTGAAAATTTTGCATTGCTAAATCCCCTATGTGAAAAATACAGTTTTCTTGATTTCTTTTTTTTTTTTACTTGTAAACATTGGTTTGGGGTCTTGGCAAATGCAATCAGTGCATCATGCTTTAGCTTTTCCTCAAGTACTAGTCCTCTGGTAAGTAGGTTTTTTCAGAAAGCCTGTTAGAAGGTTGAAACTTGATATATATGCACAATAAAAGCCAAACCAAACCCTAACAGCAATGCAGGACAGATGCTGTGCTCTGGAGGGCTGAGTCAAGGGTCACTATTTTTACCCCAAGGTAGAGGAGACTGAATATCAATCCCTAGGAAAATGATATTATCTTGTTTTTTTAAGGCACTGAAGACACAGTTCACTAACTGCTCACCTTTGCAGATGTAGTGGCCGATTAATTGCATAGCAGAAAATACAAGTGAAGTTTTAATTTAAAAAATGTTTTATGTGTTTGGAGAGATAGTACAGAGGGTAGGTTCTTGCCTAGCATGTGGCTAACCCAAGTTAAATCTGTCACACCTCTAGAGTGATCCCTGAGCACAAAGCCAGGAGTAAGGCCTTAGCATTGCTCTGTGTGGCCCCAAAACCAGAATAAAGAAATAAAATTGAAGAAAATTTCAAGTGTTCTAAAGATTTAGCAAAGAAAAAAATCTATACATCCTATATTTGAAATGGACTTTGAGTTTTAATTTTAATATAAACATAGGATTTCTTGTTTCTTCTTTTTTTATCCTCCTCCTCCTCTTCCCCTTCTCTCCTTTATCACAAAATTGAGGTGTTGTTCAAAGGCCTAAAAAAATAATGCTAGAGCAACCTGTCCATTTTTTCTAACTTCTCATGCAATCAAAATGATTTAATGTGTTCTTATCATTAATAATATAACAGGCTGCAACTAGAATGTACTGAACCACATCCAATTTCATTTTGTTTTCTCAGTGAAATTGGGTGGAGAGTGAAAAGTAGAGCATTCCAATTTGCCTAGTAAAATAACCATCCTTCAAGACGAGCAGCTTTAGTGAATTCAGTTCACTGGCACTGTGGAATTGTGGTGACATTTTAGTAGCTCTTCACCTTTCTTGGAGATCATGTTATTTGGATTTTAAAAGAGGAAAAAGAAAAGAAAAGGGGAAAATGGCAAAACACAAAGGTTGCATTGTTCTTTTTTTTTGTTTTTTGGGGTGGCCACATCTGGCAGTGCTCAGGCTTACTCCTGGCCCTGAGCTCAGGGATCACTCCTTGGAGGAGTTTGGGGGACCATAAGGGATGCTGGGGATCAAATTAGGCCAGCAGTGTGCAAGACCAGCACCCTACATACTTCACTATTGCCCCTGCCCAGATGCATTTTTCAGTTTGTGTTTTCTCAATCCATCTCATATTTCATTTTGCAGTGTTTAATTAGAGATACGATAGCAAATCATCCTGAAATATACAGAAAATAGAAAATCTAGCTTTTTGCCTAGTAAGAATCTTCTTATGTAGATTTTTAAAGAGTTATTCAAGAGCTAATTTGGCATACATATATATATATATATCAGATGTTATATATGTCAGCTTTCTTGCATTGTACTAAATATAATTGTAAATAAATATACAAATGGGAAGACTTTATCATACACTTGCTATTCACCTCAAAATAGAGATATAGATTAATATATTCAGGGGCCAGGAGAAAGTATAGGGATTAAACAATCACTTGCCTTGCATGTAACCAAACTAGGTTCAGCATAGAGTTTCCTGAGCACCACCAGGAATGATCCCTGAGAACAGTGCCAGGAGGAAGTTGTGAGTATTACCATGAAAGGCTCAAAGGGAATACATTACTTGGGGATATTATTTTAACATTCAGATTGTTTTTTTAAACTCAGCCATTCAAGCATTTTTAGTATATTTTTATTCTTTCTTATAGGTGAAGTAACTCTACAGACCCAAACCAAACCATAAATGCTAACATTATGGTAAACATATGATCTAAATTATAACATTAATATTACAAAAAGAGTGGTAGAAGGTTGTGGGCACTTTAGTGGTGAAACAATAAATTTGTAATCAGAATTAAAAATGTTAACACTGGCAAACATATTACCTAAATTATACACACATACACACACATATACACACAAGAGAGTCTGTGTGCTTGATATGTGTGTATGTATATTTTAAAATAAAGTTTTGTTGAAAGAAAAATTATTTGTGCATGTAAATGAATAACTTCATTAATTATAATGACATGCTTATATGATGCCATGTTTTACCCCCACCTATATTAAGGACACACAGACTATTTTGCCTGTCCTATATGATGCAGATACTGTTTCCAGATTTTTATATGTCTCTTATAATGGCTGTTTTCCCCTTGGAAGTATTAAACTAGGTACTGTTGCAACATATTAATATTTAAAGATTTTAATAGCCACCCCCAATTGACCTTTATCTTCTCTCTCAGTGCTTGGGGGCCTAGTATTTTTGGCTCTTTGAAATGCCTTCCTCACTAAGCTTCATCCCTTCTAACTTTTGATTGAAAGTGAGAGATTTGAGACTCTTCCTTTCACACAATTTTTTTGTTTGTTTGTTTTGTTTTGTAGTCACACCCAATGATGCTCAGAGGCTCTGCACTCAGGAATTACTCCTGACAGTGTTCAGGGGAGAACCATATCCAATAATAGGGATCGAACCTGAGTCAGCTGCATGCCAAGCAAATGACCTACCCATTGAACTATCACTGCAGCCCCTCACTTGAACTCTTAAATTCATCATAGAGTCCTTGACTGTTCTAATTTCAGTATTTTTGTGTATTAGAAAATATGGACGCCCCAAAAGAGAGAAAATAGGCAAAAGGGATCAGTAGAACAGTCAGAACCGGAAAAAATATTTGTTTGCTTTGCCATGTTCCATGCACACAGTTTATGATGCTTCAAGTACAATGGTGACTCCCAACACTGTAACTAGCAGGATAATCATTAAAAAATGGGAAATATTAGAATATTCCTACACTGTGATAGAGATATGAAATGAGTATAGGATGTTGGATGTTGGGGAAACTGGCTTTCATAGATATGTTCTGCACACGGTTGCTACAAAATTTAATTTGTGAATAAATGACTGTCAAGGATGGCAAAGTGAAACACCGTGAAGTGAGCCTTGTCTACGGAGGCAGCATGTTACTTTTTATACTGCTTTGAGGCTCATATTTGAGGAATCAAGCAATGTGTGATTTTTTTTTAGTTATATGTCAGATATGTCAGATTCTTTCATTGCACATTATATATGTTTATTTTTACAGACATATTGTTATATAGTGTTGTATAGCATTTTGTGTTTATGGCTATATAAATAGCCATATTTTATATTTATACATATATAGTTTATATTCATGGTTGTAGAGTATTTCGTTGGATACTATAGCAAGTATATATTTCCAGTACATATATTAGAGATAATTAGTAGTTCCAATTTTGTCTCTATAAAAAGTACTTCTAGAAGCATCATGGAACATGCTGTGTGCTGAAGATATGCAGACGTCTGAGTTTGCTATATACTTAAAAGTTAAATAACTGAATCCTAGTATTCTTTGAATATTTTGAATTAACAAATACCATTAGTTTTCCAAACAGATTGTAATAGTTTATAATCCAGTTTAAAGTTAGGAGATTTTTTTTTCTGTCTGAATGTCCTCTGTATTGTGCCAGAATCAGTAAATGATTCAAGATGCAAAGGGGTAAGCATTAATCAGGTCAATATTCTTAATTTCCCTGTCCTCTGATACCTTAGTATCTCTAATCTTTGAAGATATTGGGGTTCTCTAATACACAAGATGCATTTTACAATTTTATTTTGCTTTTGGACTGGAGCGATAGCACAGCACACAGGGCGTTTGCCTTAAACTCGGGTTTGATTCCTCTGTCCCTCTCAGAGAGCCCAGCAGGCTACCGAGAGTATCCTGCCCACATGGCAGATCCAGGCAAGCTATCTGTGGCATATTTGATACGCTGAAAACAGTAACAAGTTTCACAATGGAGACATTACTGGTGCCCACTGGAGCAAATCGATGAACAATGGGACAACAGTGCTACAGTGCATCTTGCTTTTACAATATTTCTATGTGTAAGTCTTATATTCCATTCATTCTATTTTGAAGTAGAAATCTTCAGTACAGTATTTTTATCTTTTTGATATAAAAATATTTGCAATTATGCTTAAAACTATCTCTACATTTACTGAGGACATGTCTGTAAAAGGAAAATTCAAACTGTATACATGAATCACAGAACCAGCAAATCTGAAATAGGGAGATGGAAAGGGGGAAACGGAACAATGGTAGAAAGAAGTTGATGATGATCATGGAATTGGTATTATAAAAACTATCTCTGAAATTCAACTATGAATCTTTTTGTAGATCCTGGTGTCTCAATTTAAAAGAAATTAAGTACAGGAAAATCTTAGTGGAATGACTAATTATCATCGTTCAAAATGATCTAAAGCATAGCAGCAAACACTGATGGAGTAAGACTGAGCTGGCCATTAGCAGAGAGACAAAGAACAGCATTAATCTTGCCTATTTGATGGTCCAGCGGAAACTTTGTAATATGTTTTGCATCACCCTTTACCACAAACTTAGCGGCTTAATTCTTTAAAACATATATCCGTCATCTCTTTTGTGAGCCAGGCATCCAGGCATGGCGGAGTGCTCTGTTTCACAATCTGCAATCCAGGTGTCCTTGAGGTTGTGTTTCCATCTTTTGGTTTGACCTGGGATAATGAGCTCCTAAATTTACTCAGGTTGTTGCCAGAATTCATTTCCTGGCTGCACGACTGAGGGTTTTGCTTTCTGGCTGACCGTTGGCCAGATGGAAGTGCCCTTAAATGCAAAAGGCCACTCACAGTTGCTGTCTAGCCCTTGATGCGCAGTTCCTGCATGGGTGTCTGCTTCTTTGAGGCCAGCATGTTCTGCTGGTCAGTCAGCTGAGCTGGGCTTTTAGGCGCTGCATTCCCAGACACCACCCTGTCACCTTTGCCATCTGCCATCGTCTAGACTTACAGAGCCCCGTGTAAGACTCTAGGAGAAGGGTTTGCCCTGGCACAGTGGGGAGAAGAGATCATGAAACCATGCCAGCATTTGCCCCCTCAGTCTCTGAAATCCTAATGGCCACGTTCACTGAAAGTGGAGTGATGATGAAATGACCCTGGATCTACAATAACTTTGGAGGGAGTATGTACATTGAGTGTCGGTGTTTCCTCCTCTTCTCAGCCGGGTCTGGCTCCATCAGAGTGTTTATTCAAGGCTTACTTGAAATGTATGCAAGAGAAAACACGTTGGAAATATTTCTAGATGATCCCTCAGTAGTCTATAATGATTTTTGTTTTTGTTTCCTTTCCAAAGGCAAGGCTCTGTGGTCCGACGAAGTCGCCGCTGAACTAAAGCCAGTCTTGGAGCAATGGCACAGCGGGTAGGGCATTTGCGTTGCACACGACCGACCTGGGTTTGATTTCTCTGGTCTCTCTCAGAGAGCCTGGCAAGCTACCTAGAATATCTGTCCGCATGGCAAGCTACCCGTGGCATATTCGACATGCCAAAAGCAGTAACAATCTTCACAGTGGAGATGCTACTGGTGCCCTTTCAAGCAAATCGATGAACAATCGAACAACAGTGCTACAGTGCTTCCAAAGGTAAAATGCACTAAGCCCTCTACCCAATGAAAGCTACTATGCCCAGTCATTATACTGGTCCCTTTTGGGGGTTCCCCCATGACAGAATAGCATAGGTTTATAAAGGCCTGGTGCCTCATTTCCAGCTAGAGCCAACTTGATACAATCTGTGCTCTAGATGAAATAAGGCTGAAGGGAGACTCCAGTGAAAACAACGTTCTCGTTCAGCATCCTTTCCTGTCCTGCTTCCTGCCTCCATTGGTCTCCAAACACACCCTCAGTAAGGAAGTCAGACAGATGGCTCTGGAGATAAACTCTAACTTCTCCTTAGCATGTAGCTGAAATCTGAACTAAAAGGAGTTTTAGGTGATTTTGGAAACCTAAAGCAGCAAAAATCACACAGAGAAGCAGAATGTAGAATTACTCACTGATCTGGCATACAGGAGAGTTTCTTCAGAAAATGCATTTTTCCCCTTTCTTTTTATTTTTCTTAAGCTAGGAAAATATCTAGACCTGATTGCTAGTCACTCATTGGCAGGATGCTCTTTTTTTCCTTCAACAGGGTTCTGTTAAGTGCCACATTAATTCAGCTCAGCTCTTTCCTGCTTGGTGGTATGAGCATCGATGATATAGATGGTGTCTTCACGACAGGTGCAGTGGGAACCAACCCTTCACACCTGCTGTTTGCGGAGAACAGCTCTCGTCCCTTTTCTGGGAAGAAACAGGAGACTGCCCACCCAGCCCTGTGCTATGTATTACACACATGCACAAATGTGTACATGTAAATCAGTTCTTCTACCTGGTGAATCTAACTTGAAAATCACCAGGGAACGTTCTAATTAAGTTAATGCTATGGAAAATAAAATTCACATGATTTGATATAAAGGAATATGTTTAATTCCAAATATTAACCGGTTTTGGTCAACGAAAGCAGAGGAATGTTTTATTAATGTTATAAGAAGCTTTGTTATAACAAAAGAACAAAGAGAAATTTTAAGCAGTTTCTCATGCTCTCTAGTCAGCCTCTAATATCCTTGACTTGCCTATATGTGTAGACCCAGCATGAGCCTATAAAAATAATTTGACTTGGAACCTTCACATTCTAGTTCATATTAGATCTCAAACCTGTGGCCATGATATGTTTTCTGTTCTGTAAATGCACTCACCAACCACTTGCTCACCCTGACTGACACCGAGAAATCAATTTTCACTTTATTTTCTCCTTTTTTTGCTCCTCTACCTTTTGATTTAACACAGTGTTCTGTTGATTCTAATATCCAAATGTTCTATTATTTTACTTTATCCTTTTGACTATGCCAGAAATTTCTTACGGTTCCTAATAAGAGTACGGCCTTAAAAAATTGCTGATCCACATTTCCTTTTCCCCCTCTATATTATAACTGAACATTTTCACTTGAAAGTATACAGATAAATATAGTATTCAAATGCTCAGGATACATAGAGAACATTGGTGTGTTGAATATGTCAAAGTCCAAACTCCTGTGTGGCTTGTAAGACCCCTTTCGTTCTGGTCTTCGTACTCTGTTTCAGTTTAATGCGTTTTCGTGATATAAGTACTTTCTCACTCCTCTGTGCCTTAGCACTCTCAGTTACCACTAGTTACGGTTCCTTTCGTCTATTCCTTTTCCAAGCAAGGCACTGCTTCCCCATCAGAGAACAATTTGAAAGGTTAACTCTCGGGTTAGTTCTCTGTCATGTCTGGGCAGAGTTCAGACTTATTTTAGGATTTTCCTGCACTTCATGCCTGCATCTCCTCTATCCAGTATTCTAATCCCTTGAGGTTCTGCATGGACTTTTCTGTATTTTACCTACTTCAGTTTAGTTTATTGCTTGCCTGTCACACAACACTCCATCAGTCATTGAACTTTTAAAAATAAGTGAATGATTATATGTTACTAATTTATCTTACGTCACTGAACTATTTTATAATTAATTTTTAATAATGGGCATAGCCAACAATGCTGTAAGGAGGCCCAAGGGGGAAACATAAGGAAAGCCTTGTCTGATCATGCCTGGAGGCTACCTCGACTTACCCCCTGGTACTCAAGGAACCACGCACAACAGATATGGAACTCAGGGCCTCACACACTCCACTTAAGCTGTCTCCTCTGACCCTGACCCTAAGATTAAGTTTTGATAATAGTAAACAATGGATAAATTACTAAGTAACCTTTAATCTACTCTAAGCCCTCACAGTATAATATCTGAAAAGTGTAAAATAAAGAAATATTTTTGATTGAATTAGGAAACATGATTCCAGAATACTCTAATAAAAGAAATCTGTGAGCTGTTTTTTTCCCAAATACTTGTGTTTAATAACTTTTAAGAAACTTACAGTTTGCCTATGTGATTAACATTTCTTTTTAATAACTGACAGCTACTAAACTCAGATGAATCTGTTATCTGAATGTGAAAAATTATAGGTCTAAAACTTTAGTAATATTTATTTATGAGCGATAGCACTGTGGGTAGGGTATTTGCCTTGTATGCGGCCGACCCAGGTTCGATTCCTCCATCCCTCTTGGAGAGCCCAGCAAGCTACTGAGAGTATCCCCCCTGCATGGCAGAGCCTGGCAAGCTACCCATGGTGTATTTGATATGCTAAAAAAGGTAACAACAAGTCTCACAATGAAGACGTTACTGGTGCCCACTTGAACAAATAGATGAACAATGGGACAACAGTGCTACAGTGCTAATATGTACAATAATAAAATTATAGCTGTAATATAATAATTATAGCTCTAATATTCAATAAAAAATTTAAAATTTCATTTTTATCACTTGAGGAGTAATAGATTTAAAATAAAAAAGGGCCAAGCATGATGACCTTTCAGTATCTGTATTGCAAATCATAATACCCCAAAGTAGAGAAAGAGTATGGGGGAAATTGTCTGCCATCGGGGTGGGGGAGGAAGGGGGGATACTGGGGGCATTGGTGGTGGAGAATGTGCACTGGTGAAAGGATGGGTGTTTGATCATTGTATGACTGAAACTCAAGCATGAAAGCTTTGTAACTGTATCTCATGGTTATTCAATAAAAAGAAAAAGAAAAAAATAAAACTTATATTTTTATCCAAACTTAAAATGACTATAAATAATTTCAGTAAATATTACAGTATATGTTTTATTTTGAGGTGTATGCTTTAAACTAACAAATGATGCCACAAACTAACTAATATGACTAAATAATTTTACCAAAATAAGGACCAGGAAAAAAATAATTAGATTCCCTTCTGAAGACATCATAACCTTATTTGATATTTTCTTACATATTTTTCTTACGATTTTCAGTGTTTTCTGATATATTTGCTTGTGGATTAAAGTATAGACATTTATTCTCTAGCCCCTAAGAGCTCCAATGTCTTAAGAAAATCTGGGTTGAATGTTAGCTGTTCTGAATTGCTGTCTATCATTCATCTAGGACAAATGAGCCATGGGAGGAAAGAAACTTAGTTGTAGTTGTAGGAAAGGAAATTTAACTATGTATTTAAAAATTAATATATTTTACTAACTAGAAATACACTGTACTGGAGCGATAGCACAGTGGGTAGGGCATTTGCCTTGCACACAGCCAATCTGGGTTTGATTCCTTCGTCCCTCTCGGAGAGCGCGGCAAGCTACCGAGAATATCCTGCCCCCATGGCAGAGCCTGGCAAGCTACCCGTGGTGTATCTGATGTGCCAAAAACAGTAACAACAAGTCTCACAATGGAGACTTTACTGGTGTCCGCTCGAGCAAATTGATGAACAACAAGATGACAGCGCAGTGCTACAGTAGAGATACACTCTTCCATCGAAAGTGTACTGTGACTGTCTAGAGGACAAAACTATTTTTTACTGATGGATCAGAGTTCTTTGTCCCCACCAATCCTAATTCACCACCCAGATTTTGCACCTATTCCTTCTCTCCTCTTATCCAACTGACGTTCTGTTTTACCTTAATGATTCATTGGACAGCAGCAGAGAAAGAGAAGATCTTGCTATTGTGTCGCTTTTCCTACACAGTGAAGCTTCAGGAAAAGATATTTAGAAACAATGGAAAGTGAAGAGAGGATAGCCTCCTTCACCAGCTAATGTCAGGAGGGTCACTGGGTTAGCTTTGTAAGAAAGAAAAGATGGGGCCTGAGTGATAGTACAGCGGGGAAGGTGTTTGTTTGCCTTGCACATGGCCGACCCTGGTTCGATCCCCGGCACCTCATATAGTCCCTCGAGCACCCCTAGGAGTAGCTCCTGAGTACAGAGCCAAGAGGCTCTTAGTTTCCTTAGCACTGTAGCACTGTCATCCCATTGTTCATAAATTTGCTTGAGCAGGCACCGGTAATGTCTCCATTTTGAGACTTGCTACTGTTTTTGGCATATCAAATAAGGCACAGGTAGTCAGGATCTGCCGTGCGGACAGGATACTCTCGGTAGCTTGCCAAGCTCTCTGAGAGGGATGGAAGAATTGAACCTGGGTCGGCCGCATGCAAGGCAAACACCCTTGCAATGGTAAAATTATGAAATGAAGATGGTGGTTATGGCTGGAAAAATACTGACTTATTCATGTGGCTTTATCTGGGAAGGACGGAGACTGCTGAGTCTTGGCCTTGAGTGGTCTGATCCTGAAATTGTATTTCACTCAGGAGACAAGAGGACATCTTTAAAGAACTGTGTGCATACGATGGATATAGTATGCTTAGGAAGCATTCATCTGGCAGTTAGGTGCCCATGAGGTCAGATATAGGCAGGAAAACTATTGAAATAATTTTACAGAAGACTCCAAAGTTTAATGAATGTGTATCTTTTATTTTATGTAAACAGTTGGAACACAGGGGGGCAGAGAATGTGACTTAAGTGGTAAAGCACATGCCTTACATGTAATGGGGTCCCAGGTTCAATCCCAGCATTGTAAAACACCTTCCCCCATGTTAGTAGGTGTGGTTTCCACAACAGCAAATTGGAGCACATTCTACTATGTCTGTTTGTTTTCAAATTATGTAAATATAAATATCCTATTCACCTATACATTATTAGTGCCAATAGTACAAAACCCAAGTGTATTGTCTTGCAACTGGTTTTGATTAATTTTTCCTATGTTTAAAAATTCAGGCTCACACATATGCTGCCTGAGCCCATGAGCTGCTTGTGCCTACGTGGCCAAGCACATGCGGTGCCCAAGCACATGTGTCGCCCGCATCTCCCCTCTTGAGATGTGTACTTTCATGCTCTCATGTCTAGTGCTAGGATGTGTGTAGAGCTCTCTCCAGCCTTGGAGAAGCCCGTGTTCTCTCTTGAGCACGTTACTCTTACTATTCTCTCTTCCACTTATCCCTTCCTTCTTCCCTCAAAAAACCTCTAAATAAAATCTGTTTACTTCAAAAATAAATAAATAAATAAACAAATAAATAAATAAATAAATAAATAAATAAATATTCAGGCTATGGGGCTGGAGCAATAGCACAGGGGGTAGGGCATTTGCCTTGCATGCGGCTGACCTTGGTTCGATTCCCAGCATCCCATAATGTCTTCTGAGCACTGCCCTCAGGGTGATTCCCGAGTTCAGAGCCAGGAGTAACCCCTGTGCATTTCCAGGTGTGACCCAAAAAGAAAAAAAAATTCAGGCTATTTGGTAGCACTGTAACACTGTTGTCCCATTGTTCATGAATTGTTCAAGCAGGCACCAGTAATGTCTCCATTGTGAAACTTTGTTGTTTCTCTTTTTTGGCATATGGAATACGCCATGGGTAGCTTGCCAGGCTCTGCCATGTGGGTGGGATACTTTGGTAGCTTGCTGGCTTTCCAAGAGGGATGAAGTAATCGAACCCAGGACGGCTGCATGCAAGGCAAACGCCCTACTTGCTGTGCTATCGCTCCAGCCCTTCACATGGGCTCCCTATGTCATTTATGGGGACGGGGCGATGGGGGCTGCAGTGACCTGTGGCTAGAGCACTCGGCTGGCAAGCGTGGTGCTGTGAGTTCAGTTCCCGCCCTAGGAACCCCACAGCGCTGCAGTGTGACCCCCAGGCCCAGAGCTGCAGCCCCTGACCTGCACTGAACCAAGTGTGAGCACTGTAACACAAGCAGGTCCTTTGGCATGAAGAAAAATTCTAAGGAGGTAAATAAGTTTGGGGATACTAAAAAGCTGTGGTATTTGATCAACTCGATTTAGGGCATACACGCAGAAGAGATGGTTATCACTTTAAGGAGTAGAAGAGTAGCTTAAGTAATACAAATGTTTTTAGGCTTAAGAAAATTGTTTTGAGAAACAGTGTAATAAAATTGATCTGACAGCATTAATTTGGACTGCTGCTGAATAACAAGATAGAGCAATCTGGCAGAAAATTAGAATTTCAGCATTTGGGGTCCAAAAGCGAGATTGTGGCGACAGACACAATTTGTTAGTCTTCACAATAAATGTAGAAGGTAAATAGTTTAAGCAAAGATAAGCAAGGGGAAACGACTTCCTTTTGTGAGGCGAGTATAAGCTTAAAGTTCTGAGTAAGCAAAGAAGGAATGATGGAAAGAACCAATGGAGAAGATACCAAGGTTTTAATCAGACTTTTGTGTTTGACATTTACAAAGGTTGCTGGGAAAGCTGCAGACAAAAAAATCTAAAGTAAGATCACTTCATTAAGGATGAAAAGATAATTTTTGTGTCATTGAAAATCTGTCGTCTTTCAGAGGAGAGCTGTTGAAATAATGAAAATGGTAGTGACTAAATTAAAAAAATTGTTCTGTCAAAGGAAGACCTGAAAAATGATTTGTTACTAGAAAATTATTATTAGACATTGCCCTTAGTTATCGATAATACTTAAATATTATGGACAAATCTTATGGGCTGGAGCAGTAGCACAGTGGGTAGAACGTTTGCCTTGCTCACAGCTGACCCGGGTTCGATTCCTTCTCCTCTTTCAAAGAGCCCGGCAAGCTACCGAGAGTATCCTGCCCGACAGCAGAGCCTGGCAAGCTATTTGTGGCGTATTCAATATGCCAAAAACAGTAACAAGTCTCACCATGGAGACGTTACTGGTGCCCGCTCAAGCAAATCGATGAGCAACGGGATGACAGTGACAGTGACATTATGAACAAATTTGGTGCAACTTCAGCAGTGGTGCTCAGGGGGACCCTCCTAGCAATTCTTAGACAACTTGGCCAGTGGTTCAATGTGCAGGTCTAAGGATGTGGTACCATAGATTCTGCAGTGCTGGGGTTCCCTGAATCACCCCCCATGGTGCTTGGGGGCCCTCAGGGCTGTACCTGGTGGTGTTCAGGGACCTTGCATTGTCTGGGATTAAACCAGGATTGGCCACAGAAAGCCATGTGCCTTAATAATCCTGTACTGTCCAACCCAAGGGGGGGAAATCATTACAAAATTGTTTTTAGTTTCTTCCCTTTGTTGTTGTTGTGATGGTCTGAGATCGCACACACTTGACTCTGGTGCTCCTTGGAGCTTCTGTTGGGCTCAGCCTCCTGAGCAGGGACCGGGAACTGAACTCAGAGCATCACCAGCTACAGGCTAGCGAGGTGGATGATTTTGCCACCGGCTTCTCCTTTGGCACCCTGAATATTTTGAACATTTGGAGAAAAATGTAGGCCTAGCATAATTCTGTTTTAGTTGTGAAAATCAACTTGTTAAAGGACCACACAATTATATTATTTATTGTTACTTTTTGCAGAGTCTCTTGCCCTTGAGCTTGGCTGTTTTCCCGGGGGCTCCTCAAAGAGGGTGAGTTCCAGCTTCCCTCCCCGCCCCGAGCAGAGCTCCTGAGGCTGAAGACCTCTGGAAACTAGCCACAGCCATGCTCAAGGCACCTCTCCACATGTTTGGATGAGCCTCACGCATGAAGGTACTGGCAGAGGAACCCAGGTGTGTGGGACCCGGGGCTGAGACCTCCAAACCTGCTCGGATAGGGACCGGGCCTCTTCTGCCCAGATTTCCCATTTTCCAGTAGCTAGGCAGTCACACACAGGAACTGCCCTGGCACCGTGTAATCCCATCAATGGCCCACACCCAGGGACTTAAGACCAAGCTCCTGGAAGCTTATAGCCTAGTTCTCTCTGAAAGAACCTGGCTAGCTACCGAGAGTTTCCTGCCCACTGGGAGAGCCTTTCAAACTCCCCATGGTGTATTCATATGCCACCAGTAACAATGCTGGGTGTCATTCCCCTGACCCTGAAAGAGCTTCCAATGAGGCATAGTTGGGAAGGATGAGTAAAGAGAGGCTTCTAAAATCTCAGGGCTAGGACGAATGGAGACGTTACTGAGACTGCTCGAGAAATTCGATGATGAACAGGATGATGATGATGATGATGATGATGATGATGATGATGATGATTGTTACTTTATTATATATATTTGTTTTTTATCTTTTTTCAGTTAAAATTTTTTGTGCCACACCCAACTGTGCTCAGGGTTGAAACTCAGAGATCAGTCCTGGGGAGCTGAGGGACATATGTGCATATGTGATGCTGGGGAATCAAACCTCAGTCAACCGTGTGCAAGGCAAGTATCTTACCCACTTATGATCTTTTTAGCACTTTTTGTATATTTTACATGTTTTAAATTAATATTTTTCTCATTTTAATAGTCATTATATTTACCTTTCCAACAGGTATGAGCTGAAGACAGGCTAGAATTCTGTCTCGGTCTTGAGGTGATTTTCTCTGCATCAGAGCGAAGGCTCATCTGAAAAGAGAGATTGCAGAGGGGAAATATTAATTTTGTTTATTTTCTTTGGTGACTTTGAGATCTGGTTCCTACCTCAAACTTGCAAGGCAGGGTTTTGCTTTGTTATATTTTTGGTTTGGTACTGATTATTTTCCACTTTATTGGGATAAAATAACATTCTATCCCAATAGTCCTGTACATTCTGTTTCCTTATTGATTGAAACCCTCCACCTAGCAACTTATACTCACATACTGACATTTTGTTTATAAACCAGAAGATGGATTTCCAAAACAGGTTCTAATACTTTTAAATGTATTTGTTCATCAATCCCTGTGTTTTGTCATATGTGGACAATTATTTCATATTAGAGATTATAGAGATAGTTCTGTGGGTAGGGTGCTTGCCTTCATGTGGCCAAACTGGGTTCACCCCCAGCATCCCATATAGTTCCCTGACCACTTCCAGGAGTATTTCCTGAGTGCAGAGCCAGAAGGAACTACTGAGCATTGTGGGGTGTGTCCTTAAAAAAAAACTGTCACTGTCACTGTTACCCCGTTGCTTATCAATTTTCTCGAGCAGGCACCAGTAACGTCTCCACTGTGAGACTTGTTGTTACTGTTTTTGGCATATCAAATACACCATGGAGAGCTTGCCAGGCTCTGCCATGTGGGTGAGATACTCTCGATAGCTTGCTGGGCTCTCTGAGAGGGGCGGAGGACTAAAAACAAAACAAAAAAGAAAATTATTTCATAATAGTCTTCGATTTTGGATGAACATTAATTAATGTTCCAGAGATAAAATGTTATACTCTTAATGTTATGATGTTCTGATAACATTCATGAAGTAATTCACTGTTTCTTGGAAGCCAGTTGTACGAGAATCTAGTAAATCAATAAGTAGGAAATAAAATCAGCAAAGGACAGATTCCCCATCTCAATACTAACACCTCCTTCAACAATCTTGATAAAGGTAGATAAGAATTTTTGCTTTACATTTTTAAATCATATAATTTTGATAGTTCTAATATATTAAATTGACCTGAGGGAAAGGACATCCCAGACTAATGATGTATGACATAGTTGAAGATCCCATAAAAAAAAACTTTGCTTTTGGGAATTGGAGCTCCTGAGTGGTGCTAAGGTCCTGGTGTTTGGTGAGTCTCTGCTAGCCAGTTTCCTGTTTCAACTCCAGGTCCCAAAGATGTGGTGCTGCTCAGGCCCTTAGGTGTGAAGCATTACCTGAGCCACTCTCAGCAATGCCTACGGACACCCAGGACTTCTGATGTTCAGCACCCCAAGTGGTGCTGAGGATTGAACTGGGTTCTGATGCATTCAAGGCAAGCACCGTAGCTTTTGCATTATTGCTCTGATGCCAAGACTGAGTTTACTTTTTTAAAAAAAAAATTAAAATTTTATTGAATCACTGTGAGATAGTTACAAGCTTTCATGTTCGGGTTACAATCTCACAATGATCAAACACTCATCCCTCCACCAGTGCACATTCCCCACCACCAGTATCCCAGGTATACCCCCCACTTTCCCACCCTCCCCCTTCCTCTAAGGCAGACAATATTCCCCATACTCTCTCTCTACTTTTGGGCATTATGGCTTGCAACACAGACACTGAGAGGTCATCATGTTTGGTCCATTATCTACTTTCAGTATGCATCTCCCATCCTGACTGGTTCCTCCACCCATTATTTTCTTAGTGATCCCTTCTCTATTCCATCTGCTTTCTCCCCTCCACTCATGAAGCAGTCTTCCAGCTATGAGGAAATCCTCCTGACCCTTGTATCTACCGTCCTTGGGTGTCAGCCTCATGTGATGCTACCCTACACACCACAAATGAGTGCAGTCCCTCTATGTCTGTCCCTCTATTTCTGACTCATTTCACTTAGCATGATACTCTCCACGTTTATCTATTTGTAAGCAAATTTCATGACTTCATCTCTCCTAACAGCTGCATAGTATTCCATTGAATAGATGTACCAAAGTTTGTTTAACCAGTCATCTGTTTTAGGGCACTCGGGTTGCTTTCATATTTTGGCTATTGTGAACAGTGCTGCAATGAATATATAGGTACAGATGTCATTTCTACTGTGCTCTTTTGCATCCTCGGGATATATTCCCAGAAGTGGTATTGCAGGGTCATATGGAAGCCCAATTTCTAGTTTTTGAATGACTGTCCATATTGTTTTCCAGAAAGGCTGGACCAAGACTGAGTTTACTGTAAGGAAATTAACAAAATGTTTTTGTTTGTTTTATTTTGAAGCCATGTTTGACTGTGCTCTGCTCAGGGTTCACTCCTGGCAGGGTTTGGGGGGCATATACAGTAGTGTCGGAGATCAAACATGGATTGGCCTCATGCAAGGCTCTATGTGCTGTATCCCTCCCCCCATATATTCGCTTCAATTCAAACACATTTTATCTTGTTTAATCTTCAGAAAGTGACTTTCCCAATTTGTCAATGTGTGTTTGTGTGTTTTCCAATTCATACCTTTTGTGAGCAAACAAAAAAAAAGTCATTCTTTTTGAGCCACAAGTCCTGTTCCTTTGTTACAGAGGTGGACACATCATGAGAGAGATTATCTTTCATCCATTAAGCATTGTGTGCGCATATGTGTACACAAACAGCTTAAAATAGATGTCAGAGAATGCAATAAATCTAGAGATTCTTCCTTTAAAGGACTTACAGTGTTCATTTGGAGCAAAGACACGTAGATATAAAAGGACCACATTGGTCCAGACTGCACAATCTGGTTCAAATCTAGCAAACATTGGAGCCTTTGAGCAGGACACAGTGACTTGGAGATCAAGGGGAGGCTTTGTGGAGGGAAATGTGGTTCTAGTTTTGAAAGGATGTTATAGTCTCATCAACACATAGGACGGAGGAACCCAAGGAGAAGAGTAAAAAAGAGCAGACCAAGAGAGAAGAGATGAGGAGATACTATGGAACATAGAACCTTTTCAATGGTCCAAACTTAGTGACTCATTATATACAGACTCAGTGACTTAAATGTGTATTTCAGCTAGTGACAAGTAAGAGGTTAATTTGTGTATCTTTATTGAAGAAGTCAAGCTGATTTTTTTCCTATATTAGAATAAAAGTTGTATATGCATGTGTATATTCATCACATACTTTACAGTTGACTTTTCTGATGTTTTTTAATTAAGTTTTTGTTTTGTTAAAGAGTCATGTTTTGTAGTGATTAATAGTTGAGTTTTAGGCACATAACGCAGTGTATCAATCCTGCAATCATTGCCTACTTCCCTCCACCAGTGTCCCAATACAGGTAAGATCACAAATTTACACTTGATCTTAGCCAAAAGGCCGAGAAGCGATAAGATCACAAATTTAAAACTCCCAAAACTCTGTACCTCTCCTTGGGGTGTCAGCACTTTGCTACTTAATAGAAATACCAATACTTAAATGCTTTTAGCCAATTCTAGATGGCATGATAACTCTCTCTCATATATTAACCTGGCAATAGGTTTGTGACAAGTGACATGTAATAGTGACATGTCAGCAGTGTTCGTGTTCTTCTCACCTGTGAGGAAGTAAAAGGCATCCTCCAAACAGCGTAATGAGACGTGGCTAAGTCTTCATTTTGGATTCCCCAAAATGTTAACTCAAATGAGGAGGCTTTCGGTTTGCAGTTGCCGTACTCTAGTGTACATTTTCAGAAGCAAAGAATTCTTGGCTAGTAGTAAGTATGATATTTCGCTATCACCTCTGAGGTGTGTTGAAAGCAAGAATATTTAAGCAATTTGGTTTTCTCACTTGCCCATAATGTTTCTGCCTATTGAGAAACATCAGTGAAGGAGGTTCAGACTGCAGTGGCCTCTGGGACTAGAACTAGTTCATCTCTTTGAAATGGGAATTGGAGTCCATTAATAAACAAAGACGTATTCCTGTTAGGAGCAGATAATATATATGTATGTATATATATATATATATATATATATATAAAACAAAATAAAAGCCTTCACATGAAAGCTATGGAGAGAATAGGAGAATTGGTAAAAGTTGGAATGTTGACTGAAGTGGCTGGTGTTGCTCATTTTGTATGCCCAAAGTTACCTCGAGCTAATGGTGGAGAATGTCTTTAATTTTCTGGCTTTCCTTTACATTGAAAATGGTTATTCCTGCAGGATATTTTTTATGATTTCATGGTGAATGCAGTATGTTCCTCTCTTCTTGCAAAGTCTTGTAAGACCATTGCTTTCAGTAGATGCTACCTACCTCTCTAATATACTAAGTCTGGGCAGCTTTCTTTTCAATAACAATTTGTCCTTGATGCCTGTGTTCTGAGATTTTATTGCTTATTTCACAGTTTTTGTTTTGTCATGTGGACAGCTTTCCACTAAATATTATTTGTTTTTAAAACTTTTTGCTCTTCTGTCTTGTACTACTGTCATTTTCAAGTCATTTGAATAATCAGCATTATTGTTTCTGTCTGATTTTTTTTCTTTTGCTTTTTGGGTCACAGCCGGCAATGCACAAAGGTCACTCCTGGCTATGTACTCAGGAATTACCCCTGGTGGTGCATATGGGATGCTGGGAATTGAACCCAGGTCGGCTGCGTACAAAGCAAACGCCCTACCTGCTGTGCTATCACTCCAGCGCCTCTGTTTGATTTTTTAAAAACTGTGGTTCCAATGACTTTTCTAGTTGAGACACTCTCTTGCCATTATTCCTAGGAGAAGTACAAAAAAGAATAACTTCTTTGATATTTCAGTTTTCACAAAGATGACCACAATGTACATAGGGAAATATTTTGAAAGCTGTGAAAGGTTTTCAGTTTACACACTTCCAAGTAGAGGAACTAGTAACTGATGTTTTCATAAAGAACTCATGAGGAGGGGCATGGCTTTCTGGTCTTTCAAAACTTTCACATATAGGGGAGTGAGCTCATTTATTTAAAATCTCTGAGCACTCAGCAGTTTACAGGTATTTTCCTATGTACATGTTTAACTAGAAAGCCCACTTAATGACATTTTTACAGTTTCTAAAAAGGATAAATACTTGTTAGTTCTCTCAGATGTCTTATCCAAAATGCAAACATATTAAAATGCAATCTCACAGGTTTTCCCATTGTTTCAGTACTCTGAGAGTTGGAGGCCTGAGATAGAGATAATTACATTTATAAACACATGGGTTAAACATATTTGAATAATATGCATTATACTGCAAAAATCTTAATCATGACATTTATCACAATGACTCATTTCTTTATTCCCAAGGTTTACTATTGTTTGAATTTTGACTATTCTAGCTCCTCACCATATGAATCATATTTGATTTGGCAGTTAAATGTCTAGGTAGGATAGATCTCTTGTGATTTATTCGCACTTCCTTCCTGCTGACTTCTCTATTTTCTTGACATAATCACACAGGTATTTCACTTAACTTTAGCTCCCACGTGGTAAAGAAAACTTCTTGCTTTTCAAATCTCGCTCTTTATGTCAAATGCATAGCTCCTCCTTACACATGAACTTCCCATTTGCTAACTTGCTACTCGTTAAAATGTATTTCTACCCCCAAATCAATTCTCATATGGTTCCCACTTTTTCCAGATGGGTGTAGGGGTATGGAAAGTGGCCAAAGAAATGGACTCATGAAACATTGTTCCCAGATGACATGGGACAAAGCAAAGCTTTTCCACTTGTTTTTGCTTTCATGCTATACACATTCTCTTGTGGGATATTCTCAGGCGATTTTCTCTTCTGCTTTTTTTTTTCCTGAATTTTTCTGAATTCTCCATTTAAAATGTCTTCTGAGTGGGAAAATTGGATAAGCAATTCAAACACGTGCTATCAACTCACACAAGTAATAATGGGCACATTGCAAAGAGATAGAAGCAACCAGCATTGGAGAGGTTGCGGTGTAAGAAGGAACTCTCATTCTCAGTTGCTGCGAATGTCATCTAGTTGAGCCTCTCAAAAAAGTAAGACAAGAGCACACATGCAACTCAGTGATTCCATAATTCAGGTGTGAATTTCATATGCACCCAATGTTAAATAGGACAATTTTAGATGGAAATATGCATATAACAATGTTATCTATTTATTGGTTGATGGAAATGTTATAGCCAGAGGGCCATAGCAACCTCACCCGGTATGTCCCCTATAGGAGTGGCTCAGCATTCATGAATTTAGTGTTTATGATGACCTTCTAGGAAATAATTGCCATAAGTAATAAAAATTATCTATGTGAGCAAGAAGAAATATCAGTACATTTTATTCAGGGCCTCATTGTGGTTCTTGGGTTTGTCATCTTGAGTTTAACTTCTAATTTGAGCTTATCTATTGACAATATAAGCATGATAATTACTGAACTAATGTCTAGAAATTGTCTTTAAAGATCAAATGAAGTAAATATGTATAAAAATGCCTGTAAACTGAAATGCTATTATAGGAGCAGTGAGCACAGTTTATTTATGGGGCAGAAATGATGCTTAGATTTTTATAATTATTGTTGTTTACCAACATTTAATATGAGTATTCAATTCTTTCTTGATTTAATAGGAACACAAATCACACTGTTCATCTGTTAAAACATTTACATCTGAAATTCTAATTTATTATTAACTAGCATTATCTTTTATCTATGTTTTTCAGTTTGTTAAAAAAAATATTGCATTGTATAGAAGTGAGTAGAATGTTAAGGAATGCTGTGGGTTGGATGTATTTGTATCTCTTATTTTCTCTGAGCCACCTCTGCTAATTTACTAACACATAAATCTTTCCTACTCTCAGTGCTGCAAAGCCAATTTAGCAGAGGAAGAATGAAGCTGAATTTTGTTCTGCCTCATGCATCACCAACAAAATTGCTAGGCCAGTTAGGTTTTGATTGCAGAATATTTATTTTTGGTGACAGATGTTGCTGATGTAAGAACCTAAGTGATCACAGCTTAAATTAGTCCTGGGTGGAGGTTGAAAAATATAATGAGATGGAAAGTCTTAATGGAAGTAAATATGTAACATTAGGTGACATTTTCAGCATTATGTTTCTGATGATATTTGCATGGTGAGGAAGGTATGAACACCTTTGCAAGCCAATAATGACTTTAAAGGAAATGGGCAGACATAGCTTTGTTGAAATGAAATTTTGTGTGTATGAATGTATGCATGTTTGTTCATGTGTGCATGTGTGTGTTGCCAGGGATCCAACCCAGGGCTCTAGATGCTTGGGGAGAAGGCATCTGGGATAGAGAGAGGATCACTATGACAAAGATCACTGGAAATGATCACTCTGGATACGTGCTGGGTGCTGTAAAGGACCAAATATGATAACATCTCAGAATCTGTATTGCAGACCATAATGCCACAAGGGAGAGACAGAGAGAGGAAGATAAGTGCCTGCCATAGAGACAGGCTGCGAGGGTGGCTGGCAGGAGGGAAACTGAGGACAAATGTACACTGGTGGAGGGATGGGTGCTGGAATATTGCATGACTGAAACCAGATTATAAACAGCTTTGACACTGTTTATCTTATGGTGACTCAATTAAAAAAAAACTTAAATCACTATCACTGTCATCCCATTGTTCATCGATTTTCTTGAGCGGGAGCCAGTAATGTCTCCATTCATCCCTCTCACGTGCTAATGATGCCTGTTGGTGTATTGGAGGCTCTTTCAGGGTCAGGGGAATGAGGACCATCGTTGTTATTGATTTTGGCATATCGAGTACACCATGGGTAGCTTGCCAGGCTCTGCCGTGCGGGTGGGATACTCTCGGTAGCTTGCTGGGCTCTCCAAGAAGGATAGAGGCTTTGGGGTGTGGCCTCTAACCAACTTTACAGGTGTTCCCAGTCTACCGAATGTAAGCTTTTGGTCGACTGGCATGTTGTAACCACCTGCACACTGACAAACATGCACCTGCCTGTGTTTCTGGGCAGCACCTGGACATCTCCTTGAGGTTGATGGAGTGCACCTGGAGGTTGTTGAGCAGCTGGCAGAGCAGGACCCTGTCTCCATTTGTTGAACTTATGAAAAAGTCACTAGAAATTGTGTTCAGTTCACTCCAATGGTGAATGCAGGGATGGAAACTAATGAAGTTAAAACAATGAATAAACTAGCTTGACTGCTTTACCTATCTGAATAGTACATCAGCTTTTTAGGTAGAAGAGAAGTTTTCATTTTAACATAATTTGCTCTTTTAAGAAAATAGAAATTCCATCCGTATTTTTGACCTACACCAGAAAAGAGCATGCTTGGAAATATTCAGTAAACCATATTTGAATTGTACAAAGAATTCTCTTTTTTTTTGCCTTCTGTTATTATTTTCTTTTTTTATTTAAATTTTATTTTCCTTTTGCATCTTATATAAACACTGTGATTTACATTGCTGTTCACGATTATTTGTTACAGATATCACATAAAAATTGGTTACTCTCACTGTCTTGTTCTTGAAAATACTGATCTTTACCAGAGATAAGCTTTCATCTGATTTTCAATTCTATGGGTTTGTGCAGAGTTTTCAATAGATACTTCCCTTTTCTGAGATAAGGGGCCACCCACTTCTTTGTGATTCTGTTTAGAAACAGCTGTTTAAACACAGGGAATGGAAACACATATACACACAATACACACACACACACACACACACACTCATGATGTACACATTCCTGACTGCAGAGTAGAGTCCTCATGCAAACAGACTCTCAGGTTAAACAGGTAGGGAGAAGGGCAGGCTGTCACGTTCCCTGGTGATTGTTCAGATTCTGGGTCATTTCAGGCAGGCAAAACCACTGATTTCATGTAATCCTACTTGCATAATGAATGGCTAAGCCCCAAATGTCTGACAACTTTGCATTTCTCTAATTTCCTTCAGACTGTGAAGGGAGAGGAATAATGTGTAATTTAGTAATGTGAAAAGCTGACACAGTGCTCTCAGATGTCTGCTGTAGGAACAAGAGTGAGTGGTTTCGAACTGCCCTGTGAGGTTACCTACTTTGTGTTGCTGAACTGTGATCAGCAATTGTGTTGCTGAACAGCTTGGTAAACCGACTCTTGCGGTGCAGATGGGGTGGTAGCTCCTAATACCCAGGTATGATTACAGTTAGACCAAATATTTCACATACGTCCCTTATTTCCTATTATGAGGTGCTATTGATACAAATCTCCAAACCAACTCACTGACTCATTTCCTGGGGTCTGACTTAAACCTAGTATTTAGACTCACAGCTTATCCTAGACTCTTACGCCTGTTCTTCCCTAATCATTTATTTGAGTGTTGTCAATATAGGTCATTACATACTAATGAAACAAAATCTACTTATTAAAAGTGCATCTGGTAGCAACTGTTTCATTCAGTTGAGCTAATGTGGCAGTAATGTCTCAGATGCAGTACACTGGGAAAGTGTTGTGCTTTCATATTTAAAAGATGGACAAGCCAATAACAATTACATGACAATGTATATGGCTTAATGTGTTATTTTTAATTACCAAAAAATTCCTGTTCATTGTATGAAATATTATGACTTTGTGTGTGTATTTGTGCGTGTATATATGTGGCATGCATTGTGTGCAGATTAGTAGCTGATTTAACTGTGACTATCTACCCATTCACTTGCAATAGCTGCTAATTCGTCAGCAGAAAGTGCATGCAATTTATATACCAAATGAGTTAGAGTCAAGAAAGCAGTTGATTGCAGAATCAAGTAACTTTTTAACATTGTGTTACCTAGCTTATTCATTTAATGGATTGTGTAGGTTCCTTTTTCACTGTAATGACACTTGAGAAAGATATTAAGAAGTGAATGGCTGTTAAATATTTTGTCTTATCTGCACTAGCATGAGGGGGTGTGTATTTTAAAGGAATAGAAGATGAATTCCAGATAGTTGAGTGGAATTTTTTTTGGATTTCTATTAAAAAATTTTTTTTTCTGGATTTCTATTCCACTTTCCTCCCTTCTCTTTCAAGAGAATAAATTTAACAGTACTAACTGAAAATTCAGAAATGTTAGAAACAAATATTTAAAAATTGCTTTCCAGATGCAGAGAACACAGAAGCCTGTTGGGAAAAGCACTGTAGCATTGTTCATCGATTTGCTTGAGCGGGCACCAGTAATGTCTCCATTGTTGAGACTTGCTGTTACTATTTTTGGCATATCGAATACAGCATGGGTAGCTTGCCAGGCTCTGCCATGTGGGTGGGATACTCTCGGTAGCTTGTGGGGCTCTCTGAGAGGGACTGAGGAATTGAACCGGAGCTGGCCACGTGCAAGGCCCTACCCGCTGTGTTATCACTCCAGTCCAGCATCTGAGGTACAAAAAGATTTTACTATAATTCCCCAGATACTCAGTTACTACTTTCACAGGGATACTTAGTAGACTATGTTTTTATTTTTTAAGAAGACATGAAGATATACGAGGCAGCATAATTTAGAACACTTTTCTAACTGTTCATTCTATTTCCCTTCAAATATAAAAATTAAATATGCCTATATCTTGAGAAATGGTACAAGGATTAAGGCTCTTGCCTTGCCAAGGCGTCAGGAATTCGAACCCCGGCAATCACATGATTGCCCAAACAAGTAATCCTGATGGTGTTTGGGCAACCTGTTGGGAAAAATACAATTTAAAGAAGAAATTCTTCTATTCCTCCTCCCCACCCCTAATGAACACCTCTACAGAAGCAGAAGAAATAGAATATACTTTATCATTTATTTATTTATTTATTTATTTATTTAAGGGGCCACACCCAACAGTGCTCAGGGTTTACTATTGGCTGTGCACTAAGGGATCAATCTTAGCAGTGCACTGGAGACCATATGAGGTGATGGGGGTTGAACTTGAGTTAGTTCAAATGCCTTACCTGGTGTACTATCTCATGAGCTCTAATACTTTTAATACTGGATAATCATTAAGCCCAGACTGTGATGTGAGTCACACTAAGCGATAGATTATAGGCAGAAAGAAACATCACCTTCTGTATAACTACACAGTTATGAGCCATCCCATATAGAGTTTTGAGATCAGCAGGAGCTGGTCCTTAAGTAAGAGGATGTGTCAACAACCACTTCTCATATATGTTTCATCTTAGATCCATATGGTCGTTGGGGTGACCAAGTTGGCATAAATCAAAGAAAAGGACTCCGCTCCTAGTGACAAAAAGCTCTGGAGGCTGAAGCTAGGTATTCACTGAAGTTCTTAAATTCACAAAAATTGGGAGGTGGGTGTTCAATTTCCTTTGATATTTGCATTTTAAAGAGATGATTCACAGGTTCTGGCGAGCTAGATGCATAAGCTTTAAATTTGAACAGAATTCCGTTCTTTTTTAAAGAGGTTTCTACACAAAACTCAAAAAAGATAGAAATGATAAGAGGCAAGGGTCACTTCCCTTAATTTCAGCAAGAGAATTAAGTCTCTTAATTTTTGTTTGTACTTCCCCTTACAGTATCTTCCTGGTTTTCCTATAAAGAAGCAACATGCATTCCTAATTATCTCAATGACTTTTTAATACCTATCTCTGGGCAACTTACAGCTGTCGAAATATCCACCAAGCTATTGGAAAATACTGTGGGTGGTCTTCGTCTCATAGCAGTCTAATTATGAGTCATCCATTGAAGGGAAAGAATTCCAGCATTTAATATATATTTATAGCAGCAGTTTTAAATCTTGAGAACAAGTATCTTCTGTGGGCCATTTTTTAATTGGATCTAAATCAGTAGTTATGCTATTATTATATCATCAACTGTATTGCTAGAAATTCATCTATTTCATCTCTCTAGACTTGAACTCTAAAGAACTTAGTCAAGTAATATTAGATCTGTGTTTTGCTGTCGCTATCTGTTAATGCCAGATTTTTCCTTTCCCATTAATTAGATTTATTTTTATCTCCTTATATTTCCAATGAAACTAGCTAGCCAAACATTTTTGCTTTAAATATAAGACTTTAGTACTTTGGTGCATATGGATTTCTTTTACATTTTAGTATAAAAAAGACTAATGAAGATGATTCCAGCTTTACTGTTCATAATAATTATGTTATTGAACTTGAAAGTCTATATTTTGTTTATACTAAAAGTACAATTTAGAGTTGGTTAGGAATGAAATTGTGGGGGCTTGGTTACTTGGGACCGAAGAAAAAATAAAACTGCAACAAATAACATGCTACTATCTTAGTAAAATATGATTCTTAAAAGTAATTTAAAAGATCACATCGAGTATATAATTTTGTTTCAGGAAGGTATTAATCTCTGAGTCTCAGATTCCTTACACAGTAAATGAAAGTCATAATGGTGTATCATAAGATTATGATGGTGATGAATTGAAATCTGTGTGGACATATACAGGTGCTAAGAATATAGCCTGGCACAAATTAATGGTGAAAAGACATGACTAGTTAGAGGTGTTTTGCTAACCAAGGCATTTGTATCTCCCCAATCTATTTCAGTATCACATGAAACTGTTATCTTTTGGTTCCATAACGGAGGCACATTAAATACTCTTTTCTGACTCTATAAATTAGTGTTTCCTCTTGAAGATTTTCATGTACATAAAAGTACACAACATACCATTTTGTGTGTGCCATCTTCTCCCAAGTATAATCATTTTGAGATTTGTACTAGCTGTTGTGTTTCTAAACATGGACTTCCTTTTATTCCTAAAAGTATTAGTCCATTATATCATTTTATCATCATTTGCTTAACCATCCAATTACTGTTAGATATTTAGTTATTTCCATATTGGATCATTATGAACAAAACTGCTGAGGATATTCTTTACGAGTGTCTGTGTGGATTTTATTTCCACACAAACACTTGTGTTAGTATGTTTTTATTTCTCTTGGCTAAATATTTAGGAATGATATGGATAGATCTTCAGATAATGTCTGGTTAATTTGGAAGGGACTGTCAGAATGTTTCTGAAAGCTGCTGTGACATTGAAGCTCTCCTTATGGATGACATTTCCAATTTCCTCACCACATGGGGTCCCAACCTAGGGCACTTACCTTGCATGCAGCTGACCTCGGTTTGATCCCAGCCACCCCATATAGTCCTCTGAGCCCTACCAGATGTAATCCATGAGCACATAGCCAGGAATAAGCCTTGAATACTGCCAGCTCTGTACTCCCCCCAAACAAACAAAACCCCAAAAATCAAAACAAAACAATTTCCCCACTAACAGTTGAGTTGTCAACTTCCTTTATTTCAGAAATTCTAATTGCTTGAGACCGGCAATACATTGTGGTTCTGATTTATGTTTGTTTTGCTGGCATTTCTGAGACTTAGGCCTTTTCCTTGATTTTGCTCAGGAATAAATCTTCCATCTCTTCTCTGATCAGGAAGTGATGTTCGCTTTTCTGTGGGGGACGGGTGATAAGCTGCTGGGAACCTAACTTCTCCTTTGGAGACTTTCAGTTGAGTTTTACTTTTCATTCATCCTGCCTGATTTCTGTGCCTCAAATTTTGCAACAGTCAGGGACCTTTCTGCATCTCTGAAGAGCCTAATTCACTGACTCACCCATCTCAAAATGCACCTAGTTCCCTGCACTAGATCCATTTCCTCTCACTCACCTGTTTACCTTTTACTCAAAACCTTGCCGGAACTTCACACCACAGCCTTATTCTTTCTCGTTTTCTTTTATTTATGAATTCATTTGTTTAGAATTCTATAACTAATACACTGATCCTTATCCAGAGACTCATAAATGGGTATTGAAAGAGATTAACAAGTGACAGAATTTCTCTCCTACCCTACACAAGCCTGAGTTGTCTGGAGCACCTTGGAGGGGTGATGGGGGAGCCCAGCGCCCACCCAAACAGAGCCCCGGCAGCTGAAACCCTCCAAACTCCACAATCGCTGCCATGTTCCTGGCCAGACTCCACTTCTCAGATAAGCCTCATCCCGAAATTAATCTGTTGAAAAGCTCAGATATGAGGGTTTCGTAACTGAAATTTCCAGGTTTCCACCGAGTCAGGGATGGGCTACTTCCTCCATACCCCAATCCCCTGTACTTCCAGAATGCCCAGCAGTCAGGTACACACCCCAAAGCCAACATTCAGTTAAAAAATTTAGCTCCAGCTGTATCACTCCATTAAAAACTTTAGACAACCTGTAGCAGATGGCGTTTTAAACTTTACAACACTGGTAAACCAGGAGTTGCGTACCAGAATGCATGGGATGTGATGAAGGCAACCAAGCTCGATTTGTGTTGATCAAAACATCAACACAAAAGACAATCCACTTCAACATCTTAGTAATGTCTTATACAAAGGCTTAAAGGCTTCATGGTAAGATTCAATAATCTTCACTAACTTTCTTCTAATGAAACATTTGTTGATCTTCCTTCTAGCAAATTATTTATAACAAGCAATATAAAATAAATTATTGAGGGCCTGCCGGGAAAGCTACCGAGAGTATCCCGCCCACACAGGCAGAATCTGCCAAGCTACCTGTGGTGTATTCGATATGCCAAAAAAACAGTAACGATAGGTCTCATTCCCCTGACCCTGAAAGAGCCTCCAATTGTTCAGAAAGACGAGTAAGGAGAGGCTGCTAAGATCTCAGGGCTGGGAGGAATAGACACGCTACTGGTGCCCGCTTGAGTAAATTGACGAACAACGAGATGACAGTGATGCAGTGCTTGAGGGCCTGCTATGGAAGCAGGCTTAAGGGGTGACTGGGAAAATCTGGAATAATGTTGGT
Source organism: Sorex araneus (assembly GCF_027595985.1). Taxonomy (NCBI): domain Eukaryota; kingdom Metazoa; phylum Chordata; class Mammalia; order Eulipotyphla; family Soricidae; genus Sorex; species Sorex araneus. The sequence goes on along the minus strand of NC_073307.1, from coordinate 11,435,542 downwards.
GGGAAGGTGCAATGGTGGTGGGATAGACTTTGGAATATTGAATGTCTGGAACTCTTAATAAAGTTACAAAATAATAAATTTAAAAATACCTGGAGCTTGTGCATGCACAGCATGTGTTCAGCCTATTGAGCTATGATCCTGGCTCTTGAATTGATATTTTTAACAAAAGGAGAAGAAAAGTAAAAGAATCCTTCTAAAACCCCACCACACATTCTTAATGTCGTATAGGTTATTGGAAATGAACGTTCCTCGAAACGAAAACTTTAAGATGAATTATGTATGTTAAAACTAGGTCCTGAACTAACAACATCCTTTGTTTAATAATTGTGGCTAAGTGGTAGCCCAGAGGTTGGAGCACTTGTCTTCTATAGAGCTGACCCGGGTTCGAGCTCCAGGACTGAGCCCGCCTGTGGCATCACAGCAGCCTGGAGGTGCCCAGCACTCCTAGGGCTTCCTTTGTCATCCCTGGCACCCCCAGGCCTGAGCAGCACTGCATCCTTGGTCCCCTGCCTTGAACCACTGGCCTAGTTGATGGAGTATCACTGGGAGGGCTCTGGCGCCTCTGGAGAACTGCTTCCGAGCCCTCCTCCACTCCCAATAATAAATAAATAACGCAGCGAGTCAGTTCATGACAAGGATGAATAGGAAAACACATTTGGGTTTTTGTATTTCCAACCAGTCTTTCCTTTTCATCTGACTTTCTCACTCCTCCCCAGAGACATTAACAATGGCAGTGTCAATCATCCCTTTAAGCATAAGTTTTGTCAGTTTAATTTCTCTCAGTCCGTTGTTCCCTTCAGTAAAACTCTTTGTCCTTGCTGAATCTCAGTTCCGCTTTCCTCCGGCTTTTCTGTCTCAGTGGCTAAGGTCTCTTTCTCTTAGGGCGCCTGAATTTGGTAAACAGACCAGGATTGGGGGGGAGGGCTGCAGAGTATTTTTCCCAGTGGTTCTATGGTTCAAATCATTTTAGTAAATTCCATGAGAAAGTATCTGTGCTTTATGTGTGTTGTCTGAGATGAAATGTAAAGAGACGCTTCGTGATTATTCCTTTGAAGACACTTTGTTGTCTTAGATTTTAAGGAACTAGTTCTTTTTGCTAATGCACTGACAGTGAGAAAAATGATCAATTCATGCTAGATCTAAATATGGGGATTAAAAAATAAAAGATGGAATGAGTATACATATTCTATATAATTATATATTATATATATTATATATAATTGTATTATATATAATTATAAAAATACATATAATTTTACTTTAGGAAAGTACAGAGTTAAAACTCCAGTGTGACCAGAGATGTAGCGCTGCAGGTAGGGCACTAGTTTTCTATCTGGGCTTGATTCCAGCACCCACATGACTCCCCACCAAGCTCTGCCAGGAATGATCCCTGAACTCAGAACCACACAAGCCCTGAGTACTGCCTGGTGTGGCCCCCAAGCCCAAATAAGCAAGATTCTTCCAAATTATGGAAGAGAACCCAAGACAGGTTCAGAAAAGAAATTATTTTGAAACAAGTAAAACTCACATGCTATCATAAGAAGCCATGCACTGGGGAGTAATGAAGCAATTGGATTTGCAATTTTTTAAATGCCTTTCCTGTCAGAAAAAAAGTGTTATCAAATGAATTTCCTGAATTCTCAGCATATTTGGGCTAGGAAGATGTAGTCTGTGAATTTGGGACAATTTGAAAATGTGAGTTTGGGGAGGGAAAGGGGATTTCCTCTATATAGAGTCTCCCTTCCATCTGGATTTTCTTGAGATACATATATTTGTAATAAACTGGTCAACTAGTAAAACATTTTTTTCTGAATTTTTGTGAGGAATTTGTGAGAAAATTGTTTAAAGCCAAGAAAGACATAGTGGAAACCTCTAATCTGTACCTATTCAGAAATGCAGGTAACAACATGGATTTGCCATGGGTGGCTGAATTCTGCTAAGGCTTGGTGTTTGGTTTTGTAGGACTAAATCCTTCAACTGTTGACCTTATCCTGGCCATCGGTACCAGCAATGAGTCCAATTATATGGCATCCAGATGGTGAGCTCATCCAAGAGTTTTAAAATGATTTTTCTTGGGAGTCAGATATATACAAGCAAAAGGTCTTGCACAAGAATTATGCATTTTGGTGTATGTGTGTTTGTGTGTGTGTGTGTCTTTGAGAGAGAGTGTGAGAGAGAAATATGTAGAGAGAAGATAGAAAGACCAATCACAAGTTCTTATCCAGAGAAGAAAGATTGAATGAAAATGACTTTTTTTAATGAACTGTTATGTGTCTATTAAAAAGTCATATATTTGTTCTCTCCTGCTCCCAGAACCCCTAGGAGGTGGGTGGATTGGATTTCCATCCCAAGCAGAACCCCGGCAGTGGAAAACCTCCAGAACTCAGCCACAGTCATGCTCAAGGCCATTCTCCACATGCCTGGATGAGCCTCACTCATGAAGGAACCAGCAGAAGAACCCAGGTATGCAGGACCCGTGGCTGAGATCTCCAAGTCTGCTTGGATAGGGACTGGGCCTCTTCCACCTAGATCCCCAGTTTTCCAGTCACTTGGCTGCCATACCCACGAACTGCCCCAGGAGTCATGTAATCTCATCAATAGCCAAGATTCAGAGACTATAAAATTAAGCTCCCGGAAGAGAGTGATGCAGTATTTGGTCGATAACATGCCAGTCAACCAAAAGCTTGCATTTGGTAGACTAGGAGCACCTGCAAGGGCGATTAGAGGCCACCCCAAAAGCCTCCGTCCTTCTTAGAGAGCCCAGCAAGTTACCAAGGGTATACCAAATTGTGGCAAACTCCCCGTGGTGTATTCAATATGCTAAAAACAGTTACAATAATGGGCCTCATTCCTCTGACCCTGAAAGAGTCCCCAGTATGGCACCATTGGGAAGGACAAGTAAGGAGAGGCTGATAAAAACATGGCACCCGCTCGAGCAAATTGATGATCAATGGGATGACAGGTGATACAGGTGATATTTGTTCTATCCAATTAGGGGGTTTTCAAGAGTTTTGATAACTGAGAAGAGAATAAACTGGTGATATCTATGTTAGTACCATGTCTTCTTTATCTGGATTGTGGGGCAACCCTCTAGAATGGCCTGAATTTTGCTTTTTGTTTTGGTTTCTTTTTTCATTTTTTTTTCTTGTCATGGTAGATCTCATGTAGTATGAATGATGATGACCTTCTCTCCATTGGTCACTCATACTGGTTCTGTGTGGTTTGTAATTGATATTATGGTGACAGTCTTCACTTGGTATTTCTGTGTTTAATTTTTTTGTTTGTTTGTGGGCCACACCCAGAACTGCTCAGGGATTACTCCTGGATCTACCATCAGAAATCACTCTTGGTGGAGATTAGGGGACTAAATAGAATGCCAGGGATCAAACCCGGGTTTGCTGCTGCAAGACAAGTGCCCTATTCGTTGTACTATCTATCTCTCTGGCCCAGTGCTCAATTTTAAAAGCATACATCTCTTCCCCTTTGGTCTCATCAAATTCTAAGTATCAAGTTCCTGTCTCTTTAGATAAGTATTGTTTGCATTTGCACAGAAACACTTAATGCTAAAACCCTGGAGGTGTGATTATCCTGAAGCATAAATTAACATTTGCACCAGCCATCTGCAAAAATATCTAGTGCAAAATGCTTTTTTTGTGTTGTTGCCCTGGAAAGAGCTTAATAAATATCCCTAAATATAGGAAAGCAAGAAGAATTTCTGACTTAAGTCAACACCTGTAAGATTGTTTTTGCTATTCAAATGCATTTCCTTTTAATTCTCCTCACCTTTTCATTACTCTGTGGTACACAATATGGTGTTTTGACTGTTTGTATCTCTAAATGGGGGTCATTAAAATATTTTATGAACATTTATCAAATCAAGTTGTAATTATAAAAATCTATCCTTAAAACTCATATCCCATGTTAATGATCTTTTGATATGATTTTCAGCATTTTAGTATTCTTTTTCCTTTAGACCTTTCAACAAAATGTATATGTGGATTTGAGCCTAGAATATTTATACATGAAAATGCCTATAAGTCTCAAGATTCAGATTGTGACAAGCAGACTTCAGCCCTGCTTGTCTTCACACTTTTGGTCACCTTATAACTCTTGTCACCCAATCATATATTGATTAGAACCATAGGAAATAGTGTCACAAGTGGCTTGTTATTATAATTGTTTTATCATGCTTTTTTAAACGCATATTAGTGGTAAACAAGGCTTGACATCATTTTTAAAAATATTCAAGATTATTTACCGTTTAGAATTGCAAGTATTATCCTTCCTTCTCTCTCCTAGGTAATTAAATTTGCTCTAATATTTTAACTGCGATTTCGTATTTTTTCCCCTGGAGACCTTAGTTCTTCATAGCTTGAGACTGGTTGATCTACCATAGTTTGTATAGTCTTTAGTCATTTCTGAGAAATCTGTACCCAGATTAATCTTTGTTTTTTGTTTAGCCTTTAGTTAATGATGATTTTAGAGTCTTGCAGTCGCATTATCATTAGAGGTTTCATTATGGTTATTAATGATGTTTGTCAGTTTTATTTTTCATATGGTCATTGATAATTTGGATTTTGCTTTTATAACGAGAGTAGAAGTCTTTACAAACATTACTACCCTTGAACCTAATTCACTAAAGAGTGATGACTCAATTTTTAATGGATCACTTCACACTTGCATCACTTGTCATCCAGTTGATCTTCAATTTGCTCAAATGGGTGCCAGTAATGTCTCCATTTGTCCCTGTTGTGTGCCAGTGTAGCCCAATGATATCTGCTTGATCCAGGAATAGGAAGAGCCTCAAACCATTCACTCAGGGTTTTGATGAAGAAGTCTGACCATCTTATTGGTGGGCGGCGGCGCAGTCTTTTGACGTTCCATGGAATCCAGTCGGTAACAGCTCTAGTCCAGCTGTTATGTAATCACATTACATATCCGGCCCATCTGATTTTTGATGTCTTGCCAAACAAGACAGCATCCCTGATTCTTGATCGTCGACAGAGGTCAGAACTCTGGATTCCTTCTCTCACTTGAGTGAGACGTGATACTCCTAGCATAGCTCTTTCAATTCCTCTTTGGGATACCCTAATAGCATTCTCATCCTGTTTGCTCAGGGCCCAGGTCTCTGAGGCATACATTAGTGCAGGAAGAACCATGGAATGGAAAAGATGTGCCTGGAGTCAGAGGTTCTTTGTCCTCTTAAACACTTCTTCAACGCTTGTGAAGGCATTCCACGCTGCTCTCTTCCTCCTGCACAGTTCTGGCGCCAAGTCGTTCCTCATATTGACTTCTTGACCCAGGTACACATAGCTGCTGCATTCGAAGATGCTTGTTCCATTGAGAGAAAATGGAGCATCAGGGACTAGTTCGTTTTTCATGAACATTGTTTTGGTGAGATTCAGCTGTAGTCCGACCTTTCCACACTCGGTAGAAGTTGGCCAGCATTTGTGCCGCTTTGGCATTATGAGAACGATGTCATCAGCAAAGCAGAGGTGGTGTAGTTGCCAACCGTCTATCTTCACTCCCATTCCTTCCCATTCCAGTCATCACATGACGTTCTCAAGGGTGGCACGGAAGAGTTTCGGTGAAATGGTATCACTCTGCCGGACCCCTCTCTTTGCATCAATGATCAATTCCTTGTAGAATGGTGAGATCCTGGTGGTGAATCCATAATACATCTCGTGGAGGATCTTGATGTACTAAGTTTGAATGCCCTGTTTGGCTAGGGCTTTGAAGACTGCTTCAGTCTCAACAGAATCGAAGGCCTTCTTTAAGTCGATGAACGTTAGACAGAGCTGCATCTTGAACACTCGCGAAACTTCAGTGAGTTTGGTCACTGTGTGGATATGGATGATTTTAATGGACAATTTAAAAAAATTAAATATTCAAATCTGAAACTTTGCTTTTCTAAATAATTGCACTTATACTTAGAAGCATAAAAGAAAGCACCAAATGGGTTAATTATTAGAAAAACACCTGATTCCTTTCTTACCACAGTTTTTTGTATTATACCCTAAAAGAACCAGATGAGGAAAGAGGCTTATTTTCATGGCATGAGGTAAGTTTCTTCCTGGCGATTCCATAGTCCAGTTTCTTTGGCTATTTCATAGGTTCTTTCCCAGTTCTCGAGGCCAGTATTAAGTGTAGGGAGGGAAAACCAAGAAGCTTTGTGCTAAAGTATCTCTTTTGTTTGCTTATTTGGGGGTAACACCGTGATTTGCTCAAGTCTTTCTTCTGGCTCTGTTCTCTAGGATCACTCCTACCAGTTTCAGGAGAAACATATTAGGGGGCTAAGGATCAAACCTAGGCTGACCTTCTGCAAGTCAAATGCCCTGCTCAAGCCCCAGTGCTCAGTTCTGTTACTCAGGCCCCCAAAGCGCCACTATGTCTTCAGCTCTTCAGCTTTGTTTTCAAGAGTAACGCCTAAACAAAGAGGGGAGGCAAAGTGAACCGGAATCCTCCTAAGGATCAAATGGACTTATTTTACATAGACATTTTGAATTGGTTCATACATATTAAGAATTTGGAGACAGAAACACCGGGATGATTATGATGCCATGTAGAGGTGTCAATTCAGTCACTGTCACTGTCACTGTCATCCCGTTGCTCATCAATTTGTTCGAGCGGGCACCAATAATGTCTCTCATTGAGAGACTTATTGTTACTGTTTTTGGCATATCCAACATGCACGGGTAGCTTGCTAGGCTCTGCTGCTCGGGCTCGATACTCTCGCTAGCTTGCTGGGCTCTCCAAGAGAGGTGGAGGAATCGAACTCGGGTTGGCTGCGTGAAACGCCCAATTGCTCCAGCCCATCAATTCAGTGGGGTAGGAATAAACCAAATGGCACTCTGATTCAGAAAATCAGACCTCCTGGAGATAGACGAAGCCTGATGTGTCTTCACAGTTCCTTAGGAATCAGCTAGAGGTCAAGGGGGAAGGCAGCAGACAGAACACATCAGCGAGGCCTGGAGGCCCAACTCTTAAAACATACTCCAGCATACATTTGATGTTTAATGTAAGTCAGGCACTCTGGTATGTGATAATATGGAGCCATTTCATCTTCCCAACAAATGTATGCAGCAGCTACTGCTATTTTAAATCTCTCTCTGAGGAAATAAACTCTGAATGTTTTAAAATAAATTCCCGAGAGTGATATAGCTAGAGAGTGTCAGAGTGAAGCTTTGACCCCAGACCATCTGGCTCAGAGTCCATATGGAATGAAGCAACAGTCCAGCCACCACTATGCCTACACTGGTGGCTGCAGTGAACTCTGAGTTTACTGACATTTCTCGGTAAAACTTCTCGTTCAGGAAGGCAGATGATATCAGGGGAGACTGACAATGGACAGATATTGACTTTGTGTTGTTAAAAAGATTACTATCCATGCTATATATATCACATATGTGATATATATGAATATATAGGAATTTAGTCTGTTGTATGGTATTGCATATATATATTTATACAATATTAAACTACATGCTTGAATACTAGTAGAGTAGCACTGTCATTCTGTTGTTCATCTATTTGCTCAAGCGGGCACCAGTAATGTCTCCATTGCGAGACTTGTTTCTGTTTTTGGTATACCGAATACGCCATGGGTAGTTTGCCAGAATCTGCCATGTTGGTGGGATACTCTTGGTAGTTTGCCAGACTCTCTGAGAGGGACAAAGGAATTGAACCCGGGTCGGCCACATGCAAGGCACATGCCCTACCCACTGTGTTATCATTCCAGTCCACATGCTTGAATAACAAAGAAATAGTAAATTGCTCTAAAGAATACTTAGTTCCAGTTTCTATACTTTCCTAATCATGTCTAGGGAACAGTCTATAAAGCACACTGACTGTCATTGAATAACCTGGTTTATATTTGGGGGCGTCATTAAATTTGTTAATGAGTTCAATGATCATTATCATTGTAGGCATTGGTGTCTCTGGGGTCACATGCAAGTGTACACCTGCACTATCTCTCTTGTCCCAGTTATGTCACACTTATGAAGAAGGCTGAAAGTTTGATGAGTTTTCCTTTTAGCCAGTATGACCTCTGCCTCTTTGAACCATGTTCAATGTCAGCTCCAGATAAGCTGATCCCTGCAGCCAAAAGCCTGCTCTAGGTATGAATTCATGACTCAAGGTCTGATTATCTTTTGGGAGCTCTTCCCTATTGGCTAGTGAGCTTGGAAAATAATGAATGCTTAAGTGGGAAAATGAAAATTTCAGAGATTATGTGAAAATGATGCAGCAGTCTTTCTAATTAAATCCCTCTTGCTTTGCTTGAGTTAACTTCTTTTCAGTGCCCCCAGAGATGGATTTACCTGATTTATGTTCTGTCTCAATGGCACAGAGGACCGCACTAGCTGAGATGCAATAGGCCCCCTTAATACCCTCCCTATTGGATTTGATTCCTTGAAGAGTAAACAAATATTCTGTGAAATTAATGCATAGAGACTCGGGGAGATTTCCCTTTGCTCTGTATCATAACATAGTCAGTTGTATTTGATGAATTCTGGTGACTCTAGAGAATATACTTTTCCTTTTGGGGGTCTCATCAGGAATAGAATGACTTCAAGAAAATGTGGGAAGCTTTAATGTAACCAAATAGACAGATGTTTCGCGAATACAGTTTTCTTAATGAAATGAAATGTGGTCTGTGATGTGCAGACTCACAAAGTTCTTGGGAAAAAAAACATACAAACCCGAACTACAGAATCTTATTGAGCTGAAATGCAAGTGTGCCATGACTTGTTACTAAGCTTAACAACTTGTGATGTATTTTACCCTGTGATATGCTAGATAAAGTAATAAAAATATGGATGACAAAGGTTCTGGTTTGGAAACTGAACATTTTTGCTGTGAATTAGACTTTTTAAATTTTGAGATAAAAAAAATATGCCTTGAGTGGGCAGAAAAGATGGGAAAATGGTGAGAACATTTGACTTGCAAACAGCCAATCAGAACTCAATCCCTGGCACTGCCTATGGTCCTATGAGTACCAGAAGGAGTGATCCCTGAGTGCATAGCCAGAAGCAAACCCTGATCACTGTTGGGTGTGGTTCAAAGGCCAAAAAAGTATATTATATCTATAGGTAAGTTTAATAAAACTAACATTTGTGAAGAACTTGTGCATGTGCAGCATACAAGTCTATTTGCTTTCACCATCATTAACAAATCTGCATGTACTTTTTTCAAGGATAAGATTTTGTTTCTGAGCTTTTCAGTAAAATGACTAACTTCTATTAATAGATCTCTAAAGATACACACATCAAGAGAAAAACCATAAACATTTAAAGATGAATTTTAAATATAAAATCTTTGTTAGCATGCCTCATTATTTAGCCACTGTTTGTGAGAACACAGTGATGTGCATTATTAAGCATGAAAATGTTTCCAAATGTTGGCATTGTTAGCAGACACTTAAATGCAGCTCATAGAAATCTACATCAGTATCTTTTTAGTAGTTATTACATTTCCAAAATTATTGCCACTGCATTAAATTCATCATGTTAAATTAACAAAGAACAGACCAGGTACTGCTTAAAAGTTTTTCTAAACTAGGTTGAATGGATTACTTAAACCAACAAACTTCCCTCTTTGAAATTATCCAGTTCAAATACATTTTCTAATCATTGAAGAATTACAAATAATATTTAAGTATTCAACAAGCAAGGTGTCCTTCCTCTTTTTAACCTATTACTGTGATTCGCAAAACTATGCAATTTTTTTTGCATAGTTAATTTATGTTTCCGATGCCAGCATACGTGCGTTGAAAGTACAGACAGTCATTTTAGTCTTTATTCATTTGGAAGTCTAGTTCATCCCTGAGATTTTATCAGCCTTTCCTTGGATCTGATGGTGCAAGAACAGAAAATCAAGTATGACATCATTGGTCTGACAGAAAGGAGAAGGCATCGATCACATCATGCCATTTTTGACACTGGAGAACTGTTCCTCAGAACATGTGACAACAGAGGTGTTGGTGGCATCGGTGTACTTGTCAACACAAACTTGGCCACGAACATTGATTCACTCAATGCCTAACAACCCGAATCAGATGATTACCTTGAATAGATGTGGATCACTGCTGGCAGTTTCTATCTCTGTCGTCTATGCCCCAACATCCAACTATGATGAAGAAGAAATTGAGAAGTTCTACATGGAGCTGGAGAAGTTCTATAAAGAAGACCACACCTTCTACAAGATCATTGTTAATGATTTTAATGCCAAGATAGGATTGAGAAGGTCGCCTGAAGAAGTCAACATTGGGACCCATGAACTAGAATGGAACGAATAGGGTGAGAGACTGTCATGAGTTCATCATGTCAACCAAGACCATCCATGGTAACCCACAGTTCCAGAAGAATGAATCTAAACGTTGGACATGGGAGTCTCCCGGTGGACAGTTCCACAACGAAATTGACCACATCATATTCAATCGAAGATTTTGCCTGACTAGTGTTGCTGTTGTCCCAAAATTCCAAACAGGATTGGACCACCATCTCCTTCATGCAAAATTCTACTTCGCAGAGAGAGGAGAAAGGACTGCAAAGTTTAAGTTAAGAAGACAACTCCCCAAGAAATGCAAAGTGAAACAAGGAAAGCCTCTTCAACAAGTGGTGCTGGGAAAACTGGATAGCTACCTGCAAAAAAATGAACTCTGACCTCTGTCTAATGCCAGGCACAAAAGTCAGATCAAAGTGGATTAAAGACCTCAATATCAGACATGAATCTATAAGGTTCATAAAAGAAAATGTAGGCAGATCTCTGCATGACATTGAAGCTAAAAGCACTCAAACTCAGAACATCGCTGTCCTCCTTGAACTGTATTATGGATTCACCACCAGAATCTCACTATTCTACAAGGAAGTGATCATTGACATAAAGTGATCATCTTTTCGACTCCACCATTCTTCCTGCACTAACATATGCCTCAGAGACTTGGGCCCTATGCAAACAGGATGAGAACACTATTCGGGTATCCCAAAGAGGAATTAAAAGAGCTATGCTAGGAGTATAATGTTTCACTCAAGTGAGAGAAGGAATCCAGAGTTCCGACTTCTGTCTACCGTTAATAATCAGGGATGCTATCTCGTTTGCCAAAGCGTCAAATATAGGTGGGCCGGACATGTAATGCGACTCAGAGATGACCGCTGAACTAGAGCTGTTACCGACTGGATTCCACAGGACGTCAGAAGAACTCGTGGCCGCCCACCAACTAGATGGTCAGATTTCTTCGTCAAATCCCTGAATGAATGATTTGAGGCTCTTCCTGTTCCTGGAGCAAGCAGATATCATTGGGCTGCAGTAGCTCACGACAGGGACAAATGGAGACGTTACTGGCACCTGCTCTAGCAAATCAAAGATCAATGGGATAACAAGTGAAACAAGTGATTCAAGGTAATTTGTTCTTTTTCTTCAGAATTTTAATTAGAAAATTATCACAGTAACCATACCTGTGACTAATCTTTTTGCCTAAACAAGAGGGTTATCATAATTTGTTCAAATACTTATATTTAGATCTTGACAAAAAGGAAAATCTGTTTAAAATGTCCCTTTGTAGATATTTATTTCCTTAACTGCTGTCGATCTTACTCTTTTTTTAAAAAAATCTGTTTTAAGGATTGCTATATATTCATAATGGACTATGATCAATTTACAATTGCATGAAATTTAAAATGTAGAATTTTTATAAACTTGTTATTTTCATTATAAGGAACATAAAACAGACCTTTACAATTTTGAAGGCACAATAAATTAAATTAACTTTTGTCTATTACCTAGGAATTATCATTGGTAAATTTTTTACATATGTATCTACAATTTTTAAATACATGCCTATACTTTACATATATGTTAAATATAATGTTTATATGAACATTTAATTTAGTAAACGAGGATTCATGTTTAATTTTATAACCAACTTCTTCATTGCATATTGAAATTAAGAATAAGAAATATGATCTGATTCTTGTGGAGTAAGTAGACATCTATGCCAACTGTAATGAATCTCTTTCCATTTTGCCACTCAATTCTATAGTTCATATTATGTTTACATGAAAGCATTCCCTCTTTTTATTTCCAGAAGCAAGATAGTTTTTTTAAAACTTTTTAATTGAATCACTGTGAGATAGACCCTTACAAGGCTGTTCATGATTGGATTTCTGTCTTAGGGTATTCCAACATCCATCCCTCCACCAGTGTATATTTCCTAGTACCAGTGCCCCCAGGTTTCCTCCCATAATATATCACCCCTCACCCTCTCTCTGCCTGCCTCTATGCAGGTTCTTTTTGCTTCTCTCTCCTTCTCTCTTTCCCTCCTTCCCTCCCTCCCTCCGCTCCTCCCTCCTTCCCTCTCTCTCTCTCTTTCTCTCCTTTTTGGCATTGTGGTTTCCAATATTGATACTGAAACGTTGTCAAGAATATCCCTTTACCTACTTTTAACACTCAGTTCTTATCCAGCATAATCATTCCCGGCTTTTATTGTCATGACATTCTCTTCTCTAGCAAGATAGTTTTGATTGAATGAAACTTACTTAGAGATGTGAGGGGAGATAAAGAGGAAGGACATGTTCAAGAGAGAATAGGGGCTTCTCCAGAGTGGGAAAATACTTGGGCATAGAGAGTCAAGCAAGCAAAATGCATGTTCCAGGGACTACACTGAGCATTTCTATTTCTTTCTCCTGAAATATTATAGGACCATTTATTCCTTTATATAACACTTAATATTTATTTTATTGAGCACATGGTTCGCTGATCAGTATCTCATAACCTTTAGCAGTAGGACACCTGTATTTGTCAGGAGAGTTAAGTCTTCAGGAGTGAGGATATTTCTTGTGAAACTTGTGTGAATTCAATAAATGAAAAAATTATTTCAATCCCTTTATGACCTTGAAGAATATTTCAAAATACATTTTGACAGTATACAGAAGAATATTTGCTTTTTAGAAAATTCTGTTTCTCAAGGGATAGAGGGAATTAATACCCATAAATTCCCCAAGTCTCTTAATATCTTTATTTAACTTGGTCATTTTTAAAATCTCTTTAAATTATACATATCCTGATTAATAAATAATGGATGAGCTTATATTATTCGAGTCAGATGCAATGTTTATTTTCAATTATTAACTTGTTCCATAAAGTAATGTATGCCTACTAAAATTTTAACTTAATAAAATTATGAAAGCTACAAATTTTATTATATTACATTGATACATCATTTCTGTTTTTATTGAGCACTCCAACCCTTTTAAAATGTTTATTTAAATTTTTTATTAGACTGTTTATTCTAGAGAAGTTTTTGACTGACAATATTGACCACATAAGGTATAGAGACTCACATATTGCAAACTGCCACATACACACAGCCCACCACCCCATTATCAGAATTTCATGCTAGAGTGATGTGTTTGTTAAAATAAAGAACCAAATTGAACATTTAGAAATGAAAGTTTAGTTTACATTAGAGTTAGAGATTATTTTTGGTGTTATATGTCTTGTGGGTTTGGAAAAGATGTATAAGGCCATATATCATGTAGGGTAGTTTTACTGCCTTAAGTATTATCTGTAATCTTATTGTTTTTCTTTCCCTCTTCCCTAATTAACTGGAAATCATTGATATTTTTGTTATATCTTGTTTTACCTTTTTTATAATGTCAAATAGTCATAATCATGTGGACTGTAGGCATTTCAAATGACTTCTTTCACTTTGTATCATACATTGGTTTACTTTTTTTCAATTTTGTATGTTTTATTTTCATAAAGTAGTTCACAATAGTTCATTACAAATAATATTCAAGCATCAATCCCACCACCGAGCACCTTCCCACTACAATAATAGGGAAGTGTGTGAAGGTTGTTATATTTCATTCTGGAGCCATTTAAACCCGAATATAATAGAATATAAGCAAATATGTTAAAACGAAATAAATGTGTGCTACTTTTTTTTTTCTTTTTGGGTCACACCTGGCGATGCACAGGGGTTACTCCTGGCTCTACACTCAGGAACCACCCCTGGCGGTGTTCAGGGGACCATATGGGATGCTGGGAATCGAACCTGGGTCGGCCGCCTGCAAGGCAAACACCCTACCCGCTGTGCTATTGCTCCAGCCCCGGTGTGTGCTACTTTTGATAAGTAAGTGAGATAGAGTGTAAGAGGTTGCATGACCACTAATGCAGCTATGTGCTCCGAGAAATTCTGCAGCGCTCTCTTCTGGGAGCTTTAGTTTAGAGTCTTTGGTCTTGGCAGTTGATGAGATTACATAGTGCTGGGGACAGTTTTGTGTGTGACTGCCAAGCTGCTGGAAAACTGGGGAGCTGGGGGAGGGGGCCCAGTACTGATCCAAGCGAGCTTGGAGATCTCAGTCACGGGGCCCTCATTACCTGGGTTTTTCTGCCAATTCCCTCTTGGGTGAGACTTGTCTGAGTGTGTGGAGGGTGGCCTTGAGCATGGTGGGTGGTAGTTGTGTTCTGGAAGTTTTTGGGTTCTGAAGGTTTGGGGGTTCTGTTTGGGGCAGGGAGGCAAACTCAACCCGCCACCCTCTGAGGTGCCCCAGTGAAGACAGCCTGGCGCAGGGTCAGGACATTCTCTAATTGGTTTATTTTTACTTTGTTGGTCTTTAAGGCTATGTTATTGAGAGCGTATAATTAGATATTATTTTATGAACCATTCTGAGTATATGTATTTTAAATGGTATAGAATAACCACTGAAATTTAAAGTGAATATTGATATAATCATTTATCATATCTTCCAACCTGTAATATATGTTTTGTCATATGTGTCAAGGTAGTAAAAACAAGTTTAAGTTGGAATGAGTTAACTGATAGTAAGTTGGAGTAATAGAAGTTTGTGTTTTTTATGTTAAAGGAGATTGCTGAGGTAGAAAACAATTAAGATATCTTTTATGAAATGAAATTGCGTTGTTTTTCATTGGTGGAGATTATCATATATACTAGGGTCTATGTTTCCCATGAATCACAATCAGATAGGCAAGTTGCAGTCAGTCTTTTTTAGTCAAAGTTCTATTAAGATGAAATTTCTGTGTTTCATGTTTTTCTCTAAGAGGTAAGTTACTCAATAATTGGTTGAAAAAATACTAGAATTCTCTCAATTTTATTATCAAAATCTTACAATTACAACAACAGGAAAACTCTCCAGTATCTACTTATATCACTTCAGATACAAAATATGTGGTTTTCCAAACTAAACAATTTAGATTCTAATTACTTGTTGCATTTGCAGATCCAGTAGATTTAGGTCTCATCCTCTCTTCTGGAAGCAAAATTTATATGCCAATCCGTAAGTAGTAAAAATCTAATTTACTCTAAAATTTCTATTCAAACTTGGCTAGAAATCAGGGATTCCTAACAACCCTGCCCTCACGTTTAATAATTTGTAATATTGATCCACAAATTCATGGAAAAGGTTACCAATTTATTACAATGAATAATACAATTACAATTTATTATATATAAAATATATATAGTCAGTAGAAGAGGTACATAGGGTGAAGTAGGGAAGAGGCCCAAACATAGGAGCTCCCGACTTAAGTAATTTTATATATCCCTTCCCTTCCCTTCCCTTCCCTTCCCTTCCCTTCCCTTCCCTTCCCTTCCCTTCCCTTCCCTTCCCTTCCCTTCCCTTCCCTTCCCTTCCCTTCCCTTCCCTTCTCTTCCCTTCCTTTCCCTTTCCTTGTTTTCCATTTTCCTTTTTTCCTCCTCCTCTTCCTCCTCCTCTTCTCCTCCTTCTCCTTCTCCTTCTTATTATGTAACACAATTTTGATGTAATTTCTGTAACTAATGTCCACTGTTAGCATCTTATATAAGAGACATAGAAAGATGTCCGCATTTAACAAAATATTTTTTAGGAGGAAATACTTAAAATATTGTTGCTAAAATACTTTATTTTAGTGAAGTCATTTCAGTAAAACAGTTTATATGTTATAACTACAAATATTTATTAAAGCTAAATAGTTTTGATTCCAGGTGTATATTATGTATAATCATTTAAAAAGATTCTCATTAAGAACTTAAGAATATCATAAAGGGAGATTTCACTATTCTTTAAAGACAACAGGAGTTGTATCAGAGCTCATTTTGTATTTTATTTATTTATTTGGAGGCCACACTTGGTGGCACACAGGGATTGCTCTCAGCTTTGCTGTCATTCACAACGCTGTGGCATTCACAGTGATCCATATGGGGGTAGTAAGACTGAACACAGGTCATCCACATACAAGGTAAGTGCTTTAATGTTTGTACTATCACCTTTCCCAAATTTTTTATTTAAGTAACATCATAGAGAGTTTAGGAGACATAGTAAATAATAAAGGGTTGATTCATTGCATAATTAAAAAAAATTCACTATTTTGTGCAAGGAAAAATGTCCTTTCTTTGTGTGATATCGCCTGCCATATTGTCATTATTCTTAATGTTCATAAAAGTTTAAAGATGCATAGTAGGGGATAAAATAAAAGACAAAGACATACAGCCTAGATCATTAGCCACTTATGGAAAATTGTAAGAACCTGGCGTTTTTAATGAAAGTAATAGGAAGTAATTCGAAAGTTTGAGCAGAAGAGTGACAGAATCTAATTTTCAATTAAAAAAGAACTTTTCCTTCTGTCTTGAGAGCAGTTTATAAGACTATAATATACAAAAAGGGTGAATGATTATGACTTGGCATGGGATACAAATAAAAGAGATAGAGAAGTGATATATTTCAAGTGATACTTTCAAATAAGTCTTGCATTTGAGGGTAAATATTAGCTCTGAGGTCTGAGTGAGAATTCAGAAATGATTAAAAAGAACTAAACAGTTTAATGAATGAACTTGCCTTTTTTAATTAAAAAACAGAAGCATACTCTTGAGGGGAACATACGGGATTTAAGATGTTGATAAAATATCCTAATGGACTCTAGCATCTATTTCAAGAACATCAAAACATTGGTTTGGAAAGTCATATGCACATCTCTATTCGTTGCAGCATTATTTACAGTTTGTGTGTGTAAATAGCACAGTGGGTAGGGCGTTTGCCTTGCACGCAGCCAACCCGGGTTTGATTCCTCTGTCCCTCTTGGAGACCCCGGCAAGCTACCTGGAGTATCCTGCCCGCATGGCAGAGCCTGGCAAGTTACCCGTGGTATATTCAATATGCCAAAAACAGTAACAACGAGTCTCATCATAGAGACATTACTGGTGCCCACTCCTATTACAGTGCTATTATTTACAGTCGCCAAGACCTGGAAACAACTCTGGTGCCCCAAAACAGATGAATAGATAAAGAACTTGTGGTCTGTCTGTTTGGACTCAGCTCTATGAACATATAGACTCTTACATTTTCCAAGACTTAGATGGAAACAGAGGGTATAATATCAAGAGAGAAAAGTCAGAGGGAAAAGTGCAAATGCCTGGTGATCTCATGCATGATATACGAGCAAATGAAGAAAAAGAATGGTGAATGGATAGTCAAACACGAAAACTGAGGACACCAAGTGGGGAGGGAGATTAGGAGAACTAGAAGGCTGCTGTCAGGGGTCTTAGCACTTTGGTTTTGGTGGAGGTGCAGTAACGTTGTACACAAAAGTTATGTGTGTACATATATATATATATATATATATATGTGTGTGTGTGTGTGTGTGTGTGTCTGTGTGTGTGTCTGTGTCTGTGTCTCTGTCTGTTTGTGTACAAACACTACTAAGAATCATGGTCCAACTCCATTACCTCAGGACCAACCCTCAGAGAAATTAACCTAATTAACAAAAATCTCAGGTACTTGAGTCCCCGTGACTGAAATCTCCAGGCCTTCTCTGAATCGGAATGACTCCCACAACCTCCCTGTACTTCTGAAAGCCCCTGCTGAGCCACCCATTTAAATATTCCGGATTTTCTGGAGCTCCATTTCCAAACTCTACAACAATGACACTCCAGTAACAGCACACCAGATTTCATGGGATGTAATGTGGAAGCCAATCAATCTTGACTAACAAAACTATTAGCACGGAAGTCTTGACTTGTAACATTTTAGTAATCCCTCATCCAAGGACTTAATGTCTTTGTTGACATTGAAAATTGAGATACAACAGTTTTCACTATTTTTTTCCTAAGGAAATAGTTTTTGATTATTCTGTTAACAATTTGTTAGAAACAAGAAATATAAAATAAATTATTCTGGGCATGTTACAGGAGGAAACTTGATGAGTGGTTGGGAAAATTGGAGAGAATGGTGAAGGGAAGGTGAAAGTGGTGGTGGGATTGGTGCTGGAATATTGAATTCCTTTAATAAATTCAGTTTATTAAACTGAAGTGATAGCACAGCAGAGAGGGCATTTGCCTTGCACATGACCGACCTGGCTTCGATTCCTACATCCCTCTCGGAGAGCCCAGCAAGCTACCGAGAATATGCCGCCCTCACCGCAGAGCCTGGCAAGCTACCCATGGCATATTCAATATGCCAAAAACAGTAACAACAAGTCTCATAATGGAGACATTACTGGTGTCCACTCGAGCAAATCAATGAACAATGGGATGACAGTGCTACAGTATAGTAATAAAAATCATAAACAACTTTGTAAACCATGGTGTTTAAATAGAGTGTGGTGGGGGGGAAAGAATCATGGTGTAACTATAATGACAAAGTGAAAAGAAAAAGAAGCTTAAAATAACTAACAAATAACCTTTGGTGTATTTGTCAGTACCCCAGTAATATAGATCAAGTTAAAGACACTCATTTGATGTGGTCACCAAGGGAACTATGAATGCAAGCACAGAAGTGAACTAGTTCTCAAAAGTTTTAGAATTAAGAGGAAAACAATATTCGTTTGTGGCTTGCATTGGATTAGTAGTAACCCAGTGTTTGGAGGTGGGCATTATTTGTCCTTCGACACAGGGGAATACATCTGGCTCCCTGGCCTTTGCGTGTTCTGAAAGTAGGCTCTGCTGGTTGTCATTTTATTGCCTTAATTTACTTCCACACTGCAAATGGAATTTCTAGCTCCTATTGAGTGTCCAGTGCAAAGAATGTTAAAAGAGCCGCCTCGGCACCAAAGGTATTATTGCCTGCTATGGATGAAGGGAGAGTGTATGGAAAGTACAGAAATGGTTTCATTATATTGCTCTATGCAGTTGTATCAACAGACTTCCCCATGAGTACTGAACCTATATTGGGGAAGTCCAGGGGCACCTGTAAGGGACACCAGATGTGCCGAGGCATCAGGCAAGAAGCAGATGACTATCAGCACGAGGGCATTACTGGTCAAAACAAGAACCGAAGGCATCAACAAGTTTCTTTGACATATTAAGTTGCCATAAAATTGTTTAAAATTTTCATATTCAATTCCATTGATCATCACCTACTATCATATTCATTATAGCACAGCGGGTAGGGTGTTTGCCTTGCATGTGGCCGACCTGGGTTCGATTCCTCCATCTCTCTTGGAGAGCCTGGCACGCTACCGAGAGTATCCTGTCCACATGGCAAGGTATTCGTGGTGTATTCGATATGCCAAAAACAGTAACACCAAGTCTCACAATGGAGACATTATTGGTGCCCGTTCAAGCAAATCCATGAACAACACAGCTAAGGTGCTACAGTGCTACAGTGCATATCTATTTCTTTTAAATGGAGAGAACACGTATATTGTATATAATATATAGTGTAAATTGTATATGTCCGTAAAGAATGTATTTGTGTGGACACTTATTTTCTTTTTGGCTTTTGATCCCCACCAGGCTGTACTCAGGGCTTATTTCTTGCTCAGCACTCAGGGATCCCTCCTGGAAGTTCTGGGGCGGGGGATTCATCTGGGCTGTCAAGAATCAAATCCAGACCAGCCGCATGCCAGGCAGCACCCTGCCTACTGCAGTGTCTTGCCAGGGCTATTGAGTCTTGCAGTTCCTGGAAGTTATGTTCTATAAGATCATCAGAAATACTGAGAGTATCCTCAGTATGAATATCAACTGCCACAGGAGAGCATTGTTCCTAGGGCCCCAGGGCACAATATGCTCATCTATCAAATGATGTTGTTGTGTTTTAGTCTATAGGCACTTCATTTAATACATACTTATAATGAAAATTACCTATTTTTTTACAATTTTAATTTTTGTTTTATTTACATACCAATGGCATGCAGCATTGGGTTAGCTTAAGGTTTACAACATAACAACTTGCAAAACTGGTCACCACAGTAAGTTCTTTAGTATCTATCACTTCATATAAACCCACAAATTCATTCTGTGTAAGAACTTTCAGGATGTGCTTTCTTAGAAGATTTCAAGTGTAACATGTGAAATTGCCTAAATTTTTGAATCACTTAAAATCTGGGACTTTGGAGACCATTATCCAGGTTCATTTGCTAGTGTCTAGTGTCCTTATAAAACATGGCACTCTCAGCATCATGGAAAACCTGCTCATCAACACAACCTGTTTCCTGCATGTCACATAAAAGGTCTTTTAAAAATTCTTTTCAGCTTCCTGATCTGCAGAACTGCTTTGCACAAAAGTCTATTTTTCTGGCTCTGCCACCTTTTGAAACCCGTGAGACAGTGCTAGCTGATGAGGATTTTGCATCTTGCCGGGTAACGTGACTAACTTTCTTTACCTTTGGCAACCCGAGCCCACAGCTTCCTTCTCTTTTTCTTTTTTTTTTTTATTCAGTTCTCAACACTTGATTCTACAAATTTAGCTCCCTTTCCATAGTTTGCTCACATACTGACTATGTTACATTAGCACCTTCTGGAACCTCTGACAGATGGGCACAATTTCTCTTCCTTTTCCTCGTGAATGGATCATATGGTGGAGCCAGTTAACATTGAACTCATGGGCAGCAGCTCTGTAATTCACGCCTGCATGAGGTTTTGCCAACACACAGGCTTTCTTTGTAAGGCATGGGATGAACTTCTTGTACAGAGGAACATAATGCAGAGCTTCAGTAGTGCCTGCCTGCAGCTTTGTTTTAAAGCAAAACATAGAACAAGGAGATATCTGCTTAATATGAGGATTGAATCAAGGGGATAGTATCACCTGGTTTGACCGCAGATGGACACACAGATTGAGCAACCAAGTGTGCCCTGCTCTGTGTGTGCTGGTGACTGCCCTCAGTATTCTTTTGTGCCTACAGAGAAATTTTGATAAGTAGATCAATGCCCAAGTATAGAACCTATAAATTATAAGGATTGAATCTGTGTGTGTGTGTTGGGGCAGTTGTCTGTGTGTTTATTTCTAAATTATTCTTGAAGTTTATAGGTGCATTTATATATAAATTATATAAATGTACTCAAGTAATCATATAGCACTGTAGCACTGCTGTCCTGTTGTTCATCGATTTGCTAAAGTGGGCACCACGCCCAGGAGGGGAAAGGTATTTCTCTCTCTCTCGCCTCTTTCTCTCCGGGGATGAAGGGCGCGGTGTCCGCCATATTAAGATGACCACAGATTGGGTTTTCAAGCCTGCAATGATCCAATATCTGGAAGAAATCTCCCTGGACTTAGTGTTAACGTACAGAAATTCAAAACCGTGCGCCCGCTACTGCGGCCGCGTGACCTTATTTGTCTTCACAGTAGGTCTGAATCTAGTGGGGTACTCCTAACAACAATAGTGAGGTTTGTGTTTAAATATTGAATGTAACCAAAGTAAACAGAATGTAAAATGAAACTTATCAGTTACAAGGTAGGGGTGGGGGGACGGGATGGGAGATGTACTGTGTGGGTTTTTTTTTTTTTGTGGTGGTATATGGGCACTGGTGAAGGGATGGTTGTTTCAGCATTGTATAACTGAGACCTAAGCCTGAAAGCATTGTAATCTTCCACACGGTGATTTAATAAAAGAAAATTTTTATTTAAAAAAAATTAAAGTGGGCACCAGTAACGTCTCCATTGTGAGACTTGTTGTTACTGTTTTTTGGTATATTGAATATGCCACGGGTAGCTTGTCAGGCTCTGCTGTGCGGGCAGGATACTCTCGGTAGCTTGCTGGGCTCTTCGAGAGGGATGGGACATATTTATTAATATAAGTCATGTAATTATTTCTAAATTCCTAAAACAAGAAAAAAAGTTTTTCACCTCTCCATGTCATTAAATCAAAACACAACATATCCCTGATCTCACAGGCTTGTGGTAGGTGGCACGGCAAAAACTGGCATAGTAGTGGAACGCTACTGAATGCAGCTAGGGATGCAACTGTTCATTTTATTTAATTGCAATGGTTTCTGCAATATTTTGTATTTCATTTTTGTCTAATTTTTGCTAAATGATTTTAGCATATGCTTTCTTAATCTGCTCTAGTGAAGCCTGGAGCTCATAACTGGCTGTATTTGTCAAATCCGTGTTGGAACTGCTGATATAATGGATGTACCGAGAAGTGTACCAGTTATTCCCTTGGGACACTTCAGTTTGTTTTAATCCTATGCAGAGCCAACTGCTGACAAAATGGTTTGTAAGAACAGATAATAGGGCCTGCTTGCTCTCTAAAAAGAATTAAAAATAAATTTCCACTGATAAAGGTCCTATTATAAAGCTGACAACTTATATGTGATATACCTGGTTCTCAGATATGGTCTGCTATTTTTTATTATCACTCAAGACATACCTGTTCTTTTTTCTCAGATCAAATATAAAAATTAAGTTGTGCCTGAAGTTGTAGTTTTAATTTTTTTCTTTTTCCTATGGACACATTTTGTACATGGTATGGATGGATGGAAAAACTAAATGAAATTAAACTAAACAACCTAATGGTCAACCACGTATTTCTATGTCAAATGATTTAGTAGTAATGACAGATATCAGGAATCATCTTTCATACTATGTAAAGCAAATCTAATGGTATGCAGCACATATATGCCATTATGTTGTTACTGAAATATTCATATGCTTAGTGAGGTCAACACAATTAAAATAATTTCCTATTTATGTATCCTTTTTGGATAAAAGTCTATTTCTGATATTTAACAAAGATGAAGGATCCAAGGATTTGTTGTAAAAGAGCTCAAATGTTAATTTTTGTCATTTTATTTAGATATCCAAAGAATTGCTGGAAACTGTTGATTTAATGAAGCTCAATAACTGGATAGTACTGGAAATGAATAATCTTTGCTAATTTACATAGGGTTGAAGTCCTAATAAGATATTACGTTACTCCTGAATAAATGCCACTTTGTGTAGGTTTTCTATTTTTATTGATTTTTTCATATTATCTTCATACATCCCAAATATATTAGTGCCCATGTCTGTGTCATAAATGCTCACAAACCAGCAGTTTAAAACAACCCAGTTTCAATGATTAGGTCACAATTCCATAAATCAAAAGTGAGGATACTGAGTGATTCTGTCATCATCAAGGGCCTCAGGTGGCTAATAATAAAGTGTCTACCAGGCTGGGATTTTTATCTTCAGACTCAGAAGGAGACTTCCTTTTAATAGTCATTATTGCTGATGGCAGGATTTAATTTCTCCTGTTTGTCAGAAGGTGGCTACTGATTCCAGTTATCTTCCTCCTTGAAGCTACCTGTAATGCATACCATAGACCTCCACCCCAACCCTACCTGCCCGACCCAAGCAAAAACAAACCTTCTTAAGTTTTAAGCTGCAATTTTCTGCCATGAAAACCTCTGGGATTCTAGGACTGGATTCAATGATTCTACATGTGAGGTCTCCAAGGCTTTATCATCCTGATGATCTGAGCCCTGAAGTCCAATGCCATTGCCTTGTGCTCCAGTCTCTCTGCCTTCAGTTCCTCCTCTGTGGTGCCAATTGCCTGAAGAACACTAGTTTTATTTTTTTTTTTTTACTTTTTGGGTCACACCCGGCGATGCACAGGGGTCACTCCTGGCTATGCACTCAGGAATTACCCCTGGTGGTGCTCAGGGATGCTGGGAATCGAATCCAGGTCGGCTGCGTGCAAGGCAGACACCCTACCCACTATGCTATCACTTCAGCCCCAAACGCTGTTTTTTGAGCCTTAATTTGATCAAAAGAATCTTCTTGGTTCACAAATGGACAGGAGTTGAAGAAAGTGATAATGGATCTTCTTTATACCCTCCACAGGGAATGTTTCCCTATTATAAACGTCCATTCACAATCTACTTGAATTGTCAGACTGTAATTGGCCCTCGGAGAAGACGCTTTAGTGCTGGAGGGAAGACTCCTCTGCTATGAGGAATACGCTGGGGGCAGGGGGTGGGGGTGGAGGGTGTGTGTGTGGGGGGTTGGAAATCTCATTTTCAGGAAGAGTATTTTGAAAAACATCCTAAGTGAAACAGATCATGAGCATTCTGCTCCCCAAGGTAGGAGCGGTGTGTAAAGATGAAGATTTCTTATGTTGGAAAATGACATTGATTAAATATAGACCAAGTGATTTTATATGAATATTTTAGCCCACTTAGAAGCATTTGTCTTCTCCCTAGTCGAGGTCCAGCGATTAATTTTCCCCTACAGGTAGGCAGTCTTATTGTTGCCCTGTGTTAACAAAGTCAGATGAAAAATAAGCTGCTCTGAGGGTTTACTCCTGTGAACTCAGCCATCATATATTTCACGCTTGAAATCTTATGTGATTGCTATCTGGATCTTTATATTTTCAAATGAATGAAAACCATATTAAGTTCTGATTGACTTCTCTAAAACCTGTAACTCTTTGTCAGAAAATTCCCTGATAGTTTTTAACCACAAGAAGGACAAGAACAAAAAATCCTATGACTTAGATTAGTAGAATAAGAAACTTTCTTCTCCATACAGGAAATACAGAGAAAGTGCTAAGTGCTGACATGGCTGTACTTTGTGCCTCTAGATATACTCTGAGTTTTTGTGATCATTCAGCTCTTGGAATCAATTTTAGGTCAGTAAGTCACAAAATGTCTTACCTTTTCTTTGTTCCTAGATATTGGAAAAGAATCTCAAGCAATACAACATCCACAGTATCCCCCTAAAATCTTGTTTCGTGTTCAGTTTGCCACTGCGTGTGCAATCCTTAGATATTTCAGCTCATTAGGTAGATATGAAAGAAACTTTCAAAGCATATGGACATTGTTTTGCTAGATTCTTTCCCATTCTATGCTTTCCATGAACGTGGTTGCTTTTTATCTACCCTTAACATTTAATAAATATCTTTACAGCACCTTCCAGGAGCACTCTTGTCCGACCGTTTGGCCCTGTGATCTCATGCCATTCATTTCCAATTTTCATCCACGGCCCGAAATGTATCTGTAATACATTTTAGTCATTTAAAATTTGTTTAAACTTATGAATCAACATAAGATTCATTTTGTAAATATTTATTTTTTTAATAAGGTATTTGCTTTTGTTGGCATGTGTTTCTATACATATCAGTTGGTACAATTTGTAAATTGTTTCATCAGCTCATATGATTTATTTGTGAGAAGAGATTTGTTGTACATTAACCAGATTTTCCTTTCACTTCTTTTCACATATATACTTCTGTTCAAAATATATTTTGAAGTTAATTCATTAGATCCATTAAAGATCTTCTTAGAATCCTTCTTTGATGTACATTTAGTATTATTTCCTCAAAAGTCTGTTTGACATGGTATTATTATAACTATATTTCTTTTCTTTTGGGGGCCCGGGAGATATGCAACATTTAGGGTGTGTGTGTCATTTGCTAACTGATTGAAATCCTGGCACCATATGGTTCCCTGAGCATCGCTGGCTGTGGTGTAAAGGCTCCTGGTACCACCTGGAGAGCCCTGGGTATCCCCAGAACTGTAGGCTCTGAGTAACATTGCATCCCCCGACCTTGGTGTGCCAGCTGGTAGTGAATCACTGGTACCCCAACCCCACCTCTGCCCCACCACAAACCTCGACTGCTTCTGAGCCCCCATCAGAGTTTTTTTTATTATTATTATTATTAAAGATTGTACATCTACACAATGGAATACTATGCAGCTGTCAGAAAGGATGAAGTCATGAACTTTGCATATAAGTGGATCAACATGGAAAGTATCATGCTAAGTGAAATGAGTCAGAAAGAAAGTCAGACACAGAAAAATCGCACTCATTTGTGGAACATAAAATAGAATAGTAGCCATTAGTACCAGGAGGCCTGCTCCACAGCTTGGAAGCTGACCTCACATGGTGGGGGAGAGGGCAGCTCAGACAGAAAAGGGAACACCAACCAAAGTGCAGCGGAGGATCCACTCAGGATGGGAGAGGCGGGTTGAAAGCAGAGTATAGATTGAACATGGACAGCACGGGGCGGGGGGGAGGGAGGGACCCTGGGGCCATCGATGGAGGAGAATGGGCACTGGTAGAGGGATGGGTAGTCGAGTATTGTATGACTGTAACACAGGCATGAAACTCTGTAACTGCACCCTCACGGTGACTCATTAATAAAAAAAATAAAAATTAAAAAATATAAAGATCGTCTTTAGATTTTTGTTGAGGTCTTTTAAAATTTACCTTTAAAGTTTGTTGATTTTTGTATTTAAGATATTCATCTCATAGTAGTTGATTTTTATTGCATACTTCTTGGTGTGTTTACTTTTTAACTAGAATGCTAAATCCAGCACTAGAGAGATAGTACAGGGGTTAAAATACATGCCTTGTACATGCCTGACCCACGCTTAAACTCTTGGCATTGCCTATGGTCCCCTGAGCCTTGCCTGGAGTTGTCCCTGAGCAGAGAGAGAAGTCAGCTCCAAGCACCACTGAACGTGCCCCACAAACAACAACAAATAAATCCCATTGTAACTACCAGTGGGTTTATTTGATTTATTACTTATTTTCCCTCTCTTATATCATGCTACTTATTCACTTTTTTTTCTATGCGTTCTTGGTCTTTCTTTGAATTAACAAAGTACACACATGTTGTTAGTCTTTTCTCTATGCCCAAGGTCACAATGCATCTGTTTCTTCTCTTTAATGCTTGGAGACCACAACACTCATTCGTATCTAATACCACCTACTATGAATTATTAATTATTTTTGTGTCATTGTGCATTCCTGATTCATCATCTTGAACAAAAAAACAGAATGACCTAGTTTTTTTCCCTTATTTTTTTAAAAATCTTGAACCTGTAATGAGTCATATGTAACATTGGAATGAACTGAAAATTAATAAAGTAATTATATATAAATTAAGTAAAAATTCATATTATACACAAGTATAAAGCATTTAAGCATGTTCACGCAATAGATCTATCTTATTCTGTTTTTCTGTTTTGCTGAGATTTATTTCAGTACTCTATCCTTAAGGGAACCACAATGGGGGCAGTAAAAGAATAAATTCTTTGTTTTCCATCATGTAATTTTGCTGTACATGCCAGGGCCAAAGACAGAACTATCTACCTTTAGAAAAGGCTTACTACATATTTTCATTTGCCATCAGAAAAGCTTCAAAAGACACCTTTCTACTCACTTGTCTCAGAATGATAATTCTGAGAAACACTTAATTCACATTTAATAAAAACAAATGGCAAGTGACAGGAAGCTGCCAATTTCTACCTTGATTTTGTAGAAGTTGTGAGTGCATTTGAAAATTAACATTAGCATTCTAATTGTAAGCACATGTGTTTTCTAATGAAAACATACTAGTACCCTGGTATTTAACATTGATGTTTTGTGCCTGGTGCAGTGAAAGCAAAGTATTGCTTGGACAATTTGGATTGAAACCAAAAAGACAGACTAGGGCTGTAGGAGTTTGCTTTCAGCTGTTATATTGCTGTAGTGTAGCCACTGGCTTCCATCTGCTTTTCTTGAAATCTCTGGAGATTTCGCACTGATCTGGCTAATTCTGTGAAGCAGTCTTTTCTCCCGCTCTCTCCCTCTTAGCCTGACAGTTGCTTCCCTGTCTGTGTTACTTGTCAAGCTCAGTCATTTGTACATGCACGCTTGTCTGGGACATTGCTTACTTTCATTTCAAGCCATTAGGCTTTATTTTTTTTCTGAATCTTTTAGATTGATTGCACTAACTTAGTTATATTAAGACCATTCTTCCATCCCCGTTAATCTAACTAATATGGCGTTGTAGCTTAAACACATTCCAGTTATGGATCTCAAAGGGTGGCTGTCAGACGCAAAGGATGAAGCCAGTGAGACAAAAACATGGTTCAGGGTCTCTTAGGAGGCTCTTGTGTTTCAAACGTGTTAATGGAACTGCCGGGGTGGAAAGTAGAGGTGTCAGATTGAGACCTCCTGGGGGCTTCAGGAACCCTCTTTCCTAGGATTCTAAAGCTTTTTGGGTTGTTTTTTTAAAAAATTATTTTGTGTTTAAACACTTCTGTGGAAAGGTGCTATTCTTAAAAAATAAACTCATTTTAGTCTTCTAGATCTGATCGAGAAGTATTTGAAAATTATTTTATTTACAGAAGTGTTATCTGCTGCTCTCCTTGGGGCTATTATATACAACAATTTAATACAGAAGCAATTACGTAGATTAGAACTCTACAATTGAATGTCTAATTTTGTGTCAAATTTCAGGTAAAACTTTTTCCCAGAACTAAAGGCATTTATGTTTTACAGAATGGCCATTCGTGTGGATTATAAAAGGACGCTTTCTAACTTACTGTGAATCTTTTGATCACTGCTTGCATTTTAATAGAAATTAGAGGCAGCATTACTTTATTTTAGGGTTTTTAATTCTTTTCTGGAGAGATTAAAATGAAAAATATATACCTGAAAGTAAGTATAAATTGTGTAAAGCCACAATTTTTAAATTTGCATCTAGAGAACTATAAGGATAAAGTGGATTATTTTGGTTGCAACTAGTTTTAAATTATTAAAAATATTTATAGGACTATGAGAATACTTGAAACTTGATATATGTTTAAATATATATATATATACATTTATAAACACACATAGAGTCACATTAGGTATTACTTTTATTTTTTTTTATGAGAAGTGACCATTCTTTACACAGAGTTGCACAGAAATTGTAAACTACCATTTTGCTCTTTTTATTACTATATTCTCATCCATGTCACAAAAAATGGTGGGGAGTATTATAATAGTTATCATTTTAAAATTCATTGCAGTTTTTGCATCAGACCTACCGATGGGTATCACAGTTCTTGAAAAGGATTCAAATTCTTGTTTTGAAAAAAAAAAATTCTAGAATTAAGAGTTGGCTATGGTTAGCGTGTGCTTTATTTTCACCAAGTGGCGCCTATCAGAGCGTGCACGTTCAGGAACACAATGTTGATTCAGGTCTGAAATTCTAGACGCCCAAAAAGCCAGGCGTTTGGAGGTGACTTCTGGTTTTGCGTGCCTTCTGCTTTCACTCCTGTCTTATTCTCTCCACTCGCCATGCATAGCGAGCCTTTCTCAGACCTGGACCGTGTTTATCTTTTCCTCTGCTTCTAGCTGAGCCCCTCTGAAGGGCTATGTCCAATCAACATGATTCCCGCCCCCCTGGGGGTGCCCGGGGGGTTCCTGGAAAGCGGGGCTGTGAAGCTGGACGGCTTGGCGCGCGCATTGTGAGAACTGGGAAGGGGGCAGATGCAGGGGACGTTTCGGAGGACCCCGGCCAGTCAACAGGCCATCCCCAGCGTATCTGATGGGGCTGACAGCTCTGGCGGGCCACTTGGTCAGGAGCCTGAGGTCTCTAATTGTTTTTCAGCTCACTTAGCAATTAATGGCACTATTGTCCTTGGGCAGCCCATTTGCAGATCGATATTTGATGGCAGAATCAAAGCCCGGGAAGACATAATGAAAGGAACCCAAGTGACTCTATTAATAGATAAAGCCCACAAGCAATGACTGTGTGCCCAGGGCGTCAGGGGACCGCCGTGATTCTTCTACAAACAAGTATCACATCCCCCAACCACTCCCCCCCACCTCCCCTCCCCGCCCAAAACCTGTCAAAGAAGCACAAACTGTAAGGAAAATTAGGTCTTGGAAATAATAGTCATTTTTCAGTTGTGATTACTAAATGTAATTTTTTTTTTATCCTAATGTTTTCATTCTTGTGACTGTATTTTAAAAGGTGTTTTCCTTTGGAGCCATTCACTTGTTTTTTCCCACTCATCAAAGTATGTACTTATTAAATGAATATTGTCACTTCATTTAAAGTTATCAGAATGAGCCATTCAGAATCACCGTTCTGCTCTGTCTTGTTTCCTCGCTCCCATAATTTTGCTCATTTATTAAGCAAGTTTTGCAGGACGTATCTTGGTTTGAAATAAGCAAACCAAGTTCCAAGCCGAATCAAGCATTTCATGCATAGTATAGCCACTTTGAGGTTTATCAGTGTTAGACACAATTTGAAAAATGGTATGGCTGAACAGCTTTCAAGTAGGCATATTATCAGAAAGAAAAAAAATATATAAAACCAGTAGTTTTGTGAAAATTACTTATTTTAGACAATTTGAAAATTTACAGAAGGAAAATAAGTACCTTGAATATAATGCTGCTGTGAAATAATAAAAAAATCTTATTTTTATTAAAATTGTCTCTTTATTTTATGATCTTATTTTTATAAATAAAAATCTTACTGCATTATTTTTCTTGTTCTGCTCATCAGTGCATTGATAGCCATAATAATGCTTTTAGTTGCTTTGATTTCCTAGCACATGGGTCACCAAGAGTTTTTGTTGTTTGTAGTGTGTACTTTCATTTGTGTGAATGTCTACTCTTTTGGATTCCACATTTTGTTTAATTTAGACCCCTACTAAAACAGGCCTTTGGGTATGTTTGCATGTATTTGCTCTAACTTTGGTCCACAGTATTTTCTAGGCAATGGGTATGTTAGAAACTTTTTCAGAGTTTGTAATAACACTTATTATGAAAGAAATTTTTAAACAGACGTTAAACCACTTTTAAACTTTGGATATTAACCTGCAATTGTGGATTATTCAGTAGGAGCACATCAGGTACAAGGGCCTAATCTGAAAAGAGTGTGTTGAAGTACAATTCCTTTTCCTTTTGCACTATTCATATAAGAACTATTTTATCTTTCCTTTAAAAAATATTCTTGTAGTCTGTTCATGGGATGATTTTTAGATATGCATCCTTGCTCCGAGCTCTCCTTTGAGTAGAGCCGTACACCTTCCACCCACGCAGTCTCCGCTGGCGTTTATGTTCCTTAATGCGCTCCCTTCCTCATAATTCTCATTTATGTAACAAATGTGTGGTGTAATCTTTTGTTTAGTTTCAGAGTTTGCCTTCTGGCTATCCCAAATCTCTTCATCTCCTTCACTGCTTGATGTCCTCTGTCATTTTACTTTTGAATGTACGAGACATATTTTTGTAGTATCTTTAATGTTCGGTGTCTCTCAAGAGAAACAGTTAAAAACAACACTGGAGGGGCTGGAGTGATAGCACAGCGGGTAGGGCGCTTGCCTTGCACGCGGCCGACTGGAGTTCGATTCCCAGCATCCCATATGGTCCCCTGAGTACCGCCAGGGGTAATTCCTGAGTGCAGAGCCAGGAGTGACCCCTGTGCATCGCCGGGTGTGACCCAAAAAGAAAAAAAAAACAACACTGGAGGCCATAGAAATACTGCAGCAGGTTTGGCCATTGTCTTGCCTGGGTCTGACCTGGGTTCAGTCCCCAGCATCACAAATGGTCCAACAAGCATCAGGGACCAGGAGTGGTCCCTGAGCACAGAGCCAGGATAAATCCTGAGTACCACAGGGTGTAGCCTGAACTCTCCCACCCCCTCCCCCTCCAAAAAAAAACTGTGCTGACAAATTCCTTATAGAGCGTACTCTGTTTTTTTTTGCACATGCCCTTAATATTTTGACTTTGGCGTTATCATTGATGACTGGACAGCCCTGAGTTTGAATTCTAATTGTGGAGTTCAACCAGGTGGCACCATGTTATCAAGAAGCAGCTGTCTGTCTGACATAGTTTTCATGTTGGCCAAGATTATGAAAATTACAATTCTTTTAGTACTGTTCTTTCAGTAAGTACCATTTAATGTTCAGGAAAAGTTGAAGTATAAAGAAATGCCACATATTTGATTGAAGGCAGTGAACGTTAGTCACTAATAGGAAATCATGGGACAGTAACAAGATGGTCCAATTTTTTGCTTGGCTGATTTTTCTAAGATGCCTAAAAAGCAAACTCTGTAAGAATGTTCTGCTTCACACAACTGATTTTAAAATGTTTAACTTAAGAAGAATCTTAAAAGCATAGAGTAAGACATCATAAAGCCAGCATTTGTGAAAGGTAACTATAATTGATGAATTTTCATTGTTACTTGTCTCTTTGTTAAGTTGTTTAATTTAGAGAGACTGCATGTATTCCCTTCCAGATGTTTAGCGAAGAGCAGTCTGACAAAAGGCAGTGAAACGTACGACTGACTCTCTACTCTCTAGAATTCTAATCCTCCACGTTTGAGTGAGTTATAGGATTATGGAGAGATGAATAGGAGCATCATACCACTGGGAAGAGCCAGAAACTTTCATGTAATTTAAGATAATTTTTAGTTTGTAGCAAAAACTATAAATGTACTATAAGTGTACTTTGTATTTCATTCCCTCAGTGTTTCAGAAGTATCTTTCTAGAGTTACCTGTAAAACTTTTGCTGCGATAATAAATTCATCACTTGTATCACTTGTCGTCATGTTGATCTTTGATTTGCTCGAGCGGGCGCCAGCAACGTCGCCATTTGTCCCTGTTGCGAGCTAGTGCAGCCCAATGACATCTGCTTGCTCCAGGAACAGGAAGAGTCTCAAATGTTCATTCAGGGATTTGACGAAGAAATCTGACCATCTAGTTGATGGGCGGCCACGTGGTCTTCTGAGTTCTCGTGGAATCCAGTTGGTAATGGCTCTAGTCCAGTGGTCGTCTCTGAATCACATTATGTGACCAGCCCATCTGATTTTTGATGCCTTGGCAAACATGACAGCTATGAATAAATTCATAGGAACCTTGAAAAATTATATATCGTTTTGTTTCTATCACTGCCTTGTGTTCAAATTCAGTCACTAAGCATCAGCATGTGTACTTAGGTTGCTGACAGAGTTTTGGTGGGCTTATGTAGTTGCAAAATACAGCTTATTTTGTATTATTTTTATAATTCCTTGTTATTTTATTCTTCCTTTTTTTTTTTTTTTTGCTTTTCGGGTCATACCCAGCGGTGCTCAGGGGTTACTTCTGGCTCTGCACTCAGGAATTACTCCTGGCAGTGCTGGGGGACCATATGGGATGTCGGGGATCGAACCGGGTTGGCCGTGTGCAAGGCAAATGCCCTCCCCATGTACTATCACTCCAGCTTGGACTCCTTGTTATTTCCTTTAAATCTTGTTTTCTTTTTGTGTGTGTGTGTGTGTGTGTGTTTAGTAGACTATTCTGTTACTGTTGCTTTGGGGCCACACCCAGTGGTACCTGTGGATCCTCCTGGCTAGATGCTCAGAGGTCACTTCTCCCAGTGTTGGGGCATTTTGCGGTATCAGGGATCAAACTGGGCCTCTCACATGTGGGGCATATATCCAGTTATTTGAGCTATCTTCTTGGTCCCTAACCTATTCTTGTTTGTGTGTGTGTTTGTTTCTTTTTGTTTTTTGAAGTTCTTACTTTGCAGGGGGCACACCCAGCAGTGTTTAGGATTTACTCCTGCCTTCATGTTTACTCCTGGGGGTGTTCAGAGGACCAGGTGCAGTTTCAGGGATTGAACTGGAGTGGTCAGAAAGCATAGCAGGCAGGCACCTTCATCCCTGCACTGGCCTTGTAGAGTATTTTTAAAAGCAGTTTTAGATTCACAGCAAAATTGAATAGGAGGCAGTGCAATGTCTCATATACCCTCTACCTCCACACACACGTTGCCTCCTGTATGTTCAAGATATCTTAATCATTGCATCTTCATTCACATGACACCATCATTCATAGTCCATAGTTTACTTGGCATTCATTTTGGTAGTGTATATTCTATGGTTTTCAGACAAATAAGTAATAGTGTGTACCCATCATTATGGAGTAATATAGAATAGTTTGCTATAAATCTTGCTCTGCATAGTTATTCGTCTCTTTTTCCTAAGTTCTGGCATCCACTGATTTTTCTTTTTACTGTCTCCATTAGTTTGTTTTTTCCCTGGTGTTTCATCAATGAAACCTTATAGTATATTGCCTTTCTAGATTAACTTCTTTGATTTAGTAATGTACCTCCAAGTTTCCTTCATTTCTTTTATTTTTATTTTTCTACAAAGATTTATAGCAGCTTAAATATTTTATTATGCACAAAAATATTCATTATAAAATTAATAAATGCAACAAATAGAACATTTGTGGTAACTTTTACCCCTTTTGGGCCACACCTGCTCAGGGATTACTCTTGTCTCTGTGCTCAGGAATCAGTCCTGGCAAGCTCCAGAGGCCCTGTGGGATGCTGGTGATCAAACCTAGGTTGGCCACATGTAAAACAAATGCCCTCCCCACTGTAGTCTCTTTCCAGCCCTGAGCTAATAGAACTTGTTGTTTGTTTTGTTTTAATATTTTTATTGAATGGCCATGAGATATATTATTACAAGACTGTTCATGTTTGGGTTTTTGTCATACAACGAGCCAACACTGATCCCTCCACCAGTGTACATTTCCTACTACCATTGTCCTTCATTTCCCTCCCACCATCCCCTATTACCCACCCCCCACATGACAGGCACGTATTTTATTTCTGTCTCTCATTTTATGCATTATGGTTTGCAATACAGGTACTAAGAGGTCACTGTGGTTGTTGAGGACATTCAGTATTTTTATTGGAAAGGTAAGACTTGGGTCGCTTTTGTAACTGAGTGACAGCTTTGGGGTGTGGATGTGACTGTCAAGGCTCCCAGAAGTACAAGGAGGCAAGAGGAATTAGTTCATCCCAGCCTGAAAAAGCCTGGGGATTTCAGTCACAAAGCATGCATATCTGAATTTTCAGCAGATCATATCTTGGTGAAGTCCATCCTGAGATAGCGGAATCCTGCCAGAGTACGGCAGTGATTTTGGATTGTGAAATCAAGTGACTGCAGGGGCTCTGCTTGGGCGGACATCAGGGTGACCTTTCCTTGTCAGTTCACCCTGGTTTGTTCAGCCTTGTGTAGGTCTGAGATTAACTGCAACTTTTGATCTCTTTTGAGATTTATTTATGGATCTCTGAAGCTTGGCCAACAAATGAGCTTGTATAGCTGAGCCAGAGGAGGTTGGTAGGTGTGGCTCTCACATAACTAATTTTTTGCCACTTGATTTCTCTGGAAACTTGGT
The DNA here is from genome assembly GCF_027595985.1 of Sorex araneus. NCBI lineage: Eukaryota > Metazoa > Chordata > Mammalia > Eulipotyphla > Soricidae > Sorex > Sorex araneus. Next base: position 11,400,413 of record NC_073307.1, on the reverse strand, counting down.
CTTAAGTTCTTGGCGTCTGGCCAGAGTCACAGTGACAATTTGGGGGTATCAGGAAGCCTGAAGGCATCATCAGTCTGCTGATGCACTCTCCCAGTGGGTACAGGTTGACCTACTATTGGCACTGCAACCCCTCCGTTTCATTTCCTGGCTTGATAGAACATTTCTGCTTTAAGTCTGAATATATCGTACATTGTCTGTATCTATCAGTATTATCTATCACCTACTAAAGGGTATTATGGTTTTTTCCATATCCGATAAATCATAATTAGAGTCTTTGTATAGTCTAATGGTTGATGGGTCTTATAGTGAGAGTATTCTGAGAATTGGACTCCAATTTTTATTTCCAGCAGAATTTATGAGAGTTTCTGTTGGTTTATATTCTCCTAAGTTGTGGTTGTTTATAGTGTCCAGGTTTATAATGGTTTCTCATTGTTGGCCAATTAGCATTTCTCTGATTGCATTGGGGTGGAACATCTTGTATATACCAATTTTTCACCTTTGTTTTCTTTAATGAAGTGCTAAGTCCTTTAGTTAATTTTTAATTGGATTGTTGGCTTTTATATTGTTGAATTATAAATGTTTTGCAATTATGTTTCCCAGTCTATGTTTTGCCTTTTTATTCTATTGATTGTGTCTTTCACACAGCAGAAAAGTTAATTAAAAATTATTCTTTCATTCCTGGATACTGACTTTCACATATTATCATCAAATCTAATGTACTCTAGATTTTTCTTCTCTGATGTTACTCTATAAGTTTTGTATGTTTTATTTTATATTTATGTAATGTAATTAATTTTGAGTTATTTTTTTGTGAAATATATGGAGTAACTGTATCTGTATTCTTTTCTTCTCATTTTTGCATAAGAATGTCCAGTTGTTCAGTATCATTTTCTGAAGACAATTTCCTTGTGCCATTGAATTGCCTTTGCTGTTTGGCTAAAGGTGAGTTGACTACCTTTAAATGGGTCAATTACATTTATTGTACTTGCTTATTTTTCTTTGTTTTAGTTTTGAGCCATATCCAGAAGTGCTTAGTGAGGACTTGGAGAACCAGATGGGATGTCAGGGTTCAAACCTGGGTCAACTGCAAGCAAGGCAAGGGCCCTGCCCATTATTTGATTGCTTCAGTCCCATTGTCTATTCTTTTTCCAGTACCACATTGGCTTGATTACTGTAGCTTAATAACAAGGCTAGAATTTAACTAGCATCAGTACTCCAACTATATTATTTTTTTTTAGTATTGTGTTGCTGCAGAGAGTCTCTTGCCTACATGCCTGGCTGTCTTCCCCGGGATCCCTCGGAGGGGATGGCTCCAGCTTCCCTCCCCACCCTGAGCAGAGCTTCCGGCGGCCAAAAACCTCCAGAGCCTAGCCACAGCCATGCTCAAGGCCCCTATCCACACGTTGGGATGAGCCTCATGCATGAAGGTACCGGCAGAGGAACCCAGGTGTGTGGGACCCGCGGCTGAGACCTCCAAGCCTGCTCAGTTTGGGATTGGGCCTCCTCCGCCCAGATTTCCCATTTCCCACTAGCTAGGTATGGTCACACCCAGGGACTGCCCCTGGCGCTGTGTAATCCCATCCATGGCCAGCATCCAGAGATTTAAAAGCAAGCTCCCGGAAGCACTCAGCCGAAAGTGGCTGTGTGATATCTTATAGCCTACTTCTTCCCCTGGGAGGACCTGGCAAACTACTGGGAGCCTCGCAATACATAGCTATTTAATTTTTGGGGGTACCAATGTAAATTAGATTGCATTTCTAATTTTGAATTCTGCTTGTTCATTGCTTATATGTTGGGATGTGCATGAATTTTCATGTTAACTTGGACCAGGCAAACTTGCAGGCACAAATTAGTCATTGGAGTCACTAATAAGTTGGTATTAGTTATTGGATCCAAGAGGTTTTTTGTCAATTGTCTTATATTTTCCACATTAAAAACATCATAGGAATGAAGAAAGTTTTCTTTCTTCTTAAACAATATATGTGTATTACACACACGTGTGTGTAAATATATGTAATATATCTCAGAGAGCCCCGCAAGCTACCGAGAACATCCCACCTGCACGGCAGAGCTTGGCAAGCTTCCCATGGCGTACTGGATATGCCAAAAACAATAACAAGTCTCACAATGGAGACATTACTGGTGCCCGCTGGAGCAAATCGATGAACAACAGGATAGCAGTGTTATAGTGCAGTGCTATATATTATATATATGTAAATTCCTTTTATGGCTTACATTGCATTATCTGGAGCTTCCATTACAAGGTTGAAACGAAGTAGTTTAAAAAATACTTGTTTCTCCCACATGACCTCCAACCACATTTTACTTGGTGGTCCCTTCCCTGAGTTACCCAGAATGAGAGACCAGCCTCCAAGCCATGGAAACAATCTCCTCAACACCTTTATTGCAAACCACAACACCTAATCAGAGAGAGAGAACAAAAGGGAATTCCCTGCCATAGTGGCAGGGTGGGGTGGGGGGAGACAGGACTGGGGAGGGGGGGGAGGGATGTTGGGTTTACTGGTGGTGGAGAATGGGCACTGGTGAAGGGATGGGTTATCGAACTTTGTATGGGGGAAGCATGAGCACAAAGATGTATGGATCTGTAACTGTACCCTCACGATGACTCTCTAATTAAAAATAAAGTAATAAAAAAAATAAAAAAAATACTTGTTTCTCCTTTTCCTGATCTTAGTGTTAAAGCCTGTAGTCTCTCACTATTTATATATTTTTTATTTTTATAAAGTTGTTCATGATGATTTATTACATTCAATATTCCAACACCAATCCCACCACCATTACATCTTCCCATCACCATTATTTTCAATTTTTCCAACCACCACCCAACTCTGGCACAATAGCAGACCCTAAATAATTTATTGTATATTACTTGTTATGAATAATTTGCTAAAAATTATCAAAAAAGTTTTCCTTAGAATAAAGTGTATGAAGGTTGTTGTATCTCACCCTGGAGCCATTAAGCGCTTGTATATGATATTGTTAACATGTTGTTAAGTTAAGCCTTGTGTATTAATATTTTCTTAATTAAGATCAGTTATCTTCTCATCCGATCCAAAGTGGTGTGCTACTGTAGAGTTTGAGATGTCACTACAGGAATTCTAAGATTTTGAATGGGGTGACAGTGCTGAAATTAAATTTTTAACTGGATGGTGACTTTGAAGTCCAGAAGCATCTATGCAGCTTGTAGATCTCTTTGGAGAATTTTTTAAAATTAATTAATTTATTTTTTTCTTTTGAGATTTATTTATGAGTCTCTGGATCATGGCCTGTTAATGAGCTTATATTGGCATTAAAGGTAGTTCTTGGGCATGATTGCGAGGCTCTGCGAAGAGCAGAGAGATGGGGGGACGTAGCCCATCCCTGACTCCAGGAGACCCTGGAGATTTCAAACACAAAGCCTGCATACCTGAGTATTTCAACAGGTTTGTTTCTGAATGAGGCTTATCCCGAGCCTATGGAGTCCAGCCATGAGCATGGCGGTGATTGGAGTGTTTTCAGCTGCCAGGGCTCTGTTTGGGCAGTTGGTGGTCTCACCTGCCCCACTCTGGGGTGCCTTGGTTGAGATTCAGCCAGGCAGGGCTCTAGAGGCCTACAGCTTCTTGATCTTTTTCAAGATTTATTTACTGGATCATAGTTGATTAATCTAGTTGATCACCATTCACTGTCACTGTCACTGTCATCCCATTGCTCATCAATTTGTTGGAGCGGGCACCAGTAAAGTCTCTCATTGTGAGACTTATTGTTACTGTTTTTGGCATATCCAATACAGGATATGGATATGCCAGGCTTGCCAGGCTTTGCCGTGCAGGCTCCATACTCTCGGTAGCTTGCCGGCTCTCCGAGAGGAGCGGAGGAATCGAACACAGGTCGGCCGAGTGAAAAGCGAACGCCCTACCACTATGCTATCGCTCCAGCCCTTATCACCATTAAGTATGATATTAGTTATAGGTTTCTTGGGTAAATATTCTTTATCATAATGAGGAAATTAACTCTGTTCCTTGGTCCTGAGAGTCTTATAATGTACATATGTTTTTGTCAAGTGCTGTTTTTACTTGAATCTACTGGTGTAATAGTGTGCCTTGTCCTTCTTTAGCCTGTTGATGTTTGGATTACATTAACTGAATCTTTAATGGTGAACCAGTTTGCTTTCTTGGGAAAAGTCTTATTTTATTATGATATTTAATTCTTCCTATATCAATGTTATTCTTTAATGTTTTAAAATTTAGTAAAAGGTAATCTCAAGTGACAAAAGTTTTCAAAATAATGTTGAAAATTTTCAGCCTAAAATTTAAGGTTAAAATGCAGCTATTCATAAGCAAGCATTTATTGATATCTAAAAGTAAATAAATAAATGGAAAAGTGATATATTAAGTACACTGTATGAGGCCAGTGAGTGTTTTTAAAGACAACTAAAATAGCTTTCAAATTTGAATATATTCAAGTAATACATACAATGTAAGGTATACATGTGATATATACAAATGATGACTGAGTTTTATTTTTATTGTTCTTATTAATCATTATAGAAAATAAAATGTATCCTTAATTTTGGTAAGATTTTCACAGTTTTTTCTTGACAATAATTTTGGTTTTACTTCTCTACTTTTTAATAATTTGAAGTATTGTGATTCACTGTAGAACTTGCAAATAGAAAAAGAAGAAAAATAAACAAGAAGTGGCTGGAGAGGTAATATAGCGGGTAGGGTGCTTGCCTTGCAGGCAGCCAACATGATTCAATCCTGGCATTCCATACAGTCTTCAAAGCACTGCCAGGACTAACTCCTGAGTACAGAGCCAGAAGGAACCTCTGAGCATTGCTGGATGTAATCTCCAAACCAAATAAAAATAAGGAAGAGAATAAATGATGATTTTCAGTTTTAGGAATTGCAACTAAGCTAATTACTTAAGATAGACTATTCTATTCTATTGTACACAGAAGAATAAGTAGTATACTAGTTAGAATCCTTTTGGTGGTATGTAGTTATAGAATTGAAGGATAGCAGAAATAGTTCCACAGTAATTAAAATAATGTAGGTGGAGAGAAATAAGCACTGTACACCAATTAATGAAAAGCAAAGACTCTTAGGAGGCAATTCATACCACAGCTGGGCCATAAAAGCACTCTGGTTGGACATCAGTGTTTATTATGTGATTCTGTAAAAACTTTGACATTATATTATGCATTGTGTGGTAGACAGTATCATGCTGGGTTTCAGTTTATTCATGTCTCTGCGTGTGTGAGTATTTCTCATAGTGACTGCTCATGGCCAGATGATTTGAGATGATAACAAATGCAACAAAACATAGAACACTTCTGCCAGCATGTGACCCGAAGTGGGCTAGCTACCGAGGATGCAGCCTAGGAAGAGAGAATCTCCAACTGTGTCTGGAGACGTGTTAGCAGATCTTAGAAACAGATCAGCTTGGTACTTTAACCCAGAGAATAACTCAGCCAGTAATAAGCACTATGAGAAAAAAATAACTGTTTATTGTATTTGGCCAGTGCATGATATATTTTGAGGTAGAAGGTAATCAACTACCAAATGTATCAAATGCACGAAGTCAAACTATATTCCCTTCTTTCCATAAAGAATTTAAATTTTGGAAATTATTTAAAGATAAAAAGGATGATTTTATATTTACTTAAATATAAAAAGGATGAAAACTGAATCCAACTGCGACATTTTATTCTTGCATCTTAAATAGTTTGATCAAAATATTTGGTGACTTGCAATTAATTCATAAGTAAGCACTTTTAGATTAAAAAACGAGATGATGGACACATTGCTAAATATGATCATACTGATTTTTTTTAACTGAAAGTATGTTTAAGGGTTTATCACCAACATAGTGTGAAATATCATTTGAAATTTAAAATAACACATAATTTTTAAACGTTTTAATTGAGTTCTGAAGCGAGAATTAATAGTTAAATTAAAATAATTTATTTTTGACTATATATGTAATGAGTATATTTTTAACTGAGACAACGTTGAGTTATAAGGTTGTATATGTAAAATATGGGTAAAATTTCACACTTCTGCACAGTTAATCTTATTTATAATAATGATGTTTAATATTTAGCTTATCGTTAATTTGGCAAGACTAGAATTTTAACTGTTAATTGAGTCACTTTGAATTTATAGATTTGAAAATATATAATCTAATTTTGAGAAAATAAATTATTTTAGAAATAATCACTTTCTACCTCTCATTGTTCTCTTTATAGATATATTCATTGAACTTTTGGAAAATTGAATTAATTATATATATGAATTAGCATATGTGTATCAGTATACAGAAAAGTAACATTTGCATTTCAAAACTATTTCAAAACTATAATGTATTGCTATAATGAGACTCAGACTTTATGTTTCTTTCTACTTTATGTTTTTTACAGATGTAGAAATGGAGGCTCAAATTAACTAAGTTGCTAGTCACATAATTCTTCAGTGGAATCTAGATTTTAAACTAGTTCTTATGATTAAAGTCACTCTATTCTTATGTAAGTCATGCCAACATATTTATTTTCTCTCCAAACATGTGTCATAGATTAAATAAGGGCATTGATGGATAATCCCTTGCATCTTAATGATATTTAAGATGCACATATATTTGTATCTGCACAACATATCAAACACACAAGTACCCACTTAAAATAGGACAATTATTATGTCTGTAAACAAATGAAATACTTCTGCTGCCAAATATCAGATGATCTCATTAAACAGTTCATATGTAAGAATTCATTTACATGAAACATTTGTCTGCACATAGTTATAAATGTCTGTACATACTTATATGATTTCTTTTGACATTCAGCTCACATAAATTTATCCAATCATTGTATTCCTTACAAATTTTGTGATATCTGATCCACCCAAGCACTATATTTTAGTATTAGTTCTACTATATTCTGATGAATAGAATAAGTTAAAAAGAGAGGTATAAAAAGTAAAGTCGGTTGGTGGTCTTAGAAAAGAAGTGATTACAATGTAAGCTAAAATGAAACTCCTAACATGGAGGAAAGTAATTTAGCTTTATGAACAGCTGCATCTCAGAGGGTCAGGTATATGAGCAATTAAAATTAAACAAGTTGATTTTAACATGCCTTAGTAACTGTGATTGATCTTACAGAGCCGTTGTTGACTATACATCAAGAAACAATTTAGGATCCAGTTTAAAACAAAGTTTATAATCCTTGTTTAATGGATTTTGGTACCTCAGGCAATACAGTGCTGTAAAAATGATTAAAATGGGCCCTGTCTCTGTGTAATCAATAAAACCTCTCTCTAAAATTAGTTAGGTTCCAAAGACTCCTCAGCAGGCTTGGCGGTGCCACGTCTGTAGAATTCCAAATAAGCCATCTATCATTATTTCCATACACAAGGTTCATTAGACACCTCATTCTTTATCTTATTAGCACCAAAGTCAGCTAAACAATCAAAGCAAAAGGTCACCTTTAACAATACCTAGTTAAAGCAAAACATATATCAGGATATTATTAATACAATGCATCAAATGTAGTAGTAAGATTGTCTGGGAAGGTGATTAAAGGTTGTTATTTAAAAAAAAACAAAATCATAGGTTTTTATAAGTTTAAGAAGATTCAGAAGTAACAGCTTAAAAATTCATCCTACTTTTAAGTGAACAGAACTAAGTCTTTATTATATTATTTGTTTTTGTATTATTTTATTTATCTTGTGGCCATACCCATCAGTGCTCAGGGATTACTCCTGGCTCTTCACTCAGGGATCACTCCTGGTAGTACTCAGGGGACCACATTGGATGCTGGGATCGAATCTGGGTCACATACAAGGCAAGCACCCATTCCACTGTTCCATTGCTCCAGCCCTATTCTATTATTTTCAAGTGTCATTCTTTTGTATATTTATCAAGAAATTTCCTTTTAGTTATTTAGTGAAAAGACAACATTAACAACTTTGAAATTATTTTAATTCCCTGAAAGATTATTAATTGCATGTAAACATACATTTTTTAAACTTATGTTTTGAATTGCATTTTTTCATATGGTCTCTAATCATTTTTGACCCTTTTTTAAAGAAATTGATGATTACAGGAAATTCATGCTCATATAACCAAAAATTTTTGTAGTATAATTTTCAATATATTAAAGTTTGGTTTACCTAAAAGCAATTTTCAGCCATTAAGTTAAGTCGATTAGAAATGCATTTAAGTATGGATATTTCCTAATTTTATTGCCCAGAATATTACCTGTATACAGTGCTGTTAACTTAATATCTCTCTTAATATTTATTTAACTAACTTTTGTCCTATTTTACTGTACTCTTGTATACTCAGATAAAAATTGTGGTCAATAGAAATCTATTCCTGTATTTTAGTCACGATGTAAGAGGGGTAGTTTTCAGGACCTTATCTAGGTCTAATGTCCTTTTATTCTTTTATCCCATTGAAAAATGAATAAATACATATTTGTGTTTCTCCTCCATTAATTTAGGTTCTATACCAAAATGTTTTGATATTTATCTGTCAAGAATGAAGGAATATCTCTCTTTTGAATATTTATGGGATTTCCATGGAATGCTTTGTGATTACTGTGTATATGGTGAATGTGAAAAATTTGTGGATGATGTTATGTGCCAAACACTGTTCCACAGACTTATGTCTCTTGAAATTCTCCCAAGCCAGTGCTATAATTAATTTTACTGCCATCATTACATTTATTTCCAATGGTAGTTTCTGATAAAAAATGTTCTCCCTTGCCCTTCTCAAATACCCCATTCCCACTGCCACAGGAATCTATCACTTAATTAAAAACTGTAAGTCATGTGAGGATAGAAAATATAGGTCTTCATTTTCTTGTAACTTTTTGGAAAATATACTGGAAAAAAAAGGAACTGGAGCAAGAGCACAGCTGGTAGGGTGTCTGCGTTGCTTGTGGCCGACCTAGGTTCGATTCTTCCGTCCCTCTCAGAGAGTCTGGCAAGCTACGGAGAGTATCCCACCTGCACAGCAGAGCCTGGCAAGCTACCTGTGGCGTATTCCATATGCCAAAAACAGTAACAGCAAGTCTCACAATGGAGACATTACTGGTGCCCGCTCGAGCAAAGCTATGAACAACAGGATGAAAGTGCTACGGTGCTACAGTGCTATTGGAAAATATAGGTGGGTAAGAAGGAACATTCTATGCTGATAAAGAGGAGGTTTAGAAAACCTAAAAGAATAGTCAGATAGATGCCAAAGGAGAGGAGAGGGAGGAGGAATTTAAAGAAAATGTATTCACTAGAAGTCATGAAGCACTTTTGAGGAGGTGAGAAGCTTAGAGATTTTTATGATTTCTTTAGAGCAGTTTGCAGAATCACAGCAGGAAAAGCATCATTGACATCAGTAAGCCTATATTCATATTAATCTCAATCAGTTAAAATATAGAGACAGATGGTATGGGTCTTCTGTTGTTTGCTCTGCTTTCCATTTTTAGGGTTTCAGACCTGTTTAAAGAAGAGGTGATTATGCATGAGTTTCTCATGTTATTGCACTAGGTCAAATCAATCAAAATACAATCAGGTACTGGAACATTTCTAGCTAAGAGACTTAGTTGTCCTAATTATGTAAAAAGAAATAAATGAAAGCATTTTGGGAACTTGTTTTATCTTTAATCAGAAAATAAGTATGACTATGGAAATCTAGAGGGTGGTATTCTATAAAAAAATGAAAATATTACTGGCCATAGGTCTAGGAAATAACTCATAGAGGTTTCAGGAGCCCTGGATTTCTGGTTCTTCAATAGGTCAGTTTTTAAAAGAGTCACTATCCTTCCCCAAAGCTAGTCTAGAGGTGTTGAATTGTAACTCAAATCTATGTCTTTCTCTCAGTTCATCCTAGGAATGTTTTATAATCAAAATGATGCTCAGTTAGTTCTACTTCATTTGGGCAAGTAGTGCTTAGCCATGACTATCTTTTGGACTTCTAGCTGCATATATATTATAAATAATGTATTTTGAATGGAATGCTGAATCTATTGTTAAAAGGCAGTCAAGTTTATTTTGATAATTGATAGAAGTGTAAGTGTATGCTAGCAGGCAAAATGCCTGGCATAATAACTTCTCAATAAATGTTAATTATTAGGGCTGGAGTGATAGCACAGTGGGTAGGGCATTTACCTTGCACGCGGCCGACCTGGCTTTGATTCCCAGCATCCCATATGGTCCCCGAGCACCTCCAGAAGTAATTCCTGAGTGCAGAGCCAGGAATAACCTCTGTGCATCACCAGGTGTGACCCAAAAAGAAAAAAAATGTTAATTATAGCTACTAGAGTTCAATCCCAAATTGTTCTTTTAGGGTGTTATAGATCTTCAGGATGTCTCCTGCCATCTGATGCTACCTAGAGTGTTTTATTCCTAAGAAGTTTTAGTGACACGCAATCATTTTAATGCCATCAGTGACTTTGATTTTTGAAAGAAGTGGGAAAGAAGAGAAAATAGGGAACAGAACAAAATAAGGAAAACTGCTCTCACAGAAGGACTAGCTGTTCTGAGTGGTAAACGTAAACGGGAGGTTTTAGAAGAAAATGTCCCCAACTCCCCACTTGATTTTTATGCAGGAAACCTACCTTGAGTGGCACAGGATGGGCCAGCCCGGTTCTCCAGAGCAGCTAACAGACCAGGAGCAGTCAGAGGAACGTCACTTCTTAGATACAGGGATGTTTTCACCCATCATTTATATGAGGTATTCATTTCTACTTGTATGTTTATGTTTTTAAATTTTAAGCAGCCTTGTGGATCATGTAGGTAATGAAAAAATAAGACAGAGCACTTGTTCACAGTCTAATATTTTAATTTTAATGACTCATCTGAAGATAAAGTTACAGACTTACAAACTTTTGTGACTACCGTTTCAGTCAAACAATGTTTGAATATCCATCCCACCACCAGTGCCCATTCTCCACCACCAATGTTCCCAGTATCCCTCCCGCCCCCCCTTCCCCACCCCCGCTCCCCAGGCTTCTGTGGCAGACACATTCCCTTTCTCTCTCTCTCTCTCTGTCTCTCTCTCTCTCTCTCTCTCTCTCTCTCTCCTTTTGGGTGTTATGGTCTGCAATATAGATACTAAGTGGTCATCATGTTTGGTCCATAGTCTACTTTCACCACGCATCTACCATCCTGAGTGATCCCTCCAACTATCATTCACTTAGTGGTCCCTTCTCCATCCCGGTGCCTTTCCCTCCAGCACTTGTTCACAATCTTAATGCAACAGACAACTCCATGGAGTTCCCAGACCTGAGGAAAGGAGCCCGAAGAAACAGCCTGTGATACAGACAAGGTGCAGATGGTAGTTTTCTCTTAGAAAGCATCAACCACTTTAGAAGTACAAGCAAACGTGTACAATACCTGGTGGTTGTTCTTTCTAGTAACCACAATGGAGATGTGATAATACTTCCACCTTTGTATCTTCCATCCACTGAACCATAGCTTGCAGGGATGAGGCAGGCAAAAGTTGACCCATCACAATCGATGCAATGATTGAGGGAAATGGAAGAAGTTTGTCAACTTCTGGTTGAGAACAATTATGCAGTGAGACTGACGTTGGGAGGGAAAGATTTGAATAACCCCTTTGAAGTATGGAATAAAAAGACATAAGCTCTAATTCTCAATTTTTCAGAGAATGTGTCCCTGTAAAGTGATAACTTATATGTATTTTCAAAAATATCAACACTATGTACTACAGTTTACATGTTCTGCTTATATAAACAAAACAATGCCCTAAATTTGGGGTTTTGCTTTACTTGATGGCAGGCCAGAGAGATAATACAGGGGTTAAGGCACTCACCTTGCAGGCTGCTATCCTGGGTGAAATTCCCTACACCCCTTCAGGATTGATCCCTGAGTATAGGGCTAGGGGTAAGCTTTTAGCTCCACCCAATATGACATTGTTTTCATCAGTGGTTGGTGACATCAATCATATTCATTTTTTCCCAACTACAAGCCACAATTCAATAAATTTTACTATTGATATTTTACATTGGCCATTTAATTCTATCAAATCATTTACTGAGTTAACCAAAAAAAAAAAGGAGGATTTATTTTTTTCTGGAGAGGTTTGCAGAGTAACATGTCTTTCGTGCTTGGGCAACAGTAATTTAACAGAACACAATTTCAGGGTTAGAAAACAGAACAATTCCTTAGGGTAGGTGTCATCATTCCCACGGTCAGTAGAGACTCCTGTGAACCAGCAGATGGTAAAATCTGCTATTTCAGCTGAGTAATTCTTCCTCCCCAGAGTGATGAAAATTAAACTGCAATTAGGTATCAAAGTATTTCTCTTCCAGTGTTTATTTTCCCTTTACAAACTTAAAGAAGAAAAATTCAGCAACCAGTTATGATCCCTGTATTGAAATTGTACATCTAATCTTACATAAATAGGGTGAAACTTCCCAAGTGAATAACCTATTTTGTATGACAAGTTTGGCTTCTTAGATTTTAATTTTCAGTATGAATAGCATAAAGAATCATCAGTGAGGCAAAAAACAGTGTTCAAGATTGTCAAGTGTGGGGGACCGGGACCCTGGGAAAAGGAGAACTTAGTCATTTCCCCAGACAGGGAGTGCCCACCAAGATATTGTATTATGAAACAGACATCCCATACCAAGGGCGAGACCCACAAAGATGACAGGCATATCATGTTCCAGTCTGCTGATCCTCCTTACGCAAATGCCCCGCGAATGCCCCACGTGAACCACCCTGGCCCCCTTGCAAAAGCCTTGCCCCTCAGCCTATATATTCTGTATACTTCCCTTCAATAAACGAGACCTTGACAACAGTTCCTTGCTTGGTCTCCCTCTTCTTTCTCGCTCTTGCTATTTCAGGTAGCGCCTCTTCAGACCCTGGAATAACTTGGTCCCGTGGGACGGGACAGTCAAGTAGTCAAGATTTTTCCTACTAGTCCTTTATTTAACCAGTTGTTTGCTTAGTCACTGCCACTATCGTACCATTGCTCATCGATTTGCTTGAACGAGCACCAGTAACGTCTGATTGTGAGACTTATTTATTGTTAATGTTTTTGACATATCAAATACACCATGGGTAGCTTGCCAGGCTCTGCTGTGCAGGGTTTGCTTGGTATTCTATTAATTTTATACTACTGACTATAAGTCTTTCCTTCCTTCTTTCCTCTTTACCTACATCCCTCATTCCTTTCAACACTTACCCCCTTCAGTGCTCTAGTCTACTGGGTAACATTGACATACCTCCCGCCACTCAACTCAGTTCACTTTTGACTTTTACACAGATATTTCAAAATAATCCCAAGTACAATTCAACTTTTGGTATGAGATTTTGAGGCCCAACATAAAACAAATTTTTCTTTGTTTCATGTTTTGAAACACTCATGGCCTTACTCCTGGATCTGCTCAGGGATCATCCCTGGTGGTGTTCAGGGAGCATATGTAGTGCCTGTGCTTTGAACTAAGGTCTTCTGCATGCAAGAAATACTTTAATCCCTGTATCATCTCTATGGGTCCTTTCCCCCCAGTTTTAATATTGAAATTTCCTAGTGCTAGCAGATTTGTTCATTCATCTCTCTGAAAACTAACAATACCTTCAGTCATTCTATATAGAAAATAATCGCTGGCACTTTATAATCATTTTTATTGCATTATAAATGCATCACGTTTGGATGAGCCTCACTTCCATGGGGGAGTCAGTGGAGGAACCCAGGTGTGCAGGACCCGGAGCCAAGATCTCCAAGGCTGCTCGGATCGGGACTGGGCCTCTTCAACCCAGATCCCCCCTTTTCCAGTAGCTAGGCGGTCACACCCAGGGACTGCCCCAGGTGCTGTGTAATCCCATCAACAGCCAACATCCAAAGACTATAAAACCAAGCTCCCAGAAGAGAGCAGCTGCAATGCAGTGGAGTGACATCTGTTAGCCTAGTTCTTTCTCTTGGAGAACTTGACAAGCTACTGAGAGTTTATTGCCCAACGGGAGGGCCTGGCAAGCTCCCAGTGGTGTATTCGTATCCCAAATACAGTTACAGTTATATACATACCTCTCGGAGAGCCTGGCGAGCTACTGAGAGTATCCCGCCCACACGGCAGAGCCTGGCAAGCTACCGCTACCTGTGGCACATTCGATATGCCAAAAACAGTAACGATAGATTTAATTCCCCTACCCGAAAAGAGCCTCCAATCGTTGGGAAAGACGAGTAAAGAGAAGCTGCTAAAATCTCAGGGCTGAGTTTAATAGAGACGTTACTGGTGCCCATTCGAGTAAATTGACGAACAATAGGATGACAGTGATACAGTGATTGCATTATAAATACTTTTGTTAATTGTCATTTGGAATGGTGCACCCTTTCCTCAAAGATAGCCAAAACTGAGGAATTTGAGTGTAGACTTACAATAGGATCCAGCAAGTACAGGTGGACCAATGTCTGCCGAGGATATTCTCTGTCCCACACATTGCCTAGCACAAGCACGTACATAATATCATTTATCCCCTAGCATAGAAATTCTCAGAGGTCACACGTGTTTCTTCCTTTTTATAAAAATATTTAAAGTGTGGTTAGAGGACATGTGGGGTGATGGATTTGTCTGTTTTCATTTGTGTGATTTATCAGGCTTCAGGAGTGAAATTATTCCTCTCATTTGCCACTGTGTGAGAAGTATAGAGTGGGGTGTCAGGACAGTGGGTATGTTTGAAAAATGTCTGTCAGGGTCAGAGTTTAGATCATGTTCAGTTCCTCTTGGCTGTGCTAAAAAGATAAGGGTTTTTATTCTTTCTGAGTTTTAGTTACCTCTATGTGTAAACACATAGAGATAATATTTTCTTCTCTATTTTTGGTTTTGGAGAAAATACATGTAGAAAGAACAACAAAATGAATGTCAAGATATTAAACCAAACTTAGTTATTCATCATTTCTGCTCCCAATTTGTTTTCTTCCACGTCTACACATGCACATTACCCAGAAGTCTTTTAATTTAATTTAATATTTTTGGAAGGCAGGTCATTGAGACTAGCTTTAGATACTACAAAATTCGCCCCTATTTAGAAAAGATTTTCATTCTAGACAGAACTGTATGACTTGGGGGTACTTGTTCTCTGCCCTTAGACTCAAATCTTTCAAGTGACGGGGAGGTAATAGAAAATCAGGACATATTATGATGCTATTTGACATAATTTGAATTTCTGACAATGATGTGTAGAAAGAGGCAGTTGACAGGGAGTGACCAGAAGTACTTCCTATCGGAATTTTAAAGGTTCATTCATGTGTCAGATTATCTTGGAGGAATAGCAAGAACTTTAAGAGGAAATAAAATGAACTATAAATTTCTTTTTTAGAAGAAGAATACTTCTCATATTAAAAGAAGTTTATGAAAGTGCTAGTTTATTTATTCACATTGACAAGTCTTAATTTTCCTCCTTGGTCTTAGAAAGTTCCAGAATAGGATAAATCCATTCTTGCTAAAAATCTACACCACAGTTTTGATTTCTACATATGTAATAATGTTCAAGTGCTTTAGCAAGGCATTCAAGGTTCCTCATGATTAGTTTTCCAGCTGTGATTTCCAGCTTTCCCTTTAAGGATTACCCAAATTCTCCTTCCACAGGGTCTGTGAAATAAGAATCCTGTCTTGCTACTTCCTTTGTCTGGAAGTTGTTCCCTGCTCACTCACTGCTCATTAATTCACTTTGGACAACAGGTCCCCTTGGAGGACCTTCCAACAGATTTGTAGCACTGAGATTGCTCTATCAACTTAGATTTTTCTCTTTGAACCATTCTTGGTGGTGCTCAGAGGCTACTCATGACTCAGTGCTCAGAGAGTGCTCTTTGCAGTACTTGGGGAACATGCAATCCCAGGGTCCAACCAAAAACTTTGACATGCAAATTATGTCTATTGACCCATATCTCTGGTCGTGCTCCAGGTACTTTGAATCACCAGGACATTCAATAGTCCTGATACATAGTAACCCATGTCACCTATACTTGATTAATAAGTTTTTCTCTTCATAGTATGCAGGTATTGGGGGGTTAAAAATTTCACATTACTTGAATGTGCAAGTCCATTGTTCCCCAGTTATGAGCTATTTTTATTCCAACTTCACATGATTAAAGAAGAATGTCTGTTATAAGGACTCACGGTGACTTTTACACAAGTGAAACATTGTTTTACAAATTTCAGTGTTGTAAACAAAATATAATTTTCTTTTTTACCAAATGGTCAAAAGTAAAGTTTTTGGTTGTTGTTTTGTTTTGTTTTGTTTTGCTAAGCCCGAAAAAAGCTGG
The DNA here is from genome assembly GCF_027595985.1 of Sorex araneus. NCBI lineage: Eukaryota > Metazoa > Chordata > Mammalia > Eulipotyphla > Soricidae > Sorex > Sorex araneus. The sequence goes on along the minus strand of NC_073307.1, from coordinate 11,384,129 downwards.
AGATAGCTCAGTCGCAAAGCACCAGCCTTGCAAGCATGAGGCCGAGTTTGATCCCTGGCTCCTTGATTCGATGGCTGAGTGTGATCCCAGGAGCACAGCCACTTGGGACCTCAGAGCTCAAGTTGTGATCTTTAGTAAGTGCCACAACTAATTGTGTGCAGGCACTGCAGACAAGCGTGCCAGTCATCACCACCGAAACAAAAAGAGATGGTAGGGAAACTTAAAAAAATATAGACTGGACGAAGGCTCTTGATTTGCCAAAATGATAGCTCTCACTTGTTAGAAATCTCAACTTCAGCTATTTGATGGTCTTTAGCAACATGACAAAAGCTAATATGCACTTCACTTAATTGAGGACATACAACTGGACCATGAGCAGCTGGAAGTATAATAAGCAACATCAGTTATGTGCCTCGGGCATGAGAAAAGATTAATTATGAACAGATATTTTAAGGGGGAAGAGTGTGTAAAAACAATAGCTCATTTTATTGCCTAGAGCCCTTATTTAAGGAAAACCTATTTAGTTTATTTTTATTCTTGTTCTTAGGTAGTTAAGCTGATTCAATACACTACTAAAAAACTTAAATATTTAAGAACATTGTTGTCAATTAATCGTTGAGAATATGATATATTTCTACTCTTAAAGACAGATATCTAAAGATCTATCTGTACACAGAATCAAGACAATACTCAAAGACTCTTCATTTTAAAGGCCTGTCAGTATTTCTAAGTTCTGTTTTAAAAAGTGCATAAGAAACTGGTAGATGGTCAACTTTCTAGTGTTTTAACATACTCAAGATAATTTGGCATTTATTGTCAAGAGTCCTATTCTTCTTTCCATGGGTTATTACAAACTGTTCTCCCTCAAAACCCTTTCAGAAATATCAGTAAAGCACTGGAAAAGGAAGGAGATTACACATTTGAATACATTCACAACATGTTCAGCAACTGGTCTCACCAACCCTGAGCCGAGAAATGTATCTAAGAACTTTTGTGTTTCCAGTTCTGGTGAGAATAGTAGATTCATCATCATCGATCTGCTTGAGTGGGCATCAGTAATGTCTCCATTGTGAGACTTCTTGTTACTGTTTTTGGCATATTAAATATGCCACAGGTAGTTTGCCAGGCTCTACCATGCAGGTGGGATGCTCTTGGTAGCTTGCCGGTCTTTCTGAGAGGGACGGAGAAATCGAACCCAGGTCAGCCGAGTGCAAGGCAAAGGCCCTACCTGCTGTGCTGTTCCCCCCCCAGCCCCCAGAGATTTATGATGGAAAGACTACTCCTAGAAAAAAAAGAATAAGGAAAACTGGGATATATTCAATTCTTCAAAAATTAGTAGCAAGGGCTTTAAATTCTTTTAAAAATTTTAGTATTTTATATAGATAGAACTCTATTGCCATCACAAGTTTGATAGGATAATTATAATGGAGAAGTAGTGTGGGAGTGATATATGTCACTGGAATTTGTTGAAATATCTGAATCTTAAGCAAAGTAATATATGTGCATAGTAAAGATAAAATATTTCAGAGGGGCTTGTGAAATGAGGAACTTCCTTACCTGTTTTCCTTAGTAATTAATTTTTTCATTATAGGTATTTGAAAGCATCTTCTGTAATTAATTAGTTTAGTACTAACCTTTACAACTCTATTATGCTAATCAGGCATATGTTTATTTTTCAGCCACCAATAATGAATAGATATTGTTTCTATGGTTTCTCCCAACATTCTCTGTCTTATTCATTTTTAAATATTTGTTCATTTCTATCTCTAAAATATCATAAGTTTACCTTACCTCACATCTCTATCCAAATGCCAGATTCATTGAAAAGTTGTGCATCTATAATAGCCATGCTCTCTTCCTCTTTAAATTTTGCTTATTGTATACCTACTGCCTAACTTTATACGTTTGGTATTGTTTACTGGATCTCTCACTAGCTGGTGTTTAAAGGCCATATCAAAAAAAACTCTTATTATCAATACTTCCATTATACCTAGTGTCAGATTTTATAACAGTATCAGATATATTGTCTGACAAATATTTATTAAATATATCTGTGAATAAATCAAGATAATGCCATGTACTAAGTGTACTAAGTGCTAGATATTATTTCTGATGATATTTAAAATATTTTAAACTAGTGAAATATGTATTTGTTTATGATATTTGAATACCATTTTTAATTGGACTTTATATTTAACTAGACTTACCAGTTACAATTAAATATAAATTGGACTTTCGATAATCAAGCATACACTATTCCTGTGTCCAGATGTTATATACCTGTGATATCTATCCTTTGTGATATGTGTGCTGCATTTAAAGCATCACACCCCTCGTGGATGGGTTAATAGTGAAAAAGCACTGACTGAAATACCTGAATTGCCAAAGCAATACAGTATTAATCCAGACACATGAATAGCAGCTGGAATTGTGTTACAGAGGAAATAACTAAATTGGTTGTATTTAATATACACACATGTATGTATTTAATACTTTTGCCTTGGATAATGTCCTACCTACCAAAAACTTTCACTGTTAATGCCAAAAGTTCCTGTGTACCCTCCACCTTGCCTCCCCATTCACGACATTTTGCATAACCATTTTCCAAAATTAAGAAATTAACATTGGAGCATGCTATCAGCTAATTTATAGACTATTTGCACTTTTTTCAGTGTTTTATTAATGCTTATTCTCTCTTCCAAGATTCAGCCCCGAATATTACAGTGCTTTAGCCATAACGTGGCCTTCATCTCTCCTTCCTCCCAGCTTCTCAGGCTGACTTGATTCTTGTGACCTTGAGAGTTCTGAGGAGCATAGGTTGGTTATTTCCAACTTGTGTTTCTATGATGATCTCTCATGCTTCTAAAGACCATCACAGCAAAGAACTGATTTAAATAGAAACTGGAATGAAATTAAGCACTAGTCAAAAACAAATTACATTTACGAAAATTCCTATTCTTTTATAAGTCAAATTCTTTTCATGTTATGTAGCAGCATACTAGAATTAGGAATCTACCTTTCATTTAACATACAGGTCTGTTGCATAGCTAAAGTGTGCCGTGTCAGTTCTCCGCCCTGGGTAAGGTCTTTAAGGTGGAGTTGAACTCGACATTTGTCATTTTTAAAGAAAAACTATTTTTCTCCTGTTTTTTTTCTTCCTCCTCCACTATCTCTTTTTCTTCCTCTTCTCCTGTGTCTCCTTAATATCCCCATGAAAGCATATCCACTCATCTATGTGTTACTGCGCACATAATAGTGTGATAGATATTTGGTGCTATTTTTCTTTAGGATAAAAGAATTCAACACACAACAAAGGATTTCTACCTCTGGGATTTAGCTAAACAACTGTCACAAAAGATCATCTTGGTGGGAGTTTGTGGAAATTAAAAGTCAAGTTTCACTGATCCTTTTTCAAACTCAAGAACATTGCTAATGAACATTACCAGTACCTTTCCTAAGTTATTGTGGAACCTTGTCATTCATTGATGGAGAATAATGATGAAGAGTACAGAATAGAAAACCAACCTCACTTTGAGAGAAAAATGCTTTCCTTGATGCCTGTTTTGTTCAATGCCTCATAAATTCATTTCTTACTTTTCAAAAGAAAACTAGTGAGACTATTTTGATTGGGAATATTTTGATTGTCTATTACATGACAACTCAGGGAATATTTTGTTTCTACACACAAGGCTACAAACTTTTTTGACTACATATTTTCTCTCTGAAACAACAAAAAGGCATTTGTATTCAACACTTAAGACATTCATTTTGAAAAACTAAACATAAAAATGCACTGATATTTTGTGGATAGCTAATTTGATTTTCAATTGAAAATGGCATTGAAAACTACTTTAGAAAACTTCTAGTCCTTTTCTATACTATTTGGACTCTTTGAGACTCTTGGCTCATGTACTTGGCATGAAGATGAATAGCATAAGGACAACCAAAAGAAATTAATCCATCACAGTGCTAATTTCAATTTGCCTATTTTTATCATTCACATTTTTACTGTCTGGAATTATTTTTATCAATAGCTAAAAATATATATCCTTTTTGAATATTTTGAAGTTCTAAAGACAGACACAAAAATTTATTCTCATCTTGTGTGGCATTATTTCTTCTAGGCAAATCCATTCATTCTAACAATGCTTTGTGTAATATACAGAATATTGCATGCATATGTATGTGAAGATTAATTCTTGTTTTTGTAAAATTTCATCTTAGTAAGATATTTAAAGATTAAGATACCAACTTGGTTTCATTTCATTTTGCATGAATGTTCTTTTAAATTAAAAAAATCTAATTTAAATACATTATTTTCATTATCATGACAAATAAAGAAAATTGTAATTATGAATAGCTTGGAAGCCTAACCCAGGGCAGTCAAGCAAATAGATCATTCCAAATAATTAGAAAAATTTTAATAATAAGATTGATTTTAACTCTCTTGGGTGTTTGAATTTACTATAAGCAAATGTTGGTTAACAAACATCAAAGAATATAATTTTTCTATATTTTTTGAAAAATACTTATTTTTCTATTTAGCATGTTTCTAGGGTATATGTTTGATGCACAGTTACAGACTGTACATTGTATTTGAAACAGTTTATATTGACTCTAGTTGTGAACTTGGTTTTGAGGCAGAATCTTTCTCTTTTCACCAATCATTGTAACAATCACTTGATTGGAAATGAATTGCTTTTATGTTCTAAAAGAGGAAGTAGAATTTTCTTTGTTTCTCTCTTACAGCTCTCATGGACAGTTCTCTTTAAGGTATTTGTTTCTTTTATAAATAGCTGTCATTGCAATTAAATATAACTACTTATAAGTAAATCCTATGTTATACCAATAAAAACTTGTTATTTTATACTGATTTTTTGTCACTGTTTTCAGAGATTCAGATTATATTAAGCACTTTTTCTTTGTTGTTAACTTCCTAAATACTTTTCATTCCATAAGATCAAGCTTCTCCTGGATGTGTAATATGAATTTTTTTCCCCAATACCCAGCCACCGCCATATTCCAGGCCGCTTTCAGGACACTCGGGCTGAACCTCACACATTAGTGAAGCCCCACAGAACCAGGTAAAGCAGAACTTTGTGCCCTTGGACTCCAGGCTCAATGAGACCGGGAAAAAGATCCTCTGTCTGCCTCCTCCAGACTCCGGTGCCCCAGGGATCAAACCCAGAAGATCTACTCTACCCACGCCTGATAAATATCTCATCAACTGACCTCCACTACCTCCACTACCTAGCCACCACCACGCTCCAGGCCTCTTTCCAGACATACAATAGGACACTTGATACCCATTTTCCATAATTTCCACACCATATTTGATGGGATTAAAATATGGTGTGAACCATGGGAACGCCTGTAAGGGTGACTGGAAGCCGCCCTAATAGCCTCCATCCCTCTCGGAGAGCCCAGCAGGCTACCAAGAGTACCCTGCCAGCAAGGAAGAGCCTGGCAAGCTACCTGTGGCATATTTAATATGCCAAAAACAGTAACAACAATGGGCCTCATTCGCCTGACACCAAAAGAGCCCCCAATATGGCAGAATTAAGAAGGATGAGCAAGGAGAGAATGATAAAAATCTCAGGGATGAACTAGACTGCCAAAATGAAAAAAGACTAAAATGACTGTCTATACTTTCAACACACATACGCTGGCATTGGGAGCATCCATCGAGGACCTGATGATGCAAGAGCAGAAGATCGAGTATGAGTTCATTAGTCTGACTGAAAAGAGATGGCATTGATCACATCATGCCATTTTCAACACTGGAGAAGAACTGTTCCTCAGAACATGTGACAACAGAGGTGTTGGTGGCATATGTGTCTGTGTCAAAACGGACTTGGCCATGAGCATTGATTAATTTGAATGCCTAATAACCTGAATCGGACAATTATGCTTGAATAGATGTAGCTCACTGCTGGTAGTTTATATCTCTATCATCAATGCACCGACAATCAACTACAATGAAGAAATTGAGAAGTTCTACATAGAGCTGTAAAAGTTCTATAAAGAAGACCACACCTTCTACAAGATCATTGTCAGTGATTTTAATGCCAAGAGAGGACCGAGAAGGTTGCCTATAGAACTCCACATTGGGACCCATGGCCTAGAATGGAACGATCAGGGTGAGAGACTGTCTAAGTTCATCAAGTAGACCAAGACCATCCATAGTAACTCTCAGTTCCAGAAGACCGGATCTAAACATTGCACATGGTACTTTCCTGGTGAACAGTTCCACAACGATATTGACCACATCATGTTCAATCACAGGTTTTGCCTGACCGATGTCTCTGTTGTTCCAAAATTCCAAATGGGATCGGACCACTGTCTCCTTCATGCAAAACTCTACTTCACAGACAGGGGAGAAAGGACTGTAAAGTTTAAGTTTAAGAAGAGAACTCCTGGAATGACCAACAACTGGGAGCTCTTTGGCAATATTGTGGCAACATGGGAAGATGTTGTTGTTGACAACATCAATGAGGAAGAAGATCGACTGGTTCAGTACCTCCATGACAGCGTGAGGAATGCCAGAGTGGGAAAGCCACAAGAAGACACCTGTCTTCAGAAACTCTCAAGCTCATTCACCAACGTGTTTGGCAGGAGCCTCAGGTAATCACAAGTAAATGTCTGAACTCGAAAAGCTGTTGCAGAGAAGCTATAAAGGAAGATCTCACAGAGAGAAGAGCAGCACTGTTGGCCATGCGGCAGAAGATGGGAAAAATATTTGCAACTCTCGCCTGTCCTTCGCCAACTACAAGACCAAGATGACTGCCCTCTGCATCCTGATGGATCTATCCCATCTTCCAGAAGGGCAATGGAGAGGATTATTCACGACTTCCACTCAGATCTCTTGACAGCCATGTCCACCTGCCCACATATCAAATTCTGCAGGATGGATATGTTGTTCCCAACATCCTCCATTTCAAAGTCCAACATGACACTTCATCGGTAAAGACACGTACAGAACCCGGTCCAGACAAGGTCAGACCCGAGCACCTGAAGAATCTGCCACCAGTACTTGTCAATACACTTGCTTGGCTCTTCACATGTTACCTGTCCATATGCGAGATTTTGTCCCAATGGAAAACAAGCAGGACTGTTTTGTTGTGCAGGAAGGGAGACATCCATGACATCGGCAACTATCGCCCAATCTACCTTTTATCCATCGTCTACAAGTTGTTCACTCGTGTCATCCTGAATAAACTAGGCAGAACACTAGATGAAGGACAACTATGCAAGCAAGCTGGGTTCCGAAAAGGATTCAGCACAATCAAACATATCCATACAGTGACCACACTCATTGAGGTTTCACGAGAGTTCAAGATGCCACTCTGTCTAACATTCATCGATTTAAAGAAGGCCTTTGATTCTGTTGAGACTGAAGCAGTCATCAAAGCCCTAGCCAAACAGGTCATTCAAACTCAGTACATGAAGATCCTCTGCAAGCTGTATTACAGGTTCACCACCAAGATCTCACCATTCTACAAGGAAGTGATCATTGACGTAAAGAGAGATTTGGCAGGGTGGTACCGTTTCAACGAAACTCTTCAGTGCCACCCTCAAAAATATCATGCAATGACTGGAATGGGAAGGGATGGGATGGGAGTGAAGATAGATGGTTGGCAACTATGCCACCTCCGCTTCGCTGATGATATCATTCTAATAACACCAAACATTAGCGATGTGGCACAAATGCTGGCCAACTTCGACTTCGAGTGTGGAAAGGTCTAACTGCAGCTAAATCTTAACCAAAATGATGTTCATAAAAAACTACCTAGACCCTGATGTTCCATTTGCTCTCAGTGGAACAAACATATTCGAATGCAGCAGCTATGTGTACCTGGGTTGAGAACTCAACATGAGAAATGACTTGGTGCCAGAACTGCACAGGAGGAAGAGAGCAGCGTGGAACAACCTCAAGAGTATTGAAGAAGTGGTTAAGAGGATGAAGAACATCCAGCTCCTGGCACATCTTTTCAACTCTACCATTCTTCCTGCACTAACATATGCCTCAGAGACCTAAGCCCTACAAAAACAGAATGAGAACAGTTTTCGGGAGTCCCAAAGAGGAATCGAAAGAGCTATACTTGGAATATCACATTTCATTCAAGTGAGAGAAGGAATCCAGAATTCCAAACTCCATCGACTGTCAAGAATCAGGGATGCAGGGCTGGAGCTATAGCATAGCGGGTAGGGCGTTTGCCTTGCACGCGGCCAACCTGAGTTTGAATCCCAGCATCCCATATGGTCCCCTGAGCACCGCCAGGAGTAATTCCTGAGTGCAAAGCCAGGAGTAATCCCTGTGCATCGCCAGGTGTGACCCAAAAAGCAAAAAAAAAAAAAAAAATCAGGGATGCTCTCATTTGCCAAGTCGTCAAAAATCAGATGGGCCAACACGTAATGCAATTTAGACATGACCGCTGGACTAGAGCTGTTACCAACTGGATTCCACGGAACATCAAAAGACCACATGGCCGCCCACCTATGGGATTATCAGACTTCTCGTCAAAATCCTGAATGAACATTTTGAGGCTCTTTGTGTTCTTGGAGCGAGCAGATACCATTGGGCTATACTAGCACGTGATGGGGATGAATGGAGATGTTACTGGTACCCACTCGAACAAATCGAAGATCAACAGGATGACAAGTGATATAAGTGATCCAATAGATTTTTTTCTTGTTACTTTCTTTTACTGTTTCTATTATCTTAATTTCCTTTGTATGTTAAAAGTTTTGTATTTTTCAAAATGTATATACTTGATACAGTGCTCTTTGGTATTATATGGTTTTATGTTTTTTTTTCTTTTTGGGTTTCACCCGGCGATGCACAGGGGTTACTCCTGGCTCATGCACTTAGGAATTACTCCAGGTGGTGCTCAGGGGAGCATATGGGATTCTGGGAATCGAACCCGGGTTGGCCGCATGCAAGGCAAATGCCCTACCTGCTGTGCTATCACTCCAGCCCCATGGTTTTATGTTTTTATAATCTTGTTAAGACTAAGGATAAATGATTATGAAATGTCACTGTCACTGTTATTCCGTTGTTGATTGATTTGCTCAAGCAGGCACCAGGAACGTCTCCATTGTGAGACTTGTTACTGTTTTTGTCATATTGAATACGGCACAGGTAGCTTGCCAGGCTCCACCACATCTGACTCTTGCCAAATACTTGCCAGGCAAGATACTTTCCTCTGTGAAAGGGATGGAGGAATCAAACCCGGGTCAGTCGAGTGCAAGGCAAATGCTCTACCCGCTGTGCTGTCGCTCTAGCCCCACCAGCAAGTATGATACAAAAAGTTTTTTCTTTTTTTTTAATGCACTCTGCTTTTAAAAAGAAGAAACTGTTAAACATATAGAAATGCAGAAAAATGTACCCATGCAGGATAATGTTAAATTCACTTTTGCTTCTCATCTCACAATAGATACAGATATCCAATCTGCACTGTTCACTTGAAACTAACAAGCTAATTATATGAAACTAATATGTCAATTATATCCCAGGTAATGTGAGAAAAATAAGTCACAGAATTGAAGAAATAGAACACTGATATGATTCAGTAGGTTGCACTTCAATGAGCACCTATGAGTTTTATGAGGGTATTAGAAGGTGGGCCTAGAAGCTATAAGACCACAGTGAAGGATCCACACAGATTCCTATGGCACCGTGAACCCGGATCTGTTTATACTAACTGGGTTCTCCAGAATCAATTTGTACCTCACTGAAATGAATGTCAAGACTTCAATTTACAATGGTATGTCTGCAGTTCACATCTTTCTACCAGTTTGCATTACATCCTATAGCCGTAACCTTTTAAAGGAGGTCTCAAGATGCCCATGTGGGTTAAAGACTCACCCAAATTCAGGGCAGTTGCAGATGTGCGTCTCACTCTAGTTTGTGTTATTGGTGAGCAGTGAAATTCATCTCTAGGCGATCTGGAAGCTATGCTACAGCAAGACCCTGGATCCTGAATGTACCCTCCATAGGCAACACAGTTCCACAGAGAGAGGTGCTTTAAATTGGCTGGAAAAACTGGGTCAAACCACCACCAAGCAAAAAAAAAAAGGGCAAACTGTGGCTCTGGGTAAACCCAGTCTCATACCTGTCTTTTGAAATAAAGTTTTATTAGAACACAGTCATAGGCATTTGTATCTATTGCCTGGATGCTGGGGTTTTCATAATCTTGTTAAGACTAAGGATAAATGATTATGAAATATTAATATTAATTAAAATTAAGAAGTGAAATAATAAGCCATGAAGTATTAAATATGTTTTTAAGTATGTTTTCTAAATATGTTTTTTATTAAAGGACTGGAGTGATAGCACAGTGGGTAGGGCGTTTGCCTTGCACTTGGCCGATCCGGGTTCGATTCCTCCATCCCTATCACAGAGCCAAGCAAGCTACCGAGAGTATCTCGCCCGCATGGCAGATATTGGCAAGCTACCCGTGACGTATTTGATATGCCAAAAACAGTAACAACAAGTCTCATAATGGAGAGGTTACTGGTGCCCGCTCTAGCAAATCAATGAACAACAGGACTACAGTGCTACAGTGCAGTGCTTTCTATTAAAATCATTTTTTTGGTTAAAAATGATACAATACAAGATGTCTGATAATATTTTATATAAATATTGAAGATCGTTTTACTGAAAATATCAAAATTAGCCTAGAAAAGCAAGACTATTTTCCTGTGTATGTTAAGTATAACCCATATTATTACCACATAAATTTATATTGATAAAGCCTGATGCCTAATATATATAAATGTGGGTGTATATGTAGGTGAACATATTTTATGCTTTCATTCTTTTCCTTTCATTACTGAATTCTGGTTCTTAGAATATTCTTTATAAATATCTCATACCATATCTTTTGTTTATTAATTAATAAATGTTAAAACACCTTACAAAAATATACCCATGGGTCTAGAGAGATAGTAAAGGGGCTTAAGGGACCTATATGTGAATAGTCTCCCTGGTTCAATCTTCAATACGACATAAAGTCTCTCAGCAGCATCCAAAGTGATTCCTGAGCATAGAGTCAGGACTAAGTACTGGGTACCACATAGGACTAAGAACCAAGCACCACCTAAACTGCCCCCAACCCCCCACTGAGAAATAAAAAATGAAGACAAAAATAAAAATCTGGGGCCAGGCAATAGTACAGCAGGTAGGACACTTAGCTTGATGTGGTCAGCCCAAGTAGAATCCCCAGCACCACCAGGAGTGATCTCTGAGCACAGAGACAGGAATTAGCCCTGAGTACTACCGGGTATACCCCTCCAAACAAAAACAACAACAACAAAAGAAATAAAAAGAAAATAATTTTCGTCCATAAATCTCTCACATTAATATTCTAACAGAATTTTTAAATATACTTTTCTACATCAGAAATGTGTACCCAGGAAACAGGCTTCTAACAAGAATGCTCTAATAGTATTCTAGTGCATTATGCCTCCTCATAAAGCTAATAATGGTAATGACATGCCTGAGGCAAGAATGTCTTTGCCTTCAAAAGTGAAACTTCACAGAAAGGCACTGTTTGAATATAAATATATGAGTGTTCATAAATGAAATCTTTGTGCATGGCACTAAAATGAAGAAGCATTCTTAAAAGTTTCTTTCATAAGCAGTTTCTTTAGATCACAATATAGGGACTTGAGCTATAAAATAGTTGACAAATAATATCTTGTAATCTTTATGCACTCAAATCCACAAAGCATTTTTGGGGATAGTGAATAAAGAAGAAACTTCTAGGCTTATGACAGTCTGTAGTCTGCATTTTACTTATGATCAAAGATTTTACATTTTATGAAATGATATTAATTGCATCATTTTGACAAGTTTATGAAATCAGCATAATTTTTATAAAATATACTACAAGGAAGAAATAAAAAGTTACAGATAAAAGCATGTATCTGCAGAATGTTACCAGACAATAGCAAATCAAAGACTGAACACTGAAATACCCAAGAAAGTCCCGTGGTTGCAGGCATGTAGCATGAAGTAGACTCATCACATCCATCTGCATGAAATGAGTGATAAATTGATTATCATTTGAAGTCATTGAATTTTGTTTTAGTTTTTATGCGGTATCATTATGACTACTGTGAGCTGGAAAAGAAACTGTGATACAGGAATGAAAAAGAATGCATAACACGCCCTACCCTTATGTTTTATGCAGCAAGTAGCTATGTATAATAAATAGCTTGGTAAATGCTATGGAAGAAAATTAAGCAGTGAAAAGGAATGGAGAGTGTTAGTGGTGAAATTTTCATTAGAGTTAAACAAAGAAGGGGATTGTAGCAAGTCAGTTTCCCTAAAAGGCAAACTCTGAGAAAAAAACATTTGTAGATAGGTTGGATTTTATCTTTTTTTTTCTTCTAATTTTTAGGCCACAACCAATGATGCTCCTGATGGGCTTGGAGACCTCATGGATGCCAGGGATGGAACCTGGACCAGCTGCATTCAAGGATAGTGCCTTCCTCACTGTGCCATGTATCCAGCCCCCAATTTCCCTTTCCTGATGGAAACTCTGTAAATAGCTCAAGTTGAACAATTATGACATATTTGTCATATCATCAAGCTGAAATATTTTTCCCTTTCTGGAACCAAGACTTCAAAACTAGTAGAACTAAGATTTGCATCACTGGGGGTAGAAAATAATCCCCAAATGAGTTATGGAGAATGATGTTAAATCTGACCACTCCTATTGGTTCCCAGGCTCATGCACTACAGCAATTAATGACTCACTATTTTGTTAGAGCAGTTGGTATTGGTAGAACAAATATGTTCTCTGTTGTTTGAGGCCCTGTTGGCAGAAAGTGGAAAGATATGTCAATTTTAGTGTCTGAATTGCCACCCTTTCCAGGGCTGACAGGTTTAGTTTTCCACCACGCAGCTATTTGCACTTTGCTAGTCTTAGTGACATGTTTGTAGTTGACCTTTAGCTTCATTTTATCCTATGTTTGTTCTCAGCAGTAGCTTGATTAACTTTGGTGAATGAGAGACCCATACTGACATGCTCAGTCTCTATGGAGTCTCTGATAATGAATTCATTTGCAAATAATCAAATGGCTAATATAACTAGTTGGGATTTTCTTTGTATTTGATTGTTGATTGAAACTTTTTTCAGATGCAAAATTACCTTGGGGATGTTAGCATATGATGCAAAGATCTTCTTCTCACTAGTGTCCATGGCATTGTAGTCATCCATATTCTCCTGCCTAGGTCTTCTTAGTTAGCCCCAAGCTACAAATAATTTTGCTTCTTGGCCCATAACAACCAATCAAGCCATGCATCACTGCTCACACGATCTTAAATGATCTAACAGTGGGATAATTCTCTTTCTACACAGTTGGTGAGTTGATGTAGTGCTGAGAACTCTCTCCACTAGAGTTCTCTTTCCCAAACACAATGTTCCGTACCTCTCTACTGGGCTATGGAACTGTTGTAGCTCATTATTTCGAATGCAAGTACATTTCTTAGCACTGTTATAACAAAGGTAGGAATAATGAACAATCTTGAGACAAGACTATCAAAGTATAATTTTGGGAGTTGGAGCAATAGTACAGCAGGTTGGGTGTTTGCCTTGCAGGTGGCCAACCTGAGTTTGATCCCAAGCATCTCATATGGTTCCCTGAGCCTTCCAGGAGTCATTTCTGAGTATAAATCTAGGACTAACCTCTCTGCACAGCTGGGTGTGGCCCCCACACTGTGTGTGTGTGTGTGTGAGTGTGTATGTGTATGTAATTTTGTCTGTGTTGAGTAAATTGCAGCTATTTCCGGCCCTCTTTTGTAGGGATGGAAGCAAATAGATTCTTCAGATCAGTGTTATACACTAAGAACCAGAAATAGTGTCTGCTCTTGCAAAGAATGCATCTGGCAGAGCAAAGCAGTTGGGAACAACTACACTGAATATTCCATTCAAGATCTGGCAAATTCCACCCTCTACTGGTGGTGACATGGAGGGTCACACACCCGCCACCTGCAGGAAGGTTGTACCAGTTAAGGGTCCAGAGCTAAGTAACGTCTGCATTTTCCTATCTTTCATTGCTCCCTCATTGCTAAAACCCTTAACATAAGCTGTGTCCACAACATGGCTTTTTATTTCACTGCCCCCTTTTAGAGGAATATCCTGAAACCCACAGCTCTAAGCTGAGCTCACCTTCCCAGTTGAATGAATGCTCCAATGACTTCTAGAATTTTCCACAAGTAAAATTTTCAATGTGTTTTTTTCCCCTTTCTTGAAGACATCCCTTCTGATGATTAAAGTTTATTTGAAAGAAAAACCAGCAACAATCAGGAATGTGCCAATAACTGGCAGTAATAGATCAAATAGAGCCTCAAGGAATAAAACAGCCTTGATGATATATTTTTTTACTTGTAAAGAAGATTAATGAATCATTTCCTATTGTTTTATCTCATTCCCAATTTTTATATCTCATTTCCATGCAATTTGCTTCTGTGTGTTCTAAATGAGAATGAACTTTTCATATGGATTGGAAAGAAACAGCCAGCTGAGGGCCTGGCACTCTTTGAAAGCTGAGAGAGTGTTTTCTGTATGTTTACTCTCCCCCACCCCCACCCACTTTCATTCTGCAGCAAGTTCAGCGTGTTTCCTTCTCTGTGGTACATTTGCATTGAAAGGGATTCTGAAATAGCTCTGTAGGAAATATTGGAAAGGAAAAAGATGTAGTGTAATGATCAAACCAAAGACTCTCATAGATTAAAGCAGAGCCCTTCCTAGTTAACAACAAAGGAAGAGGTGGAAAATACAATGTTTTTTTTTTTTAAAATTGAAAGCCTGTCCTTAGCATTTTCCAGACACAATGGTTAAATTCTCCACATTCATAGTTGGATGAAACTCAACAACAGGACATTTGAGTTGAACTTTTCAAAGTCAGTCTAGTATAAATTCTGAAGCAATAAATTGATGAGGATTTATTTTTAAATTCTGATTGAGTTGTCATTTTAAAAGAAAAAATAGGAAAATAGTATTCTTAAGTTTCCAAAATTCTATTTAACTAACGGTATTTTATAGAAATTTTATATTTGGCCACTCTTCACATGCTCAGACGAGTCTCACCCATGAAAGAACTGACAGAGGAACCCAGGTATGTGTGATCCGTGGCTGAAATCTCTAAGCCTGCTCGAACCAGGACTGGGACTCATCCACCCAGATCCCCCACTTTCCAGTAGCTTGGCAGTCACACCCACAAACTGCCCCTGGTGCCTTGTAATCTCATCAACAGCCAAGATCTAGAGAGTATGAAACAAAGCTCCCAGAAGAGAGCAACGCAGAATCTCCCGGAGCCTCCATCCCTCTCAGAGAGCCTGGCAAGCTACCAAGAGTATCCTGCCCACAGCAGAGCCTGGTAAGCTACCCGTAGTGTATTCAATATGCCCAAAACAGTAACAATAACGGGCCTCATTCCCCTGACCCTGAAAGAGCCCCCAATACAGCAGCACTGGGAAGGACGAGTAGGGAGAGGCTGCTAAAATGGTCTGATGCTCTTCGTGTTTCTGGAGTGAGCAGATGTCACTGGGCTACACTAGCATGAGACAAGGACGAATGGAGATGTTACTGTTGCCTGCTCGAGCGAATTGATGAGAAATGGGACAACGGGTGACAGGTGATACAGGTGTCTAAAGAATAAATCTGATAATAGGAACTAATTCTCATTATGAACTTCTTATTTTTAATGTAAATGATGAATGTAAAGTAATTTGGACTGCTGCTTTCTACTATTAAAACATAGCATCTAAAAGTCTGAGGAAGGGATTCTTTGTGTATGCTTTTTTACCTTCAAAATATTTTCTTAAAACCACATGCTTACTGATGCTCATATTAATCATAGAAGTCAATGATGAAGTTATGTTAAAATCAAAAGAATTATCTGAGTGAGGTCTAAGCTTTGTCACATTTAAATGAGAGAATATATATTGTGCGATGAATTCATTATATGCCCAATTGTTACTGGGAATATTCAGTTGTATTATCTTGGGGCATATTACTATAAGATTTAATCTTAAGTCTATGTAAACTTATACTCAGGACTCCATATTGATTATTATATGATTTAGCATGCACTGTCGCACTGTTGTCCCGCTGTTGTTCATTGATTTGCCTGAGCGGGCACCAGTAACGTCTCCATTGTGATACTTGTTCTTACTGTTTTTGGCATATCGGATATGCCATGGGTAGCTTGCCAGGCTCTCCGAGAGGAACGGAGGATTCGAATCTGGGTTGGCAGCATGCAAGGCAAACGCCCTACCCACTGTGCTATATATGATATGCTGGGAAAACATGAAAAATATGAGTCTTATTAGAAAGTGAACTTTTCCACTGAAGTGACAAGCCTTCAACTGGAAAGCGAAATCCTAGAAATATTATGGGAGGTTGGAATTTCAGAAAAGTTTTCGAAAGCAATAATAATTATATTCCTCATATTGAAAACTATATTTAAAGGAACCTCTCAGAAAGTTAGTAGAAAGTTATCAGGATGAGAAGGCATCAGAGATTTGATGTGTAAGCCTACCTGCAAGCAAAGTAAATGATTTGCTTTCAGCATATATCTGCAATTTTATGACATCTGCAATTTTTTTCATGATTTACATTTGCTGATAAACAGATTTGAACTGAGAGCTGCCGAAGAAACGTCAGTAAGTGACTCTATACCTTGCACTAATTTCTATTAAGTGCTGTTAGGATCAATGGAGCATTCCTAACCTATGTTCCCATAAAATGTTGTAATACTATTGATAATTATCAGCTCCCTTTGTGAGGCTGTCCATGGGCATGACACTTTTTTGGCTGTGGGAAAATGCTTCAAAACTTGGACACAGATTATTTGAAATGCTCTCTGTCAGTCTTGTTATGACTACTGTAAGTCATCTGGATACTTAAAATTTTTTTAACTATGTCCTACCATTAACTTATTTTGCAGGAGAGAGGAAGAAATGGAGAACCAATTTGTATTCCTGGACTTGTAAAGCCTGTATTGGGTTCCGCTAACAGTCTGAAGCTCTCTCCCAAAAAGCCGTGCTCCGTGTGAGGGTCGACCCCATTGCCAAGTCGGTCTGGGGAACCTGATGTCCAGTAGTAAGAGTGTGGCTCAGCAGAGCTCCTCCTGGCAAAACATTCACCTGCCACTCTGGACAGAGGCTCCCCTGTGTTCCCGTGCTGCTTGCAGACACAGTAAGGCCTCTTGCAGGTATGACTGTGCCTGAGCAATGATGCTTGAGTTTGGCGTCTGCTCAGTCTGGAAGTGTTAAGCTCTCATGGGCGGGCTCTCTCCAGTGCTGCTCTTACTCTTCACACGTGTTGCCTTTTCCCCTTAAAAGCCTGAAAATAGCCCCCATTAAACGTGCTTAAAACAGTACCTAGTATTTAAGAGATATCAGATAAATGCTAGCTCCAAAGTATCGGCAAGTGGTAATAGTCTCTTTCTGACCTATAAGGAAATCGAAGCTAGAAGATATCGAGTGGTAAATTTGAGGAGCTGGGATGGCAGATCTAAATGAAGTCATTCTGTTGAGTTTTGTCGCTTTTTATTTTTTTTTGATTGGGGGCCATAGCTGGAGGTGCTCAGGGGAGCACCTGGCTTGGTGTTCTACATGCTCAGGAGTGACTTTTTGTGCAGCTGTGGATTGAACTAGGTTGGTCTATACTCAAGAAAAGCTTCTTAGGTCTTGTATGACCTCTCCAACCCCTGAAATAACCATGCTGAAGCTAGAATCTTCTGCCACTGCACTCTTGGTTTTAATGTCTTTACCTTAATATGTCTTTTTTCACAGACCCACTGTGAATGAATGACAGCATTTCTGTTTCTTTCTTGTCTATTTTCTTTCAGTCCCCTAGTCCAAATATGCATTATTTTTACTTAATTATTAACATCCCATTTTAACAGAGAAGAAATTGGGAATGCAGAGAGGAAATGCATTGCCAGAGATCATAAAACTGGTATGGGGAGGAGTCTGGATTCTAATCCAAGCAGTGATTTAGATATCTGCTCTTGGCCAGTGCCCTAAGGGTGACCCTTGATTGAATGCACTCCAGTGATTCATTCTTTCATTAATTTACATTATTAGCCTATGACTTGTCAATACACTGGCTGGGCTTTTCAAATGCTACCTGTCTGAATACAAGGTTCTGTCCCAATAGAAAACCAATGACTCCACCGTTCTTCCTGTACTAACATATGCCTCAGAGACCTGGCCCCTATGAAAATAGGATAAGAACACTATTTGAGTCTCCCAAGAAGGAATCAAAAGAGCTATACTTGGAGTATCATGTTTCACTCAAGTGAGAGAAGGAATCCAGAATTCCGACCTCCATGGAAAATCAATGATAAGGGATGGTTGCCTCATTTGCCAAGGCATGGAAAATCAGATGGGCTGGCCACATGATGCAATTTGGAGATGACTGCTGTACTAGAGCCCTTATGGACTGGATTCCAGGTGATGTCAAAAGAACACCTGGCCGCCCACTTATGAGTTAGTCAGACTTCCTCGTCAAGACCCTGAATGAATGGTTTGATGCTCTTCGTGTTCCTGGAGCAAGCAGACGCCACTGGGCTATACTAGCACGGCACAGAGGAAAATGGAGATGGTACTTGTGCCCGCTTGAGCAAATTGATGAGCAATGGTATGACAAGTGATACAAGTCATTAGCCTATGACAACTGCACCATTTCTGTATTAGGCCAGTTAAAGGTGTTAAAGATAAGTTGCTAGCAAGAACAACTTATCTTTAAAAAGGTTCTCAAGTGACTAGCTCCACATTTCAGTGCTTAGGAAACATTCTTTCTTCATGAATGGGTTCTCAATAATGTCTGTAAGTCACCATCAAAACAAAGAAATAATTGAGATGATGATTCTAATCACTACACATAGCTCTACTCAGGGAATATCCTTGTCAATATTGGGTATTTCCAACTAAAATTCATTGGTAATATCTTGTATATACTTTCCAACCATTCCTTCCTGTTTATACATTATGTATATTTGAAAATTACTACATGATATGTTCTAGTGTCTAATTTACAGGTTAATCAAACTCAGGTAGTTTGCCAGATGCCATACACTTTTCCCTTTCCCCACTCCAAAAATGTATTTTACAAAGAATTGTTAGTTATTACGATGAAATATAATTCTAATCTATCATTGATTTCACCTTTAAAGTCAAGTTCTCACATTGGGATAAATATACTAAACATTCATTACTCATTTTATTATTTTTCTGTTTTTATTGACGTGCTATATTTATAGTGCTATTGATAATTTCATGAATGCAGTGTTATTCATTTTAGTGTTGAATTATTTTAATAATCTTAGTATGTAGAAATAAGAAATATTGGGATTATTTAAAAACCTGAAAAAATGGAGAATAGTCCTAATACCTTAATATTAAAGAAGCAAACAATGGTGCACAAAACACCTGTGTGGGTGTCAGGAGAAAGTCATTGGCCATTGGAACTGTCAGTGTCTCCAGTGTAGCTGTGATGTCTTGCCAAGATGCTTCAGAAAAGTTATCATACTTACCTATGTACCCAACCCAAACGTTTCAGTGTTACCTTATTGTGCATATAAAAGTATAGCAAATCGAAGTAACAAATACTTAACAAAGACAACTCATATTATTCGATCTATCAGAATAATTTACTTTGGTAGAGTGAACAAGGATCTTTTTTTTTAAAAAAATTTATTACATGCTGTATAGTCATCAAGTCGCCCAATTTGAAGTAATATAAGGCTGAGGTGGTAATGACACAAGTTTTGTTAGAGAGAAAAGTATTGATTTTCTGAGTGTCCACTGGCAATAAGAAACTAGATAGAGCTTATTGTTTCCAGCTTCTCTTCTCACAACCCAAGTGCTCGAAAAGAAAAGAAATGATTAGAGCTTTTATGGATGAGCCCCTCAATTTTTTCTTGTAAGAAAGACTTGCCCATCCTTCTGCTAGAGGCACATGAATTGAGCAAGTCCCCAGGAATAGATGAATACATGAACTCTTTTCATTGAATGACAATGAAAGTAATTACATTGTTAAAGATTGCCAACTCTCTTTTTGTTAAGAGATTTTTTGATAATCTGAAGGCACTGACTGACATTAGTAACAGAGACAATAAGCATTTATTTTTTGTAAACAGTGACTCAACACTTGAAATGCAGCATCACTGTACTGCCCTAATCCGTGTGAATTCTCAATGATGATGATTATTATTGTTGTTGTTATTATTATTATTCACTTGTATCACTTCAATTGTTGTCCTGTTTATCTTTGAATTGCTCGAGTGGGCACCAGTAACGTCGCCATTTGTCCCTGTCTCGTGCTAGTGCAGCCCAATGATATCTGCCTGCTCCAGGAACAGGAAGAGCCTCAAATCATTCATTCAGGGATTTGACGAAGAAATCTGACCATCTAGTTGGTGGGCGGCCACACGGTCTTCTGATGTCCTGTGGAATCCAGTCGGTAATGGCTCTAGTCCAGTGGTCGTCTCTGAATCGCATTACTTGACCGACCCATCTGATTTTTGATGACTTGGCAAACGAGACAGCATCCCTGATTTTTGACCGTCGACGGAGGTCAGAACTCCAGATTCTTTCTCTCACTTGAGTGAGACATGATATTCCCAGCATAGCTCATTTGATTCCTCTTTGGGATACCCTAATAGCATTCTCATCCTGTTTGCATAGGGCCCAGGTCTCTGAGGCATATGTTAGTGCAGGAAGAATGGTGGAATCGAAAAGATGTGCGCAGAGTTGGAGATTCTTTGTTCTCTTAACCACTTCTTCGACACTCTTGAATGCATTCCACGCTGCTCTCTTCCTCCTGCTCAGTTCTGGCTCCAAGTCGTTCCTCATGTTGATTTCTGGACCCAGGTACACATAGCTGCTGCATTCGGAGATATTCGTTCCATTGAGAGTAAATGGAGCTTCAGGGACTAGTTCGTTTTTCATGAGCATCGTCTTGTTGAGATTCAGCTGCAATCCGACCTTTCCACACTCATGGTCAAAGTCAGCCAGCATTTGTGCCACTTGGCTAATGTTTGGCGTTATGCCTCCTCCAATCTCCAGCATCTGAGGGTGAGGTTCAAACCCAGACGCCCCACCCTATCTAAACCAGATAAATACCTCACCGGGCCGACCCCCACTACATCCACTACCCAGTCACCTCCACGCTCCAGGCTGCTCTCTGGACCATAAGACACACATAAGACACTTAATACCCATTATTCCCGCACCATATTTGATGGGGTTCAAAAATGGTGTGAACCATGGTAACACCTCTAAGGGTGATTAGAGGCCGCCCTAAAAGCCTCCATCCCTCTTAGAGAGCCCAGCAAGCTACCGAGAGTATCCTGCCCGAAAGGCAGAGCACAGCAAGCTACCCGTGGCATATTCGATATGCCAACAACAGTAACAACAATTGGCCTCAGTCGCCTGACACCAAAAGAGCCCCCAATATGGCAGCATTAAGAAAGATGAGCAAGGAGAGGCTAAAGAATCCCAAGGACGAACTAAACTGCCAAAACGAAGAAAGACTGAAATGATTGTCTGTATTTTCAATGCACATATGTTGGCATCAGAAGCATCCATCGAGGACCTGATGGTGCAAGCACAAAAGATCAAGTACAACATCATTGGTCTGATCGAAATGAGAAGATACCAATTATATCATGCCATTTTCGACACTGGAGAAGAACTATTCCTCAGAACATGAGACAACAGAGGCGTCAGTGGCATTGGTGTACTTGTCAACACGAACTTGGCCATGAGCATTGATTCATTTGAATGCCTAACAACCCGAATCAGACAATTACGCTTGAATAGATGTGGCTCATTGCCTGCAGTTTCTATCTTCGTCGTCTAAGCACCAACATCCAACTATGATGAGGAAGAAATTGAGAGGCTCTACATGGAACTGGAGAAGTTCTATTAAGAAGACCACACCTTCTACAAGATCATTGTTGGTGATTTTAATGCCAAGATAGATCCAAGAAAGTTGCATGAAGAACTCCACATTGAGACCCATGGCCTAGAATGGAATAATCAGGGAGAGAGACTGTCTGAATTCATCATGTCGACCAAGACCATCCATGGTAACTCACAGTTCCAGAAGGCCAAATCTAAACGCTGGACATGAGAGTCTCCCTGTGGACAGTTCCACAATGAAATTGACCACATCATATTCAATCGAAGGTTTTGCCTGACCGACGTTGCTTTTGTCCCAAAATTCCAAACAGGATCGGACCACCATCTCCTTCATGCAAAATTCTACTTCACAGAGTGGGGAGAAAAGTCTGCAAAATTTAAGTCTAAGAAGACAACTCCCAGAATGACCACCAACTGGGAGCTCTTTGGCACTATTGCAGCAACGTGAGAAGATGCCATCATTGACAACATCGACGAGGAATACGATCGACTGGTTCAGCACCTCCATGATTGTGTGAAGATTGCCGAGAGTGAGAAAGCTATAAACAGACGCCTGTCTTCGGAAACTATCGAGCTCATTCATCAATGTGTTTGGCACAAGCCTCCACAAGCTAATGTCTGAGCTCACAAAGCAGTGCAGAGATGCGATAAAGGAAGGCCTCAAAGAGAGAAGAGCAGCAGTGTTGGCCTATGTGGCAGAAGCCTGGAAAAGTATTTGCAACACTCACCTATCCTTCGCCAACTACAAGACCAAGATGACTGATGTCCGACGTCCTGATGGATATATCACATCTTCCAGAAAGGCAGTGGAGAGGATTATTCATGATTTCTACTCGAATCTCTTTGACAGCCATGTCCACCTGCCCACATACCAAATTATGCAGGATGGATATGTCATTCCCAATGTCCTCCCTTCCAAAATCTGACACACCATTTCATTGGTAAAGACGAAAACAGCACCTGGTCCGGACAAGACCCGAGCACCTGAAGAATCTGCCGCCAGTACTCGTCAATATACTGGCTCGGCTCTTCACACGCTACCTGTCTGAATGCAAGGTTCCGTCTCAGTGGAAAACCAGTAGGACTGTTCTGTTGTACAAGAAGGGAGACATCCACGATATTGGCAACTATCACGCTATCTGCTGTTATCCGTCGTCTACAAGTTGTTCACTCGTGTCATCCTGAATAAAATAGGCAGAACACTAGATGAAGGACAACCATTTGAGCAAGCCGGGTTCTGAAGGGGATTCAGCATGATAGACCATATCCACACAGTGACCAAACTCATTGAAGTTTCGTGAGAGTTCAAGATGCTGCTCTGTCTGACGTTCATTGACTTAAAGAAGGCCATCGATTCTGTTGAGACTGAAGAGGTCATCAAAGCCCTAGCCAAACAGGGCGTTCAAACTCAGTATATCAAAGTCCTCTGCAAACTGTATTGTGGATTCACCACCAGGATCTCACCATTCTACAAGGAAGTGATCATTGATGTAAAGAGAGGGGTGCGGCAGGGTGATACCATTTCACCAAAACTCTTCAGTGCCACCCTCGAGAACATCATGCAACAACTGATATAGGAAAGAATGGAAATGAAGATAGACGGTTGGCACATATACCACCTCTGCTTCACGGGTGACATCATTCTCATAATGCCATTATTATTATTATTGCTATTATTACCACCGTCTGGCAGGCTACCCATGGTATATTTGATATGCCAAAAACAGTAACAACAAGTCTCACAATGAGACATTACTGGTGCATGCTCAAGCAAATCAATGAAAAAAGGACAACAGTGCTACAGTGCTATTATTATTATTGAGATCAATCAGAAAGTGTAAGGACACACTCCCTTTAAAGTAGGGAGTCTTAAAAGAAAAATTTCAGTTGTTTCAAATAGTATTTCTCAGGCCTTTTCTGATTGTGACCCTTCTGGACCTTGTTTCTGCCCTGTGCTCCCTCTATTCTACCAGTTACCCCCATTTGTGTGATTTTTACTCGTGGCCCTCTTGGAATATCCTGGGACCTCATAGCGGCATGAGGACTGGTTGTGAAATGCTGGCTTAGAAAACAGCTCTCCTTAACCCTCCATTTTCAACACTCCCTGTGTCTAGGATAAAAGGCATAGTTAAATCTGCCTTATTAATCTCATATGCAAATAATAGGAAAATGTGAGGCTTTATTATTGTATCTTGTTCAGATATTCCTGGCCATAAGGAAATTTTAATCACAGTGCAAGTAAATTTTTGTTAAAAGAATGATTCATGTAGAGTAAGCAAAAGAACATCAAGCAAGCAAAAGAACTATTAGGTCTCAACATTTTCCATATTTCTTTATATTTTAGATAAATAAGTGGAAATAGAAAAATAACATGAATATAACAAGTTATTTCTTTTATTTGATTATATTTCCTGGCTTTTCATGGTTGAAAGCCCCTTCTCACCCACTGAATAATGTACTCTTTCCTATAAGTGATCTGAACCAAATAAGAAAGAGCATTTTCCGGGGGAAAAAAAAAAACCTCAGGTAAATGTATGCTTGTTTCATTTTCTGATACAAATTCAAATTTCCTATTGAAGTTATATTTTTCATTTCTTCATCCTGATTAGGTCCACATATTTAGTATTTAAGATATAATTTTTCATAACTAAATTCTGAATTTATACTGACAGGTGATTTTTAAAACCAGAACAGAGAAAACACTAATTCACTTTAATAGGCAGATTTTATTTTCTTTCTATTGGGAAAGGATATGCTATTCTTATGGAATTGAATGTCTAAATGAGCAATTTCACATCACCTAAGTTACATTGCAAGTTTTAGTAATTCAGTGCTTTATAACCGATTAAAAGTATTTTAAGTTAGAAACTTTATGTAATTGTTACATAAAAGATTAAAAACGGGCTGGGAATATGTCTTGGTAGGACAAAACATGCCTCAAATGTTTAAGATTCTACTTCAATCCTTGCCACTTAAAAAAATAGGAGTAAACTGAATGTAATATTGCCTTTATCTTCTTTTCCCATGTGTTTAAAATCAAAGCACTGACTTAGATTTGCTTTATATCTATTTTGATGACCACAATCTGTATTTGTGTTGATTGCAGATTATTTTATCTAATACATTTCAGACACTCTGGTTTCTTAGAATTTGTAACTTCTGCTTTCTCAGGAACTGATTTGAACTTGTTCTCGATCCATTTCATGGAAAATAGGTCATTCATCCTGTAACCTGGTCACACTGATAAGGGCTTAACATTGCATTTCACCTGTTTCAAAATGTTATGGTTAAGTCAAAGCCCGTAGCCACTATCAAGCCCATGAAAACAAGGCCTGGGGTTGAACTCTGCTCTCTGCCCCCATAGTCCACGTTATGTGTGGTCAGAAGGCCTCCAAGCATGGTAGGTTTGCCTTCACTGTGGGAATAGTATTGCTATTGCACATACTATTAATAATACGGTAGACACAAGAGTATTGCTCTAGTGTCTTCGTCATTCTATTTTATTGCTATCCAAAGGGCAAGAGTTTCCACTTGGAGCCAAGTGACCTGATTTTCGTTTTCTCTTATCTATTACTGCTAGAAAAATAGGAAAAGCTTATCTTTCCGCCTAAATATATGCATTTGTAAAAGAGAAGTGTTAGATTCTCAAGCGATTTTTCAGATTGAAAATGCAGTGTCTAAGACTGTAAGAGCCTTATCTGCTAACTTTCTTATCTTTCACATTATCTTGAAAGAAATAACTGAAGAATCCTTGAAGACAGTTCTGGTGAGATCAAAAGATTAATCTTTTGGATGACCCCAATGATTACAGTACAGTCTAATTAGGCGGCCAGCCTCTAAAATGACAAATTCTACAGTGCATTTCAATGGTGACAAGTACCTCTGATTGTAGGAATGTGCTTCAATTTTCCTTGAAGAATCTGAACTGTCTCTAATTATCCTTTGAATCTAATGTCGTCCTCGCACTTCATTGAATGATTGACTAAAACTTGCTTTAAAATAGTGCTAATTGAAAGCTTACAAAAATTGTATTCTTTCATTTAAGTTCTACTGCGAGAAAGTAAAACCTACTCCTACAGCTAATTTCTGTAAATTACATCTGACATCTTACTCATGAATGATCAGCTCTTAAATGTTAATTTTTGAAATATCACTTTGGTGATGTTATGGGGGATGAAACAGATGAAATTCTGAGAGTAGAGTCATCTTATAGCTAATTACTATCTCCTAAGTACTAAAACTTAAAGTATAAAACTTATATGATAATTGCTGAAACTCTGAAAGAGGGAACTGAGGATGGGACAAGAAAGGGGTTTGTGCAGAATGGACAAACGGGATCTAAAAAGTGAGGCCGGACTTCTACAATGACTTTCTGATACTGGTTTTTAACCACTGGATAGATTCTTGTGCTCAAACTAAGATTTAAGATCACTGTATCACTATCATCCGTTGTTCATCAATTTGCTCGAGCGGGCGCCAGTACCATCTCCATTCATCCCTGTGGAATGCTAGTGTAGCTTAAAGGCATATTGGGGGCTCTTTCAGGATCAGAGTAATGAGGGCCACCGTTGTTACTATTTTTGGCATATTGAGTAGGTCACGGGTAGCTTGCCAGGCTCTCATTGAATAATACCAGCATTTGGATTATTTTAGCAGTTAAACAAAGACTATAAAAGGATTTGTCACCTTGAATTATTGAATGAAATGAAATATGCACATCAAATACTTAGTATAATTCCTGGTATTTTCTAAGCATTTTATTAGCATATAACCTACCCTACAGTTATACATTGGGATGTAGCATCATACCAAAAAATTTAAAAAAATGTTCACTTGCCAATCTTCCAATATAAAATCCCTTTTGCCTCTGTATCTCCAAACTGTTACTTTAGAGGTCCCAACTTATCCTTGAATGTCTTCAACATATTTCTACTTATCCTATGAAGTTAAAATATACACTGGGTCTATGAAATCATTTAATCCCTCTTTTGAAAAAATTGAAGTTCTGTACGACATTTAAATCAAATAACCTGATATAAAAACATGGTTATCATTTCTTTTTCTCTACTTATTTTTAAGATATGAAAATAATATTATAAAGAAGGGAGATGATCCGAAGGGCCAGAATGCAGCCTTTGCCTATGAGAACCGGGGGTTCTGCTCTCCTCACATGTCCCCAGTGTGGACCAAAAAACAAACATCTATGTGTTTTGACTTCCAACTATGCACTTAGGAGAGATTGTATATGTAGTATCTTATTCACTGAATTAATAATGATTACTTATATCCCATTTCCAGAAATAAAATGCAGAAACACATTTATAGCTCACATGAGACATTTTAAAGAGGATACTCTTGTAACTATCACTTACCATGATAGTTATAATACAATGAATAGAACGTTTATATTATAATACAATAAATAAAGCTTTTCCAGCCACTTAGAAGCTGCCCATAATCCTATAAACCCTTCCACCCCCTCCTAATAATCTGTTATTTTTGTTTTATTTATTTTTCTTTTTGGGTCCCACCGATAATACTCAGAGGTTACTCTTGGCTCTGCACTCAGGAATTACCTCTGGCGGTGCTCGGGGGACCATATGGGATGCTGGGAATCAAACCCGGGTTGGCCATGCAAGGCAATGCCCTACCCGCTGTGCTATCGCTTCAGCCCCTGATCTGTTATTTTAGTAACTGTTTCCTTGCATTTCATTGTAATGTAACATCTGAGTGACTATCCTAAGGAAATGCGATAGTTGTTAGGGACCCAAACTCTGGAACCAGACTACCAGATCTGTTTACTTGGCACAATGTTTCCTGAACTCTAAACTTGCTGTAGGGCAATCCTCCTGGAGAGCCGAAAGTAGATAATGGACCACACATGATGACCTCTCAGTGTCTGTGCTGCAAGCCATGATGCCCAAAAGTAGAGAGAGAAGATGGGGAATATTGTCTGCCATGGAGGCAAGGGTGGGTGGGAAATGGGGGTATATCGGGGATATTGGTGGTGGGGAACGTGCACTGGTGGAGGGATGGGTGTTTGATCATTGTGAGATTGCAACTCAAACATAAACATGAAAGCTTATAACTATCTCATAGTAATTCAATAAATTAAAAAAAAGAAAATAGAAAAAAATTGCTGTAGCACTATAGCACTGTCGACCTGTTGTTCATCGATTTGCTCGAGTGAGCACCAGTAATATCTCCATTGTGAGACTTCTTGTTACTGGTTTTAGCATATCGAATACGCCATAGTTGTTTGCTACGCTATGCCATGTGGGTGGGATACTCTGGGTAGCTTGCCGGACTCTCCGAGAGGGACAGAGGAATCAAACCCGGGTCGGCTGCATTGAAGGCAAACTCCCTACCCGCTGTGCTATCACTCCAGTCCTATAATAAAATAATTTACCTCAAAGGAAACAGTTTAATTATGTTTGATATATGATGACTTCAATAATTTTTTATTAAGTAGATTTTAATTTTAATATACATTCAATGAAAAGCAAGTTAATGGCACTCAACATATAGAAAAATGTCATTGCATCTAGCCCATTATTTATTGTCTAATGGCAATTATAATTCATAGCAAAAATAAGTTGCTTTGTAGGGCCATGTAGCATAAGAGTGATCAGCTAAATAAATCAAATTGCTATTACAATACTAAATTTACAATAATGTCAGATGAATAAGTTTAACATAAAGTAACAAAGGCCTATTTATGTTATTGATGTTTTGAAGTATTATTTAAAAAAATTGTTAATGTTCCTAAAGTCTTTTAGATGTTGATTCGAAGGATAAGACAATAAACTTTTAAGATTATTTTTTGTCTTCACAATTCATGTGTCATCTGTCTATTTGAATGTCTGCCTAACAAATCCGTCCTTGATATCTCCCCATGGTACAGGCTTCTGAAACTTTTCCCTCGAGTGATTCTGTTTGGCCCAAAAAAATGCAACAGAGACGGGCACTGCCAGAAACACCTTAGACACATGACATGGTTGGTTTTGAATTAATTAATTTTTAGTAATGTGTCTTCAGAAACTTCTTACTGTTATCCCCCCCCACCAAATCCCACAATTCTCATTCAGTTGCACAAACACTAGAATATAGAGTGAGCAACTGTTTCTTATATCTAGGCACCAGAGAAGTGGGTTTAATTTTTAATAGAGACAACAGTTTTGATTAAAGGAAGAACTCTATGAAAATAAAAACCTCCATGATTGTGAGCACTGTAGCGCTGTAGCACTATCATCCCATTTTTCATCGATTTGCTCAAGCAGGCACCAGTAACCTCTCCATTGTGAGACTTGTTACTGTTTTTGGCATATCGAATACGCCAAGGGGAGCTTGCCAGGCTCTGCCGTGTGGGCGGGATACTTTCAGTAGCTTGCAGGGCTCTCTGAGAGGGACAGAGGAATTGAACCCGGGTCAGCCGTGTGCAAGGCAAACTCCCTCCCCGCTGTGCTATTGCTCCAGTCCATGATTGTAAAAGAGTTCTGAAATGTAATTATATAATCACTATCTGTTGACAAAGAATAAAATAATTTTTGATGATATATCAGTATGGTTTGGGTACTACCTATTGAGAAAATGATGATAATATCAGAAAATGGTAATTGGATAATAAATAATTTCAGTGATATGCAAAGGTTAAGTAATCATGAAGCACTAAGAAATATACGATAAAAGCTCCCAGAAGACTATTAATCCAATGATTAAGGGAATAAAAGATATGAAATCTTTTTTAAAAAGAGACTCGCATTAGGAGAACGAGCATTTAGAGGAAAGAAAACAAGCCAACAACTTTAACAAGGGCCATAAATGCATGGTTAGAGCAAAGTCTGGTGAATCAATCAGAGTTAGTGTACTGACTAATACGTTGTCTTTTGATTGGTTTCTTCATTATAGGCCTATCAAGGTTAATTTCGTGTGTGTTTCGACTTAGCGCAGGTTATTGGTTTGCCTTTTCATCCCCGGCAGAGTTCAGAATGAGCAGCGCTTCCCCACAGAGCAAGTGCTATGGAGCAATGTAGCAGATCATCTGCGCCAGGAGCTTCTTCCTGCCACCATGTGGGCTGCGCCACAGGACGCCGAGAGAGTGGACCAGGGGCACTGGGAAAAGACAGCAGCGAAATCTAAAATACTAGCATGTGGTAGAAATAGAAGTCGGTTCTCCCTGTGGTTGTATCCCGTTCTCCTCTGCATGAATTGCCTTCTTTAAGATCCAGAAAACAAAAAAAGGAAAAAGGCCAATTTTCTTCTTCTTCTTCTTCTTTTTTTTTTTTTTTGCTTTAAACCCCTTCTCCCTAATTTTATTTGCCAACTGACAGATTTATACGATTACTGCCGAGATACAGCCCTTAACTTCTGTGGCTGTGAATTCAAAACGTGGCCCCTGGCATGGACAATTCAAGACTAATTAGTGTGTTTAACTAGAGCAGTAAAAATTGACAAGCAGTTCCAATTGGCAAAATTGCTCATTTTAAAGATAGACTCCGAATTTGCCTGGATTTTCAGAGGAATGAGACACTTTTGCATCAGATTGTATCTACAAGCTCATTTTACCATTTCACAGTAAGCCTGCACTGCCGATTATGTGACTATGGGCTTTTGACATATAATGTTCATGAAATTTCAATGTTAATGAGATTAGGCTATACAAAGATTACATTTTTGGGGGGCGGGTTTGGGTCACACCCAGCGATGCACTGGGGTTACTGCTGGCTCATGCACTCAGGAAGTGAGTACTCCTGGCGGTGCTCAGGGAACAATACGGGATGCTGGGAATTGAACCTGGGCTGGCCACATGCAAAGCAAACGCCCTACCCGCTGTGCTATCGCTCCAGCCCCCCAAAGCTTACATTATTAAGTGAATGATGAAACATTGCATCAATTCCCTTGCCAAACGTAAAAATACTTATGCTATGTCAATATTTAAAACATTTCATATCTTATATGAGTTGTGAACTTCATATTTCCATCACCCCTGGTTGATTTTGCCACATTTTCCGGCAACTTAAACAGTGGACTCAGAGGATTTCTCATGGTCACTGGGAAGCTTGTTAATTAATTTGTATGTCCCTCATTAGTAGTGATTGTGACCATTTCTCAGTCTCTAATTAGAAAATCCATTAGGAGTACAGTCTATTATTATGAAAGCTGATTTTTAAATTTTTCCATTCTAGATCGTATACATATTATTTTTACTATTGCTATTTAATGTCCATATCATGAATTTAAATGTATATTTACATTTCTTGAAGTGAATAATACTTTCAATGCTTTTGACTAAATGTTATTATGAAATTGGTCTCCTTGTCTCTATTTTTTCTTTATAGTTGTTGATTTATGGACATCTGCAGTTTAGGCTGGTGGGGAGAAGGAGGGAACTCTCAGTGCTGTGTGTGGAGTAACTCCCAATGATGCTCAGGGGACTATGTGATTCTGGGACCTAGATACAGGCTTCCTTCTTGGGCAGCCACCATGCCACCTCATTGTCCTATTTCCTCACTTCCTTATCTTTTACTCTGATGATAAATGATCGATATATTAGCATCTAATAACTTCTCATTTAACTTTCAATATATGTTAGCAAGAAAGAAGGAATGGAAGAAAATAATTTGCTAAGAAAATAGATGCATGAGTGGGTAAATATACAATATGTATTTTTACACATAGTTTCAAAGGGAAAATCATTATATTTTTCAAAGATTGTCATAGAAGAGTTTTAGTAAAAATAGACCAAATGTTACATTAAACTTTGGTATTCAGGCAAATTTTCTTTGTGCAACAAAATAACTGTAGATGCATTGTAGTATAAAGATAAGGCATGGTTGATGGGAAATAGGTGAATAGAAAATCAGTTTCATCTAATGTGTCTTTTTAGAGATTTAAATGATTAGGGAAAAAACTCCATACTAGTTCTCTGGAATTTGTTTTTTTGTTTGTTTCTTTGTTTCTTTGGGTTCACACCTGTCAATGCTCAGGGGTTAGTTCTGGCTCTGCATTCAGGAATTGCTTATGGGATTTCTCTGGGGACTATATGGGATGCCAGGAATTGAATTCAGGTCAGGCACATGCTAGGCAAGTGCTTTATACTCTGTGTTATCTCTCAAGTCCCCTCAGGGAAAGTTTTAAAGCAAGTAAACATCGTTGTTATTTGTCACCACAAAGGTAGCCACTCATGGCCACCCTATATCTCTTGGAGTGTTTTATAGGCATTATTTTCCTTTGATAAGTTATTTTTCTGAACAGTTGGACCAGGTCTCCCTTCATTTGGAGCGACCTTTCCCATATCAGGATAGAGAAACCATCTTCCTAAGCAACAATCCCATCAATGAGAATACAAGTTCACTTCTCCAGTCCCTGAGACTTCTACTCTCCCATTGTCTTTCACAGTTAATCACCATCTCCAGCTTTCTCCTTATGGTGATATATCCTAATTAGAAGGGACACTGAGTCAACCTTCCTGATGACTTGCTGGATAGTAAGGGCCATGCTACCAGCTCTAAATACTATAGATTCTCTCAGAGGCAAGTTTGAATACACAGATGTGGAGCTCAAATAATGAGATTAGCACTACCCTTGAGACTGGCAGAGTTCTTAGAACACAAAGTACAATCCGGTAAAAAGATTTATAAACAGGATTTTATAAAATTTCAAACATTTTTGCTTCAAAATATAAGATTAAATAATAAATCACATACTAGAAAAAATCATAATACATGTTAGACAAAGGAATTTTTTCACAACTTGCTTGCAACTTAGTAAAATAACTCAATTAAAATGAACAAAATGTTTGAGTACCATGGTGTCCAGTTAATGGTCATGAAAATTCAAAGTGAATTACAATGAAATATTTATTCCTTAGAATAGTGAAAATCAAAGATGAAATCTGAAACTCCTATTCACTTTTGATGAGGTTTTTGATGACAGGACAACTGGAGGAAGCAGTTTGGCAGTTTTGAATAAAGTTCAGCATATACTGCACATGACTTAGACATTTCACTCCAGGAATTTCCCCAAAGAAATTAAATTGAATGCTGTGTCTGCACAAAGGTATGTACAGAGATGCTCACAGGAACTTTATAGCAAACCAAACTGGAAACAAAACAATTACTCTTTTGCTGGTGGATATAGAAATAAAATCAAATTTAAAATATAAAGATATGGATGAGACTATGATGAATTCATCAATAAAATACCATTATGCAATGAAATGGGATTAAATCCTGAAATGCAAACATCATGGATGGATTTTAAAAACATACCATGTGAAAGATACTGGGTAAAAAGAGTTTATATGCTTATACGCTACATAAAATTTTAGAAAATATAAATTAATTTAGAATGAGGAAGTAGTTGTCTGGGTCAGAGAACATGAAAGATACATAGGGAACGTTTGCAGATATTTTTTGTATTTTAAATTTGGCGTCGATTAAAAACAGTATATGTTTGTAGCATTATCAACATTTGATATTTAATTGTGTGCAGTTTATAATACATAAATCATGCCACAGCTCCTTTGTTATAAAAGAAATGCATAGGATATCAACAAGTTATCAGCAGAGCCCTGTGAAGATTAATGACATAAAGTAAAAAAAAGAAAGAAACAACAAACCAAAGAATAAGACAGCAACCTCATTCTGAGCAGTCGTCAAAAAATAAAATAAGCAATACACGCTATTTTTGGAAGTAGAAAACAGTCTGCTTAGTTCATAAAACAGATTTGCAGATTTATATAGCACACTTCTGTAATCAGTAATTTATAGTTATCTTGTTCTTCTAGATTAGCTTAGGTGCTAATTTCCTATTTTGACAAAATAATAAAACAATTTGAAAAACTTTGAATTTACCATTCAAGTCACTGCATGGGAATGGGTTATTGGAATTAGTTGATAATAGATGGCTATTCTCCTTAGGCCTTGTGTAATCATTCTCTAGTTCCTATTGAAAGGAGTAAATTTGTAACATAGATAGGATTATGAATCCAGAAGAGAAAGCAGTGTATCCAGTTCATAAATTTGTGCACAACTGAGACAGTATTATAGTTGTAATATGTAGACTAGATCTACCTTTTCTCAGATCAGGGCATATTTACACATTGTAATTTCCCCAGGAGAGGTACTGTGACCTAAATTATAGTCTGCTTTTGCTCCAGTGCCTCTGGCAAGAAAAAAAAAAGGCATCTAATTCATCTTGGGTTAGAGTGTACTAGTGAAGTATGTAAACTTAGTTCTTTTCCCATGAAGAAAAAGGAGAAATTTTCTTATTTTATTCTCAATGAAGACCAAAAGAAAATAGGGGAAATGGATTTTTATCACTATGGAATATGTAATCTACAAATTTCAAAATGATATTACAGTATGAACCAGTATTGTAGGAAAGCTTTGCAGAGGGATCACATTATCTGCCTGCAGATAGCGTACTGTGGAGCCAGAGAGATAGTACAATGGCTAGGGCACTTTTCTTGCACACCAGGTTTGCAAACCAGGTTTGATCCCTAAAACCACATAGGGCTCTGAACCCTACCAGGTGTGATCTGTGAGGAGTAAGCCCTGTGTTCCATCGGGTGTGGCCCAAAAAGAAATAAAAAACAAAGGAAAGATAGGGTAAAAAAGGAAAGGAAAGGAAGAGAAGGAGGGAAGGAAGGAAGGAAGGAAGGAAGGAAGGAAGGAAGGAAGGAAGGAAGGAAGGAAGGAAGGAAGGAAGGAAGGAAGGAAGGAAGGAAGGAGAGGGAAGGAAGGAAGGAGGGAGGGAAGGAAGGAAGGAAGGAAGGAAGGAAGGAAGGAAGGAAGGAAGGAAGGAAGGAAGGAAGGAGAGGGAAGGAAGGAAGGAGGGAGGGAAGGAAGGAAGGAGGGAGGGAGGGAAGGAAGGAAGCAAGGAAGCAAGGAAGGAAGGAAGGAAGGAAGGAAGGAAGGAAGGAAGGAAGGAAGGAAGGAAGGATGGAAGGAAGGAAGGAAGGAAGGAAGGAAGAGAGGGAGGAAAGAAGGATGGAAGGGATGAAGGGAGGGAGGGAGGGGAGATTGATGCAAATGGATCAGTATTTAAATTGGCATAACAGAAAACAAATACATAGTTACAACTATGACTGTTTTCTTGTTTACTGAAATCTGTGGTAACTAGCAGATATAGCTTCTCAAGTTTAGGTAAACTCTGGACACAGATTTAAAACATGAAATGTAGATTGATGGGAAGAGAAAAGGGTTTGAGAGAGAACATCTTTCTGACTCCATAAAACAGTGATTCACATTTTCACAGAGTAATACAGAAGATGGCTTATTCAGATTTCTTACTCTTCTCCCTCTTTTTGCATTTATACACTCTAATATACTATATGACAAATATATTAATCTATCACCTAAATGAATGCTTCCCATGTTGCAGAGCTAATGCAGTTAATGTTTATTGCCTCCCTTATGCAAGACAATAATAGATTTTCTATTGATTAACATTGATAGAGCTCATACAGCAAAGTACTTTACAACACAGTAAGTCACTTACTCTTCCAATATAAGATAAGCAGTATTACTATTGCTATTTCACAATGGTGAAACATCTAATAACTAGTAGATTAAATATTCTGGTGGCCATAACTCCCACATCATGCCATGCCCTCATTTTCTCCTTTCAATTATACTGTTTCACATACTGCACTCTTTACACTCTGTATCATTTGACTACTCATACTAATATCACATTTCCAAGAGGCTGCTGTTATTTGTTACCTTAAGTACAGAACAGAAATTTATATACATTCTTTAATCAGTCTTATAGCTGGTTTCTTTATACTATAGGAGAAATAGTTTCTTTGTCTTTCAGGGAAATCCAAAGATGTTAAAGAAAGAGTATTAAAGAAGTTAGACTCTTAAGAACTCTGGTAATTTAATGCAGTTATTTTTTTCCTTACAAGGTAGCCCATCCAAAAAACTAATTGCTTAGCTCTTTTATTGAGTAGAAACATTGCCCTTAGGACAATTACTGCCTTTTCAGGATTAAGAGCTCAGGAGCTGTCCTGAGTTTCACACTAATACTTCATTTTCTAACTTCTCTATGGTTTGAGAAAAATGTCTGCTACAAGATATGGCCTGGCTAGAGCAAATTATTCTCTATATGCCTAACGATCACTTTTTATTACAGTATTTATGAGGGTTTATATATATTTCTACTAGTAAATTAAGTCCAATTATTTAAATTTATGGCCATTTTAGGGATATTAGATTCTGAACTTGTTGCCAAGCCCCCCAAAGTCAAGTTTCTGTTATGTGAACTGCTGATGCCAGTGAAACTAGGCATGAGTGTACCCACTACTGCAGACATTGATTTAGGTGCTAGGAATGTGTGTGTGTATATATATTTGTATACACACACATATATGTAGTGAGTGACAGACACACACACACAAACACAGAGAGAATTTCTCAATCTTATTCTGTACACACACACACAAATGCGGAGGCCCGAGTCTGTTATTGCAAATATGGATTGTGGAAATCCAAACAATCCTAAACATTCTTCACATGCTCTTCAGTAGAATGATGGTCCTTCATGTAGGCTTCATTTCTGCTTCTCAGTGGTGCCGCAGATCCTCATCCACAACCCCTTCTGCTTACTGCCTTCTGACCAGTGAGCCATAATGCGCTGTAAAACATCCTGACTTTATCACCTGTCCTCTGTGTATTCCTCCAGGTACAAAGCTTGAACTCCAGTCACGGGAGTAAGAGAGGAGATGCATTTCATTCCTTACAAGGACAGCAGTGCAATATGCACTCCCTTTAAAATGGTTTGCTGGCAAAGGCCTTGTTTGATGATAAACCAATTCACATTCTGTTTGCTCCATCTGAAGTAATACACTGTTTTTTCTATTATTATAATTATAATAATAATAATAATAATTATTATTATTATTATTATTATTGGGCTTGAGCAATAGCACAGTGGTAGGGAGTTCGCCTTTCATGTGGCCGACCCGTGTTCGATTCCTCCGCCCCTCTAGGAGAGCCCAGCAAGCTACCGAGAGTATCGATCCTGCACAGCAGAGCCTGGCAAGCTACCCGTGGTGTATTGGATATGCCAAAAACAGTAACAATAAGTCTCACAATGAGAGACGTTACTGGTGCCCACTCAAACAAATCGATGAGCAATGGGATGACAGATTATTATTGTTATCATTATCATTCCCACTTAATCTAATGTGTCATGGTTACATTCCCTATAGTTCTATTCGGAAAATGATACCATCCTATATATCTAAATTGGGAAAAGCATCTTCAAATCCTACACTTAATTTGGGGGTTGATTCCTCCATCACCCGGGATTGATTCCTCCATCCCTCTCGAAGAGCCCTGAAAGCTACCTAGTATATCACACCCATACGGCAGAGCCTGGCAATCTTTTTTTTTTCTTTTTGCTTTTTGGGTCACACCTGGCAATGCACAGGGGTTACTCCTGGCTCTGCACTCAGGAATTACCCCTGGCAGTGCTCAGGGGACCATATGGGATGCTGGGATTTGAACCCGGGTCAGCCGCGTGCAAGGCAAACGCCCTACCCGCTGTGCTATCTCTCCAGCCCCAGAGCCTGGCAATCTTCTCATGGCATATACAATATGCCAAAAACAGTAACAACAAGTCTCACAATGGAGTCGTTACTGGTGCCCACTCGAGCAAATCGATGAACTACGGGATGACAGTGCTACCGTGCTACTCTGCTATGTAGTGGATGACACGACTCCTTTTTTCATGTTTACTGAAATGACTGGAGCATCTAGAACATTTTTATGAACAGAATATGTAGCAAATCAAGAGAGGATAGATTGATCCTCTTCATGATCCTTCCTGAAGCAATGATGTTTGCTAAAGAGAAAACTCAACTGTGTGTAGGTGAGAGGCAAAATAATTCCCCAAAAGTTTATGCTTCAGCCCTCCAAATTTGGAAAAATGTTACCGGAACATGGCAACAAGCACTTCGTAGATACAATTTAAATGTTTTGTGATTTTCAGATTATTCCGGATTTTCTGAGTTTTCACAGTGTAGCCACAGGGGGACTTCTGAAGCAAAGGGACCGAGGGAACCTGAGCTGGTAAAAGGCAGATGCAGGCAGGGGTCAGGAGACATTTCCTCAGCCCCTCTCAATTCTTCTCAGGCACAGTGGGTCAGCAAATAGCTGCCAGATTTGCATGAGGGAAAGATAATTTTGTATTTACATCTGGCTGGAGCGATAGCACAGCGGTTGGGCATTCATCTTTCACACTGCCGAACCGTGTTCGATTCCCCCACCCCTCTCGGAGAGCCCGGCAAGCTACCGAGAGTATCAAGCCCATGCGGCAGAGCCTGGCAAGCTACCCGTGCATATTGGGTATGCCAAAAACAGTAACAATAAGTCTCTCAATGAGAGACGTTACTGGTGCCCGCTCGAACAAATCGAAGAGCAACGGGATGGAGGATATATGTGGTTAGAAATGCCATTGGCAAGCTGAGGTTTTTATCCTGAGCAAAGAATGAATAATGAGAGGGTTATTTCTTGTTTGTTCTGCAAATAAAAGCAGGGTTCTCCAATTTAAAAAGGGGGGGGTTATTTATTTTTTTGGTTGTTTTTCAGAGTTGATTCTGAAACTGGGGAATGTTCCTTAAAGCAAATCAATTTCTGTGAGAGTCCATGGGGGGTCATAAACATGAGCTCCTCAAACCAAAGTGATAGAAGCTGCAAACGCTTCTCAGAACTTTGTGAGAGAGGCCTTGTCCCTTGTGGAGAAGCAGAAGTTGGAGTGAAGAAATTGCTGGCTTTGAAGCTGAAGAGCGACAAAGAGTCTGGAAGTTGGAAAAGTTACGGACAGATTCCCGCAGAGCCTCCGTGGAACAAATTCTGCTCACCCTTTGATCTGACCCCAGAAA
Organism: Sorex araneus; assembly: GCF_027595985.1. Lineage (NCBI taxonomy): Eukaryota > Metazoa > Chordata > Mammalia > Eulipotyphla > Soricidae > Sorex > Sorex araneus. The sequence goes on along the minus strand of NC_073307.1, from coordinate 11,345,289 downwards.
TCTAACAATATATTTGCAATGTTTTAAACCACTAAATCTGAATCATTTATTGTAGTAACTGTTGTAGGAAAAAAAAATTGAACATCATGTTTTATTTTTAACCTTAAAATACAAATTTGATCTAATATTAAAGTGATTCCAGTATAGATTCTTCCATACATTTTTATTTATAATATTCTTTTATGAATATAATAATTCTAAGTGTTTATTGAAAGCAAATGCTTTTATGGATCTGTAACAGTTGTTAAAGTTTTTAAGTTTCAAAATGTTAAGGAATGTTCAGATGCATTCTTAATTACTAAATTAGGTGTTAGCTCTGTATCTGATCGCTTCTAGGCCAAATTATTCAATAGAAATAATGTAAATTAGCCTTTCAGATGAGCTAAACAACTCTCCAGCATTTCTCTAGCCAGGAATTTGTGGTCATAATATATGGTCAGAAATTCACATACATATATACATATATATATACATGTAAATTATTCCTGCTTTAAAAATATATTTTATCCCATTATACTATGGTCAGAAGCCAAAAGAAACCAAGCATCTTATCAATGAGTTTAAATCATTAGAAAATTTAAGTTAAAAGTGTGTAACTCTGCAAGATTTCATTATAATTGCAAATATTTTACTTTATATTATGCAGACTAATAGCTTTTAAACATTCAAAAACTATTATTATATGCTAGTAAGAGCCAAGATGCTTATGAGATATTTAATAAACATCTTGAAATCCATTTACACTAGCACATTTCAATGAAACCATTTCCAGTAAAATAGAAAGTGATAGAATTGATTGCATAGCTGAATGTAAATAGCATTTCAGGCTGGAGTTAAACCTCTCATGAAAGATTAAAAACAAGCACCTTGTCAAACTTTACTATTAGGGATCATATTTAAAAATGTGTTATACATGATTTATTTTACAGGAAAATAAATATTTGTGTACCAAGTGCGAAAAACAATCCTTGACTCTAAAGCCTCCTGGCTTATTAGATATGCTCCTGAAACATTTCCTGTCAATAAATTTTGACATGTAAGATGTTGGTATTAACTTGACATCTTGTTCATTGATTTTTTTTAGTAGAAAGAAACATGCTAGGTTACACAAAATGTCCCTGTGCTTGGTGGGACAGATGATTTTTTTCAGTAAAATGGCTGCCTGAATTATAATTAGACATCGCATTTCAGATGCAAATATAACTACATATATAGAGTTCTTTAAGGTAAATTGCTCACCAGTCTAGTTGCCCTCAGACCAGTGTTGTTATTTTGTTTATCTGCTAGGCTTTTGTCTAAACAAATGAGTACTTTGGACCCCACCGACCTCGTAAGTGCCTGATGTTTTGTTTTGTTTTTAAGTTTGCAAAACTGAAATGTGAATTTTTGCAGGTTCTGATCTCAGATTATGGTCTGTCTAAGAAGTTATTTAAATATCTTTTTGATGAATTGAAGAAAACTATGTAAAGCCTTATGGTGTTTCATCAGCACTAGGATGAGGGGTTTTGTTTTTTCTTGCTTACACCTGGGAATTTTAATCCCTCCTCAATTTTAGCCTCAATGCACTTGGGGGGGGCGGTTTGCCACAAATCTTAGGAACCATACATTCAATCAGTTGGTTGACAATGACATGCGTCTTCCCCACGAATAAAAATTCTTCTTTGGAAGCGATCTGAAATGGGAGGAAGGAGAGAATGTTGAATATTAGGGAGCTGATATCTCAATATACGATGTTTCCATCATTTGTACTTTTTCTCTTTAAACTATATCTCATGCAGAAGACTTATTTATGACATAACAAATGCTGTATGGAATAATTTGCATTTATTAATAATTTAACTGTGATGGAAATCTGGAGTTAGAGGTAGCTAGACAGATAGTTGACTTCATCTGAGAATCTCCCAGTCAAGATGCTAAGTTTATAAGAAGTCTTTGAGGGACCAGAGGAAAGTACACCAGATAGGGAGTTTATATTGTAGACAGCCTACCTGGGTTCATTCCTTGGCATCCCATATGGTCCCCCAAGCACCACTAGGAGTAATTCCTGAGTGCAGAACTAGGAGTAACACCTGAGCATCACTGGGTGTGGCAAAAAAAACCCCCAAAAAACAGAGAAAAAAAGAAGACTTTGAAAAGTTTTCACTTTTTTTAAGAATTCCTTCAGAAATATCTGTATATTTCCTTTATACGCATTAATCTTTCAGGCTCTGTTGGAGAGAGTTAGGAATACCACAGTGAATAATAGTAAATGCATCTACTAATATCTGCCACATAGGGGATTGATTTCTAAGAGCTGAAACAAGCATTTCACAATGCAGATTATTAGGTATTATGGAGATTCTGAAATAGGTGCTACAAAACAAAATGGGCTGGCTGTTACTAGGCTTATAATCATTTCTTGATTTGGTTACCCATGTCAATATGATCGGTATTATATAATCTGATAATTGAGAAGCAGAGGTACAAAAATCATTTCTGATATGAATTTTGTTTTGGATGGCTGATTGTAATACATATTATGAAATAACCATAATTAAAGTGAAGAAATTTATTATGTTATATAACAAAGTCTCATTAACATATTATCCTACTTTTAAGAAGTTATTATTTTTATATTGCCAAAAAGTATATATTTGCCCTGATGGTAAAATATTAAGATTTTAAAATAAATATTTTTTAACTTAGATCAGTTTCTCTGTCTAATTAAAAGCATAAAAGAAATAGGCTCCACATTAATCATAACAAAGAATGAAATATGGATTTTCCTGAGAGTATTGTGTGGTTTTTATTATCAACAATTTTAATCCATAATGAATCTCCCTGTCTTAACTTTGAATTTTGTTAGACATTAATTATTCAAACATTAAATTCGAGTTGTCTTGTTTTTCCCAAGTTCCTGATTTTCAGGTATCAACTTAGTTTGATGTATATTTTACTGTGAGTTAAATGAATAAATTACTTGAATACTTCTCTATTAGTTATAACATGCATCTTGCCATACACTCATCTCTCAGACAAGATACAGAAAGTTTTATTTATATCTATAGGTTCCCATGTGTATTTTGCCAATTAATCACTCAGAATCTTCTCTTCTTCCTGTTCCCCAGATTAAGCACATGTATCTTTATAAATTATTTCTGTTTTGTATTTCTTATAGACGAGATTTTTATGGTATGTATTCCACTTTGTTCAGTTTCCCCAGATAACTGTCCATTTCACTGGTGACATTATATGAACATATTAAGGTTTTGTGTATCTTTTTTGTGGATATTTGGGTTGTATATTTGATGTAAGACTAACACAATCATTTGCTCAATTAATTTTTAATAGAAAAATGGACTGACTTTGTTATGTATTTACCTAGCAACGGAATCCCCAGTTTTAGATTAAGGATTATGTGTAACGTTAGCAGGAGAGACTAATTTTCCAAATGGTTTTTCCATTTTATATCCCAACATAAATAATGAGAGATCCATTTGCTCCACTTTCTCATGGATATTTTCTATTCCCAGTTTTTATTTTTATCCATTCAGATAGATACTATGTGTCTGTTAGCAATATTGTCTCAAAATAGTGAGTGTGATCAATCATACAATGTTCACGAATGTGTATGTATAGCATATATAAAAGAGTATATGCAAATTTATGCTTTTTGAACAAATAGCCATCTTCTATTTTTTTAAATGCTAGTTCAAGACTTTGACAATATTTTAAAATTAGTTGTTTTTTCTAATTTTGTTATAGGAATTCTGTCTTCTAGATCCGATGTAAGTATGATCAATGCTTTCTTCTGGTCTGTTTCTTTCTCTTTTAGTATTTTATTCCTGTTTTGGAATGAGTGAGATTTAAAAAATATTTCTTTTGTGAATTTTAAATGTATTGCTTCATTGGTGTTTACCAAAGCTTAGAAATATATATTGTCAATGTTTTAGCCATTACCTTCTAAAATATGTTCCTGCTTTTCTCCTTTCATCTTTATGATGAATCTGCTTCACAATATGCTAAGCCATATAATGTTGTACACATATCACTCAGATCCTGTTACATTTTCTCATCACTCCTTTCTCTGTTATCCTCTTTACACAGTTTCTACTGATATGTTATATAACCAAATCTTCTGTGTCCAATCTGCATTAACTCATCTGATGTATTTTTGATTTGCATTATGATAAATGTCTTAGAATTAATGCCTCTATGATTTTAATGTTCTAGGGTATCCAAATCTTATTTCTGTTCATCCTTAGCATCTACTAATGTGATTAATAGTTCACTACAGCACACATTTACTATTTCACTTGTCTGATCTTTGGTATTTTGTATGGTTTGGCCCTTGTTTGTTTTCCATGTGTCTTGAATGTGAGCATTTTATTTATCCAAATCATAAAGGCTATGGTGTATATCTCTTTCCCTCAGTCTAAATGTATACACTTATATTTTAGGTATATCCCAAAATATACCCCAAAAACAACTTCTGACCCTATCATAGTTATTGCTAGCTGCCTGATAGGGTATATATGAGATCATTTCAAACGGGAGACTGTGTTAGCTGCAACTTTGCTTCATTTTGACTTTCCTTTGGTGTCTAATATTTGATGTCAGGTTTTGTTTGTTGTTCACCAGCATGCTGACGATCTTTGTCTTGAATATGTTGTAATATGCGTTGAGAACTAAAGCCTTGTGGTAATGAGGTTGTTCTGTACCTCCGTCTCCCATGGACAAGTACTCAGTTAGAGTCAGTGAAGAGAGCCAGTGATCGGGAAGAAACAGCTTTGAGTTTGGACATTTTCCAGATCCCTATATGCCATGACCGACTAGTGCCATGAGTCTGCTTGGGTACTCCCCTCACCCTCAAAAAACTCCTTGACATATGGCAGGCGCAGTTTCCCACCTATATTTAGAAAATATCCCATGGAGGTTAAGGAGCTGCCAATTTCTATTAATGTTTTGAGCAACAGTTAGTTTAGACTCTTTGGCATACAAAGCTCTCAGATGTGATCATAGATTTTTCTTTTCTCATTCTTATGAAAATATACCAGGGTTTCTGCATGCAGATAAGAATCTGAACTCCAAATGGGTGTTTTGAATTACTGAAATTGATTAATTTCTTTACTCAGTTTTCTCTCCCATATTTGATGTGCAAATCATTTCTCTTCCTAATTTGGAAAGATAATCCTATTTCTCATGACAATGCTACTAGGAAATTAAACATATTTAGGAAAAAAAGTACAACAAACATGTTCTTGATTGTAAGGAAATTGTGGAAATTGTGGAAAAGAAGGGGGTAAAAATTTAATGACTCGTGGGACAGAGGAAGCAAGTTGAATTTAACTCAGTTTGGGTTCAACTGAACAGCATTCTTTCCAGAACTGCCATATGATCTCATAGTTCTACTCCTAGTAAAAAGGAATGCAGAGAACTGTAACACTGGTTGTTTTTTCATTTCCCCTTTTACTGCCAAAGGAATGCTTTTTGTTCGGAAAGAAAGGAGAAGAAGGAACCTTAGTAACAGTTCCATGACTGTGACCCAAGCAGAGAAAAGGAAACAATCTATTCGGTTTTTGCTACACCGAGGACTCATAAGGCATGCATGCATGGTGCTAAATGGTCTTTGGGGCTGCAGGGGGATCAGAACCTTTTGTGACATAATGATTATTTATTTATTTATTTGCTGTGTGTACATAGATCTAGTTAATAATAAAGAGCTTCAGGGCAGATTTTCAGATTGTTAATCACTGTGGTGTTCTGCTCAGCAGAACTGTCATTTTTATTATTTGGAGAAGTCTCTTGCATTGATGAATTTCTGATTTCTTGGGGGAAGTGAATTGATTCCACAAAATATTCTAACCAGCAGGCTACAGGCAGAAAATATATTTTGGTTTTTAAACAACTTGTATTGAGTTTCAGCTTCCTGATGCACAGCAGGCTACAGGGGGCCAAAGCAGCCGATTTTTAAAATCCATTTTCTGTCCTTTATGGCCATATTACTGTGCATTCTTGAAATAATGCACAAAATGGCACAAAGAAACAAATCCAGAACTTGCTGCAATTTAGTACCAAGTAAAGATCTGAGAATAAAATGGTTATCTGTGTATTAGATAATGAGTCCTTGAGGAAACCAGAAATTGAGTCTTTAAGCTCAGTTTTGAAAGAGACATTTGAAGGTGAGATTATTATACCTAAGCAGAACTCTGAAATATTTGTGATACACATATTTTCATAAAGATTGCCTGAAATATAGAAACTTCACTATAAAAGTAGACTAGCAGATAAATACATGCTATTTAAATTCTTACACCATGTTAAGATGATAACCCCCAAAATCTATAATCAATTAATTTTTCATAAAAAATATTCATAATTTCTTATAAAGAAATTAAAATCTGATATAATAGCATCTTTTAGAATTGTTTTCACAACTAGTGGCATGTTTTAGTTTGGATGATCTATAATGATCACATAATTTTTATTGATTTATGTATTTATTTTTCTTTTAGTTTTTTTTATTAAATCACTGTGAGATGAGCACTACAAAATTGTTCATGATTGTATTTCAGTCATACAATATTTCAACACTCCCCACTCCACCAGGGTAATTTCCCAGGACCAGTGTCCTCAGTTTCCCTCCAACCCTTCAAGTCATCCCCTACCCCCACCTGCTTCTATGGCAGGCACCTCTCTGTTCTCTCTCTCTTTCTCTCTATCATTTTAGGCATTATGGTTTGGGATACAGATGCTGAAAGGTTATTATATATATATCCCTTTACCTGCTTTAACTTATTATTATTATTATTATTTTGCTTTTTGGGTCACACCTGGTGATGCACAGGGGTTACTCCTGGCTCATGCACTCAGGAATTACTCTTGGCAGTCCTCAGGGGACCATATAGGATGCTGGGAATCGAATCCAGCATAATTATAATTTTTAAAGTATTTGTATTTGAAAGGAAAAATAGAGAAATGGGAATGAAAACATTATAGAAGAGTTATGAAAATGATCAGGTCAGATGTCTTAAGAAATTTTGGAGAAAAACACTTTGTAATGTTCCATTGTAAATTAGTATATATCACAGTTTAACCTTCTGATGTCAGTAGTTCAACTCATTTAATTTAGATTTTAATGCAGTCTACCAGGATGGCCAGCTTTTTTTTTTTCAGGACAGTCCATAACAATAACTTCCTACTTCTCTGATAACATTTGGCTAAATTTAAAACAAACTTGACAAAAACAAAATTTAAGTTTCTTTTAGAAACATTTTGATCCATGGGCCAAATTTGATTCATACACCAGGTTTTAAATTAGCAAAAATCCATACTAATTCTATTGTTGCTATTACCCCCTAAGTAATATTTGATTTTTATTTATTGGGTGGGCTGGAGCAATAGCACTGTGGTAGAGCATTTGCCTTGCATGAGGCTGACCGGGTTCGATTTCTCTGCCCCTCTCGGAGAGTCTGGCAAGCTACCGAGAGTATCTCACCCACATGGCAGAGCCTGGCAAGCTACCTGTGGCATATACGATATGACAAAAACAATAACAAGTCTCAAAAAAATGGAGACATTACTGCTGCCCGCTCGAGCAAATTGATGAAAAACAGGATGACAGTGACAGTCATTTATTGGGCAATGAATATTTGTGTCACTAGGTGTCTTATCAGAAATACAATTCTCATTGTTTCTTTACCAAAATATTTTGTAATAATCACTGTATAACAAACCAGAGTAAGAGGGAAAAATAAATTTCCACTATCACAAATGCCAAGGTAGAAAATCAATTGTTGAGTCAGTAATGGTAGCATTTATTTTATTTTCTATAGTGATATGGAATTGAGTCTCTAGACTCTGCCTTCTGCAGACTCGGTATTGCTATATAAGCTTTCTCCTTCCTCTGCAGAACAATGGCATAACTTTCTTTCCATTGTGCCCTTCGACCCTACCCTCAGTCTCTGAGCTGCTGGAATTCCCTACAGAATTGCTAGGTGGACACAGGCAGAACAGGAAACTGTAGCACAAACTCCCGATGGGAACTGGAAGCCAGGGATGTGAGATGATTATTTTAACAAGCTCATTCGACATAAGCTGAGCTCCAAGATTGAACTTCAATAATTTCCGACAGTTTTGACAGCGAAGTAGCTTGACATTTTCTCCCCGGGTGCTAAGTGTCATCCATCACCCCAGGTGTCTAGTAATTTCAAGAGCTTCCAGGTAGGAACTGGAGTGTTCTGTCCCTGGAATACATCTTAGTTGAAAAAACTCAGGATCAGGTAGTGTTGGACAGAAATGGGATTAATTTGGAAAAGTTTTGGGAAATAAACTAGATCAGATCATGTTAAGAGGAACCTCTGAGGACTAGCGTAGCAGAAATAAAATGACCATTTAGAAATATGTATTGTAGGGCTGGAGCGATAGCACAGTGGGGAGGGTGTTTGCCTTGCACGCGGCCGACCGGGTTCGATCCCCAGCATCCCATATGGTCCCTTGAGCACCGCCAGAAGTAATTCCTGAATGCAGAACCAGGAGTAGCCCCTGAGCATCCCTGGGTGTGACCCAAAAAGCAAATATATATATATATATATATATATATATATATGTATTGTAGTTTAGGTAAAATGGTTACAGTGGTCTTTAAGTTTCTGGTGTTGGTGTAGAAAGTTACTGCATCTTGCTTCCAGGAAAGCCCCCGTTATCCACCCCCACTGTCCTTAGGTCAATTCTGGTCCAGTCTTGTCTACCCCTTTACAACCCGCATGCCTGTTAATGAGTTTTATAATCCAAGGCTAAGAATTTTCCATTGTTTAAAACTGTCTGGTTCCTAGCAAATTTGTCTATATGCCACAGAAGATTGAGATCTAGCAATATTTGTCCTTCTCCCTTTGACTCATTTCACATAAAATGATAGCCTGCAATATAAATACTGTAAGAAATTGTTCAAGGAATTCTAGCAGCTAATGGAAATCATAAAAGACTATCTTTAATTTGACAGTTTATTTATATATCTTTAGAACAATTTTGAGATTGAACCTTTAAACCTAGAGAGAGGAATTTCAAGTCTACTTATTTTTTAACTTTTCAAAGTCCTTATACCTAAAAGTGACTCTCTTTGTCTACCATATATTGGATGTAATGAATTGGACAAAATCACTTAACTACTGTGTATTTCAACTGTCATATCTATAGCCTGGAAATATTTGTGGCACTAGTCACGGAATAAATGTTATTATGTTGAGGGCATTGAAAGTGACCTAAACAAACTATCTACTAGGTCTGTAATAAAATAAAGCATAGTAAATATAGTTTCAGTTGTATTCCTAACATATATGAGAATCAATGATTGTCAGAAGCTCCTAATATTCTTATTGTATTAATTTTGAGTTGTATTTTTATTTGATAAAAATTTAGACTTAAGGGGCCGGAGCGATAGCACTGCGGGTAGGGCGTTTGCCTTGCACGCGGCCAACCCGGGTTCTATCCCATATGGTCTCCCAAGCACCGCCAGGAGTAATTCCTGAGTGCAAAGCCAGGAGTAACCCCTGAGCATCGCTGGGTGTGACCCAAAAAGAAAAAAAAATTAGACTTAAACCTTTTTAGTACATACATGTAGGCAACTCAAAACATATAAAGAAAGAGGAAATGTAGCCCAACAATTCCTTCCTAACTTTGCCATTTAAATTATTTTCTTTTCTACTCTAAATTTTTAGTGCATGATGCATTTTCAGGAACCCCAAAACGATTAAAAGGTGACAAAATGTATGTTAGACTCAGAGATCCTATTTATCCCTCTTTATTTCAAAGAGAGAGGGTGCAAAAGAACAAGCAGGAGTCACAATTAGTTCTCCATCATGAACTACATCATGTTAAAAGAGGCATGGAGAGAAATGTAGGTTTTGAAATAAAATGCCTGGAGGAGTTTATTCTTTGCTAAGAGAATGAAGCTTTCTGAAGCATGCTGAAGATCACATATCTGTCTATGAAGTCCTATGAGATAGAGAGTAAAGGGGTTCCACTGTCCTCTGCGCTGGCATGTTCAACTATAGTAAGGGAAAGAGCTCTGATTTCTATTCTATTAGTGGAGGTCATTCCCACATAAAGGATTCCATGAGCAGAGATGTAACAATTGAGGAGCTAGAAGAAACTTAGGGTGCCACTCAGGAAAGAAGCTCAGTTATATTCTGGTTCTCTCCAAAGTTTCCTTTCAACCAAGCACCAGATGGATCCGACATTAGATAAAATGTTGTCTGGAACATTTCCTGATGTTATTGTCTAGAGATTCACTTGTGAGATTTTACTACAACATTCTCGAGCTAGAATTCCTGCTAGGAATATAGGATTTTTGAGATTTTTGTAGGGATGCTTGTACTACTGCTTTAAAAAATAAGTCCTTTCAGTTATTTTGGAAGTAGAAGACTAAGAGTTTGGCATTTTGTTTAGAATTTGAAATTTTTATAATACACTAAAATAATAGCCTCAGTTACAATGGAATATTTATTGCAAGATAATGATGGAGTCAAGTGGCATTGATTTTGGGTGTAACATATGGAGACCTGTATCCATCTGTTTGGGGCCTGATGCAGAAATCAATACAATCTTTTCTTGGGGGAACCCAAAGCATTCCATGCTTTTAGGTATAGGGCTTTCAGATTGCTAATGTGACTAAAAATTACCAAGGATTTCCTTTTGAGATGTGTGCTTTTCCATCCTCTTCCAAAGTTTTATTTAAAAGAGCATTTTCTTATCAAAATTTTGTTATTTATTATGTTTGCTTTTGGTTTGTTTTATTTTATTTTTACAATTTACTTGTGGTACAGATCTATTCATTCCATCTATCGAGACTCCCAACTGAGTTTAAGAAAAAAAACACATTTATGATTTGGCTTCAAAGTTAACCACTAGGACAATCTGCGAATCCATCAGGCGTCAATAAGTATTTATGGTAAAATATTCCAAGCCTGTTTGGAATGTGGGCCTGCCCTGAGTTCTGGGCAACAGGGAGATCTCTGGATTGCCTTAAGAAATAGTCTGAAACCTCAGAGAATTTGATATTGTTTTGAATGCTTCCAGCATTGCTAAATAGCTTAGAATACTGCTCATGTAACTCACATAGAAAACCAGTTTTCAATATTTCACTGTTGAGAACATGTTTCTGTGGGCTAATGCAAAAACCCAAACAATCTTGAACTGTAACTTGTACTTCAGGAGATAACCTTATCTTTCTGTCCTGTAGCTCAGAAAGGACACCGATGACCTGACTCAAGAAAAATGCAAGTGTCCTGAAAAGTTTGCAGCAGACAGCATTTAGTTCTTCAGATAGTGAAGTCATTGAAGATTGGATATTTTTTTCTTTCTGGGACTGGAGTAATCGTTAGGGCCATGACTTTTTAAGTGCTCTAGTCTAGACGATAATTCCTTCTGCACTTTTCCTATTTATCTGTGCTCCGAGACATTTTCTGTGCTGTGTGGTTTTCAGAGTTTATAGCAGTGTTTCTAGAAAAACCGTTATGAAGAAAACATATCATTGAAGGAATAGTATTGTGTAGAAGTCAGCATTTTTTTTCAAGAAGCTTCATAATAAACTTTGTAAAAAAAAAACTGAAGTTAAGTAATCATTTGTGCAACTAGTCAAGTGGATGAAAATTCAACAGAAATTACAGAATTGTCAGGACTATAGATACATAAGTAAAGAGAGAATTAACATTTATTCTATTCATTCATTTATTCCCCTAATGCCACTGTAAATGTCATTAAATAGATTGCTATAGGGACTAAGGAGCTAATACAGGGTTTAGGGTGTGAAGTTGACTATGTCTGACCGTGAAGCTCTGAGAATGACAGGTCAGGTTTGTTGACTGAATATCCTACAAATGGCTCTCCAACCCTCACCAGTTCCGCTTTGACAACCACCCACCACCATAAAAATATTGCAGTATGTTTGGTTGTGATGCCAATATTCTGATATCAGCATGGCAGATCTTCATCATTTACAGTAGTTAAGTTTTATAAAATCACCAAGAACACCAAATTGATGAATATTGAGCAATCTCTCCTAAAGAAAATGCAGAGCTAGTTTCCTGCAAGGCTAAGCTCACTCTGTTCATCCAGGGATCCATACAGAATTGAGTTTTGTGTGCATTTTATACCAAAAAGCCCTTGTTTTATTATATGGTATTTATTCCTTAACACTGAACTTGCAGACACCAGAACTTACACGCATACTAGGATGGAAATTTTCCACCACCTGCTTTTTCTCCCTAAGGAATACGACCAACTTCTTGTCAGGGAAGTAAAACAAGTCTGCACTAAGAGCTCTTTCCAAAAAATCATTTTAGAGGATATTAGAAAATGAAGCTCCTAGAGAGGGAATTAGTTTTTAAATCACATAAGCAATATGGAAGTTTTGTGTCTGAGGGTGGGCGACGCCTTGGCTTTCCCAAGGAACACTGTTGATTTCTGAGTCACACTTCTGGCCAGATGGATGAGGAGAGCGTTTCTGGTGCTTTGTGCCATAACTTGATGCCATTTGACTCTTGGGTGTCATTTTAAACAGCAAAGCCACAAGATCCTCCAAAATGTGAGAAATGTGGCTCAATTAGACCAGCGATGGATGCTGTTTGCAGTAGAGGAGCTAAATTAACCAGGTCAAGTTCCAGTCCTGTTTGAACTGACTATGGGGTGCAGGAGTCAGGTAACTCAGCATCGTTCAGAGTCTAAGCATATCTTTTTATTTATTTATTTATTTTGTTTTTTTGGTCACACCCAGCGATGCTCAGGGGTAACTCCTGGCTATGCACTCAGGAATTACCCCTGGTGGTGCTTGGGGCACCATATGGGATGCCGGGTATTGAACCTGGGTTGGCCGCGTGCAAGGCAAACACCCTATTAGCTGTACTATTGCTCTGGCCCCAGTCTAAGCACATTTATGAAGCCCAGAAAGACACCTTGAATGTTGATTTGGTGTTTTCAAAAACTGCAGAGAAAGTTACAAGTGTAGGATATGCAATAATGATAATTATCTGTTCTCTGACCAATCCTCCTAACTTCTGTTTATTTTTCCCCCCACTATGTGGTTAGGTCCTGTAGAGGATGCTGTCTCTCTCATTCCAGTCTGAATCTTACAAACAACTTTCCTGTGTCACATTTGTTGTACAGATGAAAAGCTGAGAGCTGAGATATTCTTACTGTTCAGGTTGTATTCTGTGATTTTAAACCGGTGTTTCCCAAAGTGGAGGGACCCTGGGACCCTGGGACGCTGGAATGATCAGGAAGTGGGGGAGGGGTATAGTACCTTGGGTGTAATTGGAGGGTAATTTCTGTTTGTTTAATGTAAATAGATTTAGGAGGAAAGAGAGTTAGTACACCTTGCATGTGGCTGCTTTGGGTCCCACCCCTGGCATCCTACATGGAATCCAAACCTGCCAGGAATGATCCCTAAGTGCAGAGTTAGGAATAAGCCCTGAGCGTTTCTTCGAGTCAACCTAAAACATAAAAAATGTAGATTTACAGAGGTTTGCTGAAAATTTTTTTCTGGAAATGCAGTGGCAGTGGGACCAATGACTTTTGAAACCTCTGTCTCTAGGCAAATTGCCTATTATATTATCACAGAAAAACTCTCTTGCAAATATTGCTTTTATTTAGCCATACTTTTAATTTCTACTCAAAGATGTTAGGTTATTTTGGTGATTATAGATTTGGAACAGTGAAAAATGTGATATCAGATGCTTATTAAAATAAAGGAAAAATGCCAGAACAATATAGCTTTTACTAAGGAAAAAAGAACATGTTGGTGCACATAAAGAACAGATAAAATAAGAGTTTTTTTCTCATAGCTAAGTTTCTACTTCAGTGCACATCAAACTGTTACTAAAATTCTCATACAGGTGATGAATAATGTGTTAATGAAATAAATTCACTTCTTACTGGACAGGTGGTAGGAAGCTAAAACACTGTGAAAAGACCTCAGTTGACACCAGCTGCCAACCTTGAACAAACCAAGAGCTGAAACATAACTGAATTTGTGTTAATTTATTTTTTAGAGCAAGGTCAAAACATACTGGTGAATTTGATCTGAAATCTTTCCAATCATCTCATATATGTAAAGATTTTATACAAGTTATTATTCATAAGACTAAAACTTGGTAAATGATTGAAGAGCTGGGACATGTTTTCTGTCAAGTTGAGAGTTGATTGCTGTAGTTGCTACTCACTGCTATGCTAATAATTCTTTATGGAAAAATCTTTATATTGTGGTCCGGAGGAGAAATATACTTTTTATATTTAATTATAAACATTAATTGATTTTTTTTATTTTTGGGTCACACCTGGCATTGCACAGGGGTTACTCCTGGCTCTGCACTCAGGAATTACTCCTGGCAGTGCTCGGGGGACCATATGGGATGCTGGGAATTGAACCCAGGTTGGCCACGTGCAAGGCAACCACCTTACCCGCTGTGCTATCGCTCCAGCCCGATTTATTTTCTTAATAATAATTGCTTATTCATTGGAGATACCACTTTCTAAACATTGCCAGCTCATCTCATACTTTGATAATGTTGAATACTTAAAAAAGATAAAAGATTGAACAGCAGAGACAGTCCAGGCTTTGCTTGTGTGAGGCCCTGTGGTCCACTGTAATTATGTACACACACACTCACACATGCAGACACATACACACACACAGGAGCATGCACATATGCATATACAATGAATACAGATGTTATGGACCCAACAAAAATGAAGGACATGAGCCATATAGTTTCATGTCTGGCATAAAATTTTCCTGGAAGTTGTTGCTTCAATTAGGACTATAACAGAAAATAGGGCAGATTGAAAAATCAATAGCTCTTCTTGAATCCCTCAGGGGCCTGATCTTTGGACAGATGCCCACCAAAGTCTGTGGAGATGGGTGGTAAACATACCTCTCCTGAGATTAATTCACTTGGAAAAGAATCTCAGGAATTGAGAAAATGCTCAGAACATGAAATGTTATTTTTGAGAAACTTCTGAGGTGAAAAGTAGGCAAAATGTCTCTTCCTCAGACTCATGGCTTTCTCTGCACAATGTCTTAGGAACCCACGAGCTTATCCCAGTGAGGAACTGAGGAGAATCTCCTGCTATCCTCACTAGAGAACACAGCCGTTTTGAAGTTGGTTGAGACTTTTTCTTGCAAGTTTCACATGTGGGGGCCTCCCTTTCCCAGAGGGCAATGCCAAACTTCATTATCATAGCCAGGGAAAGGGAATTGTAGCCAACTCACCTTCCCTGTCTCACCCAAGGATAAAACAAACAAGCTGCTTTCTGTAATATCCAGACATAAAACTTAGTAATATAGGAGGAATTAAAATGTGCTGTGACCAAGTCTCATTCATCAATACAAATTATCTCTGATTCATTTACTCTGAAACCAAACATCCCATTGTTACCAATGCATCACCTTATCTTATTTTTCAAGGTGAGGACATCATAAATCATATTCTGGAAGGCATTCCCCATATACCATCTGCCATCTGCGCTCCTTCCATTATCTCCCAAATGGGATCACTTCAAACAGAACTCGAAGGGAATATTAAGAGCTCTATCACTTGCTTTGTGGATCACTCTCCTTTTCAACATTTCAGTCAGGGAACTTACATAAGAGCCCCTGTTAGTCATGTCTAGATTATGTGAATTTCGTGGTTTTCACATTGTTGTGTTGTTCTGTAACCAAAAAGTCTTGTTTCTTATGAACAAGAGTTTCTAATTCCTTTTTACTATAGGATGGATTCTTAGAGAATTCTGAATATTTGGAGTAAAATCCTTGACCTGAACATATTGGGAATATCACTCTTATGGAGTATTTTGTGAAATTCTTTTTTTTTCCAAATGATTTATAATGCCATCAAAATGGCTTTTTAGTTCTGGACTGTTCTAGGCATGAAGTCTTACCATTAAAGGTATTGCAAACCATGGTGCTTAAAATTTTTCAAATAAAAAAGATGTGTTCTTTATATCTGGAAGAAGGAGAAGGAAAAGAAGATGAGTCAGCTAAATGAACATAATAAATTGACCTTTTGTGTTGCACCTGTCTCTTGATACCAAAATGCTTGACCTTCACTGTTACTGTCACTGTCATTCCATTGCTCATCGATTTGCTTGAGCGGGCACCTGTAACGTCTCCATTGTGAGAATTTTTGTTACTGTTTTTGGCATATCAAATACACATGGGTACCTTGCCAGGCTATGCTGTGTGGGTGCAATACTCTTGGTAGCTTGCCAGGCTCTCCGAGAGGGGCAGAGGAATTGAGCCCGGGTCAGCCATGTGCAAGGCAAACGTCCTACCCACTGTGCTATCGCTCCAGCCTTCCTGACATTAAATGGATTAAACAATAGGGATACATCACAGATCAGAAGTTGTGTGGGCATTGAGATTGCTAGATCCTGCAGCTTGGTTATATAAGGACATAGATTTTCCTATTTTTCCGGCCTACAGTGTACAATATCAATTTCTCCCCAAGGCCCTCCTCAAGGTTGTAAATGTTTATCACAAGTCAAAGAGCTCCATGTTTTCCTGTGTAAAAGTCTCCTCGCATTATAGAATAAATCCCTACCCCAGTATTCTAATTTAGTGGTGGAAATACTTTCACTGGTTGATCTGGTTTCTTCAAATAGTTATCACTAGTAACTGGCTTCCTTGATTTGGTGCCGTCTTTGGATCTGAAGTGGATTCCCCAGAGTCTGGTTCTACAGGAACAGCTGGAGTGGGTATTCGAGACTCGGGTTAACTTTTTCCAAGTTAGCTGGCTTCTCTGATAGATGACCCTAAGAGAATTTAAGAAACAGCTATTTAGGGAAATGTGAACATCAATGAATTTGAAAACAACACAGCTTGGCGTTTTCTTTATGTTCAACAAAGAATATCATCTTGCACAGAAGCCCCCATTTCCCTAGTGGGACATAAACAATAATGAGGATTAAATACATCGTTAAATTCCAGTTTAGAATTTTTTTTCTCCAACAAAATGAGCGCCTTTGAGATCAGTTAGTCCAAGGGTTCAGAGTTTAACTCCTCATCACATCTGCCGTTTGAACCTCCTGAGATCTTGACTCCTCTTTGTCATGTCTTGATTGGTATCTGGGGTCAGGGGTCCAGACTTTTCCTCAAGCTGTCTACAATGTCCTGTTCGCCTCATACCACTTCTGCAGCTTGCACGTGGCTCATGGCTGCTGGCTACAGGCTTAGAGTCTGCCCTCACTGCCTCAAAGCTGGAGACTAGATCTACTGTGTGAATTGGACTGTTGCTTGCAGAACCTGGTCCATTGATCCATTGATCTGATTGATTGGTCACCATGCCAGCTCTTGATAATGGACTTTCGGTCCCCCAATGTCTGACTATAATTCTTGTTCCATCCCTGCCTTGGGTGAACCCCCTATATCTTCATATACAGTATGTCTGTTCCCCTTGCTTTAGGGGTTCCCCTGTCCAAAGCTAAGGTGCATTTAGATGTTCTTGGTATCTAGAATCTTTTAGTTACCACCAGTGTGTACTTATGAACTTGTGATACCCCCTGGACCATTTGAATGATGGAATCATGGCATTGGTATAGGATTGAAAGAACAAGGTTTCACTGATTGGGGTTATTTCACCTGAGACATTATTTTCTTGGTAAGGCCTGAAAGGAATTGGGAAAACTCACTGCTAGGTGATTCTGAGAAATCTGGAGAAAGTGATGGCCCACATCAGGTGAGGATGTAATGCCCCTATTATTAGAAAAAAATGGCAGGAGGTGTTCACGTAGGCCGAGAGATGGGTAGGTTGGAACAAGAATATCATGTGAAGTCAACAGACCACACCAGAGGAGATGATTATAAAGCAGTGCAGAAGACAAATGTTTCCTGAAGGCCGTCAAGCACAGGTGGCCTGGGAAAGATGTCCCCTTAGCCTGCGGTGGCTCTGGTCTGCAGAAGAGTGCTGCTCTTAGGAGAGGTGGCTGCCAAGATTGAATTACAAGGTCCAAAGAAACAGGGGACACTGGTGACTCTTAACAACCAAAGCCCCGGGATAGGGATGTACCTACTGTAGCAGCGAGATCAGCAATATGTTACAAGTCCCTCACATCTTGGTGCATGTTGCTAACAGTGATTGGATTCCCTTAGTGCAGAAACTGAATCCTAAAGGGACCCAAGTAATAGAAACCTAGTACACCTGTACTAAGGGAGATATTGGAACCATATGGTGTGGAAATGTGAGCACTGCCATTTAGCTAGAGAGTTGCTCCTGAAAAAGAAATGTTTTGTGCATAAGAATAACTAACCAAGAGTCAATTTCCCTTATTTAAAGGAAATTGGTTAAGTACAAAATCCTCAACAATATCTTCAAAAGTAACTAGTTACATGCTTGTTTATAAATAAAAATCATCTTCTTTTGTGAATGAGGTATAAATACTGCCTTAGAAACAATATTTAGTTTACAGGGCATGCCTGTATAAATTGATCTTAAATTTTGGAGAGGTACAGGTGACAATTTTTTAATGTGTTGTTGTAGTTAGTAATTCTGATATTATATCAATTATATGGATATATGTTGAAGTCTACACACTTGTTCAGAATTGAGTTTTGGGAACATGACTGTAGATATATCCTACTTATTTTATTGGTGCTCGGGGCTTACTCCTGATTTCATGTTCAGGGAGCCAACTGTGGTGTCAAGACTCAAACTGGTTAGTTGCAAGCAAGGCAAACAACTTAGCCCCTATTCTCTTTCCCTGGCCCCAATATGTATTTCCCATTTAGTGATGACTGGGAATTGTATAAGAGATATACCTATTAAGATGTACCTATCAAGAGCAAGACGTTTTCTACTGTTGAAAAAATTCATCTTGCAGATAATTTGAGTATGCCTATATATACCAATGTATAACTGGAAACAGTAGTTATACATTGACAAGAGAGCAGGACCAATAGGTGTATATTTGCAGACATTTTTTCTTGTTTTTGGGTCCTTACTTGGCAGTATTCAGGCTTTACTTCTGACTCGCTCAGGGATCACTCCTGGCAGGCTTGGGACCGTATGGGGCGGTGGAGATCTAACTCTGGTCAGCTGTGTGCAATCCAGCACTTTACCTGCTACACTAGTGCTCTGCCGGACATTTGCAGACTTTTTACAGGGGTGCTTGGGTGGAACCCAGGGTTGCTCAGGAGGTGTCCTGGTTCTGGGCTTGAGCTCTGGCATATACGGTGCCATAGTTCAAACTGAACTCAGCTCCATGCAGGGTCTATCTCCAACCTTCAGTTTTCAGAGTTTTTCGAGTAAAAGTTGCACATTGGCATGAGGTAGGTATGAGATGATGGTCACAATTCAATTGCAGGAGATCTTCGAACCTCGGAGAGACCAAGATCCAGCAGTAATAATAGTCACTTCAACTCCCTTTGGCCCCAGATGCCTGGAGGTCAGAGGCCTGAGCCAGGAGGTGGAGGAAGGGCTTGTCAGTTCTTGTTGGTTCTAAGCAAAGAGGGAGAGGCAGGAGTTTG
This sequence comes from Sorex araneus, assembly GCF_027595985.1. Lineage (NCBI taxonomy): Eukaryota > Metazoa > Chordata > Mammalia > Eulipotyphla > Soricidae > Sorex > Sorex araneus. The sequence goes on along the minus strand of NC_073307.1, from coordinate 11,325,794 downwards.
AACAGGAAGCCGGCCATGCTCTGCAGTGCCGCACTCGTCCCCTCCTGCCTCACGCGTCTCTCACTGGCACTTCTGCAGAGCATTGCTGCTGTCATGAGCTGCTGGCCGTGGCTCTCTCATGAACCCCTTGATTCTCCACACCCCATCTTGCTAAAATCGCTTGACTTCACAGGAAACTTTCTGGCACAGAACAATCTGGGGTCAGATGGCAGGAAGGAGGACGGGGGCGTGCGGGGGGTGGCTGGCACAAGAAAAATGGTATTCTGACCACCATGAAGTTGTGCTTTGTCTTGGGGGAAAATACTCTGAATAATGAAAGGAACTAAAACAGACTTGCTGGAGAGTGACTGTTATAAAGGAACACACACACACACACACACACACACACACACACAGAGAGAGAGAGAGAGAGAGAGAGAGAGAGAGAGAGAGAGAGAGAGAACATGTGCCTCTATATTAAACCCTATGTAAAGTAATTGATGGGGGATGCAATATACACAATCAGGATTCAAAGAGAACAAGAAGCTACTGTAAGAGAAACCCTCATCAGCTCCCTGCCTCTCATCCAACTGACAGGGGAGATCCTGGGGGCAGGGATAAAAGTTTCCAAATCCTCCCTCTGGTGTGGGAAAGAGGGTTGAGGACAAGGAGGGGTCCATGCTGAAGGTGGAAACACAAGGCTGGGGGCTGGGGTTTGTTGGGGGGGAGTGTTTCTTAGCTGGGGGGCGGGGGAGGGCAATGGTGGCATCTTGTTACTTAACAGCACAGGGGCACATTGTGGAAAGAAGGAAAGGGAAAGTCACCGTGGAAACAATGGCGAGAGCCCAGGCACGGAAGGTGGGAGAGGGGGAGCATGCGGCCCTTTCATCAGAAATTCAGAAGAGGAAAACTAAGAAGCACTAAGATGCCTCAGTGCAAAACGAGACATCCATGGACGGGGGCCCCTCTCCTACAAAGGGATGCAGCCCCGAGAGGCACCTTGAGCACAGGGCAAGGGAAAGTGTCTTTAAACAGGCAATGAGTTTTCCTTTGAGTTTTCCTAACAAACAGCAAACAAACCTGCCTCAGTTACCCGTTTCCCCAAGCTGCTTGCTCCAGAGCCTTGAAAGGAACAAACCAAAGGTGGCCAGCCCTCATGGTTTGCAGGAACAACAGTGACCCTGCAGGACTGTCTCTTATGCTTCCGTGCAGTTTTCTCTCTCCTTCCTGAGCACCGCACACAGAGCCCCCCCCACCCCATGGCTCTGTCTTCTTGCAATCAGCCCCAGATGTGGGGCTCCTGCCTCTCATTTTCTGAAGATTCTGCAGAAATCACTGTATTGATTATCCTCTTACTAGAACGGCCTTTGATTTCATGCCTTCTTCTATGATCTTAATGTCTACTCCATTTCCTTCTGGTTATTTGTGAAATTGAACATCACTGAGTATTAGGGATTCAAAGGAAAGTATTTTCTTTCAGGTGCCTGGGACATGATTTCTTGGTATCCTGGGCTACATTGCAGAAGTCTTCATATGTTTTTTTTTCCCTTTTCTTCCCTTTGATTCACATGTGCTTTTGGAAGAGTTGGCAGACTTATATTTTCAATCTGTAGGTTCAGAATTTTTCTAAACTATAAGTGAGGCATATATGACTTTTCACCCATCTCCCTGAAAGACAGGTAAGCTTTCCTTGCATGCACACTCAGATTTTTTTCCATTTACTTATGAATTTTTTTTTGGCAACTCATTATATTTTCTCTTCTTGTACCCCCAGTTTGGAGCCATGGTTTTAGGTCTCCTGTTTCTTTACTTCTCCCATAGGATTTCTCTCTTCAACTGTGTGTATCTGCACTGTGAGATGGAAAGTTTTTAATTTAACTTACAGATCAAATAAAATGAATCTTAAGAGAAACATGCTTTCCTTAAGTGATTTATTGATTGCTTGACTTTGTGAAGGTCACTTTGTCTCCAACATGTCTTATTTTTGGACAACTCTTAACGTGCTTTATTATCGAGTTATTTAGATATTTGTACAACTCACTCCAGATGTACTAATTTCGCTCCCTTAGAAATTTGTGCTCTGGACTTTACTTCACCTTGTTTCTCTGGCTAATGGACTCCAATAGTGTTAAAGATTTTGTTTATCATCTCATTTTGACCCCTAGTTATGGTACTATTATTATCAAGATGCCTTGGTGGCAAAATGCATTTACACTTTCACTTTATGAAGTGGGCATTTAAGAAGATAAGCAGAATAGACTTAATATCTTCTTCAAATACCTTCTCTACGGGCTTTGTAAAGCTCCCTTTTTAGAGCAACTACTTTAGAAAACTCGTCTCTGCACATTGTTTTGTTGTTGTTGTGAGGTGACACCTAGGAGTGAGGTGATACCCAGTAGTTAGGGTCGCATACATTTGAAGGCTTTCTAGATTCTACTGGGTGAAGGGTGCTTTTGGGGTGACATAGTATACCGGGGATCAAACCCAAGACCTCGATCATACCACATCATGCTTTATCTCTTGAGCCACACCTCCTGCCTATCTTCATAGCTTCTTTTGGCCCACCTTCAAAGTCATTCTTGCTACCAGTTTCACAAGTCTCTCAGGAACCCTGACGCTAAATTCACAAAGATAGCATCATACCTCCCAGACCATGTGAGCTGAGAGTATAGAAAACTTCTCTGTGTTTTGGTGGGGTGAGGGACAGCCCCACCCGGCTTTGCTCAGGGTTCATGCTTGGCTACGGGTTCTGTGATCACTCCTGGCAGTTCTCAGGGGACTCTGTATGGTGTCCAAAATCAAATGGAGTCACCTGTGTGCAAAGAAAGTCAGCGCTGTACTGTCTCTGTGGCCCTGGAAGACTAACTTCTGTGGGCATCCACTAACAGGTGTTTAATTACAGAAAAATATAAAATATTTTGGGGAAGGGTTTTATGCTTGGCGTGCCCATGAATCAACCTGTGCCCCATAGTCTGTCCTTGTTCTGCACTCACTCAGCATTTAACCTCCCTTCTGATTTCTTTGTAATTCACACACTCTGTCTCTGTCTCTGTCTCTGTCTCTCTCTCTCTCCTTTCGGGCATTGTGGTTTGCAATATTGATACTGAAAGGTTATTGAGAATATCCCTTACCTACTTTCAACCCTCAGATCTTGTCCAGCGTGATCATTCCCAACTATTATCGTCATAATGGTATCTTCTCTATCTTATCTATCTTAAGCCCCCCACACACTTGTGGTTAGTTCCAACCATTGACCAGTCCCCCTAACCCCTTTTACCCTGGCCATGGATATTCTTCTTCTAGTAATATTCTTCTTCTAAAATATACATACATATATATTTTATGTTATGTATATATATAAAATAAATGAATGCGGTCATTCTATATCTGTCCCTTTCACTGGTATGTCTTAAGGTATTTTAAATTTCCAGAGTGTTATAAAGTGTTGGGTGTTTTTGCTTGATTGTTTTGTCGGGGGAACCACATTCAGGTGGGCTCAAGGCTTACTCCTGGCTCTGTCCTCAGATTTCATCACCACTGATGGTTGCTTAAGGGACCAAATTGGGTCTCAGTGATCAAACTCAAGCTGGCTGCTTGCAAGGCATGCACCTTACCTGCAGTCACTTTCTCTTCAGCCTCACTGTTGAGGTTTTGCATGACACAAGCCCTGCACTAAATGCTGGTCAAAGTAAAAGCTCTGACCAATTCATTAGAATGATTATACCTTTTTGCACAAAATTTTTCCATTAGATTTCTCTAAATTCTAACAGTTCCAGTTTATTATAATTTGCTACACACACACTTATGGAAAAAATATTTGAAAGAAAAGAACTAGAGGCAAGGGGAAATGTACATACTTTGGAAGATTTTAGGAGCATTCATTTTGAACAGTTTCTTCTCCTTGGGGATTTTAAATCTCATTGTTCAATACCAGAAAATATAGCACAATTTTATTAAACTACAGGTAAATTGGTGGAAAATAAACGGACTGATTGGACAAATTGATGATAATGACAAATTGCTCAACATGACAAATTGGTCAAAGATGAATATTTCTAGTCTTTGGATTCCAATTATTTGTAATTTTGTGCACCGTGGAGATATTTTTTGCAATTTTTATGCACCTTTAAATTTCTGCATGCTTTTATCATAAGTTAGGAACGGAATAATTTTATTCATAATATTGGAGGGGTTGAAAAATGTGTACATGTTTTTAAGCTTTTTGGTTCAATTTTCTTCTCTAAATATGTTACTGAGTGTGCACTGAGATTTCACTTATTTCCTTCTATAGCCTCAGTCTTGAAAGCAGAAATAACTTGAAATTGTAGCAATATAATAACACGGCAAGATAAAAATTATGCTTAAAGTGTACTGGAAAACCTGCATGAGAGTCAAACGCATATGCCATGGGAAAAGAGAAAAGATGATTAAATAAATCAAGTAGACAACTTTGACAGGATAGAAATTAATTCTAAGACATAAGAACTTTAGAAAATAGAAAATGTTATCTAAAGAATGTTTCAAGGCTTGAAGTTCACTTTTAGACAAATCACCTGGAATGAGAAATAAAATTCAATATTCAAGTACGGAAAACAGGCATCATGGCTAACGGGAAGTTGGAAAAACTGGAAGAAACATGGGTAAGGATGATGGTACCATGGGTGGAAGTACATTGCCTGGTACAGGTAGAGGCCAGTATTCAATCCTCAGACTGCGTGGTCCCTCTGGCATTACAGAGCAGAGCCCAGGTGGCCCTCACAACCATAGTTCTAAGCAGTTTCACATCTCCAGGTTGAGATGGCACCATGTGGCCAGGCCAGTCAAGTATGGCCTGGAGTGCCTGGACACTGGAGCATTGCCTGAAAGACTCTCCTTCCCCAAAGGGGAAGAGACAAGAAAGAGAAAACCAGATAAATGGCCAAACACCTCCATTGTGCATAAAGAAACTCTATAAAAATAAAGGAGTGTCTAGAAATCCTTGTTGTTTCAGTTTATTAATTCCTAATTTCATTAACAACCTCAAATTTCTCTATTTACTGTATGAATTGCTTGGCTGTTTGCAGGACTGATGTCCAATGTTCTACAAATAACCTAAAACACATTTTCTTTCTTTCATTCTTTCTTTCTTTTTCTGAAGGTAACAACATCCATTCTATTATTTCCTCTGGGGGAAAAGGGAAAGGGATGGCTAATAAATTCAGATCCCCTTGAGGAAAAACTTAGCTAACATCTGATCTATGATTTGAAGTAGTCAAGCATATTTTATTTGTGGATTATGAGTTGCTTTTTTATTTTTAGTGTATTGATTTTTATCTTCTTAGACAGAATTAGACAGATTTAACTCACATTCAGTCTCTGTGTTTTGACACTCATAGCACAAGGTCCATTATCTGGTTTTGTGCTCTTATTTCCTTTTATTTTCTAGAACTGAAATAAGACAATACAGAACAACACAACATGAACTGTGGAAATATTCTAGCCAGTGCTGGCAGAGAGACACCCCAGATTTCAAAGAATGCTCCTTTCAGAAATAAGGAGGAGAAAGCTGTTCATAGTTAAAGAAAATGAAGTGGTCCTTCAAGTTAAGAAGGTATTAAGGAAAACCACATCCCCTACAAGTTAAAATCTTTTGAGAAAGTGTTGTTTAAATGAGATTCAGTTTCTGAGATCAGCACCAAGAAAATATTTCCTTTTCTAAGTGGGCGGGGGGGGGGGGACTTAAACCCTGAACAAATTGGATATAACATAAAAGTTACATTTATTTCTTATAGAATTGTATGTTTGCATAACCAAGCTGTCCGAACATGGAGAGACAATGATGGTAAAATGTAGAAAGGTAAACTTCTCTGTTTTAGCATGGAAAGAGGGGATGGCAAAGGAAAAAGTTCATTCTATAACTAGCAAACAATTATCTAAGAAAGTTTTGAGGGAAACTCGAAATTAATTTACCAGTGAATTTTGGCACGGTGTCCCTTAAATTTAATAATTCCTATTGATGTTGCTAAGAATATGGCTTGTTCCTATCTTTGTTAATCTTACTCTTATCATACTAAATTCCAAATGCTCTTCTGTTTTTTCAGCATGAAATTAAAACAACAACAACCAAATCACCATGAGATACACAGTTACAAAGTTGTTTGTGGTTGCGGTTCATTCACACAATGTTCCAACGTTCTTCCGTTTACCAGTGTACCAATGTTCTTAATTCCCTATACTCTTAAATCTATACTTGCAGGGGCTGGAGTTATAGCACAGCGGGTAGGGCATTTGCCTTGCACACGGCCGACCGACCCAGGTACAATTCCCAGCATCCCATATGGTCCCCTGAGCACTGCCAGAGGTAATTCCTGAGTGCAGAGCCAGGAGTAACCCCTGTGCATCGCCAGGTATGACCCCCCCAAAAAATAATCTGCACTTGTAGAAATCTTTTAAATCCACACATTTTTATTGTAGAAAACATCTTAGAAAGATAATGAATTACTTTGATTTTCTAGAGGAAACAAATGGACAATCCAACTCAAAGTAGCCTTTCTCTAAATAAAAATAAAATAAACAAACTAGAATAAGTTTTGTTTGTTCATTTTTAAACCACACCCAGTGGTGCTCAGGGCTTACTCCTGGCGCTGCATCACGGATCACTCCTGGGGGACTCAAGGACTCTCTGGTGCTGGGGATCGAACAGAAGTCAGCTGCATGCAAGGCAAGTGCTGTACTTGCTGTACTCTCTGGCCCCCCAAATAATGTTTCTTTGTTGTTGTTGTTGTTTGGCTTTTTGGGCCTCACCCTGCGATGCTCAAGGCTGACTCCTGGCTCTGCATTCAGGAATCATTCCTCCTCAGGAGACCATATGGGATGCAGGGAATCAAACCCAGGTCAGCCACGTGCAAGGCAAATGCCCTACCTGCTGTACTATCGCTCCAACCCCAAAATAATGTTTATTAATGGATAAATCCCTGGCAAGTCTCTGTTCTCCGAGTAAGGTTACTGCACAGACAATTTTTTCTTGGAAATAATATTATCTTGAGAAGATTAGTGATTTCAATTAATGAGGAAAGAAAATCAGTTAAGTTGAAGTTGAGTAATTTTTCATTTAGAATGTGTGTATGCACATCCTATTATAGACAGCTATAATACTCTATATTCTAGCTCCACGGTGACTATATTCCCTTTGCTAATTAAAAATCTCAAAACATCAAAAGTAGGTCTAATAACTTTTGCTTATTATCCACTTCTCAGAATTCTTTAATTGATACATTAATTTGGGTTATTCCCCAGAAAAGCTGATTAAGATCAGAATCTAATTTTCTTTGAGATTTGGTCAGTCTTTTGATGAAACAACAATTCAATTTCCTAGGCTGGACAGATTAGTTGGGTGCATTGTTTGTAACTGCAATTGCGCAATTGCTCTTTCTCAAAATTAATAATTCTGGAAAATTTCTAAATACCACACTGTATTTTTAGGATCATTATTAAGTCTTGTAATGATATAACTTCTCTAAATCAAACTTGTCTAGGAGCTGGGAGTAATGGTTCAGCAGAAGAACTGATTCCTTACCTGCATTTGTTCCGGGTCCAATCCCCACCACTGCCAACAAAAGGGGGTTGGGACAGAGAAATGGTGCATAAGATGAGGCACTTGTTTCACAGGAGTAAGCCCTGAGCACCACCAGGAACAATCAAAATAATAATAATAAAACAAATACATCTGGCTTCTTTATAAATTCTTGAAAACACTTCCTGTTTCAAATGACAGAAATTTAAGGAAGAGTTTCTGTCAGTTCCTTTCTCAAATCATTCAGAAAACTTGCCGGTGGGATTTAGGGATGGTAGGATGCGCAGATCCGAGGATGAATAAAGATTAGCGCTGCAGCAGAGATGGGAGAAGGTGACACCAAAAACCCAGCTCATAGCTGTAAGCCTCAGTATGATCCAACCTGGGAAATGTCATCTGGAGCGAATGCCGAGTGCAAATGAAAAAGGACAAAGCCGAGTAATTCGAACTTGGCCTGGTGTGGCATGAGATGCCTGTACGACCTTTTCTCTTACAGAGTACTGTGAGCAGAGACAAGCTAAACCCCAGAGAGAAGTCAGTGGCCAAGTCATATTTTATTATAAGAGAGTGGAGCACATGAGCCAGGCTAGGCAGGCACCGGACCTGCTTGCCTCTGTGCAGAAGAGGTCAGTTTGGATGTGCCGAGGCATCCTGTGTTGTAGAGACAGTCTGTCCAGGCTTGGGTTGTCCTCACAAATCAAAGAGGCAAGCTGGGGTCACTGATGGAGTGTTATAGAAGAAAGCACCAGATCATTAGCTGACTTTATCTTCAAGCCTCAGAGCAGGTGATTCCTGTTTCTTAGCAACTGGTTTGGGAAATAAGGGGCTTTCAAACATACCTGACTATTGTGCTAATGTGTGTGCTTATAATTTTTTAATAGCCATTCAGTGTACTTACAATCAATGCTAATCCATGCACATTTCCCAGTGAAGAGAATGTTAAAATGCATTCCATAATGAATATGAAGTGAACACAAAGATGAATGACCCAACTCTCAGGGGACTCCTCCCAAATTGTGCTAAAAAAATGAAACTACTAAAATACTTGGGTAGAAACACATTACATTTGCCTAAACAAAAGATTCATATGTCTGGTTAAGAATTTTCTTCTAAAGTATAACCCCCCCAAATTATCAATGTAATAAAATTCTGGCCCATCTGGTTTAAATGCTGTAAATAGACAGCCCCAGTCACTTCATATACACACAGGGCACAGCACAGCCATGTGACATCTGACACTTTTCAAAGCTGTGCAGTTGGTTTTAAAATTTAAAAAATGGAATGAAAACATTCTAGAATCAATCATTTGGACAATGTGAGCCAGCACAGGTAACATACAGACCAAAGTAAAGGCTTTTATTTTAGGGGTTTCGGTGATGCAACAGAAACGAGGGCAAGTGTCTCATGTTATACATTATAGAGAACAGGACTATTGCTGGACAACTCTGGGATCCAGTAACTCTCCCCTTTAGAAAAGGAGCCAGAGCTTCCTGACATGCATGGCTGTGCAGTGGTTAAGGGGATAGTCACAGGGTATGGGAATGGATTCATCCAAGACTTGTGAACCCTGAGCATGACCCTTTGCTGTGAGGCCTGATCCAATGCTGCAGAAGTTGTGGGAGTTGAAACTGGCCATCAAACTTGGTCAGAATAGTTGAAACTCACAAGGTCCCACAGAAGCAACTTGAACTCTCACCTGGGTAGACATGGTTTGGAGATATGCCTTAAGAAAACAATTCGACATGAATGGCTCCTCCATTCCTGAACTTCCATGATCCTGGAGGCCAGCTAACTACTTTCAGCACCCAGCGGCTTCTTGCAGAAATGCCTCTAGACTGTGAACTAAGCTACAGCCCCATGCCACCCCAGGAGGGGAAAGGTCTTTCTCTCTCGGCTTTCCTTTTCCCGGCAGAGTGGCCAGCGCCATCTTATAAGGTCCACTAAACAGAGGTACGAGCTTGCAATGATGTCAATTCTGGCAGAAATTTCTCTGGACTTAATTACTAAAATACCAGAAATCTAAAACCACGTGGCCGCTGTTGAGGCTGCGTGACCTCATATGCTCTCCATTCTCAGCAATGGAAAACAGATTATCAAATGATGCCCTTTCGGCAGGTCTGATTGTTGGGGGGAAATTCCAAATAATAATAGTGAGTTTTCTGTTGAAATATTGAATGTAATCAAAGTAAAGAGAAAGTAAAGTGAATATCACCAGCCACACAGGCGGGGGCAGGGGCGGGGGTGGGATGGGAGGTATACTGGGGTTCTTGGTGGTGGAACATATGCACTGGATAGGTGTTTGATCATTGTATGACTGAGACTTAAGCCTGAAAGTTTTGTAACTTTTCACATGGTGATTCAATAAAAATTAAAAAATAAATAAATAAAATTTTATAAAAGAAAACAATTCTTGCTGAAAATGAATTCATAATGGGAATGTAGAAACTACTGGATTTATCTACCATGAATTGGAGATAAGAACCATATGGAACAATGGGTGCCAAAAAATTTAGTTAAGATTTTTAATAATTCTGTCAGTATGCTATATTCAATATGTGGATAAACTATTGCAGAATAGAACAACAAACTACCTGGGGTAATTCCAGATATCTCTTTTCAGTGCAGAATTGAATTGGTTGGAGGTAAGAAATAACTGCTAGAGGTTGGAAATTAAGATAAATGCTCAGCTATAGAGTTAATAAAGGACCTGTATCTAAGGAAGTGTCTGTTCATTTCTAGTCCCTATGTTTTTTTTTGGGGGGGGGGGGGATGGGGTTGTTTGTTAATTGTGTTGACTGCATAGGGTTTGACAAGGGCAGTTCATATCCCAAGGGATCTCAGGCAGGGCCTGAGATCTCACTTTGCTCAAGGTCCTCCTTGAGCCTTGGGTAAATGTAAATATTTGATGCCATGGGAAGAATGAAGAGAAGCAGTCCTAGGAACCAGCGGGGCTGCCGCCCAGTGAACAGCTGGTCAGAAGCAAGGCAAGTTCCCTCAGGCATGAGGGTCAGGCACCCAGTGCATGGAAGTACTGACAAAGATAGAAGGCACCGCAAAAGGGTTGAGTGAGTCCCTCAGAACGAATAGGACTGCAGAGGGATGGGTGCAAGGTTTCCTGGGACTGCACAAGGCTTTCAGCAAAGGCAGACAGATGCTGTGTGGCTGGGCCTAGGTCTAGAGAGCACAGCGTGGCCTTAATCTAGCATCCACTAGAGCCGGCTCTGGCCTGGCAACAAGGCAGCGCGTGAGAGGAAGATCTGTCAGAGTGGAAAGCTTGGGCCAGGCATGGAAAGGACCGGGAAGTCCCTGTCAGCTCAAGGCAGTGAGGGCACATCCTGCAGTTCAGAAAATGAGCCACCAAACTGGGAAACCAAGAGAAGGCCTGGCCCTGTTGGCTGGAATTCCAAAGCAAAAGTTTAAGTGTTTGTACTTGAAACTTCAAGCGAGTTTAGTTGTTGCAAGTGAAACAAAAATATCTGTGCAACAAATGGACTACAAACTGCATTGAAGTGAAGATATAAAAATCCTCATCGTGATTTTTAACAAAATCCATCTTCCCCTCTCTGATTTTTGATCTTCTGGGGGGCCTGGAGGGCCTTGGGGCCACACCAGGCAGTGCTCAGCGATCACCCCTGATAGTGCTTGGGAGGACCATATTTGGTCCAAGGATTGAACTGGGGTAAGCCTGATGCAGGACAAGTGCCTTATCCTTGTGCTCTGTCACTCACTGTTGGCCTGCGATAATTTTCAAAACCATTTTCAAAATCATCCACATATTCAAGGCCACCTAATCATTCAACTTCTCTTGTTGTTGTTGGAGAATGGTGGATTCGGTCACATCCAAAAGTGGAAAATGGTGGATTCGGTCACATCCAAAAGTGCTCAGGGGCTTACTGCTGACTCTGTGCTCAGGGATCACTCCTAAAGGTGCTCAGGGTGTCATTTGCTGTGGTGGGACTTGATCTCATTGTCAGCAGCATTACTGGAAGCACCCTACCTGCTGTACCTGCCTCCAGTCCCAACTTAATTTTTATTTTTTTTAAAAAATCGTCTTTTCATATTAATACTCTTCCTCTACATATACGATCGGTGTTTGTATTTAGGTGGATAGAAGGAACTGGAAGCAAGCACCACTTGAGTTTTTGTAAACATAAAACTGGTGAGCCCTGACGTTGTGCATATCCCCCCCGCTGGGAGCGTCAGGCAGCAGCCTCACAGCCAAATGGAAAATAATTGTGAATCCAGAAAGTCTGTTTATTAGAAAAGACAAATCCGTTCCAGTCCTCTTGAACTTGATTATTATTTTGCTTTCAGTGCTTTGTTTTTTCAGCTTATGCTTCTTTGATGAGCTGCCTATGGATCAAGCTCAGGTGCAAGAAAGGGAGGGGGACCAGAGGGAGAAGGAGGCAGGATGCTGGCTGTGAAGGAGCCTGTGCCCGTGATTGATGCCAAACTCTGGCTCCTAGGTTATGTTTCCAAGTCACTGACCTGCATTCTTCTGATTTCCTCTCAGATTCTAGGTGAGAGAAAGCAGTGCCACCTGGCTTTATAAGTAAAGCAAACATAAAACATTCTAAGACATTCCACAATGAGACCACAAGTACTAAATCACTGTATCACTGTAGCACTGTCATCCCGTTGTTCATCGATTTACTTGAGCGGGCGCCAGCAACGTCTCCATTTGTCAGATAAAGTCCTGAGATTTTATCCTTTTTTAATTATTTTTTAGTAATGAAATCACTGTGAGGGTACAGATACAGATTTACATTTTTTTGTGCTCGTGTTTCAGTCATGCACTGCTTGAGTACCCATCCCTCCACCAGTGCCCATTCTCCACTGATGATCCCAGTATCCCTCCCCCTCCCCCATCCCGTCCCCCCAACCCCACCCGACCTCTGTCTCTTTCTCTCCTTTGGGTGTTGTAGTTTGCAATGGAGCTATTGGGTGGCCATCATATTCAATCTATAGTCTGCTTCAGCACTCCTCTCCCATCCCGAGTGGGTCCTCCCACCACACTTTACTTGGTGTTCTCTTCTCTATCTGAGCTGCCTTTTCCCCCAGCATGTGAGGCCAGCTTCCAAGTCATGGAGCAAACCTGGTACTTATTTTTCATATTCTTGGGTGTTAGTCTCCCATTCTGTTGTTTTATATTACGCAGGTGAGTGCAATTCTTCTATGTCTGTCTCTCTCTTTCTGACTCATTTCACTTAGCATGATACTTTCCATATTGATCCACTTATATGCAAAGTTCATGACTTCATCTTTTCTGACAGCTGAATAGTACTCCATTGTGTAGGTGTACCAAAGTTTCTTTAACCAGTCATCTGTTCTTGGACACTTGGGTTTTTTCCAGATTCTGGATATTGTAAACAGTGCTGTGATAAACATACAAGTGCAGATGTCATTTTGACTATACCTTTTTGCCTCTCGGGGATATATTCCCAGAAGTAGTATTGCTGGGTCAAATGGGAGCTTAATTTCTAAGTTTTTGAGGAGTGACCATATTGTTTTCCAAAAGGGCTGAATCAGTCGGCATTCCCACCAGCAGTGTAGGAGGGTCCCTTTCTCCCCACATCCACGCTAACAGCAGTTGCTTTTATTCTTTTGTATGTGTGCTAATCTCTGTGGTGTTAGGTGATATCTCATAGTTATTTTGGTTTAGCAGCCTCTACTTACGCGTCTTTTCCAACAATTAGAGGCTCTTTTCAGGGTCAGGGGAATGAGACTGTTATTGTTACTGTATTGGGCATATTGAGTATGCCACGGGGAGCTTGCCAGGCTTTTTCGTGCATTACCGAATATTCTCGGTAGCTTGCTGGGCTCACCGAGAGGCATATATATTTATTTCTCTCTATGATGATGGTCCAGGAATATCTTCACTCATGCATGAGGCTCCTTTCACTGTTCAAATTTGACCCCCCAATCCCAATCATGTTTAATTTCAACCTATTCATCACATTTTTACAGATAATTGAAACAGCACACACTTGAGCATTATGCCCTTTCTCATGAAGCTTAGGAGATGAGGCATAGGGCATAAGTCAAGACAATATTTTGGTGGATCTATAAACAAGGCTGCATCTGGGGTGGTGCTTCTTTGCTGGTGACTTTCACCATGGACTGAGTATGGCTGTGCCCGTTCTTGAATCTTCAGAACCTGTACACTGAAGAAGAAAGGAAAAGGCTTTGCAGATGTGAAGAAGAGTCTTGAGGTGAAGAACTCACCCTGGAGGAGGTATGTGGGACTCTATTCAATGACAATGAGCTTGGAGCTTTGGGCCACAAGTCAAGGAAACTCCATCATCACCCAAAGCCAGGAAAGGCTAGACACATCCACCCCTCAGTCCAACAGAGGGGATAGACCACTTGGTTTGGGAATCCTGACTTCCAGAACTAGGAAAGTACAGTATTTGATGTTTTAAGGCATCCTGTTCATTTGTTGCAGTGTCCACAGAAAATTTACTATATATAAAACAACATAAATATATATACTTAAAGAAGCAGACCAAGAGGTGGAAACACTTGCATTCATATAATTAGTTTTCGAGGAAAAGTATTTATTTTTTACCAAATATAATTTCCCTAATTAATTAATATATCCACCCCTATGATAGTCACTGATAGGAATTTGCAGGTTATTTTTTAAGGACTTGTCTTTTTAAAAAAATTTAAAGCACTAATGTTCTAAAATAAATGCACAAAACTTGAAGATAAAAGCAAACATAATAAGAGTTGATTAAAATATGATATAAGGATGCTTTTCCCCAAGCAACCTGCTTTTTAACACTGAATTACAAGAGCTGGTTCTCTAAACGTTCTTCTCAGCATTACATCGCATCATTTTCACCTTCTAAGTTTTGGGATGAAGTGGGAGCATCTAATGAATTCTTCACATCTGAAATCAAATTTTGGTTTTGCTATTTAGTAGTATTTGCCATTTTTCCTTGATACCCCGACATGATCTATTAGATCAAAGGAAATGAGACGATACATGGGGTTTTATTAAAGATGCAAAGTCAGAAAGCATTCATCAGTGGGCCATTGGCACTGTGGTAAATGAGACGTGGAAGAAGAGGAAGGTTCTAGAATCCAGAGTGGCTCTCATGGTTCTTGCTCCTGAACTGAACTTCACAGGCCTTTCTCATTCCCTTCCTCCCAGTTTATGTGGAATGGAGTACAAAGGTGGGCTGGGATTGGGACACACCCTTTTCCAGGTGAGTTAGAGTCAGATAAAATCAAGGTTGTTAGGCTCAGATGAATTAGTTTCCCCTGGATTCAGGCAAGCTTTAATAAGAAGAGCCTTGTGTCCCTGGACCTTTAGTGAAGGACCCCTCTCCACAGAAGTAGCAGGATTTTTCTTTGCTATTTACCTGGAGAAGCTGGTCCAGCTCCCAGAGGCAAATCTTATCAACTCCCCACGATGACTGGATTCCTGCAAATTTTCACTCTCACAGTTGTCTGCAAGGAGCCATTAGCAATTTTATTTGTCAGTCACTGCCAGGGTTTTACTACCCTTACGCGGTTCCATCTTTGTGCCTAAGCTGTCACTCCCATTTCTGCTTCACAAAGTTGTGAAGCTTTGTGTACGCCATCCTGTCTGTCTCTCCAGTTTAGGGAGGCGGTGGCCTGTCCTATGACATCGCTTTGCAAATTTAAGAACAATATATTTTTCTTTCCCTTTTCTGTATGTTTAGCTCTGTGACTTTGAGTTTGTTGGACACAACTGGAAGTAGCCCAACTTTGAGAGTTGGTACACAAATATCCTCTTCCCCAGAACAAACAATGCAAAGCTGAAATAGGTTTCTATTACTTCAGAAAATTCCTTTGTGCCCCCATCTATTCAAGCCCATATGTGCACAAAAAAAATTGCCCCACATAACTCTTAATTTCACGTTTTTCCTGATCGTTATATGTAGTACAATTCCACAGTTGTGCTTTGAGTCTACCTTTGTTTACTCATTTGATGAGTTTGAGAACTGCCCATGCTAGTAGTTGGTTGTTTTAAAATTGTGTCTAATTGTAAGAATATGCCATGGCATATTTATTCTTTTTTCATGTTAAGGGTAATTGGTTGTATCCATGGTTACACAATTTAGTTATTTTAGTCAATTTCCAGTGTTTAGTTCATGGTGCCATGAGCATTGTTAGTGTGTTTTTCTGTGGACATACATCTCAGTTTCTCTACAATTAAGATACATAGGAATGGAATTCTGAAGCCCTTGGGCAGGTACATCTTTAACTTCCTAAGAATCAAAAATTGTCTTTCTAGATGATAAAACCATCTTATATTCCTAGCAAAAGATGAAGATGGCAGAATTCCCAACAATTCAATTATTATTTTTAACCTTTTAATTTTAGTCCATTAGGTATTTATTAATTGGTAGTTTTATTTGAATATATCTGAAAACATGAAGGAGGAGTAAAAAATATTTGATGTTTATAAACTGCCCACCTATTTTCTGTTACTCAATTTTCATGAAAATTTTCTTTTTATTATTGATTTGTTCAAGTTCATTATATATTCCAATTACTATTCTTTAGCTATTTGTTCTAAACTATTTTCTTCCTAAGCCTTTTAATTTCTTAAATATTGTCTTTGACATACTAAAATATTTAATATTTTTACAAAGTTCAGTTTCTTAGTTAATTTTCATGGGACATTTTGTTTCATCATAAAGGTGTCTTTACCATCCTCTAGTCTTTAAAGATAGTTTAACTTTACTTTTTATTCACAATCCATAGTCCATTGTGTGACCATTACTATGTGTAGTGGAGAGAATGGGTTAAAGCGCTTTTTTTTTTTTCCACAAGTTGTTTTCTGCTGGTTCACATCACCTGTTGAAAAGACAAGTTCTTTCCCTTCATTGAATTTGTTGGCATGCTGGCTGAAAAGCAGTGAAGTATGCAAGCATGGCCGCTGCTTTTTGTTCATTGATACAGTTGTCTAAGTTTATGCCAATATCACAGTGTCAGGATGTGTGCATCTTTCTAGTCCAGTGAGTACTGAAATCCCATGATGCTTATCATAGAACTTTGTTCAACATGTAATGATTTGCCTAGTGTAGGGTTTTTGCCCTTTGCAAGTATAATTATAACTGATAGATAGTAATTTGTTGTTGTTTCAGGATGACACTCAGCACTCTGTGTGTTCAGTGTGTGTGGGGTCAGCGGTTCATGGAACCATTTGGTGGTGAGGGCAGAACCCAGCATGCTTCTATGCAAAGCATTTGCTCCATCCCTGGAGTCATCTTCCGGACCTTATGTAGACAGTTCTCACCAACGAACACACCTGTTGCGGTTTTGACTAAAATCACATTGACTCTAGGGGATTTGGTTAGAATTTGTGAGATTTATTTTGTTACATTTTAAATACAATGTCTTGGATAGGTATGAGGAATTTAGATACTTCCTAAAGTTGATTAAGGATGCAGTGTTGGAAGAAGACCTAGGATGAAGTTAGGCACATAATTATACTTAAAACTCCACGTGTTCATATGAACACTTAACAAAATTTTTTTTATAATGGCCATTCTGACAGGTGTCTAAACCACTATTTCATTGTGGTTTAGATTGCATTTACCCAATAATGATGTACATGGTTTTACATGATCTCTGGAGTAATGCTTATTCACACCCCCTGCCTACTAATTTTTTTAAATAATTGAGCTCTGTGTATATAAAGTATACAATTGGGATAGTAACCCCTTATGAGATACAGAATTGATAAATTGTATCTTATTCAGAAGGTTTTTTTTGTTTTTTGTTTTGCTGTTGGTTTCACTTTTTGAGCAGATACTTTTACTTTGCTTGCAGTTCCGTTAGTATATGCTTGCTTCTGTTTCCCTTGTTTTGACCTTCAACATTCTCTCTAAGAACACTGCCGAAGAGCTCCCCACTTTTTGCTATATATTTTTTTAATATCTATTCTTCTTAAAATCATTTTAGAATTAATTTTAGATATAGTTTGAAGAAAACACTGATGTAAAATAAAGTGCTCAGCACTGTAAACTGACATTGCTATAGATTAGAATTTTGAGATTAGGCATTCCTAGATTTTGGTCATCTCCCAAAGTCATTTCTATCCTTCACCATACAACTGAGCCTCTTTGTCATTGCACACCCTTCTCATTCCCCTCTGTTAACCACCATTTTGTTGTCATAATCTTAGGGTGGACCAGGTTCTCTTACTTTTTTCTCAACCTAAAATAACCTGCAGGATAGAGAGGAAGTCTTGAGTGGTTACCATTACAGAAGTCCAATTGCAATGCTATGTTATAAGTCAACATTACTTTTAGAAAAATTTGCATTTATTACTGTTGGTTATGTGAAAATCATATGAATCACTGAAGAAACAAGGATACAAGCAATGCATTGTCTCTAGAAGTTATAAATACTATGATGCACTTAATTCTAGTGCAAGAAAAGTTCTAAATAGGTCAAATTTTATATAATAATGCCCTATGTTGACTTTCTGAAGAAACAAACTTTTTCTTTCAAGATAATTTCTGTAACACTGATGAAGGGACTGGTGTTGGAAAATTGTCCACCTGAAACTCAATCATGAAAAATTTGTAACTTTGTCATGCATAGTGATTTGATTAAAAAAAGAAATAATTTCCATAAATTCCAATAATTTCCAGTAAATTTCCATAAATTGGCTTTATCCTTGAATAACTAAAGTCTAAATCAGTGTTCCTCAGTCAGGAGCCAGATGGTCTTCTGCGGGCCTCCAGGATATTCAAAATGAACCACAAGTAAAAATAGTGTAAAAGGCGGTCAAGATATGAGAGTAGAAGGAACCAGTAGGACAGGTGGGCCATGGGGAGGAAACATTGCTTTAAAGTAGCTTTGTCTAGAGCAACTAAGAATTGGTTTTCTCTCTGGACCTTAGCCTATACCTGTTACCAGATAACTTTAAATCTCCCTATTTATCGGTTGAAAATAGACCTTTTGCATTGCGTATTGAAAAATCAAATATAGAATCTGAGGATGGTGAAAATAAAGCTTCTATAGGAATTGCCTTCCTAAACCAGAACAATAAACAATTTCCAAATATAGACATTTACTGCTGAACCTGATTGCCATGCTGTGTAACAGATAATGCTCTCAGCTTTGGAAAGTTTCAAGTGCAAACAAATGTAAGTTTTCAATTGCTACAGAAAGGCTGTGTGATCTAATAATATGTGCCCAAACATTTACAGCTGACATAGTTGAAGAAACTGATACTAGATACATCCAGGTGATGATCTTTTAAAAGTATTGCTCTGTAAAGTTTTGGAAAGCTTTTGGAAGCTTTGAAAATACATTCAATGATAAAAATTACCTTTATCCTTTATATTCATTTATATTCCTTTATATATCAGTAGGTTTCCTGGATAGGCACCTGTCATGCAAAAAGTGCCCTATCTCACTGCAAACATTTCTTTAGCAAGCAGCTGTGACTTACCCACTTCAGTGCAAGCAGTAAATGCTACTTTTCCTATGTGGGCTGGGCACCAGTAAGAAAACACATGAGAACTTGGTAAATCAAAAATAAACAGAATTTTGCTGGCAACATGAAGAAAATGGTTATGGGACTGAATTCCTAAGAAAGAAGGATTCTTTAGATCCCTAGTATGCCTGAGGAGAAGCCTCAGTGACAGGAAACAAGTGACATTGGTGACAGCGAATGTGGCATTGCAGCAGCAGAAGTAACTGCTGTGAAGAGCTGAGCTTCAAACAAGCATCATTTTTAAAATTTTCTCCTTAGAGGCCAGAGTATAGTAGTTGTGCAATTATATGGGGTCATTTTGGCAAATGACATGGCAGGGATAGACTAGAAAAAGAACAAGGATGGTTGTTGGCTGGTTTGTCAGTGAGTTTTCTGCTGTTTTGTAGAAAGAATTGGGAGATTTTTAGATTAAAAAAAAAGAAAATTGACAAAGACTCCTGGGTGAGGGAAGTCCTGAGATACAGACATCATGATTGTTTGAATTGGGAATGGCAGAATTGGGAAAGAGCAAGTAAAATCATCCCTGTGGCCCACATCACCTGGAATTCTGCTCCTCATTGATTTTCTTTGGGACCAGGCAGATTGGGGTCACTTCTGTCTGTACAGAGCTAGAGGTCATGCAGGATAAAGCTTTTAAAAACCATGGTCAATCTATCTAAAAAATATTGAATCATGGTGAGATAGCCCATTACAAAGCTATTCGTGACTAGGTTCTAAGTCATACAGAGTTCCAACACCCATCCTTCCACCAATATGCATTTCCCACCACCAAAGTTCCCAGTTTCCCTCTCACCATCCCTAGTGCTCTCTCTCTTTCCCTCTCTCCCTCTCTCTCTCCCCCCCTCTCTCTCTCTCACCCTCTCTTCATCCCTCCTTCTCTCCCTCTCTCTCTCCCTCTCTCTCTTCCTCTCTCTCTCACCCTCTCTCCATCCCTCCTTCTCTCCCTCTCTCTCCCACTCTCCCTCTCTCTCTCCTCTTCACTCTCTCTCTTTTTTTGGTCATTGTGCTTTGCAATGAGAAACTGAAAGGTTATCATTTCTATCCCTTTACCTACTTTCACTACTCAGTTCATATTCAGTATGACAGTTTTCAGCTATTATTGTCAAACTTGTTCTTTCTCTGTCTTACTTACCCTTTGGCCCCCACACACGTGTGATAGATTCCAAGTGACCAGTCAGTTGATCCGTCCTCCTGGCCCCTGTTTCCCGTGGCCCTGAATATTAGTCTTATTCTATTTTTTAATATAATCACAGTAAAT
Source organism: Sorex araneus (assembly GCF_027595985.1). NCBI lineage: Eukaryota > Metazoa > Chordata > Mammalia > Eulipotyphla > Soricidae > Sorex > Sorex araneus. The sequence continues at coordinate 11,305,514 of NC_073307.1, read as the reverse complement.
CTTGCTTCTGCTCAAAATTGACATGTCACTTCCACTCATTGTGGTGGGTGGGGGCAGAGGAGACACACACCAGTGGTGCTCAGGACTTATTCCTGGCTACAGCTCAGGAATCAATCCTTGCAGTGTTTGGGGGAATGATCTGTAGTACCATGGATTGATCTAGGGTTGGGCCCACATGCAAGGTAGCCCTTTAACTCCTATACTAGCTATTGACCATTGAAACTAATCTTGAGGTTTGCGTACCCGAAAGATAAGGATCTTTCATCATTATAAAAATAGAATTTTGCAGCTTTTAGTCGACTAGTCAGTGAAACATGTCTCAAACCTCTGAAGTGTTACAGTAATCATTTGTAATATAATCTTCTGAGTCTATATTGAAAAGTAGCGCATCTTTAGCCACTTTGACATTGTTGAATTTTGTCTTATTCCAACAACGAATTAATATGTTAAAATAGAAATTTATACTTGGGAACTCTCAGGGCAACATCACTGTAAAAAAAATCTGCCACATAAAAGTACTAATAGTTGACTTTCATGAAATGAATAGTTTTATTGAGGGAGAAGAAATTGAAAGCACAAATATCACAGAAAATATAGGTCTTCACTCACTCTTCATTATCCCTTTCTAATGTGATGGAGTTGCTGATTTGGGACTAGGCAGATGGCTGCCCAGAATGGTTACCGTATTTCTCATGCTCTTTGGCAACTGGCTGTGGATAGATGGCAGAATTTTGGCCAATGAAATATAACTGAAGTGTTTGTGACTATTTCTAGAGACTGTAAAAAAATAGGAAAAGGAAAAGCATTCCCCACCCTCCACTGCCCTTTGTTTTTCTATATTCTTTTCTTGTTTCTATACATTTCCAATAGGTATTTCCCTAAACCAGAAAGAGCAGCCCACCACAAACAGTGTAAGTATTAGAACTATAATAGTGTAGAGTCTCCTGTCCCTGGGCCTGGCTGTATTCACAGGGACTCCTTGGAGGGGGGCGGATTGAGTCTCCCTCCTTGCCCTGAGTAGAGCCCTGGCAGCCAAAGACCTCTGGAACCCAGTCACAGCCATGCTCAAGGCCCCTCTCCACATGTTCGGATGAGCCTCATGCATGAAGAAACCAGCAGAAGAACCAGGTGTGCGGGACCCGGGGCTGAGATCTCCAAGCGTGCTTGTATCACGACTGGGCCTCCTCCTCCTCCACCCAGATCCTCCATTTTCCAGTAGCTAGGCAGTCACACCTACAAACTGCCCCCAGCACTATGTAATCCCATCAACGGCCAATATCCAGAGACTATAAGAAGAAGCTCCCGAACTATAAAATGAACCTCTTATTGTCTAGTTCTCCCTCTTGGAGAACTCAGCAAGCTACCAAGAGTGTCCTGCCAGCATGGCAGAGCCTGGCAAGCTCCCTGTGGCACATTGATACCAAAAACAGTATCAATGATGATCTCATTCCCCTGACCCTGAAAAAACCTCCAATTAGGCACCTTTGGGAAGGATGAGTAAAGAGAGTCTGTTAAAATCTCAGGGCTAGGACGAATGAAGATGTTGCTGGTGCCTGCTGGAGTAAATAGATGAACAACGAGATACAGTGAATAGTGTAGAGAGATAGAACTCCCAAAGACCCTTGCATATATAAACTGTAGGACAGTGTTTACCTTTACTAACCATAAACTTGTCTCCTTCCTGTGCCCCCATTTGTACAGTTTTTACCTTTGTCCTCTTTGAAACATCCTGGCCCCCAGTTGAGAAATGCACCAGGGGTACTTTCCTCAGTACTCAGGAAAGGAGAGGAAAGGATCCTCTAGTTTTTGTTTCAGAACACATCTAAAAGAAAGCAAAAAATAAAAAAAAATGACCCCCATGTCAAAAATTCATTTTAATATTTCACAGGAGGAAATTATGTCAGAAATTATGTATCATGCTATCTCCATCTTCCTGCTTTTCTCTCTCATGAATAAAAGGTATAGATTAGGAGTCACTGGTCCTTTTTCACTTCCAGCTGCTGTGATGAGCTCTCAATTCCATCTTGACACAGAATTTGAAAGAAATACTTTAATTGTTATTTAAAATAGTCCTAGCAATCATTGGTGTTCTTAAAGTAGATTATACACTTGAAACTTGAATGACAAAGATTGACTAAAGCCCAAATTCAGAGCATAATTTTAACAGCCCCTTCTGTAGTTCAGTCATGAATCAAAAGCCTTACTTTTTATTAATCTTATTTCATCAGGGCCAGAAAACAGAAGGGAATAAAGACTGCAAATGCCTTCAAATAGAAACCTGTCTGGATGCTTATACATAGAAATATATTAAAATTTGGCATTATTCTCATTTTGGTTCTCTAGCTGCTATAAATTTTCTGGCACGCTAGGGTGAAATAGTTGGGTTTATATACTCAGGACAGTCTCTTGACAAGAAGATGTGATGGTTTGTCAACGTAAAGGGAGAATTGAAAGATCCGATATTGAGTGACAAGATTTCTATCATTTTAAAATCCTAAGCTTTATAACATTTCCTTGATTCTAAATCAATATTTCCAGATTTCTCCCCCTACCCCCAGTTTTGTCATCACATATAGAAAGCTCTTTAATGCCTAGTTGTATGTTGGGCTAAATAGAGGTTAGCTCATTCTAACTAGTACCTGCTCTAGGAATTAAATGATAAATATTGTCCCTATTAATTATGATTGATGCCTTAATGAATCTTTATAAGTGCCTTGGTTATCAGTACCTCTATTTTCAACTTTAAAATGGTAGTCCCTGGTTTTCACTATTAGAAAATAATTTTAAAATTCAGGATTTGTCTTATTTTTGTTATTCATTCTCTTTATCTCTCTCACAGGCTCACTCCATACTTTCATAGCTTGCATATCATACTTGTACACTAACCCTTGATTGTGCACTAAAACAATTGATTTTAGGAAGAAGAAATTGATAATTTTTTATTTGTCTCTGGGCAAAAATTTAGCCTCTGTAAAGGAAAACAATACCACTATGAACTTTATTTCAGTTGATTTGTCATCAAATAACCAAGCTAATGCTAAGAGTTGTGAGTCATATTCTAGTCTCTTTTTGTTTTTTACCTTCTTCAGTTTCCCTCTCCATGTTCCTTATTTGCTCTTACATCTTCCTTCTGCTTTTTATCTTCCTATTTGTCCTTTTTCCTCTGTTCCTACTTATACTAATTTTTGCTTCCCTCTACTCAACCCACTTCCATCATTTCTTTTTCCTAGTGTTCCCCATTTATGATGAAAAAGTAAAGGCCCACCCGATGCATGACGAACTGGCACTGATATTTTTGTCAATCAAAAAACTTATTATAAGTTTTCTCTTTCCTTTATCCTTTATTTCCCTCTTGCAGAAATCAGATGTTAATGATGATTGCTAAAAAAGTTTGTATAAGGAGGGAGCAGAAATATAGATAAAATATAGATCAGAAAATAAAGAAATAGGGAGGTAGGTTATTGCAACATCCAAGGCCTTGCACAAAATGTTCATGATATTTTTTTATTACTCTGTTCCTAAAAATATATTCTGGGATTAAAATCTTCACATCTGGAGTTGCTTATTTCATATAATGTTGCCCCTTGTGTCTTGGTACATCTTTTCCCCCTTTTAGCTCCAGGCAACTGCTTTGTTTTCTGAGGCATGATAATACTCTTGCCTACTTCTTTTTCTTGTGGCTTTATGTAAATTTATTTTCTAATGCTTATTCTACTGAATTTTTAATACATTTAACATTTTCATTCTAATACTCACACACATCCTCTAATCTTCCTCCACAGGCAAAAATAAATCTGTTGTAAAGAAAAGAAAAATCTCTAAATCTCAGATCTCTTCTCTTCAGCAGATGTTCCCTGCAAGTGACAGAATATGTTCGAACACATGTTAGAGGCTTTAGAAATTGTCTTATCATGATCATTAACATTACGTGTGAAGTGAAACAATATGCTCGAAACAATGAAGGGATCATATGGAACAAATGATCCATGTGCAGAAATACCATGACTTGAGCACAAATTTTGTAACTCATTGTTGGTGCTCACCATCACCTGATTCTTAGCACTTCTGGTCTAATGGACTGGCAGGGCCATTCTACAGCCAAACTCTTGGACGCTGCTGGATGTAGTACATTCATTAGATTGACTTATTTGAAATATGTTTTTCCTTAACGGAGATTAACAGATAAAAGCTTGTGAGGAACTTGGCAAGATCCCACACATGTTTTGTGAACACATAGCAGCAAAGATTCAGTTTAGAATTTAAGTTCTCTGGACCAGACGTAACAGGTATTTGTGCTGATGCTGACTGTAGTCGGGAAACAATGTGGATGGTGAGATACATTTTTGATAGTTCAAACCTTGAAATAAACTCAAGCCAATAGTTTCAATAGTAACTTTTTGAGTCTGCCAGAATAGCTGTCCTGTTTCTGGAGTTCACTCTTTTGATGTGTCTTACAGTAACAAGATCCCTGGTTTTAATGAAAAAGTCAGCACATTTAAGTGCAGTTCTGTAATAGTTTAGGAGTCTTCCCTGTAGGCATTAGTTAAACATGCTATTCCAGGTCTCTAAAAAATTTTAAGTAGTTTATTTGGTCTGGGAGAGATAGCACAGCAGGTAGGGCGTTTGCCTTGCACTAGCCCGACCAGGTTCGATTCCTCCGTCCCTCTCAGAGAGCCCGGCAAGCTACCGAGAGCATCCCACCCGCATGGCAGAGCCTGGCAAGCTACCCGTGGCATATTTGATATGCCAAAAACAGTAACAACAAGTCTTACAATGGAGACCTTACTGGTGCCCGCTCGAGCAAATCTTTGAACAATGGGATGACAGTGCTACAGTGTGACAGTTTATTCATCTTAAAATGTTTTTTGATATTTTTATTCTGAAACTGAGATTTGCAGGATAATACTTTGCTACCCAGGAATGTCTTTACCTGTAACTGGAAAATACTTGGCACCCAAATAGTGTACCATGTACTGGCAAAACATAATCAGAATGAGCTATGCTTCAAAAGTAACTGTAGTGTTGTGACAGTGGGACTGGTCATTTGCTGTATGCCATGGCAAAAAATTACTGAAGTGACCATCTGTGATTGTTTTAAATGAAGTAAATATGAAATGTATAACTCTGGGAAACCTGCATTCATTGCTATATATAGAACACTCACTTTCTGGATTGGCACTAGTGTACCTGAGAAACACAGATTTAGAGACTCAATGTGACTTGGGACATTGCCACAATGCAGGTGATACTCATATTTCTCTTAAAGTCTCTCTTTGAAGACTTGAATCTCATTTATTTAAGCTCAGATGCACGAGGTTATTGATTTCCAACGCATCAGGTAGAATGAATTCACAGCAACATCTAGTCTGTTATCTAAGAAATAGATCAGGCAAGAGTAATCTGCTTCTAATTGGAAAGGTTTAGATAATTCTCAGGATTCTGAATTCCATTTTTTTTTCTTTTTGGGTCACATCCGGCGATGCACAGGGGTTACTCCTGGCTCATGCGCTCAGGAATTACTCCTGGAGGTGCTTGGGGGACCATATGGGATACTGGGATTTGAACCTGGGTTGGCCGTATGCAAGGCAAATGCCCTGCCCACTGTGCTATTGCTCCAGCCCCAAGGATTCTGAATTCCAGAATCTCCTGTGTACCTCTATTTTGTGTGTGTATCTATTTTTGCAGCAGCAGACTCCCCTCCCCTGTCATATGATCAGTTTCATATGGAGAGAACTATTGGAACCGCATAAGAGGTCACCCAAGATAGTCAACGCAGAAGGAAAGGAGTTACAATGTCAGTAAAATTTCAAGATTTTCAATCTCCAACATCATTCCTGAAGAATTGGAGTGACAATTAAAGTTTGGGTGGCAAAGGGAAGAACAAAAATGAAGTGCACTGATTCTTAATAAAATGCACTCATCAATGATTCTGGTTCAAATGTTAGAGCTGATATTTGCAAGCAGCATCATTTGTGTGGATATTAAACAGAAACCTGAGCTCAGTGATGGATTACGAAGATTGAACTGAGAAGTCATTCTTAGATGTAATATATTTGAGTAGGAGTTATTAAATCGATAGGAATGGCACCGTAGATTTATCAAGAGTTACTTAAACAACTTAAACAAGAGAGTCTCTTGCCCGCACACTTGGCTGTCTTCCCTGGGGTCCCTCGGAGGGGATGGGCTCCAGCTTCCCTCCCTGCCCCGAGCAGAGTTCCGGGCGGCAGAAGACCACCAGAACCTAGCCACAGCCATGCTCAAGGCCCCTCTCCACACATTTGGACAAGCCTCACGCATGAAAGTACCAGCAGAGAACCCAGGTGTGTGTAATCCCATCAACGGCCAACATCCAGAGACTTAAAAGCAAGCTACCAGAATCGATATCTTATAACCTACTTCTCCCTCTGGGAGAAAATAGGAAACTACTGAGAGTTTCCTGCCCACATGGGACAGCCTCGCAAGCTTCCCATGGTGTATTCATATGCCAAAGCCAGTAACAAGCTGGGTCTCATTCCCCTGACCCTGAAAGAGCCTCCAATGCGGCACTGTTGGGAAGACTGAGTGGAGAGAGGCTTCTAAAATCTCAGGGATAGGATGAATGGAGAGGTTACTGAGCCCGCTCGAGAAATCGATCATCAACGGGATTTCATGATTTGTGATCGTGATCGTGACTTAAACAACCAAATCCTAAGTGTTACTTCCAAGAGAATTCTCAGGGGAAAAAAATTCCTCAAGTCATTGAAATTATGGGCTGAATGGATGCCACTGAATCCTCAAACATGGCTGTAGTGGCAGCAGTTGAGATAGGATAAAGCATCATGTAAATTGGATCTCTAATTTTAATGTAGTGATGAACTGGCATGGAAGAAGTTTGATGATAATGTTTAACTACCCGAGGAAAGGAGAGAATGGTTGCTATTTTGTTTATGGGATTAAAGTGATTATCTAAATTCCCAGCTTGATTTTGAGTCCCTAGGCCATCTTCTGAGTTACTTTTTAATGTGTAAACAACATGAACTCTAATGTACGTCAATGTAGACCTGCTAAGTAAGAATTACAGAAATGGAGAACTTTTGCCTCTCACCTAATCCCAGAATATAATCAGGTGATAAATTCTAAGTCTTTTGGTGAAAAGATGATACATTTAAAGAGGACTTTATACTCATCCTAAATATTCCTCTAGCAATGCCAAAGGTATTATTAATCTGTTAATAAATTGACAATTACGTGGAAAAGGGGAAATGTGTTGAAATTTTTGAGTGGATAATAGTAACTGGCTTTAGTTTACACTATTTCTTGATGACTTAGGAACTAAAAAGTTGTCTTAGGGTAAATATTTTTACTAAAAATAATATTTTAAATTAATATAATATTTCTATGAAAAAATTTCTTAAGACCTAGTTTATGACTGTATTATATTTTTGAAGAATGGGGTATAGTTTCTTTCACTGGAAGATTTACTGTCTGTTTTTCAAATATTCGAATTATTCTGTGACTATTATGAGAGGGAAGTTAAAATGCTCTAAATTAATGCTTTGAAAATTTAAAAAAATGTAATTAACAATATACCTTATGCTTTGAAAATTAAAAAAATATTTTATTTTTAAATTAATGCTTTGAAAATAAAAAAATTACATCAATAATTTTATCTTGGGGAAAATCTTGTTGTCACCCTTAAAAACTTACAGGATGTAAGGGTGATGATTCACATTGCATTTGCATTTTATTTGCTAGTTTGCTTAAGATAGAATATGGAACATGGCTATGAATTATTATATGTTGATAGGTAAAGGTTTATATGACTTAGTACTATTTCATATAGTCTTTTTTTATTGGAACAAATCAGCATAACCTTTGTCATTTGGTAAGTGGCAAGAGAAGTTAATTTTTCCCCTTCCCCCTCCACCCACCCCACCCCATATAATCAACTTCCAAATACAAGAAATGGTATGAATTCCTGGCCAGGGAAGGAGTACAAATTTATTTTCTTACCTGAACTCTTAGACTTGACCCTCTTTTTTTGGTGTTCTCGGATCCAGATGATAATCCATTTTGTAGGATTTCACTACCAGACTGTTGCACTAATGGCAGGGTGACAGAACACGGTGACAGGAAGTCGTCTACTAAGGAAGACACATGTCAGAGTATAGGAGATAAATTCCATAAAAGTTTAAGGATCTGTCACCTTAGTGAATTTTTCTGAGTGTCAGTCACCCAAGTATGTTTGGAATCGCCTTTAAAAGATAGAAAAGTCATTATCGTGTTTCTCATTTTGAAAGTCACAGCTTAGTACATGTCATCAGTGTATCTTTTCCCTACTTACTACTTTTCTTTCACCTCTTTTTATTCTTTATTTTTTAATTGTGAAGCATTGTATATCATACTGACATGGTGTAATGGAGCTCAGACTAAGTGAAATATTTCTCACTACTCTCAAACAGACAAAGAGGTCATCCAGCTGGTTTAGAATGGGAGTGAAGAGGACTCTGTAGCTAATTTAAGTTGACACAAGTTCACTGGCCACTTGGCACATAGAACCTGATATACTGTATTAAATATGCTCAAAGATTTGTCATATATCGAAACAGAAGTAAGAAACTAGGGGAACCCGGAAGAAAGAAATCGTGCTGAGAATTTCAGTGAAGCATAGTATTACATTACTTTTTGGCAAATAGCAGTGTCTTGACACAACTAACTAGACCAGCGACCAGGTAGTATGACCTGCCCAGCATGAAGAGTGGAAGTTGATTTATCAAATCTCTCATCAGAGAGATTAGATAATTTAGAATATTGAGCTCACATTGACACCAGAAACAATCATCTGGGCAAATGCTCTGCTATAAACAATAACTCATGCTCCATGCTGTAGTGGGATTGCTTGGAGCACATAGACTAGAGACTAGAGACCAGCGTGGGACAATGAACTTTGTATGACCTGCACTGGGGGCTTGGGAGAGTCCTGTGCAGAGGGCCTCTTGAAAGAGGGGCCTTGAAGGTGAAACCTACCAGCAAGATAAGCAGGACACATCCTGCCCGTACATACTTCTCGTGCTCCAAGTAACCTTGGGAATAATCTGACTTGGTATTTTTAGTGGGAACATCTTGAGACAAACACAAAATATGTCTAACCCATGAGAACATCTTTGGACTTGGCTACGTGCCTGGGCCAAGGTATGCAAATAATATAAAACTGCTTGCTGGAGAATAAACGGGGCCTTCAGCCTCGATAGCTGCTGGTCAACACATCATCTCTGAGTCGGCTAGCCACCATGCCGGAGCTGGCCTCCGGCACCATGCCTATGGTATAATAATGATGTTCACCATGTTAAGTGGACACATTTCTAGAGGTCTCTTCCTTTGGCAGAAACTGTTTGCAATTGCTAGAGTAATGACTATCTCTGTCAGAGTAACCCCTGACAGAAGACAGTGGAGAGATAAAGCATGGCTTTCAGTGACTGCCATCAAGGAGATATGACAGAGCCTAGCGCTATGTCATTAGTTTAAGAATCTAAAAAGATGGTTAGGGAATTTGAAATAGATTTGAGAATTGAACTCTTTGTCCTGACTTTTAGTTTTTGGTTTTGGGGGGCCATACCCAACAGTGCTCAAGATTTTCACCTGGCTCTAAACTCAGATCACTCCTGGTGGAACTCAGAAGACCATATATGGTACTGGGGGTTGAACCCGAGTCGGCTGTGTGCAAGGCAAGCACTCAACCTGCAGCACCCTCTCTCTGTTGCTTGGATGTTCTATTGAGCAAAGAAAATCTACATTTTTTTCTTTGCATTCCTATAAGTTTTGAGATTTTAACAGCACATAAAAAAGGATAGTGTGACACTAGCTGCCATGGTTAAGTTGTTTATGGAGAGCTGAAATAAAAGAAAATTGGAATACCTTTATCAGGATAGTTATCATCTGTACACGCTGCTCATTAACACAGCCAAGATTTTAGTAATAATTTAGAGAATGATCCACCACCCATTATGTCCCTTTAATTTTATGTCGTGAAATAACTAGAAGCAAATATCTGAAGTCCTAGAAACAATCCTTTGAAGTATGTCACTATTTCTGCAAGTTTGGTAAGTCATTTATTCCCCTTTGTAAGTACATTTTTGAAACCTACCTTTCCTTCTCTGTTCACAACTCACCCCTCCCCACTAGTGTGCCTGCAAATTTCCAATCACCAGATAGCATCTAAAAAAATGGGGGAACATACATAAGCTCACTAACTGGCCATGATCCAAAGACTCATAAATAAATCTCTAAAGAGATAAACAAGCTGCAGAGATCCCTCCAGACCCTGGTCCAGGTTGAATATCATAGCTGGGGCACCCTAGAGGGAGACAGGTGAGCCCACCAGCTTCCCAAACAAAGCCCTAGCAGCTGAAAACCTCCATAATTCAGTTGCCATCATACTCACAGTTGAACTCCATAGGCTCAGGGTGAGCCTCATCCGGGAAAGAATCTGTTGAAAAACTCAAGTATGCAGCTTTTGTGTTTGAAATCTCCAGGCTCTCACGGAGTCAGGGATGGACTACCTCCCCCCACCTCCCTGTTCTTCTCAGAGCCTGGCAGTCATGCCCAAGAACTGCCTTTAGTGCCCTATAAGCTCATTAATTGACCATACTCATAAATAAATCTCAAAAGAGATCAACAAACTGCAGAGATGCTTCTGGAACTCAAAGTCACGATCCAGTTAAAAATTTAACTCCAGTTGTATCACCCCACTCAAAATCTTAGAATTCCTGCATTGTCAGCCACAAATGTGGTCTCGGGACATCTAAAGGTACACCTCTGGGCAGAAAATGGCGGTGGCAGCAACATCCACGTGGCGAGAGCCACCCTCTAAGACTCCCAACCCAGAGGTATGAATTTTGCAGTTTTGTGGATTATAGGCGATCATGGGAAGTGGGCGTTACTGGCACGCCCTCGGCCTAGATAAGATCTGGAGCTGCCAAGTGCGAAACGGACCCTCTGCTCCTAAAGACTATGATCCCAGAGGTCTTCTAACCTGTTTTGGTTCAATCATTTTATGACTGACTGAGACTTAAACCTGAAAGCTTTGTATTTTTTCATGGTGATTCAATAAAATAAAAACTTTAAAAAAAAAGATACACCTCTGATATACCAGGAGTATCACACCACATTGGATGTGATATAAACTAGAAGGCAACCAATCTCAATTAAGAAAGCATTAACACACAAGGTTTACCCTGTAGCAACATGTTAGTAATCTCTAATACAAAGGCTTAATGGCTCCAGCATGAGACACCTCAATCTTCACATACTTCCTTTTAAAGAAATATTTCTGATCATTTTTAGCAAATTATTCATGACTAACAATATAAAATAAATAATTTAGGACCTAGTATTGGTGCAAGCTTGAATGGTGGTTGGGAAAATTGGAAGTAATGGTGGTGGGAAGGTGTAATGGTGGTGGGACTTGTGTTGGAATATTGAATGTAATAAATCGTCGTGAAGAACTTTACAAAAATAAAATAAAACTTAAAAAATGAAATGGCTCTTCTCCAGGCTGTTCCACACGGGGCACCCTAGAGGGGAGTAGGTGAGAGAGTGAGAGCCCTCCCCGCCCCAAGGGACCCAGCTCCAGCAGCCAAAAACCTCCACAACCCAACTACCGCTATGCGAAGACCACTCCTCACGTGCTTGGGCCGAGCCTCACATATGAATGAACATATTCCTGGACACATCATAAAACACTCCCTACCCATTCTCCATAATTTCCGCACCACAGTTGATGGTGTTCAGATAGTAGACAGCAAATCATAGAGGGAACTATATGTATATGTGTATATATATATGCATTTATACATATTTTCAGATATATATATATATCAAAGCTCACATCACCCAAACTTTAACATGTTAGTGAGATCCTAAAGAATGTCTTAATGGCTCCAGCCAAAATAGAACAAACTTCACACTGTTTCCTATATGAACACTTTCATGTAAGCATGTTCAGCAGTTCTTCATAACAGACAATACAAAATATTTTGTTTTGGTTGTGTTTTGGGACAGTGATTGGGGTTGGGGATGGAAACCTCTCCAGTTTGGTGTTGGGAAGGTGTATGGTGGTGGGACTGCTGTTTGAATATTGAATGCAATCAAACATTGTGAACTAACTTATAAAATTAAAAATAAAAAAAAGTAGTGTGGAGTTCATGCCCAATTAAATCAGCTTAATCAATGGCTGAATAAATAGCAGTGATCCTACTTTATAAAATAAATAAATAAATAAATAAAATGGGGGGCATGCCTGGAGGTGCTCAGGGCTTACTCCTGGATCTGTGCTCAGGAGTCTATGTGGAATACTTGGGATTAAACCTGGGTTATGCCTACAAGACAAATGCCCTATCACCTATACTATTGATCCTCAGCATGAAAATATTTTTAGGTAACAGAAATAATACTGCTTTAAATTAGCTTCTACACTACACTCACATATAAATTTATCCAGTTATTTTAGATTATTTTATGCATAAGCTTCGTTTTACTTTTACAGTTCGGGGAACTTATTTAGGATACAACCCTCCCCCACCGCCATTACAATAGCTCAGTATGTTTGTTTGTTCTTGTTTGAGGGCGCCATACACAGTGATCTTCAGGTCTTACTCCTGACTTTGTGCTTAGGGAGTGCAAGGGGCTAGGGTTCAGAGGACCACATTCGGTGCTAGCAATCAAACCTCTGTGCACTAGTGCAACACAAGCACTTTGCCTGCCTTACCATCTCTCCAGCCTTGTCTGTATCAGTCAATTCCAAAGTCATATTTTACAGGGGTACATTTTTTTTTTCATTTCTCGGAGCATATTCACATGATTTGGCTTTAACTTGTTTTATTTCATGCTATTCTTCTATATTCCTGTAATTATTTTGTTTGGGACACCCATTGAACTTTAAAATATGAGGTTATGTATGTGCCTTTGTGATATGTGCCTTTAGTATTTAGCAAAGATATTGCCGTGTTGTAATTGCTTAAAAGATTAAAAACCACCTTTCTTATGGGAAAAGAAGAAAAGCAAGGTGTACTGCTGTGGAATGTTTTCTGGAGCTGAGTGGTAGAAGTTAAGTTAAAAAGATTAGAAAAACAAATGATTTAGTTTTTCTCTCTAAAGAGTATTCATTATGAAATATAAGGTTTACAGTGTAGTTCTTATGGAACAGAAACTGATTTGACACATTTTCTCTTTTGCTTACTAATTGGTTTGTGAATTTTGTAGAGAGAGATGATTTTAAGTTTGTGAATTTTATGGAGAGAGATGATTTTAAATGACATAAAATCACTATAAAATAACGCTCAATAATATTCTGGTGGAATATAATGCTAAGAAAACCATTCTGGTGTGCATGCTGGCAACATTCATGATGGAGATAAAGAATTACAGAATTGTTAAGGTGACACACAACTGCTGTTTACTGATATGTCAGAAGGATTGTAGATATGCATAATATCTCTTTGCACAAAGGCAGAATCCTGGAGAATATTATTGCTTTTTCTATGGCCCAGGCAACCATGTGAAAGGTAATAAGGTGGTTTGTCCCATAGTAAATTAACTCAGTAAGGAAGCACTCTTGCTTCTTGGGGGAAGATACTTTATGAAATAAGATTGAAGATAATATTCTGACTATGTGAATGGAAATCATGAAGTTCTTCTAAGAGCCTTAACTTTAAGTCAAGTGTTTATGGTGTCATGATACTATCTGAACATTGAGTTAATATTCAAATTGTATCAGATCTTTGATTTTTTGGGTTTCTCCATCAATTTTCCCCTGAATTTGATTTAACCCATGGTCTGACTAACTTTATTCAGCATTATACTCACTAGATATATCGAGTTAGCTGCAAATTCTATGATTTCATCTTATAGCCAAATAATATTCCATTATGTATATGTACAACAGCTTTTTTATGCAGAAGCATCTGTTTTGGGGCCTTCGAGGTGTTTTCAGATTTTGGCTATTTTCAATAATAACATAGAGGTGAAAGTGTCTTTTTTGAATGAAGATTTTGGGCCTTTGGGGTATATGTGTAGGTGTGGAATTGCTGAGTCACATTGAAAATCAACTCCTAAGTTTTTTTGTGAGTGCCTATATTGTTTTTCAGAATGGCTGATCCAGTCCACTTTCCCACCAGCAGTGAACAAGGATGCTTTTTTCACCACATCCACACCAACACCGGTGGTTTTTGGTCTTGATGATGTGAGATGATATTTCATTGTTGTTTTGTTTGCATTTCTCTGATCATAAGGGTGATCATATATTTTTTCATATACCTTTTGGCCTTTTGTGTGTCTTCTTTGAGGAAGTTTCTGTGTATCTCTGCAGCATCTCCACTTTCCCCACCACATTTATTGGTGGGTTGATTGCCTTGTTTCATATAAAGTTCTACCAATGCTTTATATTAACCCTTTAACTGATGAATGGTGGGCAGATATTCTCTCCCAGTCTGTGAGATATATATATACATATATATATACACATGTATATGCATATATATTTTTTACTGGTCATTCTTTTTTAATGCAGAAGTTTTCTTAGTTTGACGTAGTTCATTCATCTTTCTTTGCTAATGTTGACCAATGGCATAGTGGCATTAAATTATTGAAAATATAAAAAAAATTATGAGACACTGCTAAAAGAAATAAAAGAGAACACAAGGAAATGGAACTGCACCCCCTATTCATGGATGGAAAGGATCAATAATGTCATAATGGAAGTCTCCCACCCAAAGAATTATACAAACTCAGTGAAATCCCTATAAAAATAACCCTAATATTGTTTTTAAAGACATAGACCAAACACTGTTGAAATTTATAAGGATTAATAGATCCCTGTAAATAACCAGAGCAATCCTAACAATGTGTTTTTGTTTGTTTTGGAACACATCTGATGGTGCTTACTGTGCACTCAGGATCACTTTCATTGGGCTTGGGGGCCATATGGGATACTGGGGATTGAACCCAAATTGGGTGCTTGCAAGGCAAGCCCTGCCCACTGTACTATTTGCTCCAGCCCAATCCAAGAAAAAGACGAGAGGCCTCTCACTCCCAATTTCAAACTATACTGTAGAGCTATAGTTATCAAAACAGTATGGTACTGTTCTAAGGCCAGGTTCTCAGATCAATGGAATAGAATAAACAATCCAGAGACATATCCTCGGATTTATGGGCAGTTAGACTTACCTCAACAAAGGACGTAAGAGCATGAAGTGGAGAAAAGAAACAGCTTCAATAAATGGTGTTGGAAAAATGGTTGCTCACATGAATATAAATGAACTCAGATTCTTTTCCAACACCATGTACAAAAGTCAAATAAAACTGGATTAAATATCACAATATCAGACCTGATTCCATAACTTATATTGAGGAAAATATAAATATAACACTTCATGATAGTTAACCTTTTTCCCTCTACAATTCTTTCACCTGGTGGATGTGGTCCCCTCACTTTACAGAGGTCAGTCTCTAGTTCATCTTGATTTCAAATGTTCATCACATTTAAAACTTACCTTTGCAGAAGTATATTAACCAGTGTTTGGTAAACAACTAATTACCTTTATGTAGCCTAATTGACATGTAAAGTAACCATTATACTGCAAAATGTAAAGAAAAATATAAAGCAAAAGTAATAAGACAGAGAGGTCTGAAGAATATGACTAAAGTACAGAAGTATAAAATTATGGGCTGACCTGTCACCCAAACAGAATGACAAGAGCAAAACTGTGATAACTACTAAAATTCCCAGTATATGGTGATGAGTTTTTGTGTTGATGCTTGAAATGTAATTCATCCTCTTTTCAAGACCAGGTATCCAATTGATTAGAGTGAAAAAAAAAGCAAATAAATTATCTAAAATAAGTCCTAAATTTTTAAATATTAAAACACATTTGTTCCTCTAATCTAACATTTCAATTAATGTAGAATTTTTTAGTTTTTCATTTGTCTCTTGAAGACCTATCTTCTTGACTATTTCCAGTTTGGACATATAATTCCCTTATGGACAGATTTTTAAATAATTTTTAGAATATTCTCCACTTGTTGGGAGAACAGTGCTATCATGGCTAAAAGAAATATGTAGTCATACTTCTTGGCTATAATCCAGGGAATAACATTTGTTAGTATTGGAACTATTATTAGTATCGTATAACCATCCAGAATCTCTATAAATGTCATGTGTAATATAGAAATAATAATGCCTACTTTCTGGCAAATGTCATTATAATTGTTTAAGAGAGTAAAAGGAAATCCCAATATATTGTCTATAGATCAATGTATATCAAGAAATATTGTTAAAATATCAACATGGCTTTGTAATATTGTTAATAATATATTGGTAACCCAATTTTTTTTTTGATTTTTGGGTCACACCCAGCGATGCTCAGGGGTTACTCCTGCCTTTGCACTCAGGAATTACTCCTGGCGGTGCTTGGGGGACCATATGGGATGCCGGGGATCGAACCCGGGTCGGCCACGTGCAAGGCAAATGCCCTACCCGCTGTGCTATCGCTCCGGCCCCAGGTAACCCAAATTTTTAAAAAAAATTGATAAAAATGTCGCTCACCCAGTTGTTTCATAGGGCAGGATTAGAAGTAATCCCTCTTAAAAGAAACACTTTCATAATTTTCCATCTTTTTGTTCCAGACATATTCAATTTATTGAGCTATTATTCACGAGGAGGATCCAAACCTTTATTATTCTACTCCCTTCCTTCTGATAGCTGCATTTGCAATGCCCTTCTCAAATGTTTTTCCTGAAACTTAAAGCCTTCCCAGGTATAGTTTGTTCAGAAGAGAGGATTCAGAAATCTAGTTTATTTCCTTGAAAATACACTTTAGTTTATTTGGAATTATAGACATGGTTTGGCTTTTTCTGCAAATTGATGACTCCATGAAATGCTATCAACTAACACTTAAATCTTTCCACATGATAGATTCCCCAGGCCGAGTGTTTTACTCGAACCCAACAGTACTTGCTGTAGAGTTGATGTGTTCAAACCAGAGCCTTGAGTTTACTTCAGACAATGGGCATCATATAGAAATATGAAGCATTACTTATTAGATGAACCTTTTGCTAATGGTTGTTGAGGGTCCATGTCTTTACCAACTCTAATAACATATTAAACTTTGCTCCACTTGGTGGCAGTCATGGTTTGGTAAATAAACTTCAACGTCTTCACCTAAAGCATTTGAAAACTTATCTATGAATATAGGTCAAGTTTAAGTCCTTCAGAATACCATCAGCACCACCCACCCCATTCTCCTTCGGGGTAGGGCTTTTAGAGTAGGGAAATTCTCTAGTTCCTCTACAACATGTTTCTGACTTCGCTCTCTTGAACAAAAGAATAGTTTGAAACACTTTTTCACATTTCTGCCAAACAATCTTTCGAATTTAGAATCCCCCTCCCCAAGGAAACGGTCTGTTTTACATGAATAACTATTCATAAATTGCACATACTGCCCAAAGATGGTCACTAACTTCATTGTTCTTGTTTTTTTTTTTTTTTTTTTTTTTTTTTTGCTTTTTGGGTCACACCCAACGATGCTCAGGGGTTACTCCTGGCTTTGCACTCAGGAATTACTCCTGGCAGTGCTTGGAGGACCATATGGGATGCCGGGGATTGAACCCGGGTCGGCCGCGTGCAAGGCAAAAGCCCTACCCGCTGTGCTATCGCTACGGCCCCTCAGTGTTCTTCTAAGCAGAGAATGTGGGCTCAGGACAGCCTATGGCAGTCCAGGCAGTGAATGTTCAAGGTGAGTCAAAGACACAATTAACCACGAGAAGAGTCACTTTTTTTTTTTTTTTAAAGCCAGAACTAGTTTTCTCTTCACTTTCCAGCCTTTCTTGTAGATGGAGGGTAAGTATCAAGTTTTAAACAATTGAATCTGAAATCTGAATAGGAATGTCTTAAAAGTACTTAAGATGTCTGATCTTAAGTACTTTTGTTTTAGATGTATATTTTTTAAGTGTTTATATTTTAATGTATTTTTTACTATATTTTGGGGAGCAGAAAAACATTAAGATGACTGTATAATGGTTTGGGATCGGAACTGACTACCAGTATCCAGCTTTTCAGAAATACCAACTTTAAGAGGTTATTTGAAGGAGAAGTGAACTTATTCTGTTTGCTACTTAATATGGTTCTGGGCTTACTCAATATTAGCATTTAAGCCAACCAAACGAATATAGCTTGGATTTGTTATATGATTACCATACAAAAAGGTTTTTTAGTCTACGCTTAAAAAGCTTTAATAATGGAGCAAAAACTCAATTAAGTTACTTGTTTAGCCAATTCAGAACTGTGAGTATAAAAAGCGTTATCTTTGTTGAACTGAAATGTTTCCCTGAACAACTTTCTCAAAAACTCTATCCTTTCAAAAAGCACTTTTAATATTTTTCACAGTGACTAAGTCTGTTTTCTGTTTCCTAAATAATGTCTTTGTCTTATCAACCTATTTTTATAAAACATCCATATCAAGTCCAGATACAGCGAATGTGACTGTGTATGCATCTCCATGATGTTACAGTTCACACAATTTAATGGGCAGCACACCCCGAGATACTGTGAGGTAATAGGCAGACCAACTGTGAGAAGAACTCAGATATGTGCTATAAACACGTCTGTCTCTGACTCGAGTTATGGAAGCACTGTCTCAACTTCTTTATTCAAAATTTTATTTTAAAGGCAGTTTTCCATTATCTCTCCACATCCAACATAAAATAGCCATATCACTAAATGTGGAAAATAACTACATGTTGTGAAAAAAACACACTGATATTAAAGGACATCTTTATAAGTAAATTTTATTAGAGGAGTAAAAACAGACTTGTCCAGAGGGAGGAGAATGCACCATAAAATAAAAGAAGCAAAATAAAGGAATGACATGCCCTAAAACCAAATATATATTTTTTTAATTCAGCTGAATATTTTAAATGTGTATCCTAATGCTCTTGCCTTCTTTAAGACTATTGAGCCACAACTTTGGAAGTTTCAGGTGGAGTGGTTTAAGTTAGGCCCAGTTTTGTGGATAGCAAGACATAGATCAAGATGTAGATTCCAGTCTGGTTTTCATTGTCAGCTGAATGATCTTCACTTCAGGCAGTGAATCTAGCCATTAGCGTTAACTTTGTTCTGAATGGCTTTAGTAAAAACGGTCTTTGAGCTTTAAAAAGTTGGTACAAGTCTCAGCAAAAAATTACTCTTACCATTATTTTATTGTAGTCCTTAATCTTAATCTTAGGGGGTCCATATCTTATTAATATCTTATTGAATATTATTTCATCCTAATATGTTCTCCAAGCATTGGATTCTCGTAATACCCAGATGCAACTAAAATATTATTTGAGATACATGCAATTTTTCTTCTTCACACACATAATTGCGTAGCCAGACAAGGTTTCTCTACGGCACCTCTGCATGCTTGAATCATTGTCCACATCTGAGACATGAATTAATATCTCCTTCTACCTGAACTTTTAAGTCTGTCTTCCAAATGTCTAGGACACATTAATCATTACTCTCAGTCTTCAATTTCATGGCTATCAAAATTCTATGATGACAAAATTACTCTCTCCCCAGGTTGCCATCACTTCTTTCTTGCCAACTTCCTTCTTTCATTGGTATGAAGTCATGAGAAATGAATTAATGAATAATTCAGTAGCTTCTTTTTCCCACAAAGATCCTTTGATTATTTCCCTATAGAGATACACATTGTTTTTATATGTTTTATTTTCAAACTAGAATAATAGACTATGTGTTTTTTTCTTAATTATTCTATTGCTTTTAAGCATCTTAAAGTAATTCAAGGGCATTCATAACTATTTATATGAAGTCTCTGGATATAATGTCTGGTTGAACATATTTCCTAAGCTTGGAAAAATAAAACTTCAAATAAATTGGAAGTGTCAGTAGATTTCTGGATGTATACTATACTTTAATTAATTAATTAATTTCAATACTTTAATTATGCTTTAATTTTAATTATACATTAATCAAAAGTATACTTTAATTTTATACTTTAATCTCTAATTAATTAATAGATTTCTGCTTAGTCAGTTTTGTATTCTTAATTAAGAGAGTATTACTAGTTCTAGTACTAGTATTCCCTTGCTATACAAAATGTTTAAGGAATATTCCCATAATAAGAACAAAGTTTTGGTCTATTTATTGTTGTTTTTGGTTTGGGGGCAACACCAGGTTGTGGTCAGGGCTTACTCCTGGCTCTGTGCTCAGGGATTACTCCTGGAAGGACTCAGAAAATCATAAGGGGTGTCAAGAATGGAATCCACATTAGCAGCATGCAAAGCTAAAGATCTATTCACTGCACTCTTTCCTGACTTACTTTTCAGTCTTGAATCTTCCATAAGCAGTGAATTAGCTATGGTTACAAATGATAGATGACACAGTCAGATTGTGCTCTGTTCAAACCAATGTATTCTTACTCAGATTTAACTCTTTCCAAGATTTCCTTCAACTATTTATTTTTCACATATTCTTGCCCACCTCACCTTGTCCTGGATAAGCAATATTTTTATCGGTTATCATACTCATGCTGTCATAAAAATACCTAAAGAAGAAGTCTGTTCGGTTTTATTTTTACTGATGCAGATGTGTGATCAAATTTGCTTGAAAACTACTGTCTTAGTTATTGCTCCACTGATAGTATTTCTTGGGAGGGACCTAAGGGAAGGAAGTATGCTTGGTCATTAATCTCTCAATTCTGTCTTCTCTCTGTGCTTTGCATCGCAATCATAATAGTTTTGCCATCCTATTTTGTAAAATTTAATTGGACATTTACTTGCCTTTCTAGGTCATTGTTGTTTCAACCAAATGCAACCAAAGGGAATATTGAAGATCTTGAAAATCTTTCTTCCCTTTCTTTTGTATTGTGAAAACAATGTGATATTCTTTGTGCTTTCACATTTCCTGTGTCTTCTCCTAAAATGTATCCTTTAGTTATAGTTTTTCCAGGATTTCCTTTGCCATGCTCTAACATCATTAGAGAACCATTTCCTGGCATTTGATAAAAAGCGGTTATATTTCAGATACAAAAAAAAAGTCATTGACAATTGAATAATCTTACAAAATTTTCTTTTCCTCCATTTCTTCTTATGTTAGCCAGTTAAGCCTTAGTCAACAGGTCAAGCCTCACAATTTCTATTCTCCTTACCCTAAAAGAATTCTGTACTCAATTAGGCATAAATCATTACATAGTCCATACTCCTAATACCTTCTATATTGATTTTCTTCTCTAATTTCAAATCTGCCATCACACAAATTCAAATTTTGTCTGTTTTTAACTAGATCGCTGGAATAACTTTCTAATGGATTTCATCCTCACTTTGTCATATGGGGCAGATTTATGGTTTTCAATTTCATCTGGGCCCTCAGCATTATTTGGCAATTCTTTTACTTCCCAGCGAAATGAATTTTGGTTTTATTGCCCTGACCTATATGCTAGTCTGAGCTTGAGTCTCTCTCAGTGAATACAGGTGATTTGGAGGTATTCTAGCCGGGTTGTTTTGCAAATAACTATATAAGAATTTATAAGCCTTTGACTATGGATCAAAACTTATTCCCTAATCATGATGTTTGCTCACATGTTTTTATTTTTACTACTTTTAAGACACTTAGATTTGTTCTCCTGTCCAATACCAATATTCTTGTCCAGAGAGTGGTTCCTAGATATTGGGATATTGGAATAATTTGGCCATGTCTCTAGGGTATGAAGAAAATTCACTTTATTACCTGAGCTCTAAAGCGTCATCTGTGTCCAAATCCTGAACTCCAAATGTTTCTGACCGTTGATTATTTGTCGTATGCTCACTCTCCTTTAATCAAAGTCATAAATGAAGCTAAGTAGACCTCTGTTAACCTTTCTAGATTTTTTTGTTTATGATATTTATTCATCTTTGCTCAGCCAAAACTTCTCATATATTTAACATATAAAATATAGAAGATGGTCTTCATTGTGACGAAGTAGATGCCGAGAGAGGAAAAGAGTGTAGAAAGAGGGAACATAGTGTAAATCCTAAAATAGAAGTAAAGAGCAAAATATATAACCCGAATTTATCTTGTTGTGAACTTCTGTAGACTTATTTTTAGTACTAGGAGACATCCTATTTTAGGACTCCTTACCCATTTTAAGTTTAATACATCATTCTTTCTACTTCTCAGTGATACTATTGCTTCCCTCTTCAGAGAGAAAAATCCAGTTTTTCAGTGAGTATTTCAACAAGTATTCACTAAAAGCCTGAAACAAAAAGAACTGCAAGCTAGTTCTATGGTTTTAATATGAGGCCCATTACATCTCAAAAAAAAAAGGGTTCTAGAGCTTTTATTACTAAGAAATAAGTAAAATTAAATGTGAACAATGTTGTAAAAGTTCTGGTAGAATAGTAGAGGCTCCATTCACATTTAATTTTACAGGAAAGAGAGGAAACTTTGCTAGGGATGAAAGTCAAAGTTGCATAAAGGAATGGAGACTTAAATAGGTTATAGTCAATTTCATATATATATATTGTGATTTTTACTACATAAACAGAAATGTGCTGAGAATTAAATATTATAAAACATGAGAAACCTGTAGCATTTAAAATACAAAGCATATGATTTTGTACACATGTGTATATGCAAGCATATTTGTGTAAGTGTGTGTGCAAGAGCATATGTGTTGTGTGTGTGTGAATGAGAGAGAGCGAGAGAGAGCAGGGGTGTGGTACACAGACAGCAGAGAAGAAGAAATCATTCTTGGCTTCTTGTGAAAAGAAATTTTTGTCTGTGTGCTCTTATCCTAACCATGGTATGGATGATCCTGTCATATAAACATAATTTGATCCAAACTTTTCCTCATTTATGCAATATGGGACTCTATAATAAAGTTTTACATGTTCACATGGTTTCCATTATACCATAACTATTCTTATTATGTTGATATTAAAGCTTTCATAGATTAAAATAAAATACTATGATAAAAAAAACTGTGAGAAGAATGAAGGAGATTGTCTTAAGTCAGTGTTATTCAACTGGGGGCTAGTAAAAATTGCACAAATGGAGTCTCTGGCCCGAGACTCAGGAGACAGCCAGCAGGACAGTGGGCCATCAGGAGGAGACAGTGCAAGGGCAGCCACGATTAGAAAAATGTTGAGGAACAGTGGTTTAATAAAAAGGTCTTGATCTTGGAATTTAGAGCAGTTCACTGTTAAGGAGAGAGGGGAGAATAATAGTTGAGTTGGATCCAGTGTACTCCAAGTTTCCTGAAGCCATGCTATTATCCTGTAGGAAACCCTGTGGAACTATCTTTCTAGAGTAGACAATATTAGTAGGCCCCCTCTGTGCCTTGAGAGAATTTTGCAGTTGAATCTCCGGTCACAGTTCTGCAAACCTTCGATCACGCTTGTGAGCGTTGGTCTTCTTCAGGATTCGGTATTCACACTAGAATGTCCATGATTGACAACAGCTCAGCGAGATTCTATTTCCAGTTTTTATTTGGCACAGGAAAGGGTCTTCTTTTTAAAATTCTCCCTGATCTCTTGCTGAAGTCATGGATTTCAATAAAGGAAGGACTTGCAGATTTTAGGCTGATGCTTTTGAAGTATAATTCCTCTCATGCCTGCTTGAAACTCCACTGCAGTAGGGTCTGATATCATTGTTTACTGTGAAACTTAGTTCTGGATTTAGTCAATCAGAAATTCTCTAAGATTAGAGGAATAAAATGGTTTAATATAGAACGGAGGGATTGTGTGTGGGATGGGGTGGGAAGGTGTAGAGAGTTTGAATGAAGTTCATGAATGCCTGAAACCAGCTACTGGCAGCATAATCTAGAAGCACAAGAATTGCCCAGCATTGGTTAATAAATAATTACAATTTCTGGAAACCATCCTCCAAGTTCTATTAGTTAACAAAGAAGAAAGAGATTAGGGGAAAGTCTAAGAAGTCCCTGTGAGTGGCTATCATGAACTTCTGAGAGAAAGACAAATTTCCCATACATAGCTGTACGAAGTCCTCTTATACTAAACTCTAACCCGGAAGCATAAAGCAAAAGGTACTCTGGGAAATGTAGTTCCTATTTCTCCACAATGTAGAGGGGCTTTAAGAGAGGGTGCTGTTAATGAATAATAGGCAGCTAATGGTACCACAGATATGATTCCAGTATCCTGATGAGAACTTAATATTTTCTGAGTGACCTTTGCTACTCAATCATAAAAGTACTGAAATCTGTAGGATGTGGAGGTAAAAATTTTTTTATATTTTCTCACCAAATTCTAAATATTTCAAAAAATGACCAATAGCGGTATTTGAATCACTAGTAGGGATTTTCGTTTTTTTCATGATGTAAAAACTGAAACACCAAAAAATTATTCTGTTAAAATATTATCTATCTAGCAAATTATCTATGAAATATTACTTATCTAACTAAAAAGTTATCTTGTCTTATTATTTTTATTTGCTTGACAATGTGCTGAAACTATGATTCCACTCATTGCTAATTTATTGTGGTAAAACTGCAATTCCTCACCTATAAGATTCAAATAAAGCACTGCTTTTGATTTTTCTGAGAATGTGTATCTATTTCCATATATGCCTGTAGATATGTATGTGTTCAGAGCCCTATATGTGTGTAGATATGTGTTTGTGCACATTACGTTCTTATATCTTATATAACTAGTGATGATCCTGCTTTCCAAATTGCTAGCTAATTATAGCAATGAAATTTTTTCATTTAGAACAATTCATCTAAAATAAACACTGCTGTTTTCTATGTTCCCAAGCCAAACCTAATCCCTTAAACTAGTCAAAATGCCTTGTTTTTAATACTCTCAGTATTCCCAGTGATAGAGAAGTGGTATTTTTCTTATAAAAATTCTGCCTTTGGGGCATCAATGTTTTTCAGCATTAAATAAGACAAAATTGATTTGGTGAAAGCAGTCTGTGTGTGTGTGTGTGTGTTTGTGTGTGTGTGTGTGTGTGTGTGTGTGTGTGTGTAGGCCTCTGTAAGAACCTTTTTTTTTTTAATTAAATGTCAAATCCAGCTTGGCACTGAAAACAGTGCCTGCTTGATGTTTAAGGAAAAGCTGTCAGCTTTTCTCTCTCCCTGTCAGATCACCGACTGCCTCGCCATGACAAGTTTAGGCTCAGGGATCACTATTGGGTACAACATCCTATCACAAATGGCTCAGTACTGTGTGACTTGGAGGGGAATTCTGAGACAACCTATTTGTCTGCAGGAGATTGAGTTTTATACTTTTGATGATCTACAGTTACCTTCGGTACTTTTCTTGCAGATATAACCTTAAGTGAGGAGTCCTCCTCAGAGTCAGGCATCAGAAGGGAAGCTGAGATCCTCCCAACCAGTAATTCCTTTGAGTTTAAGTGTCTGATGATTGTGGTGTATGTAAAACTTTTATTCTGCTTACCAGGAACTGGAGCAATAACACAGCAGGTAGGGTATTTGCCTTCCACACAGCCAATCCAGGTTCGATTCTTCTGTCCCTCTCGGAGAGCCCGACAAGCTACTTCGAGTATCCCGCCTGCTCGGCAGAGCCTGGCAAGCTACCTGTGCTGTATTTGATATGCCAAAAGCAGTAACGACAAGTCTCACAATGGAGACGTTACTGGTGCCCGTCCGAGCAAATCAATGAACAATGGGATGACAGTGCTACAGTGCTACCATGACAATATTTTATGCGGATGCTGTTACAGATTTGGAAAATGTCAAACCTGAGTGTCGTTGATAATCAAGACACTTAAACTGTTTCCTCTGTTCCTTACAACAACTCATCTGTGATGATAGGTCTTTATGAGATTCTGCCTTTTCCCTCCCATGGAGAAGAAATCAAATTTTCTGTAGTTAAGTGATGCTTTCTACTCCCCCCAACCAAAACAAGAAAAAGAAAAAGAAAAACCTAAAAGAGACAAAATTCCGCATTTTCCCTACTGAAGAATTAAAAAGGGAATAAACAATGCAACCCTAAATACAGCAAGGAGAAAAATAAAACTTGCAGCTACAATGAGCAGCTACAGATGCAACGTGGGGTGGGGAGATGGAGCGGTGGCTTCAGGGCTGAGTGCAGCGATGAAGGCTTATGATGTGCATGCAGCCAAGTCCAGCTTGGTCCCCAGCATCAGCAAAGCCCTGCTGGGTGCCATCCTGGAACTCCTGGAGCACTGCTGGGGTGGCCCAGTTAATCCCTAGCACTCCCTGGCTCAAGCAGAACCTCAGGCTTAAGTTCTTGCACTAAACCACTTGCCTGGTCAGTTGAGAATCAGGGCAAGGGCTCCCAACTCCCAGGACCTCCTGAGCATGAAGGCAGAGGGGGGATTCAATTATTTCCTGAGGCAGTGCCTGGCAGCACGTGGAAGCAGGGTCCAAGTTTAGCAGTGGGGTCCAATGTTAAGCTCAAGTAAACTCTTGCTGTATTATTGTAGCTTCCCCAGACTTTCTTTATCTGTTCTGCTTCTTTCCCCGCATTCTTTCCTTGCTTGGTTGCGGTGGTTTAGGGGTTGCCAGGAACTGGGGGTCACACACCTGCTCACGGTGCTTACACACTAGGCCACAATGCGCACTTGGCCGGAGTTTCTCTTGGTTTTAATTGGCATAGTTGCTCTTTCCTTTATCCTTATAGTTTTAGATGTTAAAGCATCTCTTTCAAGTAAAAAAAAGTGTATTTACTGTCACTGTCACTGTCATCCCCTTGCTTATCAATTTGCTCGAGCAGGCACCAGTAATGTCTCCATTGTGAGACTTGTTGCTACTGTTTTTGTCCTATCAAATATGCCACCGGTAGCTTGCCAGGCTCTGTTCTATTTACATGTAATATAATTGATGATTTGGATTATGATTTGGCATCAAAGTTCTAATTTTGTCCTTTCATACATGTTCTCTCTCTAACCCTCTCTCTTCTTTTCCCAAACCTCCCTCCCATTCCTCCATTCCTTCCCCATCATTATTTGGGTTTATTTTTACTTTTGAATTTAAACTTCTCCATTGCACCAATTTATTAGCTTTAGGTTGTTCTAATAATCATAATACAAATATTGAAGTGACATAATGACAAATCCCAGAAAACACAAGGATTTATTTCCATGCATCACTCTGTCCACATTTTGTCCCATTAATATTTTTGTTTGATTTTGGGACACACCTGACACCTGGCAGTCCTCAGAGCTGATCCTGGCACTGTCCTCCAGGATAATTCCTAGAAAGACTTGGGGAGCCACATGGGGTCCCAGGGATTCAACCTGTGCTGGGCTTCCGGAAGGAAAGCAGCCACCTCCTGGAACTATCTCCCTGGGCCCCGAATAATTCTTATATGTGTGAACCCCATCCTGAAGATTAAATGACTATTCCCAGAAAGTGTCCACATAAGAGGTGTGCATGGTGAGAAGAAGATAGTCATAGGGTCTAGGGCCCATGTCAATGGCCCCGATTGCCAAGACCACATCTAGCTCTATTTAGTTGTGTTTATTAAGTCTTGAAATAATATTTTCACAGCACAGCTCCGGCTTAGTAAGTTCTGTTCCTCAAACATTTGGGTTCCACTGCAAGTTCTCTAGTTGACAACCTTCATTTTAAACAGTCTGATTTTTCTGTCTCAAAAGGTTTAAGACATACAGTCTTTGATTTCCTGAAGTTTCACCATCATGTGTATCATATGTAATTCCTTTTATTCTCTTTGGGGTTAATTGAGTTCATTGGTATATGAAAATTGTGACATTATTTGTACAATATTCTCCATAATTATTTCTTTAAATATTGGCTTTTCAGGTGGGGGGATACTGGGTTCATCAGTGGTGGAGAATGGGCACTGGTGGAGGGGTGGGTTCTTGAACATTGTATGATGGAAACACAAGCACGAAAACGTGTAAATCTGTAACTGTACCCTCACAGTGATTCACTACTAAAAAATAAAATTGCTTTTACCCCTAAAACAAATAAATATTGACTTTTCTCCATTTCATCCATTTAACAATGTTGTATTATTTGCCACTTCACAAGTACTCCCCCGGGCAGTGCAGATATAGATCTGACAGAGACAGCTCAAAACGTTCCTGTCTTCATGTCACTTTCATTCTATGGGAGAAAGAAAATCTACAACTGTACAAACACATATGTTCCATAGCACTTCAAAGAGTAAGAATTATGAAGCAAACGTAAAATCAGAACAAGGACAGCATGTATCAGAGGCATTAATAGAATGTCTTCAATGAAGGCCTCAGTGAAGTGAAGTTTGAATAAGTGGGTGGCAGGGGAATGGAGTGAGATTAGACACCATGGTTTACAAAGTTGTTCATAATACATTTGTTACAGACTTTCAGTGTTCGAACAATGATTTCACCACCAGAGTTATCTTCCCTTCACTAATTCCCATTTTCCCAACACCCCCAAGCTGGCCACTTTAATATAAAACCTACGTGATCGTTTTATATTGCTTGTCATATCCAAATAGCTAACATTTTTATCAAAATTACTTCAGTAAAAGTAAATTAGTGAAAATTGCTATATTTTACCACAGGGTTAAGTAAATCCCTATCTGAGGATTTACTAAGCTGTTTGTTGCTAGTTGAGCTTTCTGTATTATGTTTTTGTTTGCTGGTTGGTTGCTTCTTCGTTACTTTCCCATCTAATGTGGTGTTCTCCTCCTGGAATGTCAGAACTGAAGAATATGGAGATGTTCCATGACTCAGAAACTTCAGGCTCTGTAGATTTGCTCCCATGAGTTTGCACAGCAGTGACTGTGGGTGGTGGACATGGCACCGGGGCTTCCAGGTATAAGGGGAGGGGGGTGGGGGCCATGGCCCACACTTCCAGAACACTCCAGAGTTTTCGGCCTGCACATCAGAGTACATGAAGCTTTTACAGTTTGGTGTCTCTGCAGAGATTATTGGTGAAGCTCTGGATTATTGGTGGTGGAAGCTGCAGGTGTGGGTATAACTGCTGAGGGATTTAGCTGCCCCATTCCAAAGGATGTTCCAGAGTTTTCGGCAAGGATATGGGTGTGTCCTTGAGTTTTAGTGGCGTGGCTTGTATCTCCTCAGAGATTTAGTTCATGAATCTGAAGGGCGGGGCTGCTGGGTGAGTACTCATGGTAGCTGCTGTGAGAGGTAGGAGTGGCGGCTGAATTATTTTCTTAGAGTCGAGAGGAGAGGAGCTTTGAGGAACGACTCACAAATGTACTAAGTAGAACAGTCCTGAGGAGAAAGAAGTCAAGTGTGTTTACAGATATTTCAAGATGCCAATCCAGTTCCTAGATATGCATTTCTTGACATCTTTCAAAAACGGCAAATGAAGATCCTCACAAATAGGAGAAGATGATGGAAGTTTTCATTTTCAATGAGGTATATTAAAGTGGCATTGCAGTGAAGTGCATTTAAGTGGAATACAAATGCATATTATGTTTATAATTCAATTTCTCTATTTCAATCAAATTCAAACACTAAGGTTAGCATATCAATCCAGAGGTTAGTTAGAAGTGATATCGTCTACATTCAGTGATATTGTGTACATTCACGGTCTTTGGAGTTGAGGCTAATAAAAATAGATCTAAATACTTCTAAAGAATTGTACTTGGGAAAATATTTTATTATCTTAAAAACTACTAAAGGACTGGAGCAATAGTTCATTGGCTAGGGTGTTTGCCTTGCATGCAGTTCACTCAGATTTGATCCCACACATTTTATATATAGTTCCCTGAACACTGAGCCAGGAGTAAGCCCTGAGTACTCCCAGCATAGCCCAGAAATACAACAAAAAAAAGTACTGGGTAAAAAAAAAATCTAAGTAGCAATCAAATTAGTAGTTTTATAGGGTCTTTGGGGAATAAAATGCAATATATTCTTTTAGATGGAGGTTGTTTAGTATGTCCCCCTTTTTTTAGTAATATGCATGTCCTATAATATAAGAGAGGATTTATGTATATTAATAATGATTCTTATTACTTTACTTAACCCCTTATCTTGCCAAATATCCCATCCTCAATTATTGTGTGTCCTGGTAATATTTGGGGAGCTTCTTCTGTATTTTTAATTTTTTCCTATGTACCTAGTTATCTTCAAAAGTTTCATATTATAATTTTATTTTTAAATTTTATTTTTGAGGAGTCACACTTGTCTGTTCTCCCAACACTATGCTCAAGGGAAATTACTCATGGTGATATGTGGTGATGCTTTGGGGACCATACGTCATGCAGGAGATAAACCAAACATAGCATTTTTAGTTGCCACCTGCAATGCCTAGTGTGCAAATTTCTTCAGATCCACTTGGATATTTTTATTTATCTTTTAAGTTGCAGTCATCCACTTTTACTTTAAATTGGAACATATTCTGGTTTTGATTTGTTATTTGCATGATCACTGAATAATTTTGAGCATATTTTCATGTGCAGATTTTCCATTTGTATGTTTTCTTGGAAAGTTACTCTCTTCACTTCCTTTACCGTTTTTAAATTCTTCATCATTCATTGAGTTATAACAATCCTTATACAGCAAGCACTTGGAATATAGATGAACCAAAGATGATCAGCACTTTTTTTCACTACAGATTCAAATTTATATTTGGGTTTTTGATCCAGTGTAAATCAATTTTGTATGAGGAGTCAGGTAGTTGCTTCATTGTTTATTGTGGCTTCATTCTTTGCATTGGGATCTCAGTTGCCTCAGCAC
This sequence comes from Sorex araneus, assembly GCF_027595985.1. Taxonomy (NCBI): domain Eukaryota; kingdom Metazoa; phylum Chordata; class Mammalia; order Eulipotyphla; family Soricidae; genus Sorex; species Sorex araneus. The sequence goes on along the minus strand of NC_073307.1, from coordinate 11,274,838 downwards.
CATTTGTTAAACGTATGACGATTTTTATAAAAAACAAATGTATTTTTGTCTTTCCCTCTTCTTATTACTGTGGCTTTATTTCTTATTAACATTTTCCCCCACATTTGTATGAAATGATTTCCCACCTAACTGGAATATTTCCAACTTTTTTAGTTTGTTTTCAGCACTGAAGTTAATGGTGGCTGTCAAACAAAACTTTGGTAGCATCCTCCTTTTGCTTAGACCTTTTAAATGAAGTGTCACAGATTTCAGATGAAGTTCACATGTCTTTATGCGGTATACAAGTTTCTCTTGTACTCTTACTGGGAAGCTGCAACTTTATTTTCAGTGTTTCAAATATGTCCCTCTCTATTTAGAGTTTCTTAGGTGCTGATGTTGAATCTTGGAAACCACTCAATCAGTGATCTGTAGTTCTAGCTGGGGCACAGATATAATTGCATCTTTCCCCTGGCTTGTCAGGTCAGTGATTTAAAATGGCCTCTCAAACTGGTGTTTACATTACAGAACATGCTATTGAGTGCAAATCAGATTTTAAGTTACTATTTACTGTGTTGAATTATATTTTTACATTAAACAAAGTCAACAAAATTTAACTCGGGCCGAATTTTGTAAAGGCATGACACTGTGTGCTGCAGATGTAGGTGTCTTGATGTGTATTGGTTATTTAATAAAAAATAATATTGCTGAGATAATTTATTGTGCAATTTTGCATGCTAGGTTGAATGCATAGAACATTATGATCAATAGCATTGATACAGTTACAAATTTATAGTATAAAAAGTTCTATAGGAGTCTCTGGAACACATTTAATTATTTTTGTTAGAAAACAAGTCCCTTATTTAAAACTTTGTATACATATGCTTTCTTGTGAATTCTAATTTCATAAAAATAAAATATGGCTCATGTGTGATGGAAAACAAACCATACAAAAAAAAAGAAAGAGTCTTTACAGTCAGTTCCATTCAATTCTGCAAAGTTCTGTTATTTTCTCTCTATATAGATCCTATTCTATGTGCTGGAAATATATAAGCCTTACTTTGAATCAGGCTAGAGAAATGTTACATTAGGTATTTGATCTATTAGGAGAGAGCAAGACAGAACTATATAATTTTAATATATTATGGAAGATGGTATGAATTTATTTGTAGACATAATAGGTTAAAGAAACATGACTCTAAAATAGACAACAGTGAGTGGAAAAACAATTATTTTGAGCAATAGGTCAGTATTAAACAAAAATAAAACAAAATAACATTTTTGAGGATTTTAGTTTTTCCTTCAATACTTAGCACCTTATAACCTTATAGAAATAACTTCTATAGATGTTTCAAAGGCTATAAATTATAGATGTTTCAAAGGCTGTAGGTTAACAGCATTGCAGAAAATCTCAATAGCATTGTTCAGCAATTAGATCTCATAATTCTTTACTATGTATATTAATATTCAGCAAAGCCCTATGTTACAGTCTGACTGTTTTTCTTTCATTTTAAACATTTTATGCCATGGGGTAGAAATTAACTAAAAAATGAATGATGATGAAACTTTAATAGCTTTTAGTAGTTTAAGGCTATTCAAATAATTATAGAGAGGAAATTTTCTGGGGGGAAAAGTTCACACTGAAAAGTTTTAATTGTTGTAAAATATTATTTTTCTTCTGATGGATTTTATCATATTTAAAGGTATTTTTCATATTTTAATCTATTTTTCCATTTTTATTGAGGTGGAATAATTTTCTATAATGTTAATGTTTCATGCACACACCAACCCATGCCTGCACCACACCACCACCAGTGTCCACTTCCCATATCTACGACACTGGGTGGTATTGTCCCTGGATCTGACACCTGGTCACAGTGTTTGCAGAGTTTTCTGCCAGGGTCCTCATTGATAAGTGCTGATATCACTTGGAAATGATAGGAATTGTTCTTTTTTTTTCCCAGAAAATTCTGGGCTTAGGATTGGCTGGGAGGTAAAGCACCTCCTTTCAGGTCTGAGGAAAATTCAGTCCCCCTTGACTGACTGAGAGCCCCACCACACCCCCTGAGGCTCTGCCCTCTACATTTGAGGGCAACAACAATGTGAGTGATGTCCAGCACACACCTACATTTTGGTGGCACCCAATGAGGACCCCGGCAGAAAAATCTACAAACACTGTGACCAGGCGTCAGATCCAGGGATAATACCACCCAGTGTCTCAGGCTGCAACCCAGTGTGTGCCACACCTAGTCACATGAGAACCACCTCAGGGTGGCAAGGGAAGATGAAAGTATAACTAAAATAATAAATCCACAAAAGAATGTGCTATCGCTTCTGCCATCCTAATCTGAGGCACTCATTTTCCTTGGGGTATTACTTGTGTATCTAACGCCTTCTATGTGAATGTTCATAGGGACTTTTAGTTGTAAGATTCCAGAGCAATCACTTGTTCACTGGTATCACTTATCATCCAGTTGATATTTGATTTGCTCATGCAGGCGCCAGTAACAAACCATTTGTCGCTGTTGCATGCTAGTGTAACCCAATGGTATCTGCACGCTCCAGAAACAAACCATTTGTTCAGGAACAAACCAAGAGCCTCAAACCATTCGTTCAGGGTTTTGACGAAGAAGTCTGACCATCTCGTAGGTGGGTGGCCATGCTGTCTTTTGACGTCCAGTGGAATCCAGTCGGTAACAGCTCTAGTCCAGCGGTTGTCTCTGAATCACTTTATGTGTCTGGCCTACCTGATTTCTGACATCTTGACAAATGAGACAGTGTCCCTGATTCTTGATCACCAAAGGAGGTTGGAACTCCCAATTACTTCTCTCACTTGAGTGAAATGTGATATTCCAAGCATAGTTCTTTTGATTCCTCTTTGGGATACCTGGATAACATTCTCATCCTGTTTGCATAGAGTCCAGGTCTCTAAGGTGTATGTTAATGAAGGAAGAATGGTGGAGTGGAAAAGATGTGCCCAGGGCCGGAGTTTCTTTGTCCTCTTAACCACTTTTTCGATGCTCTTGAAGGTGTTCCACGGCTGCTCTCTTCCTCCTGCACAGTTCTGGTACCAAGTCATTCCTCATGTTAGGTTTTTGACCCAGGTACACATAGCTGCTGCATTCAGAGATGTTCGTTCTGTTAAGAGCAAATGGAACATCAGGGACAAGTTCGTTTTTCATGAACATTGTTTTGGTGAGATTCAGGTGCAGTCCTACCTTTCCACACTGTGGTCAAAGTCGGCCAGCATTTGTTGCGCTTGGCTAATGTTTGGTGTTATTAGAATGATGTCATCAGCAAAGCGGAGATGGTGTAGTTGCTGAGCGTCTATCTTCACTCCCATTCCTTCCCATTCCAGTTGTCGCATGACGTTCTGGAGGGCAGCACTGAAGAGTTTCCATGAAATGGTATCACCCTGCAGAACCCCTCTCTTTACGTTGATGATCACTTCCTTGTAGAATGGTGAGATCCTGGGGGTGAACCTGCAATACAGCTCATGGAGGATCCTGATGTTCTGAATTTGAAAGCCCTCTTTGGCTAGGGCTTCGATGACCACTTCAGTCTCAAAAGAATCAAAGGCCTTCTTTAAATCGAAGAACGATTGACAGAGCAGCATCCTGAATTCTCGAGAAACTTCACTGAGCTTGGTCACTGTGTGGATATGGTTGATCGTGCTGAATCCTTCTGGAATCCGGCTTGCTCGCATGGTTGTCCTTCATATAGTGTTCTGCCTATTCTATTCAGGATGACTCGAGTGAACAACTTGTAGATGAAGGATTACAGGCAGATTGGGTGATAGCTGCCGAAGTCTTGGATGTCTCCCTTCATGTACAACAGAACGGTCCTGCTGGTTTTCCATTTGGACTGAACCTTGCATACAGACAGGTAGCATGTGAAGAACCAGGTCAGTGTATTGTTGAGTACTGGTTATAGATTCTTCAGGTGTTTGGGTCTGACCTTGTCTGGACAGGGTGCTGTACACATCTTTACCAATGAAATGACATGTCGTATTTTGGAATGGAGGATGTTGGGAACAACATATCCATCCTGTGGAATTTGATGTGTGGGCAGGTAGATGTGGCTATCCGAGTAGAAGTTGTAAATAATCCTCTCCATAAGAGATCCAAATAGAAATCGTGAATAATCCTCTCCATAAGAGATCCGAATAGAAGTTGTGAATAATCCTCTCCATTGCCCTTCTGGAAGATGTGATAGATCCATCAGCATGTTGGAGGGCAGTCCTCTTGGTCTTATAGTTGGTGAAGGACAGGTGAGCGTTTTACCGGCTTCTGCTGCATGGGCAAACACTGCTGCTCTTCTCTCTTGAGGTCTCCTTTTATCGCTTCTCTGCCCAGCTTTGCAAGTTTAGAAGTTAGCTTGTGGTTGCCTGAAGCTTGTGCCAAACCATGTTGGCAAATGAGCTTGAGAGTTTCTGAAGACAGGCATCTCTTTGTGACTTTCCCACTCTCGGCATTCTTCGTGCAGTCATGGAGGTGCTGAACCAGTTGATCATATTCCTCATCGATATTGTCAACGACGGCATCTTCCCATGTTGCCGCAATAGTGCCAAAGAGCTCCAAGATGGTGGTCATTCTGGGAGTTGTCTTCTGTGTCACTCTGTGAAGTAGAATTTTGCACGTAGGAGAGGGTGGTCCGAGCCTGTTTGGAATTTTGGGACAACATCGAGATCTGTCAGGCAAAACCTTTGATTGAATATGATGTGGTCAATTTCATTGTGGAACTGTCCACCAGGAGATTACCATGTCCAACATTTAGATTTGGCCTTCTGGAACCGTGAGTTATGATGGATGGTCTTGGTCAACATGATGAACTCAGACAGTCTCTCACCCTGTTTCAGTCAGACGAATGATGTTGTACTTGATATTCTGCGCTTGCACCATCAGGTCCTCGATAGATGCTTCTGATGCCAGTGTATGTGCATTGAAAGTACAGGTAGTCATTTTAGTCTTTCTTCCTTTTGGCAGTCTAGTTCGTCCTGAGATTTTATTAGTCCCTCCTTGCTTATCCTTCTTTGTATGTGTGTGTGTTTGTGTGTGTGTGTGTGTGTGTGTTTGCTTTTTGGGTCACACCTGGCGATGCACAGGGGTTACTCCTGCCTTTGCATTCAGGAATTACTCCTGGCAGTGCTCAGGGGACCACATGGGATGCTGGGAATCGAACCCGGGTCGACTGCATGCAAGACAAATGCCCTATTCGCTGCATTATTGCTCCAGCCCCCTGCTTATCCTTCGTAACACTGCCGTATGGGGGCTCTTTCAGTGTCAGGCAGATGAGGCCTATTGTTGTTACTGTTGTTGGCATATGGGTATCTTTCCAGGCTCTGCCGTGCAGGTGGGGTAGCTTGCCAGTCTCTCTGAGAGGGATGGAGGCCTTTAGGGTGGCCTCTAATCGCCTTTACAGGTGTTCCCATGGTTCAGATTACATTTGAACCCCATCAAATAGGGGTAGCTCCACTACCCAGCCTCTGTCTCACTCCAGGCCACTTTCCAGTTACTCGGTCTGAACCTCCCTTATGAGTGAAGTCCCACAGAACTAGGTAAGGCAGTGCTTTGTGACCTTGGACTCCAGGCTCAATGAGGCCCTGAAACAAGATCTTCTGTCTGCCTCCTCCAATCTTCGGTGCTCCAGGGATCAAACCCAGTTGCCCCACCGGAACTGCACCAGATAAATACCTCACTGGCAGACTTCCAGTACCTCCATTACCCAGCCTCTGCCATGCTCCAGGCCACTTTCTGGACTGCATGACCTTGAACCATTTGACACTTAATACTCATTTTCCATAATTTTTGCACCATCCCTAAACAAATGAATTGATAAAACAGTCATAATTTTGTACAATGCAATAGGAAAGAATGAACTCCTGATTATACACAGTTCCAGATGACTGCAAAGAACTATACCACATGCAAGCAACACTACAAAGGTAACAGATACAGGGTGATTGTAGTTACATAAAATTCTGGGAAAGTAAAACAATATATAATGATTGAATGCAAATCAGTGGGGACTTGAGAATAGGATGATATTGGGTAATAAGGCAAAGAACGAAGGATTAGTAAGGAGCAGGAGAAAACTCACATGTGTGATTAATATAGGCACTGCTGGAGTGGTTGTGTATATCACATTTGCATCAGTGTGTGCGTAGTGTAACTTTTATATTTATGTGCATATATTTCAAAGATCTTTATTGTGGGCAGAACTACAGTAGCCCATCAAATTGTATACTTTAAATGTGTGCATTTTTAAAATCAGAAATATAGTTTCTATAGTAGTCTTAGTAGCTAGAAATAATGTGTGCTTAGCTTTACTTACGAAGCTAACGTATCTTTAAAAATAGGTTCCATGTGGTATTATTTTTGCTGATGTTTGATTTTTTATCTGTGGGCTCAGTTATACTTCTGAAAAGAAAATTCCCCAACTCTCATTGCTTAGAAGATCAATCATTCCTTCATAAATTTCAGCAATGGTTTAGTTTCCCAGTAGTTGATTTTAAACATTGGTGCTTCTTTGGAATTTTCTTCCCCTTTCCCAAACATCGGACCAACAAATATGTTTTGCAGAAAATCAGATGGTAAGCATTTTAGGGTTTGCAAACCACACAGGGTCTTAGTTGCTGCTGCATTTCTTGCTCCCTTCTCCTCCTCCTCCTCCTCCTCCTCCTCCTCCTCCTCCTCCTCCTCCTCCTCCTCCTCCTCCTCCTCCTCCACTTCTCTCCTCCAGACTCCTTTTGCCTCCTACTCACCTACTTGTCCTCTTCTCTTTCCTGCTTAGAACCCTCCCCCTTTAAAAAAATGCATGAGCCTTTCTTAGCAATTGACCATTCACAAACTGGGCCCAGATGGATTTGACCTGCAGCCCATAGAGTGTTAATCCTCCCTCCTTGCCTGGGGCCCTGACTCACACCCATTAACTAGTTCATGGGTGAAACTGGTACTTCCTGCTGCCTTTTCCGCTTTATTTCCTGTCACCACATGCTGGTTGGTTCTCTGGGGCCAAGGATAAAAGCATTTCGCTCTCTCTTTCTCCTGGACTGCTGGCTTTCTGATGGCTGGGGAGCTTTCTATTGATTTCTTTGTTCTCCATTCTACCGGTTTTTATGCACCTTTTTGATAGAACTCTCCTGAGGGTAACGTGTCTGTTCCAGCTTCTGAACTATACGAACCTTTGCTGAAACCTTCAGAAAACCAGCTTCAGGCAGGAGGTGCTCACTCAACTTTTATCTTCAGTACCGCCATGGTACAGTATATGGCCCTAATTGCCTCTCTATCTTTCCAGCTGCTTTTCAGACTTTGTGCTACATTGGATTTTGTGGCTGTTATTGCTTCAATTTCCAAACACTGCTTGACAGCTAAGCTAGCCAGTATTTTGCGTAGGCTTGGTCATTTATACCATGATATGTAAGGGTTAAATGGCCACTTCTGCTGTGCTCTCTCTGTACTCTTCGAATTCAGAAATGCCTTATTCTGACGTATTGTTGTAGTGGTGGGAAAGTTAGAAACATAAGAGGGTAAACTGATCCCAGAAAATCTGGTAGGCATTCAGAGGTGGGACCTCTGAGTGGCCCATTCTGTGAACCAAACAGAGATGAATAGGGCATAAATCATAGTGCTGGTCAGAACATTGGTCAAAGGACCCAACCCCACCTGTTATCTAGGTGCAAAGGGTAGTGGGACCCAAAAAATAACTAGTAGATTAATGTGTCTCTAGGGGACCTAAAACAATGTACCCTCCCACAGATATCCCCAGCAACAAGGGACCCCTGTATTGTGCCCTCTTGCATCACTGTACCTCAGTATGTTGTGATGAAGTGACCAATTGAAAAATTACATTATTGTCCCTTCCTTCTCTTTGTCTTATCATTGCTATGATTGCCAGAAAAACTCCTATAAGAAGTGTTCAGAACTTCTGCACCACAATTTTTAGCTGATTGCCTAGTTGTGACCCATCTGTGATCTTTCTCACCTAAAGATAATTTTGGTGTAATTGATTAGGCTAATCCCATTCCAACAATATCATTGGAAGTCATCTTTCATTTGAAGCCGGGAGTTAATCCTCATCTCCAGTTTTATAGTTGTTTATGGAAATAGCAGGATAGAAGTACTAAGGAGCTAAAAGGTTAAGGGTGGATTTTTCTTTCCAGTTTATCCAGAGTTTTTATTGCTAGGAATGTTTGTATATCCCATTAGGATTGCAATAGATACAACAGGAAGGCCAGGTTGAAGCCACCACTTCCTGACTCACATGGGTCAGGAAGAATGAAGTTGATTTACCCAACAAACCTGTTATCAAAGCTCACCTTTGTTCCTTGTGTTCATTGTTTTGCTTTTCTTTTTTTTAATTAATATTCTGTGGCTTAGAATACTGTTAAAATTGTTTCTCATGCACATAACTCCAACACCACATGCATCACCAGTGTGCCCACTTCCCTTCCCCAAGAACCTAAAACCCCACTTTCCAATCCCCTTCCCTCCCCAATAAAAATGTGGATCATTCTCTGGTAATGTTGCCTTTGGACCTTGGTTGCTTACTTTTCTCTGTTAAGTCATACATAAGAGAGATCATTCTGTATTTGTCCCTTCTGACTGATTTCACCCATCATGATATTCTCTAGTTCTATCCATGTTGCCCCTGGGAGTATGATTTTATTTTTTCTTAGAGCTGCATACTATTCCATTATGTACATATTCTACAACTTTTTGATCCATTCATCCATAGTTGGGTATTCCAGTATTTTCTATATCTTGGCTATTGTACTAAGCAGTGAACATAGGTGTTCGTATATCCTTTCTTATTAACATTTAGTGTTTGGGTATAGATATCTAAAAGTGGTATTGCTGAATCATATGGTAGTTCTATTCTTATTTCATTTTTTTTTGAGAAATCTCTATATTGTTTTCCACTAAGGCTGAACCAGACAACAATTCTACAAACAGTAAATGAGGCTTTCCCTTACTTTGGATCCCTTCTTCCTTTCCCACACCCACATTATTTATCAGCTTTGTCACCTGTCACTAAATCATCATCAGGCTACTAAACCTAGAGTCTCAAGATGGCCTTGAAATTAATGGAAATAAGCTAAGAGGAAGTTAAATGAGCTCAAACATTTTACCTTAAACACCAGGACATTAGAAAGATCTCTGTTAAATCTTTGGTTCCACATCTCTAAGAAAAAAATGTAACGATGCTATTTGTTGTGGGTATTTGGTGATGATAAAGATAAGAAACTGCCATAAATGATAAATATGGATCAAATGGGTAAGTTTTAATGCTGTTCATTAATACAGTGAGTCATAAAATAGTCTTCACATAGTATGTGAGCAAAAGTAATCATAGAAGATTGTTTCATCCCTAGGATTAGCTCAAACTGAGCAATAAAATCATTAGGAATATTACTGGTTGTAATTTTATCAAGGTGGCTAGATTGTGGTTTGACTGTGGGGTATGAACTGCAAATACCTTATTATTTGTGTAAGGAAAATAATGCAGGGTACCTATAGGATAATGCCATCTGCAGGGATTTAATCTGAAGATCCCAGCCTGGAAGTCAGAGAGATGGGGAGATTAGGCTGATTTCCTCAGGAAATACTGCATTGCTCTCTTCCCTTTCAGGAGCTTTATTTTATAGTCTCTGGGTCATCTCTGCCATTAATGAGATTACGTAGCGCCGGGCGCAGTTTGTGAATGTGACTGCCATGCTACTGGGGATTTGGGTGGAGGAGGCCCAGTCTTGATCTGAGCAGGCTTGGAGATCTCAGCCATGGGGCCCACATATCTGAGTTCCTCTGCCAGTTCCTTCATAGGTGGGGCTCATCTGAGCGTGTGGAGAGTGACCTTGAGCATGGCTGCGGCTGGGTTCTGGAGGTTTGCGGCTGCTGGGGTTCTTCTTGGGGCAAGGAGGGACTCCAGCTCAACACCAGTGCCACATTTTCATATACCCCTGGGAACAATTACCAAAACCAGAGAGGGTTGTAGGCCTTGATAACTGCCTGGTGTGGCCCAAATTACTTCTTTCTGCAAAAGATACCAGCCTGAATGAGTAGCCCAACATATTCATCCTTTAAATTTTTTTCCCATTTTCTATTTAGTTTTGTTTTCTTGGGGATGGGGTGATGCTCAGGGGTTACTCCTGGCTCTTCACTCAGGAATTACTCCTGGTGGTGCTCTAAGAACTATATAGGGTACCAGGGATTAAACCTGTGTCAGTATCATACTAAACTGTAGCTCTGGTCCCATATCCATCCTCTTGTTGGAGAGAAATGGTTCAAGAATCAGTCTAATCGGCCGGAGCTACAGAGCCGTTAGGGTGCTTGCCTTGCATGTGGCCAACCCAGGTTTAATCCCCAGCATCCCAAAAGGTCCCCCAGCACCTCCAGGAGTAATTCCTGAGTGCAGAGCCAGAAGTAACCCCTATGCATCGTTGGGTGTGACCCAAAGAGCAAAAAAGTTAATAATAATAATAATAATAATAATAATAAAGAATCAGTCTAGTTCTTTATCTTTCTGTTGTCCTATTCTTGGTCAAATGTTACATTTATTCCCTTTGTATAATTCTTCAACTCTAGATTCCATGCACTTGAATCAAGAAGAAAATCATCGTGACTACTTATGCATATTGTTACTGGTTTCTTAAAATGTACTTTGTGTCTCTTTGAAATACCTGCAAGAGCACAGCAAATGCCAGACTCGATTTGACTCTTAATTCTTCTTTCTGTAGTGAGGATCTATTTTCAATAACGAGTCATTCAAATTCCAGCTCTGCATTGCTTTTAAAGGATCCATTTAATATAAGATCCTGTAGTCAGATGCCGATCATATGGAAAACACACATGGCAATCCATAACGTTAGACATTGATGTATTTTTAAAAAGTAGATGGAAGATTCTTTTAACATAACCAGATGTTATTAGCATATTACCAATTTTTAATGCCAAATGCCTGAACCATGTGTAAAATGATTGCCCTTGATGCAAGCAGAGCTAATGATACATTTGAACAGAAAGTGATCCGATGCTGAAAGTGAAGCTATTAAGTGAAAAGATCACTAAAAATGATCAAAACATGGAAATTAGGGTGTATGTTGTAGAACTAACCAAATAAAAGATAAATAATCAAGACATAATAAACTGTACAAGAATCAAAAGACCATATGATTTTATATGTCTTCCCCTTAAATCCATTTATCAGATCAATGGTATTCATTTTAGTATAGTCAAACGTATGATTTCTGAAACCTGCTCTTTAATCACTATTAATTTATCTGGATTTTATTAAGACTATAAAGCGGTTTACATGGTAATGAATGTTTCCATTTAGTTTTATTAATAATTGTTGCTATGTTAGTAAGGTGTCATATAAATATTCAAATGTTTTTAAATGTTGGTTTCACTAGAATTTTCCAAAATTACTAGTAGTTTTAGCACCCTCAGCAGTGATAATTATAGGGGCAAATTGGAAAATGGTCTTGGAAATGAGCTCTATAAGAATTCAAGATGCTAACAAATATCAGACACCTATGACATTTAGTTGATTGTCAGACTTACTTGAAAGTAGGAAAAGAATGAAAGTGTTAGGTCAAGAGGCATAATAAAATAATAAGACAACTTTGTATCGTAGCTACTGATTTGAGGATTACTTTCAAGATGTTCAATTATGTGTGGATGTAACTATAGCATTCACTGAAACTGAGCATGCTGGGATCTCATACATGTCTGGCTGTGACTTTTCTGTAAAAGATAACATAGGTACACCTAGATTTTGGCATTAGCAGTCTAAGTGAAGGTAACAATTAGAAAATCCCTTTATAATTTTTAGTGAGGTTTAAAAACATGAAGAATCAACTGAAATTAAATTGTCATTTGAATGTTCCTCTATTGTAATAAAAAAGTTTAACGTAGTTTTTAGGAAGAAATACAAATGGACAGAATTAAATAGCATGCTGGTATATTAAGTGTCTCAGTTTGAAATGTACTGACATAAATAGCTCTGGAAGATTTCTGTGTTTGAAGCCTCTAATTGGATTTTGAGTTTTCATTTCTTTGAATTAAGCTACTTTCTGTTACGCTAGTACTTTTTGGTGCTTCCTCCACTTCCTTGTCTTCTGTTCTCCCTGAAGTAATTTCAAGTAGGAATTGATCATCTCAAGGGTTTCACTGAAATTGAAATTGTCAATTATCTCCCATCATGCCATGTTGGCAAGTTTGATGGGTCCTTCTACTTTCTCATCTTATTTGAACTATTAAACTGTTGGATAGTCCAGATACACTATTCTTTATCCTCTTGATGTATTTTTCTTTAAGAAACTGTACTTCTTTGAATGAGTTTCCTTAATTCATGCTCTTTATCAGTTAGTATCCTCTTTAAGTTATTTTGCCTAGGCTTGATCTCAGATCAAGAGCTTAATTCAAAGCCTTCTCCTTTGATTGACCCTCTTTATTTTGCTTTTTTGTTTTTTTGTTTGTTTGTTTTTGGCTTTTTGGATCAACCTGGTGATGCTAAGGGGTTACTCCTGGCTCTGCCCTCAAGAATAACTCCTGGCAGTGCTCAGGGGACCACATGGGATGCTGGGAATCTAATCCAGGACAACTGCTTGCAAGGCAAATGTTCAACCCGCTATACTATCACTCCAGCCCTCTTGACCCTCTTTATAGAAATCTTATGGCATGTGGTTGAAATACTGTCTTTTTGTTGGTGTCTCCCAGATGAATTCCCTGGCTCTCAGCCCGCCTTTTAAACTGAGGGTGTACCAAATACATCTCAGAATTAACTAGTCCAAAGAGAGTCTCGTGTTTATCCTGACCCACAAACATTTCTCTTCGAGGATCTCTGCCTCTTGGTACCTCTTGTCACTAGCTTTACTCTTTGAAGTTATGTTTTTTGTGTTATCTTCTCTCACCAACCTGACATCAGCAACTTCTCTAAAAGTCACTCTTCCAACCCTGTGTTGTCAGCTAACAAATCTGGTCTTGGAAGTTTTATTCAATAAGATTATTGTAAGAAAAGAGGAAGGGCACAGTAGAGACAGAGAAACCATTGCAAGTAGAGAGCACTTCCTGGTCCTGAGATCCATAAGCATTTGAAAGGTTGAACAAAAGTGGTTTTGAAGTCAGTGGGTCTCAATGGATGGCTTATGTGAGGCAGGGAAGAGAGAAACGATCACTTTCTCCTGATTGCCCTCTACCACCAGAACCATCTGGGAATGCTAGAACTTATATAGTCTGTGATGAGCCCCTACTTGGAGTCTGTCCTATGCCTTACTCAGGGTTACCGGGTCTTGTCTTGCCTTGCAGAAAATAATTTCAGGAGTAGACAGCAGGGAAGTACAAACAGATTTTATTTGGAGGATTTCAAGCTAAAGAAGAAGGGACCAAAAGTAAGAGAGAGAGAAAGAGAGAGAGAGGGGGGGGGGCTTCTCTACAGGTGGAGAGAGCCCCTACACACATCCCAGCATTGGTCCTTCCCTGTGTACTTTCCTTGCATGGAGGAGTAATCAAGTCTAGAAATAACTGAATATAAGAGAATGGGATGTAAGATGGAGGGGTGAGAGGGTGACCTGTTGGAGTAAGAAATCAAGGAATATTTTATCCAAAGACAACCAGGAGAGGCTGTAATGTGGTTCAAACTGAAGGCAGATCAACACTTCAGGAGACTGGGGGAAGGTGATAAAATGGGGCAAAACTTCGTGAATAAGAACTTCTTTTGCGATTGATCGAGGAGACAAGCAGTAGCCAGAAATTTCCAAGACAGAGAGGGGGAATTTGGAGAGTCAGTGGCTAGTCTTGTTAAAAGCAAACGTGGCTAGTATATGTGAATCTAGGTCAACTTTCTAGGGAAAGATGTTTCTTCACCATAAACACCAAGTACACACATACTTGCACACAAGTAAGAGCAATTCCTTCATGTGTAATTCAACATTGACCCAAGTGGTTTCTCATCTGCATTTCTTGCTTGGGTGGGTAGAATTGTATTTTACATAGTATGTGATCCATGGGCTGGAGCGATAGCACAGCAGGTAGGATGTTTGCCTTGCATGCGGCCGGCCCAGGTTTGATTCCTCCGCCCCTCTCGAGAGCCCGGCAATCTACCGAGAGTAACTAGCCTGCACAGCACAGCCTGGCAAGCTGCCCATGGTGTATTTAGTATTCCCAAAACAGTAACAACAAATCTCACAATGGAGATGCTACTGGTGCCTGCTTGAGCAAATAGATGAGCAATGGCATGACAGTGATACAATGATACAGTGATGTGATCCAGTCTAAAAATCATTTTACATTTTAACAAATATTTGTCAATGAAGTTCAATTCTACCACTATTTTTTAGGCCACATCTGATTAGGAGCCTCTCTATTTTTCTGACTTCTTTTGACAATCTGCTTCCTCTAGCAAAGAAAGTCCTTAGCCTTGACTAAGCATTTCTGGATTATTATTTTTTTTTCAGCACTAGAATAAAAGTTGTATGAGATAAGGAGTGGTCTTCTGGTCTCCGATCAAACCCTGTCTTCAGAGATGGAATTTGCCTGACACAGAGTAGGCCGACATCCTCCTATTATCACATCAGATTACATAAATGCATTGATGTATTTTTATAATGGTTCTCAATTTCTCTTTCATTTAATATGTTGAGTTTTCAGTTTTGCCGTAGGTTCATTCTTTCATCATTTATGCATAGCATCTGCATCAAACAGTCTTGTGGTATTTGTACCTTCAACTCATTATTTCCTATGGCTATGTTATTCTAGTTTCAAAATAAAAAAAGAAAATGTGGTATTGAAATAACTCAGAGGTTAAGACAGTTGCCTTGTACTTTGCCAACCCCTGTTTGAATTCATGATATCACATATGATCTACTAAGCACCACAGGATGATCCCTGAGCATACTGAATATGGTTTACCACTCCAAATAAGAAATAACTTTATGATGTAATGTACACAGTCATGACAATGACAGTGTTTTTGCTGTTGCACCATACTGAGTCTAAATTAGCACTTAGTCTCTACATTCGAAAGCACTTTTATACTGTTACTGGACTATGAGCTCACCTTCCTATTTTTTCCAGTGCTCAGAATACAATAGTTCTCACCCACAGGAAAATCCTCTTTCACTTATGGAATCAAAGGAAAATATTCTTGTCGATGGTGTTTTGACCAAACTCTACCAAATAGGAATAGGAGAGTTTTCTTTTCATTAGCTAATTGGGGATATTTTGCTATCAAAAGCAATTTCCTCATTAATCAGAGTCAGATTGCTTTTGAGTCAATATATAAAATAAGTCTTCTGCCCCTGCGCCTGATTGTCTTCAGCAGAGGCCCCAGTGGAGGAGAACGAGTTGAGTTTCTCTCCCTGTCCCAAGCAGAGCTCTGGCAGCTGAAGACCTCCAGTCACAGTCATGCTCAAGGCCACTCTCCACATGCTCTGATGAGCCTCACACATGAAGGAACTGGCAGAGGCACCCAGGTGTATAGGACCCGGGACTGAGATCTCCAAGCCTACCTGGATTGGGACTGGGCCTCCTCCACCCAGATCCCCCATTTTCCAGTAGATAGACAGTCACACCCAACAACTGCTCCCAGCAGCCATGTAATCCCATCAATGGCCAAGATCCAGAGGCTATAAAACAAAGCTCCCGGAAGCATGCAGCTGCATTTGTGGCCATGGACCTCTTATTGTTGAGTTTTCCCTTTTAGAGAACCTGACAAGAGACCAAGAGTATCTTGCCTGCACAGCAGAGTCTGGCAAGCTCTCTGTGGCATATTCAATATGTCAAAAATAGTAACAATGATGGGTCTCATTCTCCTGACACTGAAAGAGCCTCTAGTATGTCACCATTGGGAAGGACAAGTAAAGAGAGGCTGCTAAAATCTCAGGGCTAGGAGGAATGGAGATGTTACTGGCACCCGCTTGAGCAAATTGATGAACAATAGGATGAGAGTGATGATATAAAATAGAGGTGGAAACTAAAATTGAAAGTCTTTGTCAGTTTTCCTTGCACATTCATGAGTGGCACAGTTCAAACTGCTTCATCACTGAAGAATTGTGGGTTATTGATGAAAATTAATGTTAAATAGTGTGAGGAGTACACAATGTTAAAATTGTGTTTGAAGATTACCTGTCTAAGGGCCAGAGAGATAGTTTAATGTTTAGCACATGCTTTGTATGCAGGGAGCCTAATTTTGATCCCAGGCAACACACAAGGCCTTCTGAGTACTGCCAGGTGTGATCCCAAAGCACCATGACAGGAATAATCCCTGCACACCACCAAATGTGGACCCAAACAAAGAAAATGATGTCCCACCTAGATATAGTTTGAGAGCAAAGCTAAGAATTAAATTTTTATGTCTTGGTTGACTTGACATCTTCAGGTTGGATTTGGGTCAACAGTGAGGAAACAGTTGCAGTACAGTGGGTGAATTTTGGCTGTGTAGAGATCAGGAAGGCAATGTTGATTCAGTTAAGGAGGCTGGTCATGACTTTTGGAAGCTGGGTCCCAGGGTGAGAATAGTAGCTTAGATTTGCGTGTATGGAAAAGAGAATCCCATCTTCGAAGCCAAGGTTGAGAAGAACTGAGTTATACACCAGAGGTATACCCAAATAGTCCAGCATTCAGCTCTTAAATTCACTGGAGAATCATGGTTCTGAGGGCTGGGACAATAGCATAGTGGGTAGAATGTTTGCTTTGCAACTGGCTGAGCTGGGTTTAATCCCAGGCATCTCATATGGTTTCCAGAAGGTTTATGGCTAATTTCTCACACTTATTTTCAGAAAATTTAGACATTTGCATGTGCCAGATTGTCTGTGTTATCCATTACAAATGGGCAATTCGGTTTAATAATTTTGAAAATAAACTGTAATTTAACAAATGAAAATTAATAATGATAGTACCAATGGGCAAAGTAGTGGGTGAGCTATTGTTTTTATTCTATAATGCATCAATAATAAAAATATAAGTTAAAGCAAAAAGGCACAGTAGAAATGACATATATACCTATATATTCATTGCAGCATTTTTCACGATAGCCAAAATCTGGAAACAACTCAAGTGTCCTAGAACAGATGACTGGTTAAAAAAAAAAAACTTTGGTATATCTACACAATGGAATACTATGCAGCTGTTAGGAGAGATGAAGTCACGAAATTTGCTTGTAAATGGATAGACATGGAGAGTATCATGCTAAGTGAAATGAGTCAGAAAGAGAGGGACAGACATAGAAGGACTGTGGAGTATAGAGTAACATCAAATGAGTCTGACACCCAAGGACAGTAGATACAAGGGCCAGGAGGATTGCCCCATAGCTGGAAGACTGTTTCATGAGTGGAGGGGAGAAGGCAGATAGAATAGAGAAGGGATCACTAAGAAAATGATGGCTGAAGGAATCAATCGGGATGGGAGATGTGTGCCGAAAGTAGATAATGGACCAAACATGATGACCTCTCAGTGTCTGTGTTGCAAGCCATAATGCCCAAAAGAAGAGAGAGAGAGTATGGGGAATATTGTCTGCCATGGAGGCAGGGGGAGGGCAGGAAAGGGGGGGGTATACTGGGATGTTCTTGGTGGGGAATGTGCATTGGTGGAGGGATAGGTGTTTGATCACTGTGTGATTGTAACCCAAACATGAAAGCTTATAACTATCTTAAGGTGATTCAATATTTTTTTAAGTGAAAATAAATCCCATCATGAATATAAAGGAATTGGACCAAATGTCACTATTCTAATGAGAAATATAAAAATAGTCTTGGGAATCAATATCACTCATATGGGCCTTGAGATGTAACTGAATTATTTGGTACATTCTCTGAAAATAATTTTGTGTAAGTTACAGTTCCATGTGCTAAATTCATTATTTATATTAGCTTATTTTGTTCTTCTTATTTCTGGCTGGTCTTTCTGGAAGAATTTTTTTATTTTGCTTCTGAATCTCTAGTGCTAAAATAGTGGACAGGAGCATGGCAGGACCTTGTGAGATACCCGAATGGTGAATATTTTGAAAAAAAAATAATGACAACTTAGCACAACCCCTCATAGCGCAGAGATGGAAATGAATGCCTATTTGTATACTGATGTTTCCTAAAACTGACCAGAATCAATCTGTACAATTCCTCACCAATTAAGTTCTGTCTCATTATCATGAATCAGATGCACCATTTGATCTTATTTAAAAGAGATCCTTGTGTTTTCATCCCAGTAGAAAACTTTCAAACCCTCAACTGTAATTATTATGAAGCAAGACACTGAAAGGAGCCAGGAATTTGATGGGCACATGGCGAGTCATAGAGAAGACCATGGGGGGTCATTTCTCTTAGGGGGTTTGGAAGAGAAAGGTGTGGCTCATAGGGGGATTGGAGGAAGATGAGCAAAAAAGGCGGGCAGGGCTTCAAATACTCCTGCCAGGCATTGTTTGAGAAGCTCATTCCACCCACTCTCTTACCATAGGCTGTCTTTTCCCTAAATGATAAGATGCAGAAATGGTACAGAAATGCTCTACTGAAGCTCTGATTTATGTGATTTAAATTTCTCTTCCCTCTAATTTTCCAAAGGCATATTTTCCACCTCTTTTTCCTTCATTCCCCCCTTTTTGACCCTAATGCTAGCAAAAAAGAATCTTTAGAGAAAGCATGCTGGTGATTAGCCACTGACCCCTTTCTTCCAAGTGTCTTAGATTATGTAAAGCTTTATGTCAAAAGCAGTAAATCATGGTCTTTCCTTTGTTTCTAGAGAAAGCTTTTTCCATCAATACCAATTTTTATATTCATTTTAATGCATACAATGACAGCCCTTTTCATTTCTGAAGAAGTCTAGTTCTAGCATCACATTTAGAAGTCACACACAATTTTTCCTTTGAAAATTCCTCACGTTTCAAAGAGCTTAGCAAATGAAGAATAATATTAGGATACCACACGTTGAATTCCGAAAGAAAAGTTGACTGCTTGAAGCTAGCCTTTTTCTTTCCTTGAGGAGCGCTGATTAAAGCTGACAGATTTTTAGTTCCAGAGAATGGAACTCAATGTTGTATGGGATGTGTCAACCAATTAAAAATGAACTGTATGTTCATTTATTCATCAGTAATGATTTTTCCTTGTGCGGGTGCTAATGTAGGATTGGTGAATAAAAGGAACTTGGTCCCTGTCTTCCATCTGGCATGGGTAGCAGATGACAAACATGCAGGAAGGGTGAACTAATATTTGCAAATGAAGTACAAAGACTTTTTTAAAAGGAGGTGACAATTATGTTGGCCTCCTGTCAGGAATTGAGTTTATATCAAATCATTTTGAAAAATAATAATGCCCATATACATACACAGAAAGATACATAGGAGAGAAGTGAGCCATCATGCCCAGCAGAAAGATGCTAAAGAGGTCTGGTACCTGTGGAGCAGTTGATCGAGTTCTCCTTTTTTGCTGAGATATATACAAAATCCAGTTTTTTTCTTCTGAGGCTTTAGCTTTCTAATAGGGACTGCATTTAACCTTTCTTTAGATCAATCACTTGGGCAAATAAATGCTCTTTGTTTAAACAGAGGAATTCTATTTAGAGTTGACTATTGGGAAAGATGTTCTCTCACCCTCAGGTGCACTGAGCAATGAAATAAAAGTTCTGTGACTTGAGTAAAAATACTATAAACTAATCATGCTTAGAATAAATATGTGTTTGTTATTCAGAAGATAATTACTATAGATTTGAGATCTCTTGATACGTAATGTATGTACAGTGGTGCATACATGGCTCAGTGGCACATTCTTAAAAATCTGCTACCTAGGCTAGGAAATATTGAGAGGTGATCTCTTTAGTGGAATTTCATAGAGTGAAGTTTCACGTGGTGAATATCTCATACAGTTAAATCATACATGCAAAAGATGCGTGTAATACAATTACATATCTTTGTATTTTCTGAGACTGCATTTTTTTGACAAACGCTTACTTTTGAAAGCAACACTGCACAAATGAAATACGGATCATTCTAGGAAATCAAGGGTTAGAATGTTTTGGGGACTTCTGACTCTCTACAGAGCAGATTAACTCTGGCTGTATATTTTAACATACTCAGATTCACATTGTTGTTTGTTTGTTTTATTTTGTTTTGTTTTTGTTTGGGGACCATGCCAAGCAGTGTTCAGGCTTGACTCCTGATTCTGCACTCAGGGATTGCTCCTGGCTGGGCTAAGGGGACCGTGTGTGGTTGTGAGAAATGAACTCGTGAGCTGTGTGCAAGGCAAGCACTCTAACTACTATAGTATTGCTCTGGGTCCTCAACTTCGCATTGCTAATTGCTTATGATGAATTTGTACATATAATCAAGAGTCATGCCTTTTAAGGGTCAGAGTAACTATTTTCTAAATCATGTTTTATATTTATGTTCATAACATTGGTAGCTGGCATTTATTGAGTTCTTTGTATTTGAGGAAAGTTGGAGAGCTGTTTGTTGAATTATGCAAAAGAAACTAGTGGAATTTCTCTGGGAATATATTTTCAGTGTGTGATGATATAGTCATAGGCCCCAGGCAATGCCTGTGCTTTCTTCAAGCCTTGGAATTTGATGCTCTAACTAAAAAGGAGGATGGCAATTTGATGGGCTGGTTTCAGACATTTGTGGAATGCACTCTTCTTTTGAGCTACAAGCCCAGCCTTCGGGTGCTGATTACTTTGAAATGCTGTGATCTGCATTTCAGTTTGGAGATTCTAATTGGCATTTATTTAAGAAACTGTGCCTGAAACACATAATTCCTTAACGTGAAATTTGTGGATGGATGGAAGAAGCATATATATGACCATGAAAAAAGTCTGGATACCTATAAGCCTCTTCATCTTTTATTTGAAACAAACCTTAGCCAGGTATTAATAGCTGCCATTATCACTTCCTTAAGAAAGCATCTCCTTACAGTGGAAGCTCATACTTCCATGAATTTATCAGATTGTTCAAAAAATAATAATGAAAACTAGACACTCTCCAATAACCACCTACCATATAAGGGGAGTAGTAAACAAGTCCTCTAAAGAACATATTTCTCAAGCTTGGGCTCAGTTCATTCTGTTTGAGTGCTCACAATTGCCATGGGTTCAAAAGAGCTTAAAGGGGACTTTGTTATCAGGAAGAAATGGTGAAACCAATTAACTGGTTTCACCATTAAATCTCCATGTAATCCTTTGGAAAATTATAGTTTGGTGTTTAGTTTTGGCAAACTAGACTGGTTATTATTATTGCTGTTGTTGTTGTTATTATTTCTAGGTCACATCTGACTGTGCTTAGAACTTAGTCCTGACTCTGTTCAGGGATCACTCAGGGACTATTTGGGATGCTGGGCATCAAACCCAAGTCTGATATGTGCAAGACAAATGTCCTACATGCTGTACTCTGTCTCGGTCCCTGGATCGGTAGTTGTTTTAAGAAGGCAATTGGATTGAAAAAGAGTGATTTCTCTGCAGGTATGCTTCTCCTACTTTGTTTGCTTGAAATTTTGCAGTTAAATAATTTAAAAGAGCAGTTCTGTCATTTACACAGGAGGAGAGGTCGTCTGAGATGGAGAAACGGTGCTTTGGGGAGCTGTTTGGGAATCTGCTCAAGCACAGACCCTGTTTTCTGGTTCAACCCTGCCTCCTTCTGCTCAGCAGCGTGGCCTGCTTCTTCGTTCCCCAAAGCGTTTTTCCAACAGAGAATCCTTCTCTGACACACTACGATAAACAATCTGCACATCTGCCAGGGGTCCTCTATGTGTACATGGTCTACTGAGATATTTCTGCTAGGAGCCACTAGGCTTAATGGCTTTATTGCTACTGAAGAGCTGCCTTTTGTGTGATTAGTTCTCACTGTGACAGTGAACCCAACTTCCAAAGGACTAACAAACTTTTCAGCTCCTTCTTCATTATGACACTAAAGCAAATGCAAACTAATAACAGTTATATTTGAAGCGAATGACCAACACTGATTAGGGAATACTATTTGAACTGATCATCACCTTTTTTATTCGGAGTTTTGTTATAATTACAGATAATTATTTTTTGGTGCCAGATAGTTCACAGTATTTTCATATAATGTCCTTTTGGTTGGCACTTAAAAAAATATCAGGTAAATGGAAGCATTTATAAACTCCCTTTCTAATATTTCAAAACTGCTGCAGCGGGGTTAGACAGAAATATATTCAGTTGGCAATAATGAACCAGAACTCTCATTTTGCTGATGGGTATATAGAATATTTAGCTATGTCTAAGTCTGAACATCTGACCACTCTATGAACCAGAAGAGTTATATTTAGATATGAATACAAGAGAACTGAATTCACATATGCAACAAGAGACACATTGTTATTATATTATAATGGATGCTTTATTTAAACCAAGGTAAGATAAAAGGAGCCTGTGTTGCAGTCTAGAGTGAGTTTCTTGGAGCATTTGTTTATAAGAGCTGTCTCTACAGGCCAGGGAGTGGTGCTTTGTAAAGAGCGGGAGTGCATACTTCACATATGAGAGCCCAGGGTTTGATCCCTAACATGCATAGTCTTGGAAGTGGCCCTAGTATGGTTTGGAAAACAAACAACCGAAAACCTCCAGAACCCAACCACCACCATGCTCAAGGCCACTCTCCACACACTCAGACAAGCTTCCCCCAAGAGAGAACGAGCTTCACCCAAGACGGGATGAACCTCACTCAAGAGTAGACTGGCAGAAAAAAACAGGTACGCGGGAAACTGTGACTGAGATCTCCAAGCCTGGCTGCATGGGGACTGGGCCCCCTTCCCACAGCTCCCAGTTTTCTAGTAGCTTGACAATCACAACCACAAACTACCATGTAATCTCAGCAGCAGCCAAGAGTCAGAGACCATAAACTAAAGCTCTCGGAAGAGAGCGCTGCATTCACAACCTCTTACACTCTATCTCACTTACTTAACGCACACAATTGTTTGGCCTTAACATACTTGCTTGTATTCTCTTATATTCAGGCTTAAATGGCTCCAGAATGAAATACAACAAACACTTCCCTCTTATTGTGGTGGGAAGGTGCTCGCTGGTGGGATTGGCGTTTGAATATTATCTGTAATGAACATTGGGTGCTGAGACCAGAACCCAGTGGATGCCTGTGGTGGGCACTATTGTGAACTATTGTGAACTATTTTTATGAAAATACAATGTATATATATATATAAACTTTCTCTGAGGGATCCAGTAGAGAAGATGATAGGAGCATGGCTCTTAAGTGGCTGGAAACTCCAACACAAAACCTTTATATTCCTTTCTTCTTTTAATTGAGTCACCATGAGATGCACAGTGATAAGGTTGTTTATGACTGGGTTTCAGTCATATAGTGTTTCAGTACCAATCCATTCACAGTGTACAAATCCAGTTGGAGAAGTGAAAAGTTGTAATCTTTGGAAAACACAAATCAGGACAAGTTCTCTAAAATTCAGCCAACCTTATTTGAACCATCATGTATCCAAAGTTGGATGAGATTATTAACTCGTTCTAAAGAGAGATCTCTTAGACTCGATAGGAAGCAGTGTTTTGGCCACCATTATATCATTTATATAAAGAAATATTTCTGTAGTAGTCTTTGGAATCCAAGGCTCAACTTTTATTCTACATGATTTATTGGAGAGTAAAATTTTGGAAAGGGTTTAATACTTTTATAGTAAACTGAATCTAATTTCAATATTTCTTTGATAACTGATTCAGTATTTAATTTGTGTACATTTAATTTACTCTCCATATTTATTGACACGTAAAAAAGTACAAAGGAATTTATTCTTCTGTTCTCTCTAGCAATAGCCCATGTGTAAATAGCATTTACACATATAGACTTTATGCAAATATTACTTCATCTTCAGATCAAATGCAAAATTGAACATAAGTATATCAGCACAGGATGTCCTCTGATCTACAGAATTCAAGAAAAATTACATTTCAGCACTTTTGATGTGAATTATGGAATCAGATCCTTTTGCTGGACACTGTTTCACATACCTATAAGCATTACACATGCAAAATTTTATTTTTCTTCAAGATCTAGGGATGACTATGATTTATGTAGAGATCCTAGCTAAGGCAGCAACACATGTACATAGAGGAGTGTGTGTGCACCCACAGGCACATACACACAGACACAGACATAAGAGAGAGAAGAGAGAGAAGAGAAAGAGAAGAGAGAGAAAGACAGAGATAGATACACAGACCTGGAACTTGAATGTTCTGTCACACACCTTTTGGTGTTTTTCAAGACGTATGTCGGAAAGTCATATTCCTGTATTATTTTTAGTTTATCTCATGTGAACAGTATCACTCTACTTAAATTTGGCTTTTAAAAATCTTTATTTCATAAATAACTCCTTTCTTTGGAAGCTAAATTCATGGCTTAAGGAAGTTTGGGTTAACCAAGCTATTTTTAAAAAGTTCAAAGAATTTGTCTTATGAAAAAAAATTCTCAATTCTTTCTGGTTTTTCTTTTTTTAATAATGACTAGAATTTTTAAAAACTGCATAATATAGTGCTTATGTGCCCGAGGGAAAAATAAATAAATATTTTGCAACATTCTCCCCAGGGGAAAATTTTCTATTAATTACGGAGGTGCCAATTATTGAGCTTCATTCACCATGAAACATGGGTGTGACACAGAGTCTGGATCTTGTCATGTAGGAGAGTTTGAGAGGCAATTGAAGTTATTTTCAAGGATAAAATGTTGCTAATTTTGTTTTCTCCAGACTGGAAAGTGAACTGTGACTTTGGATGCTTTCTACCCAGTCCTCTGTTGAACTGTTTGATTTTTCCCGGGGGGGGAGGGGCTTTCTTGCCCTGAGACTTCTTCTGTGAATCACTGCTTGGCAGTTAAAAGCTTCCTAGGGGTTTTTCTCCTCCCACTTAGCACCTTCCCAGGTTCTGATCAGTGTGTGGTATCCAGCTGGGAGCTGGAAACACACTGTGCCCTGGGTCCCCTTGGACCCATCACCATTCCTCTGAATTTCAGTTAGCAGATGAGATCCTCATGTCTACCTGCACGGAAGTACTTGGAAGAAAACTTCCAAGATGAAAGTGTCTGGGAAGACCTTTGCCTTCTGCTTAGTCACATATGTGTAAACTATAGGTTTCCTAGAGAGCCTCTTACAGGGGAGTTATAGGAGCTTGTTAACATAGGACGCTTCATGGGTCAAAATAATTGTAGGGAAGGTTGGGTGCTTGCTGACCTGGGTTTGATCCCCAGATCCCAGCAGTACAAAGAGGTCCTTGAACCCACTGGGAGTGATTTCTAAATGTGTGCAGCTAGGAGTAAGCCCCAATTCTGCCCTGCCACCTCCAAAACAAAAGTAGGGCACCGGATTTTCTCTATCCTCCATGGTAAAGACAGTGGAATGGTATAAAAACGTGCCCTATGTGAGAGCTGGTGTGAGTTGATGGTACATGGGAGAAAGCATTTTTGCCAAAGGAATGGTGCTACCACTGGGCACTTCAGGTTTAATGGACAGGTGCTGAGACCAATGGGTGCCTGTGGCGGGCACTTCCTTTACTCTCTGGCCAGAAGAATGCAATTGGGAGGGTGAGTTTTTCCCATGCTGCTGGGATCAGATTCTTTATGTAGATGACAATACAGGACGGTCATTTAAAAAATTATTATTTTGGTGGATTATTGAGCCCTACTCCACACTAAGGTCACTCACTTTAGTAAAATGCATCTTTGAACCCTACTGCCACATGGCTCGAGTGTTAGGAAGTCCTGAAATGAGATTATGTTCAATTAAAGTATCAAATTAAGGTAAGTTTTAGACCTGTGTCATTTCAAGTTTGAAGAGCAGGAAAAAGAACACTTGGACTGAGATCCAGTTGTTACTGTTCTTTAGGAACGTCACATCCTTCCTGGTGAATGTCTTGGTGTTTGGTCTTCAGTTGCGTGGACGGATGTGGTTCATGAAACCAGGTCACTTAGCCTTAGGTCTTTAAGGAGACCAAGAGTCGTAAGGTCTGGATGGGTTGCTGTGAGTGGGAAGCAAATACTGTATGAGTCAATCAGTTCAATAAAGATGGTGAATCCAAACAGATCCAACATCTGTCTATAATTCAAAATCCAGAAAGCTCTGCAGCGTGGTGGGGAGGGGGTTTGTTTCCCTCCTGGGGATATGTGATAAACGTGTCTGACTGCAACATCTGAGTGAATTCAAGAGATGAGGTGCTCGGTCTTATGTATGCGGCAATTTTCTATGCAGAAACCACACTATGTTTGATAATGAGATACTTCCCAGCTAATTCTGAGCCTGCTATGTAAATTATATTTTTGCACCGTGTTTCCTTTGTAAAAATTGAAAAACAGCAACAACTAAATGAACGCGTCTTCAGAAATACATCAGCACCAAGGGGATTGACATCGAATTGTAGCTCTTTTTATCTTGTGTGTTGAAATAGTACATGAAGAAATCTCCCTGTATTTATCTTACATTTAGAGTTTTTAAAATGTTTTCATTGAAAGAGTTATTGTTCTTTTCTTGACATAAGGATCAGCCAGATGGCAATGTTTACTTAAGGAAACTGTCTAAGAGAATTTTTGAAAATAGCCCTTTGGGGATTCACCTCCACTGGGCGAAGACAACTTGTGATGGTACAAAAATAGTCAGAATTGGCATCTTATGACCATGTGCCTTTAATGGAGTCACCAAGATTCTTTCAAAGTTGGTATTCAAACACGTAGAAGGGAGAGTGATGTGTAAGTAGGCACAACGGATAGAAGTCAATGAATTATATCATTCCTTGAGACTTCCCTACTCATTTTCAACAACCGTCAAGGGAGGCAGAAAACAGGAAAAAACAATATAAAACTGAGAAAATGCCCAAGATCTTTCAAACCTCTTTCCCTTCGGTATTAAGATCAATGTAGTGAGACTCTACTTTGCAGCTCTGCTGATAAATGTGTCTGAGTGACCATGCTATTCTAAACATCGTTCATTCAGAAGCTGGAGGAATCATCCAAGTGCCTCTGAGATAAGGAGCACTGTTCTCTCACTGTTTTATGGCAGAGGAGGAAATGGAGGCACAAAGGGATAAAATAACATGTCTCAGGTCACAAGGGAAATAAGTGACAGAGTCAGAATTTGAACTCTGTAGTCTGAGCTTAAATAATTGCATTATACCATGTCCATCATGCTACAACAACTCCCACTGAAAACCAATCATCACTGGAAATCTTCAACCACCATAGTAGCATTGTGTGTTTGTGTATGAGTGTGTGTATGTATGTGTGTATATGTATATGTATATGCAGACAGTTCCATTGTTAGCAAAAAAAATTACCCCCAGGTACGGGAATCCAATCAGTGTTTATTTGATCTATTGGATGATCACTGCAAGGGCTGGTCAAGATAATTAGCAGGGCAGAGAAAGAAAATCAAAGTTCATCAAAATTTTCTGAATTTTGTAGACAAGAATCACGTTTCATATTTCATTAATCTGGTTTTTGATGTAATCTTCCTAAAACTCAGACTTCAAACGCTGGCTTCTTTTCTAAATAGCAATGGCTTTCTAAATCAGAATTCAAGATTTTATCAAATATCTCTTTGAACCAGAAAGCAATTACTTGGCTCTGTGTGTGTGTATGTGTGTGTGTGTGTGTGTGTGTGTGTGTCTTGAAATCACAACAATCAGTGGCAGAGTTGTGGTTTGGAGTCTGCTGTAGGATTACAGAAGTTGTAAATGATTCAAATAATAAAGCATATAAGATGTTTAGAATTTCTAATTGTTTCATTTTCATCGTGTCTCTGGAGACAATGAGCTGAGAAATAATTCAGCCATTTCAGCCATTTGTGTAATTAGTTTTACAGGTCTGAAGGGCATACTGTGACCAGCGGACAGTGCTGCCTCCCTACTTCTGAGGAGCCAATGGTCACACATGAAACTTGATCCCAGAAAGCTTTCTTGACTTAAAGAAAAGTCCACTGTTCCATAACGGGAATTTCCATAACAGGAATGTCCTGTGCCTTAGCAGCTCCTCAAGATCCAGTCCTCTCCTTTCAAGGTTCCTACCCGCTGTCTTTTGTTTCTCTGGCTTGTTCTTAGATCTTGATACTATTGTCTGGGATGTGTGTGTTGTTGAAGGTGAATTCAAAGCAATGAAGATGATCATTTCAAATTGACTAGTACAGTCAGTGGGACCCCAAAATAGGAGACATTGCTTGTAGGAAGTGATAAGAATTTATACAGGGAAATTGATGTCTTCTTTGGGTTTGTACCTCTTGAGTATAAAATTCAGAATTTATCTGTTAAAATAGACAATGTGATACAGAGTTCCCCTATAATCACATGAGGAAACATGTAAAAGCCAAACCAGCGGTGGTACAGTTCTGCAATTGACATGTGCATTTGTTCCCTTTCAGGAACAGGATCGCCATGCCCCAAACACTATAAACTCCCCTTGATGTGCATATTTTTCACCTATCTTTTAAATGTAAGTAAAACCACTAATTTTGTGAACTTTTGTTTCTTGATTTGAGTGTAGTATCTATTTTAATAATAACAAAATCTGCACAGCAGAATGTTAATCTCTTTGTTAGGAGGATGCTTATTTCACAGCATATACTATGGGAGGCATCCATGCTCAGTGATATCTTTATGATTAGAAATAATTTTAGGGGACTGGAGAGCTAGTACAGAAGTTACTGTGCTTGCCTTTCATGTGACTGATCTTAGTTCACCCCATAGCATCACAGGTAGGTCCCTGGGTATCACCAGGAATGATCTGAGCACAAAGTCAGGAATAAGCCCTGAGCAATACCCGTCCCACTCTCCAAATTATAAATAATTTCAAGGACTTGGTAGCTCAAGTGGTGAGCTTCCTGATAGGAGTATTGCAAGCCAAATTAACCAAAATGATACAGGATTTAAAATTCACCTCCTCCGTTACAATAGCCATGTGTCAGATACTGAATAATACCATAATGTGCCTAGTGATCAATATGTTGAATAGTGAAAATACAGAAAATTTATTTTTATTATGGCAGAAGGTCTTTTGGGATTGTGGACTATTGATTTATTGATTTGTGCCAATTTTGCAGGGCTCTTATGAATATTATATCAGATGAAAATATATTAAGTGAAAGTTTATTTCCACATTTTAACACCACATAATACATTCTGCTGATTGCACTTTTTTCCCAACAATAAAGTTATTTTAGTAAGATAATAAAAATACTAGAATTTATCATAAATATGCCAGAATGACCAAAGATGTAGGTTGATTTGTATTTGAACATAATTTTAAAAGTTATATCAAAGTTAATAAAATTCAGGATAAAGTTTTCAAGCCATGGACATTGGGAGCAAGCATAGTAAAGAATACTTGAAAGTAAGGCATACTATTATATGTGGTTGATAGAAAATATAATAAAGGACATAACAAAATTCTTAGCTTCAGATGGCATACAGTATAATTATAGGTATGTACTGGAGCTAGAGCACAGCAGGTAGGGCTCAATTCCTCTGTCCCTCTCTAAAAGCCCTACAAGCTACCAAGAGTATCTTGCCTGCATGGCAGAGCCTGGCAAGCTACCTGTGGCGTATTCGATATGCCAAAAACAGTAACAACAAGTCTCACAATGGAGACATTACTGGTGCCCACTTGAGCAAATTGATGAACAACAGGATGACAGCGCTACAGCGCATGACATATATGGAAAACTTAAAACGCAAATTTTTATACATTTTCATGACAAAGATTTTAGGACTTGAAAATCAATGTGGAAGATCAGCTTTTAGAACAGCAATATAACAAATATCAATGGGGACTTCATCAAAACAATAGTAGCCAATGTTTTGAGATCCCTAATTTTTTTTAAAAACTGAAAGCAATTTTAGAAAAGAAAATGGAAAATCAGCTTATCCACTTTGAATCATTATTAGTTCCATTAAATTCTGCCCTTTTCTGTAAACTAAATTTTTTAATTTATGTGCCACATCCATAGAAAGGGAGTAGTTCAGTGAGTAGGGCGCTTTTTGCATGCAATCAACCCAGGTTCCATCCGCAGCACCACGTAAAGTCCCCTGAGCTCTGCCAAGAGTGATCCCTGAGCACAGAGCAAGGATAAAGCCTGTAATACCCAGTGTGGCCCCCACACGTTGATGGCTTTGATTTTAGAAGCCATAGTTTCCCTTCACTAGAGAAGGCATTTTACTTTTCCTCCTCCCCTCCATTTGCAACAAGACAACTATAATATATAGTTTCAGAATACGGCTGCCTTTTATAGATTCATAGCCTGTACGTGGGCTGAAGCAATAGCACAGCTGCAGGGCATTCGCCTTTCACCTGGCCAACCCGTGTTCTATTCCCCCGCCCCTCTCAGAGAGCCCCGCAAGCTACCGAGAGTATCTCGCCCCCACCGCAGAGCCTGGCAAGCTACCTGTGGCGTATTGGATATGCCAAACCCAGTAATGACGAATCTCACTATGGAGACATTACTGGTGCCCGCTCAAACAAATCGATGAGCAATGGAATGACAGTGACAGTGACAGCCTGTATGCATAGCACTCCTCATAACCTGAGTATTCTGTTTGTTTGGGAGCTGCACCAAGAAGTGCTCAGGGCTTAATCCTGGCTCTGCAAGGCTTGGAGGACCAACTGAGTACAAGGGATCAAACCTGGGTCTGAAGCATGCAAGATGAGCACCCTGCCCAATGTGCTAATGTTCCAGTTCTATTTTAACTTAAAATTGCAGTATCTTGTGTTTAAGATTTGCTCAGACAATCTGCTTTTATTCATACATTTTGATTTATACACAGGGGCCACTGTTAATGATTCTAGAAGTCACCAAGCTATGCCCCACAATGCTTACAAGAGTTTTTTTAGTTTAGTTTGTTTAGATTTCAGAACTAAAATTACAGAACTGAGGTCAACGAAACTTTTCAACTAACCTAGATAATTCATAATAAACTATTTGTACAATGTTAGTTCCAAGTCTGAAGTATTTAGTTCCATTTTAGCAGTTACAGTTAAAGTTGAAAAGTAATTGTATTGAGTTGTTTTTTTGTTTGTTTGTTTGTTTTTCTTCATCTTTACCTTTTTTGTTTAGATTCTTGTTTTGAGGCCACACCTGGCTGAACTCAGGGCTTACTCCTGGCTCTAACGCAGGGCTCAGAGGGACCATATGGGATGTTAGGAAACGAATCCAGGTCAGCTACATGCAAGGCAACCACCATTCTTACCTGTACTATGGCTCGGCCCCTTATTTTAATTCAATGTGAAGGCTTTTAAACTCTGAATTTGATCTGTGTACTACCATCACATAAATAAGTGTCTGGAGGATTGAAGAGAAGTGCATCACTGTTTGAGATAAGATTCAAATTTCACATATTTAAAGGACAAAGTGAAATAATTTTGGAAAGACATGTACATCCATGTCCACTTCCATTTAGTAGTGCTAAGAAAGGATAAGCTTGACAAGTCCTCACATTAATTTTGTCTTTAAATCCTGCCAAAATGTCAGATGTTCCCATCCTATTTTTAGCCAGATATTGTAACTCACTGCCCTGCTTGACTTTCCAAATCGTTATAGTAGCATCTCATTTAACTGTGAAGTTGAATATATTCTTCTTGATTTCACATAGCACTGCTTGCTTAGACTTTCCCATAGGCACATTCTGTAGGTTAAGCATAGTCACATTAGTCATCATTAAGTCTATTTTTATTTATGTCTGTTTTCTTCCTCAACACCAAATAATCCTTCATTCACAATGTTGAGCAATTAGACTTCCAAATATTCTGATTTCACTCACCAGCCAAAACCCTGGGAAAGATTCCTTGACTGATAGGAAGTGTGTTAAAATTCAGGAGATGGCCGGGGCATTTTTTTAAAAGGAAGATTCTGGATGGAAACATGATCTTCAAATCCCAGTGTCAATTTTGGTGCAAGTGGGTCACTGAAGGCCTAATGATATCTACTGTATATTCCAAAGGGTCTAGGATTAGGGCAGTGTCCCTTTAACAGAGTCAGAGTATGAAAATGAGATGCTTGCAAGTGAGGCACTTTAATCAGATTCACACTCATTTGGAAGATTGTTGATGAAGACAGAAAATAACCCCTGGAGTTTTCTATCTTCATATTAGATTACTCGACTTGGCCCAAACAACTCGGCTACTGGCACCTGATGGTTCTGAGCTCAAAATAAATTATATGGGGTAGAAATAATTTCAACAAACGTCTCATAGTACTGGAGAGGGGAAAAAACTCATACAACATGCCTCCGGAGAAAAATCGTTTCCCTGACTTGCCAAATTCAAAGAATGAAGCCATTAGGCCTTAAGCTAGCAGTTACAGCCTTCCACTTTCTGGCCATAAATTGTTTTCTTCATTCCCACAATCCTATTACCCAAAGCCAGTACCATCCATACTAATTCCCTACATGTGCATTTCTCACTATATCAAAGACTGTTCCATCGCGCAAGTCAATTGACATTTGTTTAAACAGATTCAGCCTAAAGTACATTTCATTTCTGTATCTTTGGGGGAAAATGACTTCTTTCTCGAAATGCCGTTCTTTTTTACAGCTTCGATGAGAAACCTCAAGCCAGTGTTATATTTGCTTTCTCACATGGTATAAGCAAGTTATTCGTTTACCACTATTTCCTGTCTCTTAGTATGAGTTGTCTTACCTAAGGTTAATTTATTGCCTTCCCAATAAGGGTGTTAATTCAAATGTGGGTGAAAATCAGTTCCTTGCACAGATATGAATGAGCCCTTCACACTAAATGAGTAAACAACCATTTAAGAGGTATATTTATTACATTAGTGATATGCCTATAACTGCAAACTGTTTCTGATGTCATATAATGTATGACAAAAAATAGGATTCCAATTATGTAAATAGAAAAGTTAGAGAATACATATTTAATGGTAAAAAAGATGTGGGGGGAACTTTTTGTAGGAAAAGTTGATATTATAATTTAAAAATATCTCTTCTATATATAATGTGTGTCAATGTGTGGTCAGTGCTCTTGTTTCTTTAGACTTTATTACTCATTAATTCTACCCAAGGATTCATGAAGCATGGTAGTATTTTCTGTTATGGAGGATCTCTCTGTGTTAAACTCAGCTATACATAAAATATTTTGGCCTAACGATTTCCTGTAAATTGTGAATCCTTCTTTTGTTTTCTTTTTGGGTTACACCCGGTCATGCACAGGAGTTACTCCTGACTCTGCACTCAGGAATTACTCCTCGAAATGCTCAGGGGACCATATGGGATGCTGGGATTTGAACCCAGGTCAGCTGCATGCAAGGCAAACACTCTACCCACTGTGCTATTGCTCCAGCCCCCTATGAATCTATTTTTATAAGAATAGATACACATTCACTAAATCTCTTTCTTTTCCATCTAAAGACACTGTTGTGAACTTGGGAGATCAAGTTAGTTGATTTAAAAACCTAATATTTAAGTAAATTGTACAAGACTATTTAAGCCAGTCAAATCCCACCCCCCCGCACACAAAACTGTAATACATTAGCTCAATAATAAAATATTTAGAAACCACCATTACTGATTATAATTATTAACTGCTAACTTAAGTATGAAAAAAACACACTTCAGGTTTATTTTTATTAATTGCAAGACAATCATAAAACCTGCTATCTTATTGTTCCAGCCCAAAGTAATTTTTATTGGATGTTAATCCACTAATAGATACTGATATTTCTACTTAGGTTTGTATGTGACAAATGCTGTTTATTAAATACAAGGAAAACAAATATTAGCACTAAAGGCAAACAATATTATAAAACTATACTTTTTTAAAACTTGTGATATATTTCTAAGACTATGTAAACCAACCTGTTAAATTAAGTATGTGATATTATTTCACGACACAATTTTTCAAACCAATTTTAATGGATTTAATAATAGCAATCACGGTATAGAGGACTCAAAAACTTTTTTAACATAATATTTTTATTTATTTTGCTAGACAATTTCATAATGAACATGAAAATAACAGTTAACATTTCCATTTTAGAAAAATTATAATATTATGTTTTTACATGTTGGTTTATTTTAATCTTACATTTTTTTGTGTGTTGACATACTATTCAACAAATAAGAGTATACTTGTTCACTCATTTTATATTTGCTTATTAATCATTTTCTCATTGCCATATAGTTTAACATAATATCTAAATAGCCTATGTAGTATCAAATATATAGTTGTCCATTGCATTCACCGTTAATAACTTTTCAGGAAAAAGTATAATGCAACTACATGGAGAGGCAATGTATCTCTTCCCATGTGTGCTACCAGAAAATGTCCTCACTTTTGGCCAAATGTCTTGTAAAGTACCATATTGATTTTTTTATGACACATTTGGTATTCTGAAAAGAAATCAATAGGAGATTCAAATAATTTAGGTACTGTCCCTAAAATCAATACTAATGTGTATCATTTTCCCTTCACTACTTTATGTAACAGTATATATTTTGTGATTTATATTATTTTTGATGGTTATAAACGCTAAAAATTATCACTTAAGGACATTATTTTATGCATATAATGACTTAAAATAAACTGGCTTTAGTTTTCACTTTGTTAACTAAAGACCTCTCTTTGTCTTATCTTTTAATAAATTCCTTAAATTAAGAATTAACTATGTTAATAATATTTAAAATCCTATTTTATATGTTTTAATAATTTTAGATATTAATAACATTTGGAAAGGAAAAGTAGATGAAAACAATTGAAATATTATTTCAGTCACTTTGTGGTGACCAAAAATACATATTAATGATGACTTTTTATACTTGCTAGTAATTGAATTATAATCAGTAATGGTGATTTCTAAATATTCCATTAAATAATATAAATTATAATTGAGCTGACGTGTTAAAATCATTTTTGGGATTTCATAGGTTTAAATAAGTTGGGATAATTAACTTAATTAAATTGATTCGTTGTAGTTGATAACCTACATTAGCACAAAAGTATTTGAAAAATATTCATATTCTTAAATAAGTATACATTACATGTTTAGATAAGAAAAAAATAATGTTATATTTTAAATATAAAGTTAGTTTATGTATTTTAAGTAACGTACCTTGTTTAAATTAATGTAAACTCTTTGTAGCAGTTAATAATATCAGTTTATTTGTGCATAAAAATGATCAAAATTAATACATATGTGTAAAATTTTAATAGATATGTGTGCACTTTAACGGCTTGTTAAATGTCATGGAATTGAGGGCAGTCGAGTACCCCCAGTTATCTAATGGAGTTACTTCAGTGTCTCTTTAATTGGGCAAATTCTTCAGTTTTCAAAATCATGTCTTCTATTCTATGAATTATGATAAGGAGGCTTTCCTCATAGAGTTCTTGCAGAGATTTAATGAATGTCTATAATATTAACACCTTAGAATGTAGCACTGTAGCACTGTTGTTCCCTTGTTCATCGATTTGCTCGAGCGGGCATGAGTAACGTCTTCATTGTGAGACTTGTTGTTACTGTTTTTGGCATATCGAATATGCTGCAGGTAGCTTGCCAGGCTCTGCCGTGCCGGGGGGATACTCTCGGTAGCTTGTCGGGCCCTCCAAGAGGGGCCAAGGAATCGAACCTGGGTTGGCTGTGTGCAAGGCAAATGCCCTACCTGCTGTGCTCTAGCTCCAGTCCAGGTGCTATATATTTTAAAAAGTTCATTTGAAAGAGACAGACATAGAAAGATTGCACTCATATGTGGAATATAAAGTAGCAGAGAGATACGAGTTTGCAATGATGCAACTTCTGGCAGAAATTTCTCTGGACTTAGTTACTAAATTACTAAAATACAGAAATCCAAAACCTTGTGGCTGCTATTGTAGCCACATGACCTCACATCTCTTCATTCTCAGCAATGGAAAACAAATTATCAAATGCTTCCTTTCCAGCAGGTCTGACTTTGGTGGGGGAAAACCAAAAAAAAAAAAAAGAGTCAAAAAAAGAGTCAAAGTTGTTTCTTAGCATGATTGTTTATACCATATTATTTTATCACTTAATTTCAGATAATATAATTTGTGATGGGTAGCAGTTGCTTGAAGGTAGAGTAGAACTGAAGTCAAATTCCCGCTGTTACTCATCTTCTTGAGAAAGGTTGATGACCAGGAACACAGGGAGATTTGTAAAATGTAGCAGTTCCAAATGCTTTTGCCACTCTGTTAGTGGACTATCAGACATAGTAGCCATATTGCGTACACTAAAACCTTAAGATAAACTTTATGATACGGGCGCTAGTAACGTCTCCATTGTGAGACTTGTTGTTACTGTTTTCGGCACGTCGAATATGCCACGGGTAGCTTGCCAGGCTCTGCTGTGCAGGCAAGATACTCTCAGTAGGTTGCTGGGCTCTCCAAGAGGGACAGAGGAATCAAATTTGGGTTGGCCGAGTACAAGGCAAACGCCCTACCCACTGTGCTATCACTCCAGTCCAAGAGAGCTACAGTAATTTTCCTAATCCAGGGCCTTAGAAATAGTACAGTGGTAGAGTGCTCATTCCAGTAATCAGTGACTGCTAAATTCAGAGCCAGAATTAACCCCTGAGCACTCCCAGGTATGCCCTCTCTAAAAGGAAAACATATTGTCATTAACGTTTGCATGTGTGTGTGTGTGTGTGTGTGTGTGTGTGTTTAGTCATATCTTGAGTTTTTGGTGGAAAATGATAAAGTCTATTTAAAATATTTCTGTTTGTTCAGTAAGGCTTAAAGACTGGGTTATCAGGTTAGAAAAGAAAGAAACTTTTGGAAAATTTACTACGAATTTGCCTTGGTAGTTTGTAGGAGAGGTAGAGTTACTAGGGAAATACAAAATAATTGTAATGAATAGGTTCTTTGAGCGATAGCACAGCAGGTAGGGCATTTGCTTTGCACACGGACGACCCGGGTTCGATTCCTCCATCCCTTTCGGAGAGCCCAGCAAGCTACTGAGAGTATTCTGCCCACATGGCAGAGCCTGGCAAGCTACCTGTGGCATATTCGATATGCCAAAAAGCAGTAACAACAAGTCTCACAATGGAGATGTTACTGGTGCCCGCTCGAGCAAATCGATGAACAATGAGATGACAGTGCTACAGTACTACAGGTCCTTTGAGCATTGTTACTATGAAGTAAATAAAACAAAGTCCACACAGTGTTGTGATTTTTATTCATCATGGTAGTCCTATGAACACAGAGAAAAGGCAAAGGGGCGGTTTACCAGATGTATTGCTATTTTAGGACGGCTGTAGCACAGCAGGACAAGTATGGTGGCTTTATTATTGTTATTATGATTATGATTATGATGATTATTATTGTTCTCCTCCCTGACCCCAATTATGGAGGATAGAAATAAATAATCAGGTATTGGCAGAACCAGTCTTCTTTAATAATTAGGGCTCTTTTATTACTTCCTTGTTGTCTTTTTTGGTTTCTAGTGATTTGATAGCAGTTTTTGGCTTTCCTTGATTGACAGCTGCTTCCTCCAGTCACTACCTTTGTGGTCAGGTGATCCACTCTCTGCCTGCCTCTTTCCATGACTCCATGGATGTCTCTATAAAATCACCACTTAGAAAAAAGAGTTTGCCTTTCAATAGGATATCCTGTTTCCAAATATTCCTCATTATTTTTGAGATACTGTACAGGTATTAAGAATTTTATGATCCCTTTTTTTGTGGAGGGAAAGTGGGGGAGACAGGGAACCCACACAACCCATAAAATATAGATGGGAATTTTTGCCAAGTGAGTATGAATAAAAAAGAGGCAAGAAGTTAATGCTTTCTCTTAACTTGGGACTGTCTTACTTATGAGATAATTAATCTTAGTGATCTTTTCTATATACACCTTTCCTGTTTAACATTACATAATGCATCTATTTTCTGATTCAAATTACATTTTAGTCTTAGGGTGGTAAATCTCGCTTGTCACTTTAAATAATATGAACCCTTTATAAAAGGTTTTCACCTAGATCCTGTTATGCACCACAGGATGAATGGGCAATGCAAACTTTGACTATTTTAGGGAAAACTCCAGGAAAGAACATAAAAAGTTTAGCCCAAAGATCACAAGGTTTTGGAATACTTGGACTGTTTATCTATATTCACTGTTATTTACAGAAAATTGTTGTGGCAGAAAACCTCTGAGCTGAAAGAAAACTAGTGACTCTTTAATGTCTGCATTTAACCTGCTACCCTTAAGCTAACCCTAGAGCTGACAGAAGGTATTAAGGTATAACCATAGCTAATTCTGTATAAAAGTCTTTGTTTTGCAGAGAGAGTAAATATTGGCATACTAGACAACTAACTCAGATATTGTATATAAGTAAATAAATTTGTTACTCATGTTTCTCATTGTTCTAATATCAATAAAGAAAAAAAATATTGGTGCTCAAAAGCATGTATATGATGACAATTTTCAAGGGCTGCATCTTGCTTCTAGTTCTATTTTTAATTTAAATTATCTAGCCTGCTGAATATCTTCATTCTGGAGGTTCTGAAGGCAAGCCTTTTGGATTAACATATTGTCTTTCATCTTCAGGGAAAAATGCATATGTCCTCCTTGACAGATCTATTATTCAAATGACAAAGATGCTCGTTGGCTAGCTATATTGTGCATAGCCTGTATTCCAGAATATGGAAATGTTCTAGTAAAAGATAATGGACATTAAAAAGACATAGATGAATCCCTACTCTGTGCATACAGTTAAATGAAATTGGCATTTTCTACAGCAAAGGTGAAACTATTCTGTAGGCTCTATGTCATTCTTTAAAAGATAGCATGGGTTTAAACACTTGAATTTTATTATTGCCCCTTGAAAATTAAAGTTATCCAGGGGCCAGAGAGATAATGCAATAGCTGTTTCTTGCCTTGTACACATTAGACTCTGATCAATCCACATCATAACTTATGATTCCCACTAGCAATACCAGGACTGATCCCTGAGTGCCACCAAGTGCCACCCAACCCCCATGGAAATTATCCCTTTTCTTTATTTTTAAAATATGGCTCTGAAAATGCATGTGGGGAAAATGCAGAATGTCAAATAGTTCTTGTATCTTCTATGATTGTTTTAGCTCAGGTTACTCTCTAGTCTTCCCATTTAATTAAAAAAAATCCAAATGGGGATCTTACATTAAACATCCATACATTAGTACTTGATTTCTTTGCATGTCTTTGTGCCCTTGCCTCTTCTCTAAACCAAGTAAAATGATGGTTTTATTTAGCTTTTATTAGGTATAATCTTCAGAATTATAGAGCTTATCAGTTTACACATTTGATTTTCATTCTGCAATAGTATAGCTAAAATTGTCACGCATACCAAATAACATGTAAATAGATTTGTATTACTATGTCTTTTTATTCCATATATTATACCATAAATTAAAATTACTGTTATAATACTGTGATATTTTATAGTTAGACATACATGGCATTAAATTCAGGGATCTATTTTTAAAGATTTATATTCTGCTTAGGAAGAAGCATCAAGAAATGACTCAAAAACCCTGAACTTTGGATTCAACCGAGATGACTTCAGGTACTGATTTTCAGCATCTGCTATCAGCAAGACCGGGGCTTTGTCTGTTTCAGGAGAAATCCAAAGCCAATTAGCTGAAGCCTCAAGAGAATTGTTCATTCATATTTTAGTCAGAGGTGAAATTCATTTCAGGAACTGTTCAAGTCCAGGAGCTCAAGCATGTCAGGTCAACTTCATGTTCCTGCCATGTGCCTTAGTTCTGATTTCCTAAGCCCATCGATCTCAGCCTCTTGCAGACCCTCCTGGATACCCTAGGAGGGGCTTCAGTGGCCGAAAGCCATTCCATATATATCCTTTGTATTAGAGGTGTATAGTCTTCGGCCGTTCTTGGTTCAAATCCAAGGCAATAATTTTCTTTGGCCTTGCTTAAGTCACAAGGCACATGGCAGGAAAGGACTCATGTCCACAAATAGGTCCCTAGCCCTGATCTGCATAATTGAGAAAGGGGAAGTCAGCAGAGCACACAGCTATGGCTGCTGAGCCAAAGGTTTGAAAGAGATGCAGGGGATTTAAAGATAGTCTATGCCCAGGTACAGATCCAAGTTCCAGGTACTTCAGCTTTAAGGCCTGAGTCCTGCTCTTAGGCCCAGGGGCTTAATGTAAACAGGAAGTGCTTCCTGTAAATAAGAAGGGGCACCATTCTCATTCTCATTTGAGACAGAGTTGTAATTATATCATTAAGTCACAGTAGTTATTGTGATGAGGAAAAAAAAGTGACTGTTAGTGCTCATTTAATGCAGACACACATGCTATGCACTTGCTCTTGGTGATAGAGAAACACAAATCAGTGGATTGGGATAGGCTACAGATTTTGGCTCAATCTTGGCACCACATGTCCCCTGTGTATCCCTGGTGTAGCCCTCCAGTCGAACTAGGGTGGCTCAGGTTG
Source organism: Sorex araneus (assembly GCF_027595985.1). Taxonomy (NCBI): domain Eukaryota; kingdom Metazoa; phylum Chordata; class Mammalia; order Eulipotyphla; family Soricidae; genus Sorex; species Sorex araneus. Next base: position 11,234,489 of record NC_073307.1, on the reverse strand, counting down.
TCCCAGGACCTCAGGCCATAAGCAACACTATGGACTTGAGCCCCATATTGAACCATCTGGCCCAGTTGGCTGAGTGGTGTCGAGAGGAGCTCCCAGAGCACCATTTGGAAGGCCCAAAGGGGAAAAGGATAGAGTTCCTTTGCAATATTAGACATTAACGGGTAAATATGTTTCTGTGTGGACACCTGCATACATGCTGTACAAAGATGAGTGGAGGCAGAGAAGCAGATGCTTAACCAAACTTGCATCATACAGGTACTTCTGACAACTAGATGAAAGGTCAGATAGGGACTTTTTACTTGTAAAATTTCAGTTTAAGGACCTCTCCAAAGAGAAGACAATGAGGTGTAATTTCAAAGACGGGAGTTTTTAGCTCGAGCTGAGCAGGTCTGAATGGCTCGGGATGTTTAAGGGACTACAGGCATGGATTAGTTTTCTACCAGATCATCAAACATTCAGCAGCTCAAAACAACAGATTTTCATGCAGTTTACTGCGAGGTGGATGGAACTGGAAGATTTCAGTTTTGGTGAAGTAAGCCAGAAGAAAGACAAACACAGGATGATCTCACTTACCTGTGGATATGGAATACTGGGTGAGGAATGTAGTCAAAAGGAGGATGCCTAGATCATCTTGACCCCAGTGTTCAGAGAGGAGAAGGTTAGAGAAGAAAAGAAATTGGGGTAGGCGACCAGGAAGAAGAGAGTAGGAAGTAATGGGTGAACCGGCATTAGGTTTCAGGTATGCTGGTGATGTGGGTTAGCCACAGATGCGAGTCACAGACTCAACAAACCTGAAAACATGACATGTAAGTTGCGACCACTGAAACTTTGTAATGTCCCTGTGAAGGAGGCAGCCGGGGATGGAGTGGGGGTCGGGTGGTGGGGGGATCTGGGAACACTGATGCAGGGAAGTTGACTCTGATGGTGGGATTGGTGTTGAAATATTATATGCCTAAAACTCAACTATCAGTAACTTTGAAAAGCACCATTCTCTAAAAAAGAAAACAACAACAAACAAACAAACAAAAAGACCATTTTTTTTCACTCATGATTTCTGTGAGTCAAAAAGTCCAGGCATGGTTAAACTCAGCCCCTGATCCCACGAGGCAGGAATTGGTCATCAACTATGGTGTCGTAAATTCACTGGGGCTGGATGGAGCATGAACCCATTTTCCTCTTATTTGAGCTGTAGACAGAATTTTCATTTAGTGATCGTTTAACCCAAGGCCCAGATTTTATGCTGAGGTTTTCACCAGGAGCTGCATTCATCTCCTGCATGCTCCCCGTTCCCCCAAGACCCCCACCTAGATCTAGCAGGTCTTTGTCCTGGGGCAGAGACCCTCTCACAACTTAGCGGCTTCCTCCAGATGCAAGAAAACATCATCTCTCTTAAGCACTGGAGGATGAGTCTTATGTAACGCAGCGTGGAAGTGACTCGGTCTCTTGCCAGTGAACACAGGCTGAGTCTGTGTCCTTCCAGCGAATGTGTCCTCTACCAGCTGTGAGAAGCAAGGCGTGGGTCGCTGCGGGCTGTGAGCTGCCACTGGGGAATTCATCCAGTCTGACATATGAACGTAGAGGGCAGGAGTCAGAGAGATGAAGTAAGGGATACCTTGAATGTCTAGCAGGTACCTGACCCAGCTTCCTTCCCCAGCACTATGTGCTTCCTATCACCCAGCATCACTGATGAAACCAGAGAGGCCCTGAGCACCGTGGGGTGGTCTTGGTGCTGCTCACATTGCAGGGCTGAGCAGTACCACCTCTTCAGAATGTAATGCTGGACCCAGCCCTGTTCGCCAATCACTGGGCGTGGTCCCCCAGGGCAAAAAATGATTTTTTTATACACCCCCCCCGAAAAAAATAGAAATAAGAGAACAAGAAGGCATCAACGGCATCCATATTGTAATAGGCCTTGAACTTTCTGCTAAGAGATTTGCACTTTAATTTTTAGGAAATGCTGGATCACTGGGAGGTTCTAAGCAGAAGAGGGATACTATCAGATATGTGTTTAGGAAAGCAGTAGGCATTAGGGGTGAAAGCTAAATGAAGCAGAGCTCTGAGGAAGGTGGGTTAGGGACAAAGTAAATGGTGAGCCCATGTAGGAACAAAGAGATAAGAACGAGTCGGAATGGATTAATCACAGAAGATTTGGTATATCATCTTGAAAATTCTGATTGAACTTGGTACTTGGAACTCAGACCAATAAGATAAATGCTGGTTATTTTTAATGTGTTTTCTAAGTTAGAACTAGCATTTAAACATTAATAATTGCCAGTCACTTGCCTGTAAGAGTTCATTAAAAGGACACAATTTAATTGAGTTTTAATATGCTTGCCTTGCACGTGGTTGACCCAGGTTCGATGCCTCTGTCCATCTCAGAGAGTCCAGAAAGCTACTGAGAGTATCCCGCCCACACGGAAAAGCCTGGCAAGCTACCCATGGCATATTCGATATGCCAAAAACAGTAACAACAAGTCTCACAACGGAGACATTACTGGTACCCGCTCAAGCAAATCTATGAGCAACAGGATGACAGTGCTACAGTGTTTTAATACAGTATTAATAATGTGTTGCCAAAAATTTCACAAAATTTGTGAAATCACTATACCATATTCTGTTTTGGTATTTGTATGAATGTAAATATTAAGAGATTGTTTGATAATGGTTTACCTGATAAATGCAGATTTTATGATTATGTGAACTTTTGGAGTTCTGTATGCTTTATGTTGGTTCATAAGTCAATGATCATAAGTCAATGATTCTGTTTTGCCTATTTATGGTCCCTGTATTTAGACTTGGGAAATTATTTTGTTGCTGAAGACACTTTACTTTGGAAATTAAGAAATAGAACTAAGCAATGTAGGCAAATTGCTACAGTCCCTCTCTTAGATAACATTTCATTTTCCCTTCAGTGGCTAATGTTCTTTTGTTCTGCAGATGCTGAGAGGTCCTATGGCAATAGTGAAGCTGAATACTAAAACCATCTGTCAGGACCCAGGCGATTTAGCTATTAGTCACTGCTTCCTCCTGGTGTAAGGTCAATGCTACAACAAGGTGTATTTCAATAAATATGCAGCGAGAAGAGAAATTGTCTTCAAGTAGGAACTACCAGCTGTCAGTGCAACTCCTGACAGAAGAGCTGGGAGTAGCCTTGAGGTTATGCAGACTCATCTGGGGATTGATTTTCTCAGGGGTTCTCAGCTTTGTTCTGCAGAATATCTCTTAGCAGCAAAGAAGCGAGTTTAAAAGTGGCATTTCTGAAAATAATGTATTTTCAAACAATATCTGAAACAGTTTGATTTTAGCATCAATGTAAGTTTACCCCACTGCAATTATGGAATAGGACATGCATATTACTTTTTTTTTCTCCAAAGAGAAAAAGGACTCATTGTGTTCAAAAGAAAAAAGGAAAAATTTGTGTTCAGCCATCTGTGCTTGCTGTAGGTTAAGAAGATTGTCATTGGAGCACTGGCTCCGGAGGTAATTAATTCTAAAAGAACTGAGTTAAGTATCAGTGACTTTCAAGGGGAGGGAAGCAGGGTGAAACATATGTCACACTCACATTAATTGTACTTTTTATCCAGGAGTACAATTATCCATTGCATTTTTGAGGTAGGCTATTATTTCTGCAAGAATAATGAAAATAAACCCATAGTTAAAAAACCATAACAATATGCCAATAAATATGACATACCTAATATTCATTTTTATTGATTAGACTTTAAATATAATGAATATTCTTTGCATAGCCAATCTGGTTTTTCTTTTCCATTTTCCACACAGAACTTGTCATTTTGACTCCATCGCAAATGCTTTGAAAGGAACAAACAACATGTATTTAAGGAATAACCAGAGACACTGAATACCAACATCCTTCTTTGTTTATTTACACAGAGAAAAGGCTTAAATGAAATTAGAAATGGTTGTAATAAAAAAAGAAATCCATGTCTCCCTTTTCCTTCGGGAATTTTGCAATTTCAAATTGCCAAGAAGCTTTTTGTCATACAAATTTGAGAAGTTTGATTTACCTGGGGATAAAACCAATAAGCTCACACAAAGAGTCAGTTATCCACTTACCAGATAAAGTTGCCATTTCCTGTTTGTGACAGAAGCTACTACTCTTCTTAGTTGAGGTCTAATTACTATTGATCTTGAGAAATGTCTTGTAGGGCCTGGACCTGCATGGCTGTATCAAAGATGTGGTGTCTTTGTATGCTTCCGGTTTCTTAGTCTATTGCCTGTGATACATGTCGCATTCTGGTTTACTGTTGATCTATTCATATAACTAGATTTGGGCTCTGACAACTTTTTGAGAGTTTTTCTGGGTTGAGAGGAATGAATTTTGCTTGGTTTTCTTTTCATTACATTCCCCCAGTGGTTTCACTCTCTGTTATAAGAAGGCATTAGGGATTATTTACAAGGAGCTGCTCCTTTATGTACAAATCACTAGTTATGCTATGAAAAGCTGTGACTTCGATTTTGTTGATTCATTCCTGCCAGTTTATCTGTTTGGATTTTTAAGTCAGATAAGCATTTGTACTTTGAAAGAATGTAAATATTGCCAAAGTACATCAAGCTTTATAATTATCAGAATTGCTTTATATTGTGGATTCTGTTAAAAAAAAAAAAAAAACATGTTCTCCCATCTTGCATTTCCAATGTAGATTTGATTAAATTTATTAGCTTCATCATTTCAAGGTATTCAAATATAAACTGTAGAAGATTAGCCATGTTCTCAGAATGCAAGTTGAATATCTTTGCTGTTTTCATAACAAATCTTACTTATTTGGGGTAACTTATGCTCTTTCAATGCCATCTTTTCTTCCAAGAATATCATGCTGTGATTATGTTGAAAAAAATGTTTTTCTTCTGTTTATCTAGGGGGACTCCAAAGCAATGCTCAGTGGATTCAGGAGCCAGTTCCTGTGGTATTTGGCCAAATGACTGGCCAGTCATTGTTCACTTCCGGGGAGGAGTTACTTTTTTTATTTGTTTTGTGTGATTTGGGGCACACCTGGCAACGCTCAGGAGTTGGCTCTGTACTCAGTACTCCTGGCTGTGCTCAGGTGATCCGATAGGATGCTAGGGGTCGAACCCAGATCAGATGTATGCAAGGCAGATACCCTATCTGCTGTCCTATCTCATTGGCCCCTGATGAAGTACTTTCTGGCTCAGTGCTACTGGGACCCACCAGACCACTCCTGGTGCCCAACAGGCCCGGCTGCAAACGCAGTATTTTAAATGAAACAAATAAAGTGGCGTTGTCTTTCAAAGCACTCTCGCCTGTGTCAGATATTCTGTTACAGAAAATCTCCCCTTTGTGTGAGTCCAAATCAGTAGCTTCATCTCCCAGCATCAGTTTCTTCAGGAAAGAAAGAAATATCTCAGCGGGGCTCCTCAGAATGAGTCCTCCAGAAGTGGAGTTTTGCCCGTGGGAGGTTTGTTGTGGACTGTGCCCAGAAAGAAGAAGGAAAAGAAGATTGGAAACCTGATGAAGGAACAAAGACACACTGGCAGGATAATCCGGTTATCCTGGAGGCTGTGCAGCTAGAGTGGCCCGTCAGCAAATCTGAATTCCTGCAAGACTGTTGGGAGATTGTCCCGGCATCTGTCAGGGATGTGGGGTGGCTCTTGCTCAGGAGGCCTCTGCTTGCCTGAGGCCCAGATCATGCACCCCAGGGGGACTACAGTTACCTTTATTGGTGACACTTGTACCTGGAGCCTAAATAGCTTTGTCCCATAAACACCTTGAGGTGGATCTATCCAAGCAACTTAACCCAGTATCCAGAGCAATACAATTTAAAAAAAAAAGAATACTGCATAAAAATATGCCTATTTCAAGATTGAAATCCTAGCGATAAGTCCTAAACCCATGCGTAGTAGACACACTAGAAATGTTAGCTTGTATTTCAAAATTTTTTAAAAAAAGCATTTGAGGTCCTTGATTCATTTCAGTTACAATGAAGGTTATTTCAGACATATATGGTTGCCTTCCTAAAACACTTAATACTCTGTGAATTTTTTTTATGTGTCTGGCAATGACTTTTTAGTTTTTATGGTGGATTTGAAAACTTTTAAACTCCCATTGACATCATTAAAGCGAGCCAGTGTTCCACTCTGAAGGAGTCTGATGCCTTCCAGACCAAATTATTCAAATTGTCTGACAATTTTTTAAAGAGTTCAGATAGGACATGACAGAATATTAATTATGCTGCTCCTGTATTTATAGCAATTTACTGCATTGCTATCAGGGCATTCCATACAGGTGAGAATGCATTGCAATAATTTAGTGGGGTCTTTTTTTGTTACTTAAAATAAACAAGTCAATATTTCAAAACCTACCACCAATGAAATCAACCTGAAAGAAATAATACGAATAAAATAACCTGAAATAATATGGCTTTCTGTTTCTCTTAGAATTTCACGTAATAACAACAATATTCTCAGCAATAACAACACAGAAACAACAGACAATTTTGGACATAGAGTAAATGATATACTCTCATATGTTAACTAGGCTTTCTTTAAATATTGTGATATGTTTACATATGTAGATTTTCCATGCACAACTGAAATGTACATAAATTTGAAATGCAGTATTTTTCTCAGTAAGAACATCTAAAATCAATGAAATTTATTATCTGAATTCAACTATAAGGAATGTAAGTTAAATTCATTTGCTACTATGTCGATTAGACAAATGCAAATACTCATGTTAAATAGGAAGTGGCACACCATCATGATCTTTATTTGGATCTTTCTGAGTTTAAAACTCGTGCTCTTCCTACGTGCTCTGTGTGACCTTGAGCAATTCCACAGGCATACATATTGGGATTTTTATTATTATTATTATTATTTTATTTTTTTGCTTTTTGGGTCACACCTGGCAATGCACAAGGGTTACTCCTGGCTCTGCACTCAGGAATTACCCCTGGCCATGCTCAGGGGACCATGTGGGATGCTGGGATTTGAACCCGGGTTGGCCGTGTGCAAGGCAAATGCCCTACCCGCTCTGCTATCGCTCCAGCCCCCATATTGGGATTTTTAAAAATCATGTTAACGTTTTAGTTACTACCCATTGAGGTTTGAACTTTCCTGGGAGTAGCAAAAATGCAATTTGAGATTGTTGCCACTAGGTGGCAAACTTTAATAGAATTGCAGATTTCTTCATTAAAAAAAAATGGTGTTGGATCTTCATTTTTCTGAGATAGCAGATAAAAATTAGTGATTATTCCCTTTGTTTGTTTGTTTGTTTGTTTTGGAACCATGTCCACTAGTGCTCAGGGGTTATTCCTGGCTCTACGTTCAGAGATCGCTCCTGGGGGGCTTCTGGGGATTATGTGGGGTCTTAAGGATTGAAGCTCCCTACGTGGGTCTACTATCGTCTTGGCCCCACTAGTGATTATTCTTATTCATATAACATAGCATTTATAATACCAATAAGTACTAGAGACATAACCCTATACAATGACACAAAATACAAATCAAATTGTATGAATGCAAAGTAATGTTAAGACCATAGTAAAATGCAAATTTTAGAATGTATCGCATAATCATACAGTAAGTCCTTGCTTTCTTGGAACTAATTTTTTTCTCTGCTTCTATTAAACTCAGTTTGGTTTCATTTTCTCTTTTATACCCTACCTTTCTGTACGAAGATTACTCTAACAACTCTTTAGAAAGAGCTGGGGCTTGGGGGCTCTTATTAAAATTCAGAGATTCTTCATGTTGCTCTAAGATCTTAATCCTTTTATCCTTGAACTATGGTAAAACCTCCAGGATCATTTCTACCTGAAATAATTAAGACCACAACCAAATGACTTTCATTTTATCAAGGGAAATGCATCAAAGCTGGATATTCTTCTTCCATTCTACCCTTTCTTTTCCCACAAAAAGAATCCCCCAGAAGAAGTCCTTCTACAATAGTTTGATATCTGTGTACTATTTAACTTTTAAAAATATACACAAAGGAAAAAGTAATGTTATGGAAATGTTACCACAGAGCTTGCTTGCTACTTGTGTCCATTTAATTAGAAGAATGACTATTTCGTGGTTATATACCATTCTGCTTCATTTGGGTGCCATTTAGCTAACAACCTAAAGGTTACAAAGGATCTTTTCATTAATATGAAAAACAAATTGCACTCTACTTTTGTCATAGAAACAAGTGACTAAAATTATTAGCATTAGTATTAACTATTAAGGATAACTCCCTTCTGGGTGTTCAAACCATACAATCTTTTAATCAAATCAAGCCCTGTCAACTTCATTATCTAACACTTGTTTTTCATCTCATTTATAGAACAGATTTAAACTTCATAGGGTGTGGCATGCCAAAGAATTTTTTGCTTGAAGGAGATGGTGGTCCAATCTCATTTGGAATTTTGGGACAACAGTGACATAAGTCAGGCCAAACCTTTGATTGAATATGATGTGGTCAATTTCGCTGTGGAACTCTCCACTGGAAGACTCCCAGTCCAACATTTAGATTCCGCCTTCTGGAACTGTGAGTTACATTGGATAGTTTTGGTCGACATGATGAACTCAAACAGTCTCTCACCCTGTTCGTTCCATTCTAGGCCATGGGTTCCAATGTGGAGTTCTTTGGGCGACCTTCTCGGCATTAAAGGGCAACCTTCTTGGCATTAAAATCACCGATAATGATCTTGTAGAAGGTGTGGTCTTCTTCATAGAACTTCTCCAGCTTCATGTAGGACTTCTAAATTTCTTCTTCATCATAGTTGGATATTGGTGCGTAGGCAACGAAGATAAAACTGCTGGCAATGAGCCACATCTATTCAAGCTCTTTGGCACTATTGCGGCAACATGGGAAGATGCTGTCATTGACAACATCGACAAGGAATACGATCAACTGGTTCAGCACCTGCATGACTGTGCCAAGAATACCGAGAGTGGGAAAGCCACAAACAGATGCCTATCTTCGGAAACTCTCGAGCTCATTTGCCAACATGGTTTGGCATGAGCCTCAGGCAACCTCTAGCTAATGTCCAAGCTTGCAAAGCTGTGCAGAAAAGCGATACAGTAAGACCTCAAAGAGAGAAGAGCAGCAGTGTTGACCAGTGCAGCAGAAGCCAGGAAAAGTATTCACAATGCTCGCCTGTCCTTCACCAACTACAAGACCAAGATGACGGCCCTCCGACGTCCTGAGGGATCTATCACATCTTCCAGAAAGGCAATGGAGAGGATTATTCACGACTTCTACTTGGATCTCTTTGACAGCCACGTCCACCTGCCCACATACCGAATTCCGCAGGATGGATATGTCATTCCCAATGTCCTGCCTTCTGAAATCCAACATGCCATTTCATTGGTAAAGACGCATACAGCAACCAGTCTAGACAAGGTCAGACCCGAACACCTGAAGAATCTGTCGCTAGTACTCGTCAATACACTAGCTCAGCTCTTCACACACTGCCTGTCCATATGCAAGGTTCCGTCCCAATGGAAATCCAGCAGGATCATTCTGTTGTACAAGGGAGACATCCACAACTTCGGCAACTATCTCCCAATCTGCCTGTTTTCCATCATCTACAAGTTGTTCACTCCAATCATCCTGAATAGAATAGGCAGAACGTTAGATGAAGAACAACACTGTGTGCAAGCCATGTTATGAAAAGGATTCAGCACGATCGACCATATCCACACAGTGACCAAACTCATTGAAGTTTGCGAGAATTCAAGGTGCCACTCTGTCTAACATTCATTGATTTAAAGAAGGCCTTTGATTCTGTTGAGACTGAAGTGGTCAACGAAGCTCTAGCCAAACAAGGCATTCAATGTCAGTACATCAGGATCCTCCTCAAGCTGTATTATGGTTTCACCACCAGGATCTCACTATTCTACAAGGAAGTGATCATTGAATTAAAGAGAGAGGGTTGGCAGGGTGATACCACTTCACCAAAACTCTTCTGTGCCACCCTCAAGAACATCATGTGACGGCTGGAATGGGAAGGAATGGGAGTGAAGATAGACGATTGGCAACTACACCACCACCACTTCGCTAATGACATCATTCTAATAACACAAAACATTAGGCAAGTGGCACAAATAATGGCCGACTTCGACCGTGAGTGTGTAAAGATCAGACTGCAGCTGAATCTCACCAAAACAATGTTCATGAAAAACGAACTAGTTCCTGATATTCCATTTACTCTCAACAGAATGAACATCTCTGAATGTGTACCTGGGTCGATAACTCAACATGAGGAAGGACTTGGTGCCAAAACTGCGCAGGAGGAAGAGAGCAGCATGGACCACCTTCAGGAGCATCAAAGAAGTGGTTAAGAGGGCAAAGAATCTCAAGCTCTGGGCACATCCTTTCAACTCCAGCGTGGAACACCTTCAAGAGTGTTAAAGAAGTTTTGAAGAGGACAAAGAACCTCCAGCTCCAGGCACATCTTTTTGACTCCACCGTTCTTCCTGTACTAACATATGCCTCAGATACCTGGGCCTTATGAAAACAGGATGAGAATGCTATTTGGGTATCCCAAAGAGGAATCAAAAGAGCTATGCTAGGAGTATCACATTTCATTCAAGTGAGAGAAGGAATCTGGAGGTTGACCTCTGTCGATCAAGAATCAGGGATTCTTTCTTGTTTGCCAAGGCATAAAAATTTAGATGGGCTGGACATGTAATGTGATTCAGAGATGACCGCTGGACTAGAGCTGTTACTGACTGCATTTCACGGGATGTCAAAAGACCACGTCGATGCCCACCTATGAGATGGTCAGAATTCCTCGTCAAAACCCTGAATGAACAGTTTGAGTCTCTTCGTGTTCCTGGAGCAAGCAGATACCATTGGGATACATTAGCATGCGATAGGGATGAATGGAGACATTACTCGAACCCGCTCGAGCAAATCGAAGATCAAAGGATGACAAGTGATAAAAGTGAGGGTCTGGCATGCAATTTAGAGAGTTTCTTTAGATAAAGAATAAGTTAATCTTCTAAAATTAGAGAAGAGAGTGAATCTTGCTTGAATAAAGGTTACAAATGTAGACAATTATTTTATGTAAAGTGAGGGAAATGTTACCAAATGACCTTATATCCTCTTTAAAAGGATATGTTATTTACTGAATATTCCAAGTGAAAAAGCTACTTAAAACCGATAGTAGATCTTCATGGTACTTGCATGTGCTTTTAAAAAATAGTTTTTGTTCCCCTGAGCACCGCCAGGAGTAGTTCCTGAGTGCAGAGCCAAGAGTAACCCCTATGCATCCCGGGTATGACCCTAAAAGAAAAATAAAAGGTTTTTATTACGTGTTTCCTCCTGATAAATATAAACCTAATATAAATATAAACCTGATGGAAGTATGGTCTTTTACAGTCTTGTTTCCTCTTTTCCAAAGTTTAAAAGAATCAAAGAGGATTTATAATTCCAGCTTTCTGGTTTCACAAACTTGGCATTATCATTAAAAAATAGTTTTTATTGATGCAACATTAGTTTATTGCATGGTATAACTTTCAGGTGTATGGCACTGAAATTCATCATCTGTATGTACTACATCATGGTCCCCGTGAAGACACTAGCTATGATCTGTCACCATACAAATGATCCCCCCACACACACTTTTGCCCACTCCAGCCTCCCAAATACCTCTCTCTAGCTATCAAACTGATCTATGTCCCTAAGTAAGTAGTGTTTCTTGCTTAGTTGAAAGTACCACAAATATAAAAATATTCAGAAAAACCTTAGCTGTCTGACTCAGTTTTCAATGACTTTGATTCAACCAATTTCTGTAATTGATTCTTTTATGATAATTACTTCATAATATAATTTCCACGGAAAGAATAGGAAGACATTTAGATTTTCAGTGTGAGATGCTAATTTTTTTTTGTGTTGTTACTAATGGCTATAAAATTGAATTACAGGGTTGGAAAGACAGTACTGGAGGCGACACGATTGCCTTTCACTCGGTCAACCCCGGTTCAGCCCTCAGAACCACTTTATGGTACTCTATAAGCACTACCAAGAGAGATTCCTGAGCAGAGCTCGTGTAGCCCACCCCACCGCCAATAAAAATAAACTTCAATTTCACAGATTAGAGCTAATAATTTCAGGGGATTTAAAAAAATGGTAAAGCAAGCAAATGGAAATCGATCAAATTATTCCATCTGTAAGCTGACAATGTTTAGTGACTCCCCGTATCTTCTCCCCTGTTCACATTTACTCCAGTGCAAACGCTGTAACTCAGTCTGACTCCCCAGTGTGGCCACTGGTTCTGTGATACTGTGTCTCTTTCCATGTTGTGCGGTAGAAATGTTTCTAGCAAACGTTCCCTCTTCGGACAGCTGACAAGGACTGAACCAGGTAAAAAATGGAGCTGCAAACTACACACTCATATCACACTGATCCTAGTGTTTAAAATATGTTTCCAATTCATCTTCCCTTTATTTTCCTCAATACCACATGACCGGAAGAACAGAAAGATGTAGCATTGAAAGAGTAAAAATAAACAAAGAAAAATGTAATTGATTCTAAACGAAAGTAGAACGAGTTGTATCCTGAATCAAGTCTTTATTAGTTAGGGATTATTTGCTTGTTCTCCTCTTCATACAGGCAAAATTCATGACCACTTAGTGAATTACTTTCCTAAACATCAACCCTTTTGTCTCCTTCCAATATTAGTGTGGCCAGTCTTAGTCCTGGCAAATCAAGCTCTCAGTGACTCTCACACAGAGCTGTGTAGATCTGGAGAAAATTACATTGCTATATTGGTTTGTCTCACGTTGAAGTCATATTTTTTATGTGTAGGGCCGGCTCTCAGGCTGACTGGTAATCATAAGGTGTTTTCCTGGTCCAGTCTTTCTTTGACATTCTAAGACAGCAATTTCATCCATTAGCTTCTTCTTCTACCCCCTAATACCTCACAGCCAAGAACCAACATTCCTAATGCATAAGAAAGCCAAAAAGAAAAGGAGTTCTAAAAACGTTCACCTAAGCAAAAACATCTGAACCCATAATTTAGCCTTTTCACCTGCTCTTCAATGAACGGCCCATTTCTTTCTGTACACAGACTCATTTGAAAACACTCCTCATCATTTCAAGATCCAAATTACAAAAAAATTCCCTTCCTTTCTGCAGCATCAGCTTTACCTGTTCACTGTATCTGAAATTGCTATCTACTACTGAGAATTCCGGTAACTGTATCCCGCTATCTACGTGGAAGTTTCTGTCTGAAAGAGTAATAGACATCTGAGTCTTAATATATTTCTCCATTCTTCCAAACTTCTACCAGACTCAGTAGCCCCATACCGATGAGAGCAGTTCCTTTCCCAGAAGCTCTTGTTGACATCACAGAAGTTGACTGAGTCCATTTTTCTCCCATAGCACATTCAGTCCCTTAGTAAACCATTTGCGCTGTCATCAAAGCATAACTCAGAATTAAACGTCCATCTCCATTGCTAGTACCTTAGTTTCCCTCTCCTTCAGGACTACAGTCATCTAGTTACCGTATTTGTCTGGCTTATTTTATTTCTTTTGTTTAAATGCAAATCAGATAATGGCACTCCTATGCTTAAAGCCTTTACTTTTCATTCTCAGATTTTCCTAAGCCTAAACAAGATCTTATAGTCTAGCCCACTGATGTGCCTAAAGCAGCACACATGTGTTTGGTTTCAACATACTTGCTTGTATTCTCTGATAGACGTTTTCCATCCCTCTCGGAGAGCCCAGCAAGCTACCGAGAGTATCCCACCCACATAGAAGAGCCTGGCAAGCTCCCCATGGCATATTCAATATGCCAAACACAGTAACAATAACAGGTCTCATTCCCTTGAGCCTGAAAGAGCCTCCAATCATTGGGAAAGACGAGTAAGGAGAGACTGCTAAAATCTCAGGGCTGGGACGAATGGAAACGTTACTGGTGCCCACTTGAGCAAATCAATGAACAATGGGATAACAGTGATACAGTGATACAGTGAAACAAGATCTTAGACTATGGGAAGCCAATACTTCTCAGAACTGTCTTGTCCTTCTTTCTGTGTTTCAGACCATCTGGGATATGTCCATCCCCTCCACGTGTCATATGTAGTATCTTTAGCTTGAAACTTCATCTTTTTCATACTCAATGCCTTACCTCTTTTCCCTTTATTTTTATATAAATATCACCTTGTCTGACTTTTATTGAAAACTCTATTCTCAGCTTTTCTTTTCCCCTTTCTCAGATTGGCTTTCCCCCAGCAAAGCATCATGTAACAGCAAACCGTCATGAACCATCATGCAACAAACTACATGTGTTCTGTGTTTGATGTTACTATTTTCTTTATTTACTCATTCTGATGTAAATTGCTCCCAGGTGGATATTTATCTCTGGATAAATATCTCTGGATATTTATCCAGAGTTTACTGGAGCTTCCTTTTTCTTTTTCTTCTTTTTTTTTTTTTTAATTTTTGCTTTTTGACTCACAGGGCAGAGCCTGGCAAGCTACCTGTGGTGTATTTGATTTGCCAAAAACAGTAACAACAAGTCTCACAATGGAGATGTTACTGGTGCCCGCTCAAGCAAATCGATCAGCAATGGGATGACAGTGTGATACAGTGACAATGACTCACACCCGTCGATGTACAGGGGTTACTCCTGACTCTGCACTCAGAAATTACTTCCGGTGGTACATGGGACCCATATGGGATGCTGGGAATCTAACCCGGGTTGGCCTTGTGCAAGGCAAACGCTCTATCCATTGTGCTATCGCTCCAGCCCCAACTTTACTAGAGTTTTCTAACCAGAATTTTTCCCAGAAATTATGTGATACCCAATAGTTTTTAAATGAATGATTGTACGGGAATTGAGTAAATCTTGAAATGATACTTGGAATGTTAAATGACATTTGACAAGCCAATAGCTGAAACAGAAAATGTAGCAAAGATAGATGGAATAAGATTAAATCCTTCTTATATACCAGAAACAAAATTTAATTCTGAATGGATTAAAGAACTCATCAGGTTAAAACCAAAAGATAGAGGAAATTAAAAAGGTAATAACTATAAAATTCATGACTGGTGAAAGAGCTTTAAGCATAAAACAACTGAAAACATTAAAAAAATTATCGAGTCATGATGAGTTGAGATGTTATTCATGATTGAGTCATTATGAGTTGAGATGTTATCCATGATTGAGTTTCAGACATACAAGTTTCCGATGTTAATCCCTTCACCAGTGTCATTTCCTCCATCAGTGTCCCCAGGCTTCCTATCTGTAATACAAAGCTGAGGTTTCCGAGCTCCCGTTTTTTCTTCTAGAGCTCAGCCCTCTGAGGTTTTCCTGACCTTTCTCTTTGGCTTTAGGAGAACTGGGGCTTGTGACACTAAACTGTGCAGGCTGATGACTGCTTTTGCCCTGACTAATATGTTTTTCAATGCACCCAGGAGGAGGGGTTAACTTTTTCACCAGCATCAATGAAACTGTGACAGGTCCATTGACTAGCTTTCGACTATTAACATTCTCTTTTCCTAGAGTCTTTATCTGCATGACTGCCAGACATACATAGCTGGCCTTGGTCTGTCTGAGGAGCTGGGGGGAGTGCATCCCCCAGGCCACTTGTAGAACCTCACTCTAATCCTGCTCCAAATTGAAACTCCAAAATTGCTCTTTAACATAAACCTAGCCTGCTCCTCAGCAGCTAATGTGTTCACATCTCAAACCACAGTAGCCTGTGTCTCTTTCTTGTCCTCTTTTCTAAAAGCAGCTATGGTTCCTGTTTCCTTTTCCTTCTAAAATAGTAGAAGGGATGAAGATGTCCACCTCACCTAGCGCCCCCTTGGTAAGCCTGGGGGTTCTTTGAGAAACAGGTCCTCAAAGGGGAAAGAATTTCTCAGAATGTTCCTAGGGGTAGAAACCTTGTGAGAGGAAGTGGAGAGAAACCTGGGAACTCCGACAGCCCAGTGACCTTGAGTGAAGGAATACTGATTGGCAGGGAGATCCAAGGTGCCAGGCAGTCTGCCCAAAGTTGAGCAAACCATGCAGGCTTCGGGCATCTCCCGTCTTAGCATTCTTGCTGAAAACAGCAGCAAATTGGCCATTCTGAGATCAGGTCTTGGGAGGTGGGCATAAAGGTCCTGACAGTGGAGCAAGTCTATTCCTCTTCTCTCACTTACATGTTAGTGAGCTGCTTCCTTCTGCATGTACAGCACGTTGGAAGTTGGTTTGGCATCTTCCTAATGACCCTTATTGGGAAGCCATCTGTGAATGTGTCCTGAACTGCATTGCTTGAGTCACGTTCCAAAAGTCCACGTCTGAAATGGGTGCATCTTTTTTAATGAAACTGTCGCTATTTTCTTAGTCTCAATCTTATCTTTCAGTGTCCCATGCCTTTAAAACTGTAAGTCTTGGGGCTGGAGAGATAGCACAGCAGGTAGGGCGTTTGCCTTGCACACGGCCGACCCAGGTTCGATTCCCAGCATCCCATATGGTCCCTCGAGCAACACCAGGGGTAATTCCTGAGTGCAAAGCCAGGAGTAACCCCTGAGCAGCGCTGGGTGTGACCCAAAAAGCAAAAACAAAACAAAAAAAAGTGTAAGTCTTCCTCAATGTTTCAGACCAGACTATCCCAAGCTTTCTCAAGTTCGGTTAGCCAAGCTGAGCCATGCATTTTGAGTTATTTTCTCTCCTGTGTTGTCAATTCAACAGTTTGTCAAATTGTCACGTGGCAAGAGTCCTTTTGCTCCATTTCCTCTACCTGGCTGGCATCTTCAGCTAAAGTGACAGTACTTGGTTCTACAAGGCTGGCAGGTTCCCTAGCTCTCCTAAGCACCTCTCCTCAGCGCAATTCCTTGCTGCCTTTCTGATTTTGATGTGAAAACCTCAGGAGTAGATGCTTGACAACTTAATTAGATCTGCAGATAGCTCTTCTGAAACCTCTCACATTCTTTAGCAAGAGCCATGTTGCTCAGTCTTACAAGGGTAGGGACTTGAGTTCTCATGTTCTGTGCCTCTAAATATTCAGCAACTAATGCCCTGGTATTCTCTGAATAATTCATGGGATTAATTAATTGTAGATGTGTTCTCACTTTCATTATTTTCTTTAAATATGATAGACTGCATATTTAAGTATTTTTTTCTTTTTTCTTTCTCATATAGTTGTTATTTACTTGCACATTTTCTGCTTCTCCCAAAGCTTAGTGGCATCATTCTCAGTTATCTAAATAATTTAAATATAATTGCATACAATGCCTTTCACTTTTGATTACATTTAATTGAAAGTCTGTAAGCAGAACAGTCAATAAGGTTGAAATAGTTTTAATTTTTTAAGTTTTTATTAAGACATTCAAAATCATGTATTAACATTAAAATGAATAATGTAATTTTAAAAGGAATTAATTAAAACTAAGTAGAATGTTAAGGATAAAATTAATTTTGCGTGCAAGTTTCAGCACTTTAATAATGTCTTATTAGTATTATCATAAAAATAAAACACCTTATAATTCAGCGAACATCAGGCTGCCTGAAGAAAGAATGGTGTAACACCTTGTGATGTTTAATTGTGTGTATCAACTTGGCTGGTCAGGAGGAACATAGGACCAGGAGGAAGCAGAGGAAAGAAAATGAGATTTGCAGCTGGAATGGAAGCCCACTACATTGAATGCTTAACTTCTATCCTTTACACCTCTGTTTTCCTTGTAGTTCAGTGTTAGCCTCATTTTGAACTTTTTTGATTCCTGGCTACGGCAAATAAGAATTTCCTTATACATCGCCAGGAGGCCCTCTGACTTTGCCAGTTTTCAATTTGAGATGAGTCCTCCTCAGTGTGATACTGAACTTCTACAATAAATCAGTAAGTAACCAGAAAAATCCCAAGGCTTCATAGTCCTTAAAATTCCTTTTCTGTTCAGTCTCTCAGAGACCAAAATCACTTTCCCTGCCAATGTTCGGTGGCATGTTGGTCTCATCCCAGTTTCTCATCTTTGTAGCATCACAGGATGCCAGGGATGATATAGACTCCTGTCACCAGCTGTGAGGACACCCCTTCTCCAAACTCTCATAAAATCCCAAAATAGTTTTACTTTCCGTAGTACCAACTGGATACTGGATTTCCTGGATCACAGCCTTGGGGTGTCCTAGAAGGAGGGCATTATGGGATGTTCTTATCTACAGTGCCTGTAGGGAGGGAAGTAAGTTAAGCAATTTGGGCTGGTGAAGAATTTGGCCTGTGCTCCTGTTACAACGAGCTTGAGTCAAATCCCCAACTCTCTCTGGATCTGGACTTTTAAAGAGTTGCCCATCTTGAGACACGAGGACAGAACACTGGTATTTCTGAAAGTGTCACTACCTAGAAGCCATCTGTTGCAAGAAGAGTGTGAGCCCAAACAGTATCCTGCATCTGAGGGAATCCCAGAGAGATTCTCCAATATGAACCGGCCTCAAAGAAGCATGTCCACTAGTTGCAGGGTTTATCCCTCTTCTTGGGAGTGAACAATGGGTATGGAGCCATGGGGACACCTCCAAAGGTGTAAGTACTAATCCAGTTCAGGGGCTATCTTACCCCATAGCATCCTGTTGGATAACATTGGGTTGTCCTTGCTTCGCCCGCAGGGACCCTGAGCTTATTGAGTTACTCCTACAACAGTGTCCCTGAGGCACATCCAATTTCATCAAGTACTAATAATCCTATATTGCTTTTTCTCCTTTCTTTATGTCATTGGCATGGTTTATTTAGCAATGTCCTTTTTTGCATAGACACAGGAAAACAGTTAATGCTATGCTTTGTAACATGGGAGTTAATTGCAAAATAATATTTACTACTGGACCTCTGTATTTACTTGACTTAAGCCTCAGTTGCCCTTAGTTCCTAGCACTCCAAAAAGCAGGGTGCTGATGAAGGGACTGGATGGACCCAGGGTAAACTGTAAGCTACCCTGCTATCAAAAGGAGACAAGCTAAGCACCATATGTATAATAAGTTAAGAGCATGGACAATTGACAAACTTTGTCATGATAAAAAAAAAGAAGTAAATGAATAAGGATCATATTAGGAAAGACTAATCTGGCCTGAGGACTGTGGTCTGCAATTAGTTGTATCACTTGTCATCCCATTGATCTTTGATTTGCTCGAGTGAGCGCCAGTAACGTCTCCATTCATCCCTGTCGTGTGCTAGTGTAACCCAATGGCATCTGATAGCTCCAGGAACACAAAGAGCCTCAAACCGTTCATTCAGGATTTTGATGAAGAAGTCTGACCATCTCATAGGTGGGCGGCCAGGCAGTCTTTTCACATCCCATGGAATCCAGTCAGTAACAGCTCTAGTCTAGCGGTCGTCTCTAAATCCCATTACTTGTCTGGCCCATCTGATTTTCGATGACTAGGCAAATGAGACAGCGTCCCTGATTCTTGATCATTGATGGAGGTTGGGACTCTGAATTCTTTCTCTTACTTGAGTGAAAGGTGATATTCCAAGCATAGCTCTTTTGATTCCTCTTTGGGATATCCGAATAGCGTTCTCATCCTGTTTTCATTGGGCTCAGATCTCTGAGGCATATGTTAGTGCAGGAAGAATGGTGGAGTAGAAAAGATGTGCTCGAAGCTGGAGGTTCTTCGTCCTCTTAACTTCTTCGACATTCTTGAAGGTGTTCCATGCTGTTCTCTTCCTCCTGTGCAGTTCTGGCACCAAATCGTTCCTCATGTGAAGTTCTTGACCCAGGTACACATAGCTGCTACATTCGGAGATGTTCATTCCGTTGAGAGCAAATGGAACGTCAGGGACTAGTTTGTTTTTCATGAACATTGTCTTGGTGAGATTCAGCTGCAGTTTGACCTTTCCACACTCATGGTCAAAGTCGGCCCGCATTTATGCTGCTTGGCTAATGTTTGGTGTTATTAGAAAAATGTCATCAGCAAAGCAGAGGTGGTGTAGTTGCCGACCATCTATCTTCACTCCCATTCCTTCCCATTCCAGTCATCGCATGACATTCTCGGGGGTGGCACTGAAGAGTTTTGGTGAAATGGTATCACACTGACAAACCCCTCTCTTTACGTTGATGATTACTTCCTCGTAGAATGGTGAGCTCCTGGTGGTGAATCTGTAATACAGCTTGCAGAGGATCCTAATGTTTGAATGCCCTGTTTGGCTAGGGCTTCGATGACCGCTTCAATCTCAACCGGAATATGCAATCTGGAATATGTAGAAAAATGTCCCCAGGAAGAGCCAACTTTTAAGCTTAATATATGTCTTACTTTGTTCATTCAAAATGACTAGAAATATTATAAGTGAATTTACTATGATTGTTTAAATAGACTACTAGCTGAGGAAAGTAGAAAGCAATACACCTGGATGGAATCCCACCCTTGAGTTGATCTCCTATTAATCTGGAATACTGAAGTCTCCTGTGAGATCTTATCTTTGAGATAATCCCCTAGAACTTCGCCTGAAGGAGTGGCTTTACCTCTGTTTGTTGTTATGACAATGTTCAACCCCACCTATGTGTACCCCACCCTTCATGTATGCTGTAAGGGGAAAAGGGGGATGATGAGAACTGAGACTTTGGAACTTTGGAAATTTAAGGACTAGACGGTCTTTGGGGACTAGAAGGAGGATTAGATGATGATGCTGACTGGAAGTTGAGAATTATGAGACTAAATAAGGAAGAATAGAATAGAAGAATAGAATGAAGTCAAGGTCTATGAGGAGACTAAGATGATGGAACTATGATGACTGGGACTATGACCAAAATCATGACTATGATTGTGCAGTAAAGGGAGGGATGATGCCAAGGAGTAGAGTGAAATAAACTGTCTACCAGGAAGCCCGGGTCCCAGCCCTATTTCTCCATTCCCCAGTCCTCTGTCGATATGTCACCATTGTCCAGCCTGGGTAGGTGGCTCTTGGCCACTGATGGCTCTCATCCACCATGTGCACACGTTTTCTTGGAAACTCACAGCATTCTTGCTCCCAAAGAACAAGTGAAGTATGAAATGGCATAGCAGTATGCTTAAGAGAACCTCGAGGTCTCATCACATTAAGTTCTCTTGGTTTTCAGCTGAGGGTTGAGTGATGCAGGTCAGTTTATTTAGTGCTTGTCTCAGGGAACAGAAGAGGCAGATACAGGGTCAATAACTCACTCACTCTGAGTCTGTCAAGTATAGACAAAATGTTCCGTTTGCCACATTCTATAGATACCAGTCCCATTGCCATCATGCCCAAAGACAAATACTTTATCCCTTATTTTCTAGAGCATAGTCTTCCTTTTTTGTAGGCTATTGAGCAAAAAATTTAAGAAGGTACTGGTGGAAATAAGTAGCCATATATAATATCATATTTTTCATTATGAAGTTTTTGGGGAAATAAAAAGAAAGTTTTTGGGTACCAAGTTTCTTTCTTGCTCTCTGAATTTAATAAAATTCCTCCACGTAGGGAGGAGTGAAGCTTTAACAGCTCTGGCTCGGGTTCTTGGAAATGATTCGAAGTGTCTCAGGGCTGGAACCTGCATGCTCCTCTCACAAGATTACTCTTCTATCAACTTAAAAGCTGTCTTGAATCTACCTGTTCTCAATAACAGGTGCTACTCCCATGGCTGTGATTCCACATAAAGCATTCTTGTCTTGACTTTCTTTCCTGTTATTCCTCTTATTAGTTTGTTGGTTCCCCCAAAGAAAGAATTTTCACTGAAATGCTTCAGGGATGAAGTGTTTCTCAGAAGAAAGGTTTGTTAGTTTGACAGGAAGTGCAGATGTCTCTAACCTTTCCATTGGGGTGCCATCATGATAACACTATCAGATGTTGAGAATATTTTAAGTTGAAAATGCACATCATATGACTGGCTTGGGAACACCACAGCTAAGCCAAATCTTTCTTAACAGAGCTTTCAATTGGGCAATGTGATCTAAAGTGCATTTTATAATTTACAATTTAAGCTCCCTTTATAGCTACTGAACATATCCTTGTATTTAGCTACTGGGAAAGATTGAAGGTTCCCTTTGTTGACTGGATGACTCAGTGGACCCATGATTGAATGCAGCATCATGAGACAGTCTCGTAACTCTATTCCCTAGCCTGGGAGAAGATATGAGTTCACAATTCAATGTATAGTTCATACTAAAGGCAGAACACTTTTGCTCCATGATAAATTTGAAAGCACAAATCACAGGAGTCAATAGTAAGAAAGAAATGGTAAGACACTTGTCTTACCGGCTTACCTGGGTACCATCTCTGGCACCCCGTATGATCTCTGGAGCATTGGCAAGAGTAACTCCTAGGTGCAGGGCACCCCTGGCTATTGCTGGGTGTGCCCCCCAAAAAAGAGATAGAAGACTGTAGAGACAGTATATTACAGAGGGTAGGGCATTTGTCTCGCACATTGCTGACCCTAGTTTTATCCCCAGCACCCCATGTAGCTCCCCAAGATCAGCCAGGAGTGATCCCTGAACACAGAGCCAGAAGTAAACCCTGAGCACCATGTGTGTGGCCCAAAACAAAACAAAACAAAAAATGTAAAAAAAAAAAATGTCTGCCAACATACTTGAAAAACATCCATGGAAATTTATCATATTATAATTTTGCATCTAGTTTTGTTTTTGTTTTGAGCCACACTTCATAGTTCTCAGGGGCTACTCCTAGATCAGTGCTCAGTATTTGGGGTTGCTCTTGGTGGTGTCTTGTGGGTGAGGGGGTGTGGGGTATGGTGCTAAGGACTGAATCTGTGACACCTGCATGCAAAGTGTATGCTCAACCTCTTAATCTGTCTCTCTGATGCCACAGAAACTTAATGGATGACTCAGTTCTGAGAAGAAAGAGTAATGTGCTTGGTTTGTTCACATTTAGACAGGGAAATGAAAGGTCTGATGATAAACTGAAAAGCACTAAGAGGATTATTACAGGAATGAGACAGGTACCTACAACCAGAGGATATTAATCCTGTAAAAGAGAAAACTCAGTTGTCTTTAACTATGAAAAATTATCCTGAAAAACTAGATTAGGCTTGTTCTTTAGGTCTTGGCTTCCATTTGATAAGCTTGTCAAGAAAGGAAAGTTGGAGTAAGTGACATGTTATCAGAGATTTGCAGGAGGTGATGGATTAGGAAAAATCAACTGCAGAGCCTGAAGTTGGAATGAGACTTGGCTCTAGAAAAACAAACTCACTACAGCTGTACCACAAGTACACATGTATCAAATAACATATATGTGTGCAAACACTGATACACAGATGATTCAATTATCTGCCTTAATAAGTCATTTTACCAAAGGAATAGTCTAGAGCAGGGCTTAGAAAACTTTGTCCCACTTGTGACTTCTTTCTGCTTGAGACATTTTCACATGACCCCATGTTTACAAGTATAGAAAGTAGATATATGAATCATTTATATTATGATAAATTAATGTCTTTCTGTTGTTTTGGCACCACACCATGTGTTGCTTAGGGCTCACTCCTGGTTCTGTGCTCTGGGATCACTTCTGGTGATGCTTGGGGGAGTTTATCAGATGTTGGGAATTAAACCTGGGTTGGCCATGTTCAAGGCAAGTGCTCTATCTGCTATACTATCACTCCAACCTCCCCCAAAAATAAAACAATTTATTAATCTAATTTTTTTTTTTTAATTTGGGGGCCTCCCCCAGTGGCTCTGTGCTCAGGAACCACTCCTGGTAGGAATCAGAGGACCAAATATAGTGCCTGGGATGGGTCCCTATCTCAGTGTGCAAGTGCCTTACCACTGTACTATATCTTTGGTCCCTGAAACATTTTTTTAAAGTTATATGACCCCTTACCGGGTCATGACTCACAGGTCACTAAATTAACATCCAGGCGATTACTTTATAGGTAGAAATATGTGGAGAGAAACATCACTTGAAACTTTCCTGCCATAATTTCCCTTCACATTACAGTCAGTACTTCCTTCCTAAAGAAACGTTCAATTGTATTTCTGAATTATATCAATGAAAATAAACTTGACATGACTTTAACTGCAAATCAAACTTGTTATGATGTTGAAGATTCTTCCACATCCATTTAGCAAGTTTATTCCCATTCACATTTTCTATGTGAAATAGGAAAACTTTAAAAAAACAAACAGAAACAAATCCAGAAGATGGTTGAGTCCTCAAAGGCATCTTATTGAAGTTTACCTGTAAACATTTTCTCAAGTTTAGGGTCAATGTAAGTGCCAACGACTTGCTGACTCCACAATTCCTTTGGCAATATTATCTTGCTGTTTTTGCTCCCAGAAGATTATTTCAAGGTAATTTCCTTGGGTGAATTTCAATCATAGTTCAGCAGTCCAAAATTATTCATTTCTTGATTATAATTTCCTGAGGTGAGCTTGGAGATTATATCAATCCCTTTTTATGTGTGAGCACTGCATCCAATCTGATTAAATAAAAGAAAAATAATTTAAGACCTAGAAGATAAGATATTATTAAGAAAGATGGAGTAGAAGCAAGTCTGTAGGTATTAAAAACAATATTTTTCCCTAAAATACAAATAGTCATAGAGTGTGTTTGTATGTTTTCAGTTTTGTCTTTAAAAAGATTTTGGGTAGAATAAGTTTATATGTAATTAATATTGTATTGAAAATCAACAAATCCATACACGCCTAGCAACTTTAACAAAAAATAGAGCTGCAACCAGACTTTTTAGTTCCAGCTCAGATTGTTTGTGATTTTAGCTGATCACTTTCTAGAAAGGAAAATAAACCAAATTAAGAGCAGAAGACGATTTAAGCAAATGAAACCAGTGCATGATGATGGCTCTCAGTTCTACAATATTCTGCATTCATGCAGCTGCCTGTTTTTAAAAAACTATTATTACCCAGGATTTTTCAGAATCTGGATTTCTATCAGTCCTTCCTTTCCTTTCCTTTTACTCTTCTATCATTTCATACTCAGACACTCCATGTTCAACAGATATATTTTGTTTGTTTGTTTAGTTTTGGGGATGTGGTTTTTGGTCCAAACCCAGCAGTCCTTAGGTACCTGACTGAACCCTGGTGAGTCATATGCCAGACAAGTGCCTTCCCTGCTGTGACACCTCTCTGATGCACTTTGACCCAGGGTTTTATCTGCAACCTGCATGTTCTTCCTTAAAGACATCCATTTCCTGTTTCTGGCTAGCTATAAAGATTTTGTTCTGGGTAGGCTATAAAATCTCTGGGTGGAGAGAGAGAGAGGTTGTTGTGGTTATAAGGTTAGGAATGAAGCTTGCTCTGCCAAACATTTAAAAAGCAATTGCTTATTAAAAAAATAATTGCATCACATTTAGAAGTCAATTAAAATTCAGTAATAAAGTTTATGGGGGGATGTCAGTGAAATAAATTTCACCATTACTGAAGAACAAACTATATACATCTAGAACTTTCTAGCTATGTGATTGAAACTAAAACTGATCTGTTCTGAAAGCTCATTAATACATTCTCAAAATTCTAGGACAGAATCATAAGATTTCAAGTACTTCTGGACATGCAGAAAGGGATCGGAGGTGGAGAGCCTATACCTTGAAAAGGGTCAGGACTGGAGATGAAGAGAAACACACTTTGGGAGAATGAAGAGAAACGCTCTTTGGGAGTCAATTAAATCCGCTCTGTACCTGGAACTGGCAATCATGCTAGAAACCAATAGTTGTTTAATCAATATTTGCACCAAATAATGAATAAAAGTCTGGGGAGGACTAGCGATGACAATGGCTAGGATGGATATTCTAGAAAAACGTTCTCATTAAACCACACTTTAAAAATGGAGTCGTGTCTGTAAACTGGTCTACTGTGTTAGGATTTGGGAATGGAATTTAACCATCAAAATCCATAACAATAGCAAATAAGTAAATGCCTGACATTTTGACAATGTCAGAACCTTTCTATTTGATAAGGGTAAATTAGAAAATAAGAAAATTGAATGATAAATGACAAATACTATTACTTCTTGACTGGACCAGATTAGTATTGATTTTCTTTGGGTTTACAGAAAAGTGTTTTATTCTCCTTTGGGTTTGTTTTTCCACCTCATTTATTGTGGATGGAGAATACTAAATACCAGACATAATTTTGTTGGCTCACCTGTTCTGTCATCATTGGCACATCTAAGATTATTAAGATGAAAACGTGGTGGAGAGGGCCATTAATATCTATGCCTATGGGATATTCAGGTACAGTCTTCATTAAGCTTGCTCTGATAACTGCATGGGTGTGACACAACAACCAAGAGTAAAAAATTTTAATTTTCTCAATTTAGCCAAATTAAATTTTTTAAATTGTGTAAACATACCCCCCCACTCCCCAATCATTCCTTAAAGGTAAAAAGAGTAAAAGAGTATTGTACTTTTGAAATTTTGTAGGATGGGAACTTTGAATGCATTGGCAACCGGACTGTATGCTGAAGGACAATGGGAAATCGTTGTAGAAGGAAATCCTGGCCTGTGGCATTTCCTTATCTCAGAGGAGCAGAGCAACAATCCTGAGTCTTACAGATATTCAGTAAGTAGCATGCAAAGGAGTGAATACTAGTCCAATTAATGAGTGTACACAGTAAAGCAAAACAATAAACATTCACTTTACAGAAGAAAAATTAATACTTCAGTGAGGATTGATCTCTCTCTCTCATCCTCTCTATTTGTATATATATACATATACATGCGTGTATATATATATATATATATATATATATATATACATATCTCCCCACTGCTTTCAGAAAAAAAAATTACATTTCACAGTGAATATTTTCTTTATGAAACTGTTATGGATACTGGTTCGTGCGTCTTTAAGATATGTTTCCTTGCCACACCCTACCACCCAAGGGCCAGTGTCTCTTCACCATTGTCCACTGGATCACTCAGCCCTGTCACCTCAACTCCATGATACATTTGCATGTGACTTTTGCCCACTCCTTTTTAGGCAGGGTAACCCCTGCAATGCTTAGGGGTTACTCCTGTCTTTGCACTCAGAAATTACTCCTGGTGGTGTTCAGAGGACCACATGGGATGCTAATGATCCAACCCAGGTTGGTCACATGCAAGGCAAATGCCCTATCCACTGTGCTATCATTCTGCCCTCCCTCCCTCCCTCTCTCCTTCCTTCTTTCCTCCCTCCCTCCCTCCTTCCTTCCTTCCTTCCTCCCTCCCTTCCTCCCTCCCTCCCTCCATCCCTCCCTTTCTTCCTTCCTCCCTCCCTCCCTCCCTCCCTTCCTTCCTTCCTTCCTTCCTTCCTCCGTCCCTCCGTTCCTTCCTTCCTTCCTTCCTTCCTTCCTTCCTTCCTTCCTTCCTTCCTTCCTTCCTTCCTTCCTTCCTTCCTTCCTTCCTTCCTTCTTTCCTTCCTTCCTTCCTTTTTTCCTTCCTTCCTTCCTTCCTTCCTTCCTTCCTTCCTTCCTTCCTTCCTTCCTTCCTTCCTTCCTTCCTTCCTTCCTTCCTTCCTTCCTCCTTTTTGATTTTCCCAAACAGCCAGCGGCATCATTTATTTTGTAGGTTATTGTCATGGAACAGTAGAACACTGAACCCTCTACTTCTCTAGACTTGACCCCATAAGACCAAACAGGAAGAACAGTCTATATGGTAAAATCATGTGAATTCCTCCCTTTTTAAAAATATTGCTTTCTGGCATAAAAAACGTCTCTACATACTCTTCCATTTTGTCACTGAGCCCCTGAGTTTAGAACTTTGTCACTTCACATCCTGTTCATCATCAGCTGAGTCCCACAGAGAATCTACAAGTTGGAGGGTGGCCACAGACCCTCACTGTAGCCTCCAGGATCTGTCCCCTCTGAAGCTGCTCCTGAAGCACTTTTTTCTGATCTTTTTAAAAAGAAGGAAATCTCACTCCCTTCTGTTAATTTAAAATTTCCTGAATTGATTTTTTGTAATGTAGGAGTACTGCTATTTATTCAGTCATTGATTAAGCTAACTGAATTGGGCATGAACTCCACATTACATTTTTAAAAAAATTTTAAATTGAATACTCGTGAGATAGAATGCAAAGTTGTTTATACTTGAGTTTCAGTCATACAATGACCCAGCACACATCCCTCCACCAGTGTACATTTTCGACCACTAATGTCCCCTGTTTTCCTATCACATTCCCCCAACACCCCAAGCCTCCCTCTATGGGAGACACTTTGCTTCTTGCTCTCTCTCTCTCCATTTCCTTTTGTGCGTTATGGTTTGTAATACAGGTGCTAAGCGGTCATGGTGTTAGTTCAGGGCATTCGGTATTTTTACTGGGATGTAAGGCTGGAGATAGCTTCTCAATTGAATGGCCACTTTGGGATGTGGATGTGACTGCTGAGGCATCTGGAAGTACAGGGAGATGGGGAAAGGTAGCCCATCCTGACCCAGAGAAAGCCTGGAGATTTCAGTCACAAAACCTGCATACTCAAATTTTCAGCAGATTATATCTTGGTGAGGTTATTCCTGAGCAGGTGAAGTAAGTCCAGGGATACGGCAGCAATTTTCAATTGTGGAAGCAAGTGACTGCCGGGGACTATGCTTGGGTAGGCACAGGCCAACCCGCCCCCCTTTGATTAACCCTGGCCTGTTTAGCCATGTGCGGGTTTGGGATTAACTGTGGCTTTTGATATATTTCGTGATTTATTTATGGGTCTCTGTAGCAAGGCCGGTAGTAAAGCTTACATGGTGGCGCTGGAGTTAGTTCATGGGGGTGACTGCCTAAAAGTTGCCTTAGACATCAATTCCTCAAAGTTCCTTCACTGATTCTTTTTTTTTATTAGATTTATTTATTCTTTTTTTTATTAGTGAGTCACCATGAGGGTACAGTTACAAATTTATCCATCTTCGTGCTTGTGTTTCCCTCAAACAATGTTTGAGAACCCATCCCCCGACCAGTGTCCATTCTCCACCACCAATGAACCCAGTATCCCTCCCACCCTCCAATCCCGCCCCCCCTGCCCCTCACTTCACCTCTGTGGAAGGACATTCCATTTTGTTGTCTCTCTCCTTTTGGGTGTTGTGGTTTGCGATAGGGGTATTGATTAGTCATCATGTTCAGTCTCTAGTCTTTCAGCATGCTTCTCTCTCCTCGTGCGGGGTCCCCAACCACATTTTACTTGGTGTTCCCTTTTCTATCCGGGCTGCCTTTTCCCCAGCATGTGAGGCCAGCTTCCAAGCCATGGAGCCAAGCTCCTTGTATTATATACTACTATTCTTGGGTGTTAGTCTCCTACTCTGTTATTTTATAGTCCACAGATGAGTGCAATCTTTCTATGTCTGTCTCTCTCTTTCTGACTCATTCCACTTAGCATGATACTTTCCATGTTGATCCACTTATATGCAAAGTTCATGACTTCATCTTTCCTAACAGCCGCATAGTATTCCATTGTGAAGATGCACCAAAGTTTCTTTAACCAGTCATCTCTTCTCGGACACTCGGGTTTTTTCCAGATTCTGGCTATTGTAAACAGTGCCGCAATGAACATATAAGTGCAGATGTCATTTCGACTATACTTTTTTGTTTCTTCGGGATATATCTCCAGAGGTGGTATTGCTGGATCAAATGGAAGCTCAATTTCTAATTTTTTGAGAAGCATCCATATTGCTTTCCAAAACAGCTGAACCAGTCGGCATTTCTATCAGCAGTGTAGAAGAGTCCCTTTCTCCCCACATCTTCTCCAACAGCAGTTGCTTTTGTTCTTTTGGATGTGTGCCATTCTCTGTAGTGTGAGGTGGTATATCATGGTTGTTTTGATCTGCATCTCCCTGATGATTGGTGATGCAGAGCATTTTTTCATGTGCCTTTTGGCCATTTGTATCTCTTCCTTAGAAAAATTTCTGTTCATTTCTTCGGCCCATTTTATGATGGGGTTGGATGTTTTCTTCTTGTAGAGTTCAACCAGTGCTTTAAATACCCTTGATATCAACCCCTTGTCAGATGGGTATTGGGTGAATATCCTTTCCCATTCTGTATATTGTCTATGTATTTTGGTCACTGTGTCTTTTGCGGTGCAGAAGCTTCTTAGTTTAATATAGTCTCATTTGTTTATCTCTGTTTCCCCTTGGTTGGTCGGTTGCGTGTCATCTTTGATGATGTAACTTCAATATCATGGAGGGTTTTGCCAACCTTGTCTTCGATGTACTTTATGGACTGTGGTCTGATGTTGAGGTCTTTAATCCATTTTGATCTGATTTTTGTGCATGGTGTCAGGTCAAGGTCTAAGCCCATTCTTTTTCATGTGGTTGTCCAGTTATGCCAGCACCATTTGCTAAAGAGACTTTCCTTATTCCACTTTACATTTCTTGCTCCCTTATCAAAGATTAGATGATCATACATTTGAGATTGTGTGTAGGGATATTCCACCCTGTTTCACTGGTCTGCAGCTTTGCCTTTGTTCCAGTACCATGCTGTTTTAATTGTTACCGCTTTGTAGTAAAGTTTAAGGTTGGGGAGGGTGATGCCTCCCATCATCTTTTCCCCAACAATTGTTTTAGCTATCCATGGGCATTTGTTGTTCCATATGAATTTCAGGATTGCTTGATCCATTTCTTTGAAGAGTTTCATGGGTATCCTTATAGGTATCGCGTTGAATCTGTATAATGCTTTGGGGAGTATTGCCATTTTGACAATGTTGGTTCTCCCTATCCATGAGCAGGGGATATGTTTCCATTTCCTAATGTTCTCTTTTATTTCATGGAGTAGGATTTAATAGTTTTCTTTGTAGAGGTCCTTTTCTTCTTTAGTTAAGCTGATTCCGAGGTACTTGATTTTCTGGGGCACGATTGTAAATGGGATTGCTTTTTTTCATGTCCCTTTCCTCTGTCTCATTGTTTGCAAATAGGAAGGCCATGGATTTTTGGGTAGGAGGAGTTCATGGTGGGCTGATTACCTGCAGGACAGGGGCGGTGCATTTGGGGAGTGAGCAGAGAGGCGTGGCGAAGGGAAGAGCAGGGTCTGGGAAGTCTTGGGAGAGCCTGGAAGGGCTGGGCCCGCCTCCTTCACTGATTCTTCAGCTTACTACATCAGATTCCTTTCAAGAAATATTTATTTATTTATTTATGCTTTTGGGGTCACACCCAGGGATGCTCAGGGATTACTTCTGGCTCTGCACTCAGGAATTACTCCTGGCAGTGTCAGGGAACCACAGGGGATGCCAGGATGGAACCTGGGTCAGCAGCAAGTGCCCTCCCCACTGTACTATCATCGCAGCCCCTCCGGATTCCCTTCAAGCTATGCCATCCTGTCCACTGTGTCAGAACCATGGCAGGCCTTGACGGAGGATTGCCATCTTAGAGAGTGTTGGCATCTCGGAGAGCTCTGGCTTCATGAGAATTGCTCCTCATTGGCACTTCCTCCAAGCTAAGCTTGCCAGTCATCAAACACTGGGAGCTTAGTGAAAATTGCTGACATTTGTGAAATGTAACAAAACTGGTTTCGGACTCTTTAAAGAGAACCCAAAGATTGTAGGTGTCCACTCTAGAAATATCTAACATGTGATTAACAGGTGATTTAAAAAAAAATAAGTACTAGAATTTCTCCACAACCAGAATATGCTTTAGCCTTCTTAAGTTAGAGAGTTTCACTTCTGTGGCATATATTAGCATATTTATTAAACCAAAAAGAGATTGGATTTCTTAGAAAGGGCTAAAAGAAAATACTACAAATTGTAATGATTCCTAATAAAATCAAAAGATAATGAAATCTAGCCAGATGGAAATTCATTCATCTAGTCAGTTAAAATAACAAGATGAAAATGGGGTTGGAGGAGAGAAAGAAAAAACAAATTCCCCAGGGCTCTTAATTTTTTCTATCATTAAAAAGGTTAGCCTTACAGCATTAAATCTGCCTTAGAAATAAGTGATTTAAAATAATCTCAGGAAGGTTCAATTGCAATGACAGGATTTCCTTTTTCTCCAACTTTTTACTATGTATTTCTCTATTTGACTTGACTGCCATGTGCTTTGCATATGAATAGTGGAATATGGTACTTGGTAAGTTGTTCCAATTCATTTAAATTTGAATTAACTTGCTTAACATTAATAAGTCTGTTGACAAATTGAGGAAAAAAATGCCTCTAAAAACTTCTTCAAATTATTTTAATTATTTTTTATTTTGCTCCCCCCCCCGCACCCCCAGCTGAGATTAAGGCCTACTCTTAGCTCTGTGCTCAGAGATCAATCCTGGAGGGCTCAGTAACATATGGCATGCCATGGCTCAAACCCACATTGGCCACCTGCAGGGCAAGTTTCATACCAACTGTACTAACTCTCCAGTCCCTAAAACAAATTCAATCCCTATGAATTTGTTTTGAATTCATAAAATTACAGGAAATTTTTATATTCATGAGAAATGTAATTTATGCAATATATAAGGTAGTATTTGCAATTGAACTGGTGAAACAATTCCTCCAGAAATCTTCATTATTCTGTATATGAGATATCAAGAAGGTCACAGGTTTTGGGGCAAAGAACCTTTGCAACATTATAGTCATTTGCAGTAAGAAATAGTATTTTGAATATAGGACAATGACTGCTTGCTTCTGAGAAGTTACCATGTATATTTGCCTCTTTGAAGAGGGCACTCAAGAAAACTTTTCTCTACAATGCATAAAAAACTGATCTTCCAGATGTGTAACTTTGGCACTTTGACTATATATTCTCTCTTTATATATATATATGAATATATCAGAATGTGTATTCTGCCAAATTCAGATATATTTAAAACATATCAAAGTATATATTTGATAAACTTCAGTAAGCAAAATCTAGGGGAAACAATCACGAGATTTTTGGAGCACAGAGCACACCTTCACAAGCAGTGGAATGTGTTCTTGAGGATTTGGGGGGAGGTGTGGGGGCGAAGAGCCAGTTTTAGGAAATTCTCTATGATGCATTGCAGAAATTGGGTCTGATTGGCTGGGAGAGACGGATTCTCTCCTCAGGCCAGTAGGTGCTGTCTTTTTCTGGGTGGTGTGGGATGGGAGGGGCTGGAAGGGAGGAGGTGGGAAGGAAAGCTGTAAAGCTGAGGGAGGAGAGGGTTCAGTGACTGGACAGTGCTCAGGGTTTTCTGTGCTGTGAGAGAGATCCCTGTAGTACTCCTTTGTGTTGTGGGCAGCTAGGGAGGACTCTGTATGGACCATTACCCTTATTTAGTACTAAAGCATCAGGGAGCTCAGGAGAAAGTGTTTGAGCCTCAAACTAGACAGAGGGCACTGATGGGTGCATTTCATGTGTATATTTGCATGGTCCAGGGGATGGAGAGAGAGAGAGAGAGAGAGAGAGAGAGAGAGAGAGAGAGAGAGAGAGAGCGGCTCACCCAGGCTCCACATTTGGTTCCACAAAACCTGCCTGAAGTGTTCAAAGAGCACAGAGTCAGGATTAAGTCCTGGGCACTGCCAGCTCTGACCCAAAAGGAAAGAAACAAAACTGAGTGGACTAAAATCCTGCACTGGAGAGGATAATACACAGAAAAAATGATACACAGGAAAACTCTTGGTGGTATTTAAGAAACTAGCTAAGTCCAGCTAGGTTGGAGCTGGGGGCTCCTATTGTGAATGCTTTTTATATATTTAGGAACTTATTTTGTTTCCCCCTTTTTGGAAGCTGCCTGTCCTTGTCCTCTTCCTTTTTCCTTTTTTTTTTTATGCTTTAGGATTTTTTTTTTACATATTAAAATAATTAAGCTTGGACTCTATTGCAATTAGATTTCTTTTTCCATTTGGCAATTTATATTTTTTTCTTTGTTTATGATCATTTGAGGCACTTTTTTTTTTCCTTTTGGAAGCAAGACTGAAGTACATCCAGTTCATGGCTAATCTAGAGTGACAGTGTGTGTGTGTGTGTGTGTGTGTGTGTGTGTGTGTGTGTGTGTGTGTGAGTGCATGCACACACGCCCACGCACGTGTGTTTACCCTCATTCTATCTCAAAAGCATAAATTTCATTTGAAGGTGTTTAAAATTCTGAGCTTAGTTAATATTTTCACAGTTATTTATACCAGCCGTTGACTTGGAGCTGGATTTTTAAAATCTATAATAGGCATGTGCGTTGCATTCAACACTTTCTTTTGGATTTGCATGTGTTTATAGGTACTGTTGCAATTGGGGGAAATTTAATCAGAGTTTAGGGGACCGGTATGGGGCAAATTGAAACAAATGATTGGTTTAAAATGCTTTTATGGATATTTTTTTCTTTTGCAGTACCTTTTATATCTTGACAAAATAAAAAATTTAGGATGTGCAACGATGATTAGATATATCATCATCTCTGTCAGTTTTCACTATACTTATATTTTGCAACCACCATTTTAGTTTGCAGATAGATGATAATGGAATTTAGAGACTAATGTATTGTTATGCTGGTGCTTCAACCTTAACAGGCAAGGTAGTGAGTGAATTCTATTTTCTAAAGGACAAAATCTAAAATATCTCACCAGGTCCCCTTTCCAAATAGGTGTCATATACTTTCTTCTAAGCCTGAGTGAGAGCTTTTTTCCATCTCACTTTTTAAAGTTCAGAGTAATAAATTTTCAAATGATCACGTAAGCTGAAAAGGAGTTTCAATTATTACATCTGACAAGATATTTTGGAAACTCATAATTTTATCAACATGGTGATCTCAACCAAGAAGCACAGCTGTCGAATTTCTACTACTAGCCAACTTTTGTGCAATTAAATATATCAGCAAACCATAAAACTGTAGCAATTACATTAAAATAATGCTATCATCTAGAGTTGATGATAAATTTATGCATTTCAGCCCAGCACAACTACAGTGGAATCAACAATAAGTTCAGCTTGTTTGCAGCTTGCATTTTCATCTTTTATATCATATTTAAAATACTGCACAGGGGGAGGGGTGGGATAGGGGGTATACGGGGTTTCTTGATGGTGGAAAATGTGCACTGGTGAAGAGGTGGGTGCTTGATCATTGTATGAGTGAGACTTAAAC
Source organism: Sorex araneus (assembly GCF_027595985.1). Lineage (NCBI taxonomy): Eukaryota > Metazoa > Chordata > Mammalia > Eulipotyphla > Soricidae > Sorex > Sorex araneus. Next base: position 11,199,666 of record NC_073307.1, on the reverse strand, counting down.
TGGAAAGCTTTGTAACTGTTCTCATGGTGATTCAATAAAAAAATAATAATAAATAAATAAATAAATAAATAAATAAAATAATGCACAGTTGACGATGGATCTGAGCACGAGTGCAATTGGCATTAGTGGGAAAATGAAAAGCATTTCATGTGGTTGAGGAATCAATCACCTAGAGAAAGTTCTAATTAGAATATAGGAAATATTCACTCAGCTATTATTGGCAGTGAACAAATGTAGAAAACCCTTTACCAGGTTCAACTAATAATTTTACTATATTAAATCCTTATAATCTGGATAAAGTTGGCAGTGATCGAGATCATGCTCAATGGAATTGCTCATTCTGGAGTTTTACATACAGAGACTAACTCAGTGGATACAATACTATTTAGATTCTGTTATGCAAGTATGAAATAAACACTTTTTATTTGAGAGTAAAAAGTGCCATCAATAAGTACCTTTCTTATGGAGGAAGAAAATGAGTAAGGGCTGCCTAATTAAAGTGAGGCAAATACAGAAAATATATGAAAAGAACATAGGGTCTTCAAGCGTTCTTGTGAAAATTTTATGATATGTGTACATAGTTTAAATCTGGAATGTCTGATGCAGGCCTTTGGGGAGGAAATGTGAAAATCTATTGCGTTTTGGAAAAAAATAACCTGAGGCTAAAACAAATAGGCATCTTACTGCTTTTTCAGAAAGAAGTCAACCAGTAAGTGGTTCCTAATTAACTCTCCTGCAGCACTTGGCAATCCCAGAGTGTCACGCTTTTCACAGTAGCCAGACTAATCCTTTGAAAATAAAAATCTTGACACTTTCAGGCCAGTTTTAAAAACATTCCTGATTCCATACCATGGCCTCTGCCTGCATTGTCTGACTGTGGTATTACTTGATGGTATTTCCGTTTCAGTTCCAGTCTCCCTCTTGGTGACTGCTCCCTGCCACATACCTTTAGGAAGGGAGGGGAGGAGGCTGGAGGAATAGTACAGTGTGCTGAGCCAGTCACCCCATCCATTTCCCTAATTCTGCCAGCGGTGATTCCTGAGCACAGAGCCAGGGGTAAGCCCTGAACACAGCTGGGCAGCAACAACAACAATGACAATAATAAGAAAAGGAAAAAAAAGAAAATGCTTCCTGCTTTGGACACTTGCCCAGTACTCTTGGCTTTGTCTGAAGTGCTCACTCAATCACACCTTGAGGGTAGATTCAGTGGAGCTGGGAGACACTGAGGCCACCACAGTGGTTGTTGGGGACTCCAGGGCTACACTGGACAATACGAAGAATTGACTTTGGGTCTTTGTGGATGTCCCTTTAATCTCTGCACCCAGAGCTATAGCCCAGCCCCACATATGTTTTTTTTTTTCTCTTACCCTGCCCCCACCAATCCCCAGGATTGTGCTTTGTGTGAGGAAAATTTACTATTCTGTTGCTTGTGTGTGTGTGTGTGTGTGTGTGTGTGTGTGTGTGTGTGTGTGTGCCTTTGAGGGCCATGCCATGCCAGGTATTAAACCTGGGGCTTCTACATGCAAGCATGCACTCTGGCCCTTTGAGCTATCTCCCTGCTCCCTGAAAATTCACTCTGTGTTCACACTTGTCCAAGATCCAGATGTGATTGCAGTACTTAGTAAACATTTCTTAGTGAGGAAAATCATAACCGAGTAAATGAATAAAATGGTTAATGAATTCATTACCTGCTGCGATTTAGACAAGGTGTCTTTGCGCGGGAATCAATTGAAAGGCATCTTACCACCACAGAGAAGAAGTGAATCTTCATGTGCCAAAATTTGGTCTTCTATAGAATAAAAACCATTTCCTCTCCTCTTTATCTCCTCTGTTATTGGTGGGTGCAACGTACCACGTTATTTTTCATTATTAATGATGACTCAGCTGCATCTAAGAACCCTATTTTCTCGATTTTTCCTCCGTGATTGTCTATGAGAGCTGGCAAGACCAGGAAGTCTAGATGGCGGAAGTGAAGGGCAACCATTCCTTTCAGATGGCCCCGCTGGGTGGAGAGGGTGAAGCACAGACCCAGATGTTCCCAGAAATTTGAGCCTCCAGTTTCTATCCATGTCTGACAACTAAGATTTGACCCTGGGTTCTGAGAGGTGGCAACTTTCTCAGACCTTCACCAGGAAGTCTTTTGTTCCTAGAATCCCTGAGATGCCAGGCATCTTCTAAACTTCGAGGTAAGCGACCTGCCCACTCACCCCATTGCTTCAGGTTTTAACAGATTTTTCTCTGCTGTTTTGACTTTGTCACATTCATGTAAACCCTCATTTCTATAGGAAACATCTTTTATTTTTTAATGTTATTGAATCACTGTGAGATAGTTACAAGCTTTCATGTTTGGGTTACAATCACACAATTATCAAACACCCATCCCTCCACCAGTGCACATTCCCCACCACCGATATCCCTGGTATACCCCCCCTTCCCACCCTCCCCCTGCCTCCATGGAAACATCTTGCTCTCCTAATTCAGTGAGACTCTTTATCCAGGATTAACCACTGGGAAACCTTTTATATTAGATTCTGATTGTTATACTGAACTATAGCTCTATGAAAATACAACTGAAATATGTATTTCTATACTTTTCTGTATATATAGATGTTGATATATATTTGTATGTGTTTAAGTATATGCTCACAGAAAGTTGCAGTTTCAAAGTATATTTGAAAAGAAAACCCAAAGTCTGGTCATATTAATAAAATCTCTTCCAATATATTTGGACTTTTTTTCACTGTATTTTTAAATCCTAAAATTTTATTTTTGTGTTTTATTAGAGAAGATGCCAAAAATTAATTTGGTTAGATGAATCTAATCAAACGTGTCAGAGAATATTAATGATAATTGCAGAATTCCAGGTAAATGGCAACACATAATAAAATAGAAAAGCTAACAGTATTCCACTGAAGACCTGAAATAGGCTGATTTTTAAAATAGTCTCTCATACTTTTAAAGTCTGTTCTACCAGATGATCAAAGTCATTTTTAGATTTAATGGGAAAAAGTAAGGCAAATAAAACATTTTCCTCAAATGAAAAACAAGTTATTAGTGTTCAGTGGAGCTGATTAGTTTGGTTGATATTTCTTTCCTCTCCTTTCCTACTTGAGTACATGTTTATTGTACTGAAAGATAATTTATTCAGAGATACCAGTATCAAGCCTTCGTATCATAGAATTACTTCATAGTATACATTGATTTGCTCTAGCGGGCACCAGTAGCATCTCCATTCATCCCAGCCCTGAGATTTTAGCAGCCTCTCCTTATTTGTCTTTCCCAATGATTGGAGGTTCTTTCAGGGTCAAGGGAATGATACCTGTTATTGTTACTGTATTTGGCATATTGAATATGCCACGGGGAGCTTGCTAGGCTCTGTGAATCCATAATGTACATGGAGGAAAACGTAGGCAGAACCTTCCATGACATTGAAGCTAAAATCATCTTTAAGGATGAAACAACACTGACCAAGCAAGTGGAAACAAACATAAACAAATGTGACTACATTAAACTAAGAAGCTTCTTCACCTCAAAAGAAACAGTGACCAAAATAAAGAGAGAGCCCACAGGATGGGAAAGAATATTTACCCAATACCCATCTGGTAAGGGATTGATGTCCAGGATATACAAGACATTAGTAAAATTGTACAAGAAAAATCTCTAACCCCATCAAAAAATGGGGAGAAGAAATGAACAGAAGTTTCCTCAGAAAAGAAATACAAATGGCCAAAAGGCACATGAAAATATGCTCTATATGACTAATCATGAGGGATTTGCAAATCAAAGCAACAATAAGATATCATCTCACACCAAAGAAATTGGCACACATTCAAAAGAACAAAAGCAACCAGTGTTGACATTGATGTGGGGAGAAATGGATGCTCCTTCACTGTTGGTGGGAATGCCGATTGGTCCAAACTTTTTGGAAAACAATATGAGTCTTCTTTCAAAAACTAGAATTGAGCTTTCATATGACCCCACAATACCACTTCTAGTAATATATCCTGAGGGCTCAAAAAAGCACAGTAGAAATGACATCTGCACCTATATGTTCATTCCAGCACTGTTCACAAAAGCCAGAACCAGGAAAAACCAAATGCCTGAGAACAGACGACTGGTTAACAAAACTTTGGTACATCTGCATGATGGAATACTATGCAGCTGTAAACTGGTGCCTGCCCAAGGAAAGATAAAGTCATGAAATTTGCTTTTAAGTGGATGGTCATGGAGAGTATCATGCTAAGTGAAGTGAGTCAGAAAGAGATGGACAGACATAGAATAACTACTCATTTGTGGAATATAAAATAACATAATATGAGACTGGCACCCAAGGACAGTAGACATAAGGGCCAGGAATATTGCTCCGTAGTTGGAAGCCTGCCTCATGAGCTGGGGAAAGAGGCAGCTGGAATAGAGAAGGGATCACTTAGTCAGTGATGGATGAATCATTCAGGTTGGGAGATGTGTGCTGAAAGTAGATAAAGGACCAAACGTGATAACCTCTCAGTATCTATATTGCAAACATTAATGCCCAAAAGAAGAGAGAATGGGGAAAAATGTCTGCCTTAGAATGAGGGGGAGGATTGAAAGGTGGGGGTGGGTACTGGGGACAATGGTGGTGGAAAACATGCACTGGTAGAGGGATGGATGTTCAGTCATTGTATGACTGAAACTCAAACATGAAATCTTTATAACTGTATCTTATAGTGATTCAATAAAAAAAATCCTTTTGCAGATTTTAAGTATGCAGCACATTATTTATTAACCACGGTCATAATGCTATATGTTTTTTCTTTTTCTTCTTGTTGTTTTATTTTGTTTTTTGGGACACATCCTGTGATGCTCAGGGGTTATTTCTGGCAGTGCTCAGGACACCACATTGGATGAGGGGTGTTGGATAACATTGGATTGTCCTCGCTCCTCCCTCAGGAAGCTTAGGCTTATTGAATTACTCCAAGCTCCCGAGGCACACACAATTCCATCAAGCACTATTAATTCTATATTGCTTTTCTCGTTCCTTTATGTCATTTGCATGGTTTATTTAGCAATGTCCTTTTTGTATAGACACAGAAAGACAGTTTGTGCTATGCTTTGTAACATGGGAATTAATTGACTCCAAAATAATATTTACTCCTGGGCATCCATATTTACTTGACTTAAGCCTCAGTTGCCCTTCGTTCCTAGAACCCCAAAAACTGATTTGGGACTGGATAGACCCAGGGCAAGCTGTGAGCTACCCTGGCATTGAAAAGGGACAGGCCAAGCGCCATAATACTTAATTATAAGTTAAGAGCACGTTCATGGACAGATTCTGTCATGACCCAAAAAGAAGTAACTGAATTAGGACCCTGCTGGGGTTAGGAAAGACTAACCTGGCCTGAAGACTGTGGTCTGGATTATATAGCGAGATGTCCCCAGAAAGAGACAAACTTTAACCTTAATATATCTCTTACTGTGTTCATATAAAAGGACATTGCTAGAAATATTATAAGAAGTACATTTACTATGACAGCTTAAATGGATTAGTAGCTGAGGAAAGGAAAGGGAAGATCCCAAACATTCCACCCTGTATGGAATCCCACCAATGAACGGATCTCCTAGTAAGCTGGACTGTTGAACCCTGTGTATATTTTGGCAGGTCACATCTTTCAAAGAATTATTTTATCCATCTATATTGTCATATCTGTGTATGTAGTATTGTCCAGACCCTTGTTTCATAATCCTTTCAGTGACCATGAGATATATAGATATATAGTGATAAAAAAGCAGAAATTCTGATATTACTGGTGTGTGTTCTCTGTCTCTGTCTCTGTCTCAGTCTCTGTCTCTGTCTCTGTCTCTCTCTCTTATTTTTCTTAGCCAGGTTAGAAATTTGTTTACTTTCTTGATCTTTTCAAAGAAGCAGGTTGTGGTTTCATTGATTTCTTTATTGATTTCTTGTTTTCAGTTTCACCTGCATTTCTTTGTAATTCTAATCTTTGCTTTCTTTGAATAAAATTTGCTCCTCATTTTCTAGTTTTCTATGATAGAAACTTAAATTATTGATTTTATATCTTTCATATATGCTCTCAATGGTATTATATTTCTCACTGTTCTTTACTTTTTGTTTAGTCAAAAATAACTTTAAACTTATTTCTGTATTTCTTTCCTTGACCCATGTATTAGTTATAGACATGTCATTTAATTTTCACATATTTAGGGAGTGTCCAGTTGTTTTACTGTCAAGAATTTCTAATTTAATTCCAATATAGTTGGGAGATATTGTGTGACTTATCTTCTTTTCCGTTCATTAAGGTGTACTCTTTCTTGGTAAATATTCCTTGTGAGCTTCATGAAATTGTGTAATTTTAGATGAAGTAGTCCATTATAATAGCCAGAAGATGTCAGTATTATTGAGCTCAACTGTGCCTTTACTGTTCCTGCTCCTCAACTATGTCATCTTCTGAAAAGGTAGAGTTGAAGTTTACAGCTATGGGCTAAACAGTTATTACTTCACATCATTTGACACTCTTTTTCACACATATCTATGAAAGCATTCTTATTTCTTTTTGAAAATTGGCCTCTTTGTAATTACGTGATGCGTTTCTTTAATCTAATATTATTCCTTATGATAAATTTTGCCGTGCCTGAAGATAGTTACACCTGGTTTATTTTGGGTTATAAGCCTCCTATAATTTTCTTCATCTTTTTTGCCTTTATTTAACGTCACCTATTTAAAAGGAAGTTTCTTATAATTTTCCTTATGGATAATGTATAATATGACTTGTTTTTATGATACAATCTGCCTTTTAATTGGACATTGAAACCTTTGAGAGTCAAAGTAATTATTAATAGCTGTGCTAATATCTAGCATAATTTTACTATATTTTAAAAAATTTGTCATCCTGGTAAATCACACTTTGGTTTACAGAGATGTTTTAGGCATACAGTGCTCCAACACAGTCCCACCACTGTTGTGGACTTTTGTTATTTTAACTCAGCATTTTATATTATATTTTCTCTATTTCTTAGACTATCAGTTATATATGTGTATAGCACTGTCATCCCGTTGTTCATCAATTTGCTTGAGGGGGCCCCAGTAACATCTCCATTGTGAGACTTGTTGCTATTTTTGGCATATCAAATACACCACAGGTAGCTTGCCAGGCTCTGCTGTGTGGGCAGGATATTCTCAGTAGCTTGCTGGGCTCTCCGAGAGGGATGGAGGAATTGAACCCAGACTAGCTGTGTGCAAGGCAAACACCCTACCTGCTATGCTGTCACTCCAGCCCCAGATGGCTCTGTAGCACAATGGATAGCAAAATGGACTTCATATATGTGTATATATGTATATATATGTATATATGTATATATATGTATGTATATGTATTTTCTCAAGTGATCATTGATGTAAAGAGAGGGGTGCCGCAGGGTGATACCATTTCAACGAAACTCTTCAGTGCCGCCCTCGAGAACATCATGCGATGACTGGATTGGAAAGGAATGGGAGTGAAGATAGACACTGATGACATCGTTCTCATAACACCAAACATTAGCCAAGCGGCACAAATGCTGGCGGACTTCGATCACGAGTGTGGAAAGGTCGGATTGCTGCTGAATCTCAACAAGATGATGTTGATGAAAAACAAACTGGTCCCTGAAGCTCCATTTGCACTCAATGGAAACAAACATCTTTGAATGCAGCAGCTATGTGTACCTGGGTCGAGAAATCAACACGAGGAATGACCTGGTGCCAGAACTGCGCAGGAGGAAGAGAGCAGCGTGGAATGCATTCAAGAGCGTCAAAGAGGTGGTTAAGAGAATGAAGAACCTTCAACTCCGGACACATCTTTTCGATTCCGCCATTCTTCCTGCACTAACATATGACTCAGAGACCTGGGTCCTACTCAAACAGGATGAGAATGCTATTAGGGTATCCCAAAGAGGAATCGAAAGAGCTATGCTGGGAATATCATGTCTCACTCAAGTGAGAGAAGGAATCCGGAGTTCTGACCTTAGTCAACGGTCAAAAATCAGGGATGCTGTCTCGTTTGCCAAGGCATCAAAAATCAGATGGGCCGGTCATGTAATGCGATTCAGAGATGACAGCTGGACTAGCACTGTTACCAACTGGATTCCACGGGACATCAGAAGACCATGTGGCTGACCACTAACTAGATGGTCAGATTTCTTCGTCAAATCCCTGAATGAATGGTGTGAGGCTCTTCCTGTGCCTGGAGCAAGCAGATATCATTGGGCTGCTAGCACGCAACAGGGACAAATGGAGACGTTACTGGCGCCTGCTCGAGCAAATCGAAGATCAACAGGTCTACAAGTGATACAAGGGATGTATTTTCTCAGTTTTTAAATTGGTTTATCTAGAACAGCATTTCTCAGACTTCTGACTATGACTTTTCTTCAAACCCATTTCCTTCCTGTATTCCCCCACCTTTCCCCTGCCTCAAGTTATAGTTGGTCCCCTAGTTTATGCCATGATCTTCAATTTATGTGATTTTCACCTGTGTCCTCCTTGGAATATTGCGTGTGTCGCATGGAGCTATATATCCTCTGTTCAGACATGATGCTCTAAAATATCATATATACATTCAGGATCAAGAAATCACATTAATCGTCGATTTCTTGAGTGGGCTCAGTAACCTCTCCATTCGTCCTTTCCCTGAAATCTTGAAGTCTCTCTTGACTCTGCCCTCCCAATGATGTTGCACTGGAGGCTCTTTCAGGGTCAGGGGAATGAGATCCAGCTTGTTACTGGATTTAGCATATGAATACACCATGGGAAGCTTGCAAGGCTGTCCCTTGTGGGCAGGGAACTCTCAGAAGCTTGCCAGTTTCTTCCAGAGGGAGAAGCAGGCTACAAGATATCTGGGAGCTTCTGGGAGCTTGCTTGTAAGTCTCTGGATGTTGACCGTTGGTGGGATTACACACACCTGGGTTCTTCTGCCGATACCTTCATGCATGAGGCCTGTCCGAACGTGTGGAGAGGGGCCTCGAGCATGGCTGTAGTTAGGTTCCGGTGGTCTTCAGCCACCGGGAGCTCTTCTTGGGGTGGGGAGAGAAGCTGGATCCCATCCCCTCTGAGGGCCCCCAGGGAAGACAGCCAGACGTGCTTGCAAAAGACTTTTTTTTTGAGTATATATACATTAACATACTCAATTAAGCCTATACCTATGCATTAATTATATACATATTTTATGTAAACTGCACACAATGTTTTTTTGGGGAAGGACTTTTGGGGTTACATCTGGCGATGCACTAGGTTTAGTCCTGTCTCTGCACTAAGGAATTACTCCTGACAGTCCTTGGGAAACAGATGGGATGCAGGGGATTGTAGGATAACAGCCTCAGTAGTTTAGGTTTATTGGGTTACTCCCGTTACAGTGCTCCTATTCCTCTTTGTTTATTTGTAGCTTCTTTCTTAGTGTTTTGTTGACTTGTAAATGTTTTTCTCTTCTCCTTGAGTCCTTTGCATAGTTTATTCAGAGCAAGTCCTTTTTGTATGGACACAGGAAGACTTAACAAATGTTATGCTTTTGTAACCTGGGAGTCATTTGACTCTACATGATATTTTCCTCCAGGGCATCTGTTCTCTTGACCTAAGCCTCAGCTGCCCTTACTTCCTAGCATCCCCAAAGCAGGGTCCCGACGACGTGGGACCAGAAGGACCCAGGGCAAGCGGTGAGTTGTGTGCTACCCTGGCATCGAGATGGGCCTGGCCAAAGTGCCTAATGCTTAACTATAAGTTAAGAGCTTGATCATGGACAAATGCTGTCATGATCCAAACAGTGATACTAGATTTGGACCCTGCTAGGGTGAGGAATGATTAATCTGGCCTGAGTGCTGTGGTCTGAGCCTGTGGCAAGATGTTGCCAGGAGAGCTGCCTTGCAAGCCTCAATGTATCCCTTGCTATGTCCATACAAAAATAACTAGTATTAAGATGTTAATAAGTTCCTGGACTAAGGAAAAGAAAAAAAAAACCTTAAGAGTGAGGAAGGGCTTTGGAGTCCCCTGCCCTCAGGAAGAGCTTTCTTATGTTAATTTGGCTACCTGGCTGGTTGTAGCCTAGAGGGCAAGGTGGGAAAGAAAGAGGAGGAGAGAGAGAAGCCAGGGAGAGGCAGAGTTGAGCAGAGTGGATCCAGAGAGAGGCTGGAGCTGGGAGTGCGGGAGATGAGAAAGTTTGAAGATTGAATAAACGGTAACTAATCAGCAACCAGCTTGGTCCTCGTTCTTCCTTCGCCTGTCCTTGACCACCGGCCGTCCCGATCCAGTCCACACACTGCGGTTCCAGGGCACCGAACGCGGGTGGTGAGACAGAGCCGCCCGGAGAGCCCAAGAGTGCACTCGCCCTTCGACGTTTTTTAGTTTTTTACAGGGGATCAAGTCCCGGTTGGCTGTCTGCCAAGGCAAACGCCCTCCCCTGCTGTACTCTGGCCCTGCATACGGTTTTTACATCAACTAAGAATAAGAAAATTTAAAGTTCCTATTCATTTTTTGTTGGTGTTTTTGGTTTGGAGGGACCATATCTTGCTGTGCTCAGGGCTTACTCCTGACTCTGCACTCACGAATCACACCTGGCAGGGCTCAGGGACCAGATGGAGTGGTGGGGACCTAACTCAGTTTGGCCACATGCAAGGCAATCATCCTGCCTGCTGTACTCTATATATACCTGCCCCCCACCAAGTTTTTAAAAATTTTTTATTAGTGAATCACTGTGAAGTAGAGTTACAGACTTACAAACTTTCATGCTTGCATTTCAGTCATACAATGATCGAGGACCCATCCCTCCACTAGTGCCCATTCTCCACCAACAATGGTCCCAGCATCCCTCCCACCACCCCCACCCTGTCCCCTCCAGCCAACCTCACCTCTGTGGCAGGGCATTCCCTTTTGCTCTCTCTATCCTTTTGGGTGTTGTGGTTTGCAATGGAGTTATTAAGTGGCCGTCATGTTCCGTCTATAGTCTGCTTTCAGCCCGCATCTCCCATCCCAAGCGGGCCTTTCTAGCACCCTTGCTTGGAGGTCCCTTCTCTGTCTGAGCTGCCATTTCCACTACTGTTCCCCAAAAGTTTTTATTTTACCTTCGCTTATTTTCTCTTGGAAATTCTTCCTTATGAGACAAATGTGTCTGATCTGTGTTATCTTCCTTCTCTCTGAAGACTGTATTTTAACATATATTTTTTTGGTAAGACACTTCTCCTGCCAACAATTTCCCTCAATTTTTGCTGCCTGAGAAAGTCTTGGCCGCCTTCCTTCCCCTTCACTTTGATTGACAATTTCACAGGGTACTGAATTCTAGGTGATTGTTTTTATCTAAACATTCGGGTAATTTGATGTGTTCTTTTTCTCTTATTGCTCATATGTTTTCTGAGGGGAAGTTTAGATGTAATTCTTACTTGGCTTCTGCTATAGGTAAGAACCTCTTCCCCCAGACAATTTGGCCTCTTTAAGGTTTTTACTTGATATTTCATTTCTGTCACTTGAAAACAACAGCCCCCCCCCCGCTGCTTCTCTTTCCCTCCCTCCTTCCCTCCCTCCTCCTTCCCTCCCTCCCTCCCTCTCTCCCTCCCTCCCATATGTCCCCTTCCCTTCCCCCTTCTCTCTTAGTTTACTGTCAGACACTAAGTGGAAGGATTGGAATCTTGGTCATTTTTGTGTCTCTTGCTTTTCTTTTTGCTTTCTGATTTTTCATTACATATGTGATGTCACTTATGTAGCTTGTCTAACAGTTCATGAATATCATCACTGTCATCCCATTGATCTTTGATTTACTCGAGCAGGTGCCAGTAACGCCTCCATTCTTCCCTGTCTCATGCTAGTGTAGTCCAATGGTATCTGTTCATTCCAGGAACAGGAAGAGCCTCAAACCATTCATTCAGGGTCTTGAAGAAGAAGTCTGACCATCTCATATGTGGGTTGCCAAGTGATCTTCCGATGTCCCGTGGAATCCAGTCGGTAACAGCTCTAGTCCAGTGGACATCTCTGAATCACATTACATGTCCAGCACATCTGATTTTTGATGCTTTGGCAAAAGAGACAGTGTCCCTGATTCTTGATCGTCAACGGAGGTTGGAACTCTGGATTCCATCTCTCACTTGAGTGAAATGTGATATTCCAAGCATAGCTCTTTTGATTCCACTTTGGGATACCTGAATAACATTTTCATGCTGTTTTCGTAGGGCCCAGGTCTCTGAGGCATATGTTAGTGCAGGAAGAATGGTGTAGTCGAAAGGATGTGCCCGAAGCTGGAGTTTCTTTGTCTTCTTAACCACTTCTTCAACACTCTTGAAGGTGTTCCACGCTGCTCTCATAGTTGGATGTTGGTGTGTAGACAATAAAAATAGAAACTGCCAGCAGTGAGCCACATCTATTCAAGTGTAATCATATGACTCAGGTTGTTAGGCATTCAATGAATCAATGCTCATGGCCAAATTTGTGTTGACAAGGACACCGAAACCACTGACGCCTCTATGTTGCATGTTTCGAGGAACAGTTCATCTCCAGTGTCGAAAATGGTGTGATGTTATTGATGTCATCTCGTCTCGGTCAGACTAATGATGTCTTACTTGATCTTCTGCGCTTGCACCATCAGGTCCTCGATGGATGTTTCAGATTCCAGTTTATGTGCGTTGAACATACAGGTAGTCATTTTAGTCCTTCTTCCTTTTGGCAGTCTAGTTTGTGCCTGAGATTTTATCAGCTTCTTCTTGCTCATCCTCCTTAATGGTGCTGTATTGGGGACTTTTTCAGTGTCAGGGGAATGAGGCCCATTGTTGTTACTGTTTTTGGCATGTCAAATACGCCATGGGTACCTTGCCGGGCTCTGCTGTGCAGGCAGGATACTCTTGGGAGCTTGATGGGCTCTCCGAGAGGGATAGAGGATTTTAGGGAGGCCTCTAATCACCGTTGTAGGTGTTCCAATGGTTCACACCATATTTGAACCCCATCAAATATGGTGTGGTAATTTTGGAAAACTACAATGAAGAAGAAATTGAGAAGTTCTACTCGGAGCTGGAGAAGTTCTGTAAAGAAGACCACACCTTGGGGCTGGAGTGATAGCACAGCGGGTAGGGCATTTGCCTTGCACATGGCCGACCCAGGTTCAAATCCCAGCATCCCATATGGTCCCCTGAGCAGTGCCAGGAGTGATTCCTGAGTGCATGAGCCAGGAGTGACCCCTGTGCATTGCTAGGTGTGACCCAGAAAGCAAAAAAAAAAAAAAAAAAGAGACCACACCTTCCACACCTTCTACAAGATCATTGTCGGTGATTTTAATGCCAAGATAGGACCAAGAAGGTCGCCCAAAGAACTCCACATCAGGACCCAGGACCTAGAATGGAACAAACAGGGTGAGAGACTGTCTGAGTTCATCATGTCTACCAAGACCATCCATGGTAACTCACAGTTTCAGAAGGCTGAATCTAAACGTTTGACATGGGACACCATGTTCCCTTATCGTTTGTTCTATAGTACATAAACATTCTCTTTTCATGTTCTCCTGTTTTAGTTTTATTCTTTATGCTTTTTGGTTTTCAATGATTTTCTTGATTATCATTGAAATAATCAGAGACTTTCTCTTCCACTGTGTCCAGTCTTGATTAATGAGCTGATCAAAGCCGTTCTTCATTTATGCCCCAGAAATTCTATTCTAAGCGTGTGCCTACATTATGTGCCTACATGAATGTGTCATCTCTGTGTGCCTACATTCTGTGTCCTTTACCTGGCCTGTTAAAGCCTTTCATCATTAATCATTGTTATTTGAATCAACTTTGAATTAATCATTGTTATTTGAAGTCATCAGTCTGATAATCCCAACATCCCTAACAGAACTGGCTTTGATGCCTGTTTCTTCTCTTAAAATTGTGATGAGGGTCAGAAGGTAGGTTGCCTTGGGGCATATTTTGTAATTTTGTAATTTATCTTTTCAGTAGCCAGTTGTGTTGTATTAAGTGGAACTGTAAAAAACCAGTCCTTAGAAAAGTGCTAGTGAGTTGGAAGTGTTTTATAGTCTGATCAATGGAAGGAGGAGAAGTATTCTCTGTTCTGTTATTCAGTGAATTTGTCTCTGAATCATGAAGTACACCAGTGTTTTGTATTTTGCCCTCTTTTTGGAGCGGGGACAGCTTATAAAGAGTGGCTGAAGTTAGGTAATTTCCTTTTTTCCATTCAGCTAGCTTATATGGTACACTGTAAGTTAGGTGATGGTTGACTTTATTTTTCCTGCTGACACCCCTTGGTAAGAACCATTGAACAGAATAATGCTCTAGTCTCTTTTTAAATAAATTAATTTTACTTCCCATACCAAAGGTCCAAGGAGAAGCTTTCTTTGATATTTACTGTTGGAAATGTTCTGATATTTACTCGTCAAGCTTCTTAATGTCAGTTTTTCAAAGTGTTCTTCCTCCTTCTACCAATGACTTGGTCTCCTTGGAGAATATTTTATTAGTTTTGGGACCACAGGGCTACTCCAAGTTCAGTGCTCTGAGGTTAGTCTAGGTGATTCTCAGGAAACCATGCAGCAGTGAGGATTGAACCTGAGATCCCCACATACGAAGTGTGATTCTCCAGTTTTTGGAGGAAGTAATCTCCCAAGCTCCTTGTTGGAGTTTTAGAATCTTTGAGTGGACCACCCTTAGTTTGCAGCCATCCCTTCATATCAATGTAGGCTTTTCTACTCTGACATTTCTTCCAGAGATGATTTCTCTTCAGCATCTCTGCTGCAGAGATAATCCGTGACTGTGATCAATATTCTGTCTCTCCAGTCTTGGAAACATTTTCTCTGTACTTCTCTCAAGAAGAGATGTGAATTTTTCCATCTGGTCAGGTTTTTTAAAACATTAGGGCAAAGTGGGAGCTTCCAGAACACTTACATATCAAACCCAAACCCAGGTAAATGGTTTCTCTGACAAGACCAAGGACAGGAGAATACAATTCAGTTTCCTGTATTCTTCGGTTGCTCTCAATCTTAGACATTTTCTTTAACCCTTCTTATTTCACGTAGTATAAAAATTAATCAGTTTCAAATGAACTGAAATAAAATCGGACTATTTTACCAAAAGCCTGAATTTAAATACAGTTGTGCAAAAAAACTAGTGCCAATTATATAGATTTCAGGCAAGTAGAAATCCTTGTCCTTATCTTTTTGTTACTAAGCACAATACACATAATTAGACATTACATGAGATTAAATATCTTAAGGATCTGAACTTTTACATTTTCAAGTAATTTGGGGACTGGAATGATAGTTTAGTGATAGGGTGTTTGCTTTGTACATGGTCTACCCAAGCTTGATCCTTGGCAGCCCATACATCGATCCCTTGAGATCTGCCAAGAGCAATCCCTGAGCACAGACTTAGGAGTATTGTATGAGCAGTACCTTGCATGGCACCTCCCCACACATCAATAATAATAAAGTGGCCTGTCCTTATATATTTTCATATCTTCCCACTTCCCTCCTTAGCTTCTTAGGAGGTTACCTTAACAATTTAAGGGGGGAAATTGACTCATTTGAATAACTGTTGAAAATTCATATACATGCACCATAATTTTCTGATTATCTACTTGATTGTTATAGTGCAGACCTCTCTAGTGAATCTGAATTTCTCTGGTACCAGATGGAACAATGTTTTTGAGGAAAAAAAAGTCATCAATGTAAAATGTTTAAAATGCATCTGGGTGGGTCAAAAGGAAGTGCTCTCTGTACTACCCCTTATCTTGGTGTGCAGAGAATAATTTTCCTCTCAGCTCACAAAGGAAGGACCTGCCCTCTTTTCCTTGGATGAACCTAGCCATCTTCACCCTGATTCTCCTTCTCATCCAATGAACCCTTACTTAGGCAGTCCCTCCTCTTCTCCATGAAAGAAATCTTCCTCTTCTGTTCTAGATGTGCCTATTCTCCCACCATACCTCGCATCTCCTTGATCACCACTGGTAAAGTCATTGGCCATTTTATTTTTACAACTAGCAGAAAGTTTAAGATGCATGTCACAACCGGCTTGTGATGCAAGAGAGCAGGGGACTTAGAAGTGGATCTTATTAGACCAAACATGTAGATAGTAATCTGTGAGTCCAGAAGATTTTAAGCATTTGTCTGAGGTCCCAGAAAAGTGCTCCCCCGGCCATTATATGGAAGGGGGAAGATCGGATGGAAGCAGGCTGCCAATCATAAAAAGCGGATTGTGCCTAAACTTCCTAAAATATGGGTCACAACCCAAAATAAAGACAAAGATGCAGTTTCTCAGCCAGACCTAAGATTTGAGAATTGGTCTCATGTGAAGACAGAGGTAAGATTTAATCCCTCCCAGATACTACAAGTACTCAAGGTTTTTTAGTTGGGGAAATTCCAGTTTCACACCCAACCTGCATAGAGGGCCACCCTATCACTATGCATATGGTAATGTATGTATCATCTATAATTTCATCTGCATATTTAGTATTTGTAAATATTTAGAGAACTTCAGGGGTGATAAGAGCAAAATTGTCCCATTGAACCTAGAATTTCCAAGTAATTCTTGTAGGTAGCACTGTAGCACTGAAGTCCCATTGTTCATAAATTTGCTCAAGTGGGGCACCAGTATTGTCTCCACTCTGAGACTTGTTATTGCTATTTTTGGCATATTGAATACACCACGGGTAGCTTTCCAGTTTCTGCCATGTGGGCGGGATGCTGTTCGTAGCTTGCCGGGCTCTCTGAGAGGGAGAGAGGAGTCAAACCCGGGTCAGCCTCATGCAAGGCAAATGCCCTACCCGCTGTGCTATCGCTCCTGTCCTCAAGAAGAAATTAGAGACAATTAGGAGAGATATCTTCAAGTATCAAGAAGAGGGAATTTCTAAAAAGCACTTTAAAATGAAAAGCCTTAAAGACAGAAAAGACATAATTTATTTTTATTTGACTTGGAATTTTTCAGTGCCTTTGATCAGGCCAACAGTGTGAATCGGTGGACCTTTGAAATGCACAAAAGAAGAAAAATTGTGTTGACAGTAGATTTTTAAAAAAAATTAGCTATGGAGCCACAAGGAAGAAGAATGAGTCGCAGGGGAGAAGTTAAAATCAAGGAAGATGGCCAGTGGTCTGAGTCATATTAGGGTGGAAAGAAAGGGAACTTGAAATGTTTTTTTCATTGTGTCTTTTATCATCTCAGAAGCTGCCCTTTGGTACTTGTCTTGACTGACAGAGCTGTATGAGGAGAGGAAAAAAAAATCTCTGAACACCTCTAAAATGTGGTTGCAGAAAATAGAGTATCTTTGGAACAGAAGGACATGTGTAGGACAAGACAGTGTGTGACATCATCTGAGTAGATGAATGAAGGATGAAGAAGAGATTCTTTAGGATGAAAAGAGGTTTTAGTGACCTCAGTCCCAATGATGCTAAAATAAATTCCAGAGCAGAAAGAGAAGTATTAATGAAGGATTTCATTGCAACATGTAATTATTTGAATCTGGAAGATGAACCTAAATTTAAAAAAGGTAATTTTTATGTAAGATTCATTACAGGTCATTGTGGTACTTTCTGGCTTGTCAAATAGGTGATTCTTTAATGCATCCCTCTATCCACAGAGAAGAACAAGTCATCAAACTAAGATTTGTTTAGCCAGGAAATGGAGATAAAAAAATATTAATTTTTTTCCAAAACAATATGAAAACACTTTCAGATTATAGCTGTGATCTATTTCACAGTAACAGTTCCTTCCACTAACAAATCAGGAGGGCCCATCAAGATGTAACTCAGGCATCTGGAAAGTACGATCTTCATTCATGCAAGTGATACCGAGATACTGGATAGTTGTTCATCTGAACTGTTTCCAAGAAAATATCCCAAACCATGTTTGGAAAAAAAAAACCCAAAACAGAAGCCCCATATTTTAGAGGTTTACTAAAGTGAGTTTCAGAAAGGAAAACAATAAAATCTGACACGGAGTTTAGTTTTGTTACAGGAATCATTTGCCCAAGTATATGTCTGCCTGGTCACAAAAGCATTGTCCTCAATGGCATTAATATGTCATGTTCATGCAAATAAATTCTTGAGCCTCTTAGATAGGAAGGCAGAATAGGTGGGGGATTAGGTAAAAATCCTAAACAAACAAGCAAAAAAACTCTTGAAATTTCATACCAGTTTTTAGTTAATTGGGTGAGAGTTCTTCTAGTCCCTCTTTTCCATGTTATTTTGAGATGGAGGACGGGAAAGACTGGATTCAAGAAGACAGTATAGGGTTAAGGCACTTGCCTTGCATGCGGCCAACTCCATTTCAATCCCAGGCATAGATTTGGCTCCTAAGTAAGCCCTGAGTAAGCTCTGAGTAAGCCCTGAGTAAACCCTGAGCTCAGCCAGGTGTGACGCCCAAACTAAACCACAACAATACCAAAGCAAAGCTAAAAATAGATAATAAACAAAGACCCTGGGATAGAATATTTTATCAGTTCTTTCTTTTATTTTTGACTAACTATACTGTTCTGTATTGGATAACATTATTAGGGGTATTAGTAGGTACATTTGCTTGCTCTGAATATGGAAAACTAGAAACAGAAAAAATGGGGAAGAAAGTGGAAAAGAAATTATACTAATACTTGGTATACTAGGTAATGTTTAACACATAGTTTAGTCTTGATTTTCTAAAATTGCTACTAATTCCAGCAGAATTTCCAGGGAGAGATATGTTCTCACTGAATTTATTTTAAATGCTAACCAACTGAAAGTATAATTATCTGAAATTTTCTCTTTTTGAGGCTATTGGAAGTATCAATGGTTCTAGATTGCTGGATACATTCTGAAAATGATGAAAAAGGTAGAAGGAAGTTTAGGGTGGGGGGAAGAATAAAAATAATCATGCAGCAAAATCTTCCTATTCATCCTCAAATTTCTTGTCCGCTAAGATAAATGTTCATCTGTGGCAGGTTTTCTGTGGCAGCCATAACAAATTACAACAGACGTGGTGACTTAAAATAGTAGAACTTGATTCTCCCATCCAGAAAACCCAGATTCTGATGCCAGCAAGGATAACCTGGACAGTCTTCAGATGCCACTTCTCTCCAAGCCTTTACTTCCTCCTCTGCCGCACGGAGCACCTGTTTCTGCTTGTCTTCCTTCTCTTCTGGGCTTGCCTCTTCCTCTGCGTGTTTCTTCAAAGGTCCTTTGTTCTTGGATTTGGGCCACTGAAATCATGGGATCTGAAGCTTCCCATAGCAAGACCCTTATTAACATAGTTGTAGCTATGAAAATTCTTTTCCCCGTGAAGGTAATTTTGATAGTTAGGTTGGGGCTAACCTAATGGTATTTGGGGGATACACCTTTCAGGCTCCTCTTTCTACTTTCTGTTGGAGTTGGACATCAGTATCAACACTCTTTTCTAAGATGACGGACTCAGCTTATAATACAGATATTTAGTGTTCTGTACCTTCGCCATTGTGATCCCTCTGAGGAATAAATGCTGCTTGTAACTTTTCTACAGCCTGGCTTGCAAATATTATAAGTTGCTGAAATTTCCCTTTAAAATTATTTTAGTTAGATGCCACAAGATAATCAGGGATCCAGCCTTGCCCTGCACATGGTCAACCCCAGTTCAGTACATAGCACCATACAGTCCCCTGAGCACTGCCAGGAGTGATCCCCTAGCACTGCAGGGTGTGGTTTAACCCTCATCCTGACTTTCTTAAAATTTTTCATTATTGGAAAGTGCAGTAACTTTGTACACCAAAATCATAACATCAACACAATTGCAAGGCATTGCCTCAATAGTTTAAAAAATTTAAGAAAATAAATCTAACACTCCTGAAGTCCATCTCCTTGGTATTTTATTTTTGACTTTTTCTTCTTCTTTTCTCTTTTATTTTTAAATCTTGTTTCTAATGAGCCATTCTGCCTCCTTTAAAACCAACCTGAGTCCACAGATAAATACAACTGATTTACCACCATATTAATCATGGAATCCCACTTGTACACCACAATAATGCATTGCCTCTTTGCAGTGCATTTGTTTGTTTCAGTATTTATAGATAAAAATAAGGATAGATAGTATTCCATTTCCCCCAGACAGAATGAATTGAGAGTATTTCTTTCAAAACTTACTGTTCTTTGATTTGCACTAAATTTCTCTGGTAATTTATGGCAAGTGTCATTCTTATTCTCTCAAGAGTTGGAAAAAGCCAAACATAACAATTAATTTTGTTCTCAAAAATCACTGTGAGTAATGGTTAAGGCAGTACAACACTGAAGATAAAGCACATCTGATGGAATCTGAGGGCCGAAGAATGCTGTGGATTGATGGGTGTGCCATCCACAGGGGAGATATTGTTTTGGAGCGAGGGTAGGGTTACATCTCAAAGTGCTCAGGAACTGCTCCTGTCTCTATGCTCAGAAGTGAATTGTGGCTGTTCTGAGAGAACAGTACTTGGCACCAACGATGGAACTGGGCGATGAGGGGTGCACGGCAAGGACCTCAATCCCTGTCATTTCTCTCCAGCCCCACGGGTGTTTTCCAGTGAAGGGGTAAAAGAAGAAGCGGTTTGATCTAAATCAAAGAGCTAATCATTTAGAAATATTTTTTTGACAGAGTTATTTGTTGAAATATGCTATAAGGTGGCTATTTAGGTAATTCTGATAAAACATACTCATTTAAAAAATTTTTAACTGAATCACCATGAGATGTACAGTTACAAAGCTGTTCATAATTGGGTTTCAGTCATATAATGTACCACACCCATCCCTTCACCCATGTACATAATACCACCAACAATGTCCCCAGTTTTTCTTCCATCCCCCCCACTTCCCCAGTCTGCCCTTAGGGCAGGCACTATTTTTTCTCCACTCCCCCTTCCTCCTCCACCTCTTGTCTCTCTCTTTCTTTTTTTCTCTCCTTATCTTTCCTTTTGGATATTATGGTTTGCATTATAGACACTGAATGGTTATCATGGATGTTTCTTTACCTCCTTTCTGCATGCAGTTCTTACTTAGAGCGATCATTTCCAACTATCATTGTCATAGTATTCCCTCTTTATCCTAACTGCCCTCTCCCCCTATCACCTGAGGCAGTTTTCCAACCATGGACAAGTTCTCCTGGCCCTTGTTTCTGCTGTCTTTGGGTAATAGTCTCATACTAATTTTTTTTCATATCACACAAATGAAGTGTTTGGTTTTCAATTCATTTTATTTCAAGTCATGATCAAAGTAAATCATAATTAAAGACAAATATAGTATTTGGGGGCCAGGGAGAAGAACTGGGGCTTTGCATGAAGAGATTCCATTTTCCAGAGCCAACGTGGCATGCTCTCCTCATCCCCAAGCACCAAGAGGATGACCCTCGAGACCCCCACACTGCTGGTCCCAAGCAGCGCCTTAATACCAGATCTCAGTGCTATGGAAACAGGCTTGAGGGGTGTTTGGGAAAATGGGCACAACGGTGGAGGAAAGGTGGCAGTGGTGTTGGGATTGGTGTTGGAATATTGAATGCCTGTAACAAATGTATCATGCATAACTTTGTAAGCCACAGTGTTTAAAGAAAAAAAGAACCCCAAATCCTGGTCTGAGCACAGTCATCAGATCTGCTGGCACTGCAGAGCCAGGCTTTCCTGGAGTGGTGTCCAGGACCCCAAACACAGTGGACATCGAATACCAACTGCCCAAACATCACTCATGTAAAGTAGGTTAGTACCAACTCTAGACTTGAGATTTCCTGAGCATCAAATAGTTCTTATATGTTAAGAATCATATTGCACAGGAATTCTCTCCCTTTACGTTGAAACCCGATCTCAAGTAGAGCCAAAAGACCCTTCCCTGAGATTCAAGAGAAAACATAATGAAGCACATGGTATATTTGTAGCATTGCAAGTTTACAGCCCTATTTTTCTCAGCCATCATTTTATATTCACTGCCTAAAACTTGGCCAACAGCCACACTCAGGAGCCGGGCATCTGGGAGCTGTGGGCCTTTGTTCTCAAAGAGAAGGCACAAGGAGAAGGCAGCTTTAGAGTGAAAGGACATGTATTCACCATACTGGGCAAGAAGCTTCTTGAAGATTACCTTGAAATTGATTTCTTGGTTTATGAAATATTTTAATTTAGGTAATATCCTTCGTTTGAGAGAGGCTGAGGTCAAAGCCACTTCTATAAATGTCCTCAAATTTATATCCACATAAAAAATAACACCCCACCCCAATAAATACCATGTTTGATCTCAGGGATAAAGCTTCAGAGGTTGAGCAGCTTGTTTTTTACATGTGTAAAAACATGTGTAAAAGGAGACCTTGGTGTTGATTCCTGGCACAAGAAATAATCAAGACATTCATGAAATACTTTCAAGACTGATGTATGCTAAAGTAATGCAGGATTTTAATGTAGAAAATAAAATACCTATACAACTAATGCAAAATGCAGTCATTGTGTTTTCATACATATTGGATAATTTTATAATGCCTTATATTTGCTTTAAATACAATCTTCTTGTTTTGATACATTTGTGATTTATAGGTGTTATTCATAAACACCTTAGCATGTTATGTGTAGTTTCTTTGGACTCATTATCTGGGAACATGTTTTATATATGATAATAGTAATGAGAGAAACTCTCTGAGAGAAACTGGAAAGCTTCTGAGAATTTCCTGCCCACAAGGGACAGCCTTGCAAGCTTCCCATGGTGTATTCATGTGCTAAATCCAGTAAGGAGCTGGATCTCATTCCCCTGACCCTGAAAGAGTCTCCAGTGAGACATCATTGGAATGGCCGAGTTGAGAGAGACTTCTAAGATTTCAGGGAAAGGACAAATGTAGAGGTTACTGAGCCCACTTGAGAAATCGATGATTAGCTGGATTTTGTGATCGTGATCGTGAATAGTAATGACCTTAGATGGAGTTTACCACCTGCTTTGGGCTGTGATAGCATAGCAAGTAGGGCGTTTGTTTGCCTTGTATGAGGCCGACCTGGGTTCAATTCCTCTGTCCCTCTTAGGGAGCCTGGCAAGCTACCAAGAGTATCCTGCCCGCACTGCAGAGCCTGGCAAGCTACCCGTGGTAGCTTGTTTTTGATATGCCAAAAACAGTAACAACAAGTCTCACAATGGAGACATTACTGGTACCTGCTCAAGCAAATCAATGAACAACGGGACAACAGTGCTACAGTGCAGTGACCTTCAGAACCTGTGACTGCTACCATCTATCATAAAATAATCCTTGCAAATCCAGTTAAAAGATTTCTGACTTTTGGACATTGCCTTTGAGTATACTGTGAGCCCATCAACCCACAGTATTCTTAGAATAAGTAAGAGGATAGATTCAGGAGACAAAGTGGCAATGAAAGAGTCATTACAAGAGACATAACTTTTTCTCTCTTTGAAGATGGAGAAATGAGCCATAAGCCAAGGAATGCAGATGGTCTCTAAAAGTTGGCAAAAACAAGGAAAATGATTCTTCCCTAGAGAGTTCAGGACTAATCAGCCTTGCTGGCATCTAAACTTTAGCCAAATGAGGTTGAACAGGGGTTTTTGATCACCTGCAATTTCTATTTTAAGCAATAAATCTGTGATAATTTGGTAAATCAGCAATAAAAAGAAAATATAGTCTTCCAGTATCTTTCTATCTGAATCCAAGAATGCATAAAGACCAGGGACAGAGAAATTGGCAGAGCTCATGCCTAGAACACATGAGGCTCAAAATCTGATCCTTGGCACCACATGGTCCTTATGCCCATTAGCCCAAGCACCAAGTACTGACCTGCCAGTCCCATGACACAGCTCAATGTGACATACACATTAGAAAGAGTTCATACTTCAGTGTGTATAAAATTCAATTAGATCCCTGCATTTTACATACATAAGTGAATTAATTTTCATGACCTTATTTTTTGCACAGAGACAGACACGCTATCTATCAAAATGTGCCGCCTCCAACAACTCCTCATGGAAAGCTTAACGGCCACATGAGTTTTTATGTAAGTCAGCCTATGGAAAAGACTTGAATGGGGACTCACTTAATTAGGTAGGACATTATGCAACCTTTTCAACAACCATCACTGTATCACTGTCATCCCCTTGTTTGTCAATTTACTAGAGCAGGCACCAGTAACATCTCTATTACACTCAGCCCTGAGATTTTAGCAGCCTCTCTTGTCTCATCTTTCCCAACAATTGGAAGCTCTTTCCGGGTCAGGGGAATAAGACCTATCATTACTGTTTTTTGGCACATTGAATATGCCACGGGTATCTTGCCAGGCTCTGCCTTGCAGGCGGGATACTCTCTGCAGCTTGCCAGACTCTCCAAGAGGTATGTATATGTCTGTCACTGTATTTGGGATATGAATATGCCACAGGAAGCTTGTCAGGCTTCCCAAGTGAGTAATAAACTCTCAGTAGCTTGTCAGGTTCTCCAAGAGGGAGAAGTAGGCTATTAGATGTCAACAACCATGAGGTACCATAAAGACATCCAGGCTATCTTTGTTGTCACCATTTAGGACATTTTGTATGTAGACTTCCATCTCGACTTGGCCCTCCTAACAATGTTGCACTGGGGGCTCTTCAGGGTCAGGGGAATGAGATCCAGCTTGTTACTGGATCTTGCATATGAATACACCATGGGAAGCTTGCAAGGCTGTCCCATGTGGGCAAGAAACTCTCAGAAGCTTGCCAGTTTCTCCCAGAGGGAGAAGAAGAGAGCTTGCTTTTAAGTCTCTCTCTGGATGTTGGCTGTTGATGGGATTACACACATCTGGGTTCCTCTGCCGGTTCCTTCATGCATGAGGCCTGTCTGAACATGTGGAGAGTGGCCTCCAGCATGGCTGTAGCTAGGTTCTGGTGGTCTTCGACTGCTGGGAGCTCTGCTTGGGGTGGGGAGGGAAGCTGGAGCCCATCCCCTCCAAGGGGCCCTGGGGAAGACAGCCAGGCGTGCGGGCAAGAGACTCTCTGCTGAGATGGACTTCTAAGATCTCAGGGAAAGGACGAAATGAGATGTTACTGAGCCCGCCCAAGAAATCGGTGATTAACAGGATTTCATGATCGTGATCGTGATCGTATGTAGACTTAGTGGACATCTTTTTGTAAATATACCAATATTACAAAAACACCCATGTGTATTTGTTATATGCATATATGTACTAATATTACAAAAATACCCATGCATATCATAGCTGGGAGACGAAAACTTACTTGATCACCTTTTCTCAGATGTGAACTGCAGCCTATAGTCCTAAATTGTTATAAGCAATATTCTAGAAGTAAATTTAGTAAATCAGTCTGTCATAGACAGCTGTCTTTAACATCAGGTTTTCAATCTGGGATATGCATATAGATTTTTTTTTACAGTATTGAATTCTTACTAATAAGAATTCTATTTTCTTGGTGTAGGGGATGTCTTTATGTTAGACTAATCTGATTACATCAAATGTCCTTTTACTTAAATTATGTAATTAGAAGTCATGAATAATTTCTGAGTCAGATGAAGCAATAATTCTATTAGTGTCATTAATTATACTTTGGATGATGAGAATAGAGTCCCTACTTGGAAACCTATGGGTGGATAAATAACATCACTTAAGTAAAAATAAATTTGAAACAAAAATGTGTTTTTTGGAAAGCAAGGCCTGATCATGTGATGGCATACCAGTTGAGCTAGACCCCCACAATCACAGAGAAATATTCTACGGAATATAAACTTTATTTGGGAACGTATTAATTGGCTTTCAATAGAAAGATGTATGTGATTATAAAAAAATCAATTAATGAAATGTGAAAATTTTTCTTAGAATCAATTTCATCACTTTACACAAAAATTTACATGGGGACAGTTGGACCACACCCAGTGGTACTCAGGGAGCACTCTTGGTGGTGCTCCAGGGACCATGTGTAGGGATCAAACTGAGCTTGGCCATGTGCTAGGGAGGCATCTCCTCTACTGTCTGGCACTCTAACAGTGATTTTTTAAAAGTCAAAATATATTCACTTTTCCATGGCCTGCTTTTACCTTGACTTCTTTCCTTTGAAAACATACTTTAAGTTACAGAAAACTGCATTTGTGTGTATTACCTATGGAACATAGAATATAGCACTTGTAAATTAAAATCATATTTATTTATGACCAAGTCTTTCTAAATATCATCCTAGTTTCACCCTTTTCCACTACTAGTTTTATTAAGGTTTGGAGGCCACACCTTGCAGTGCTTGGGGCTTGCTTCTACTTCTGTGCTCAGGGATCTTTCATGGAGCTGCTTGGGGCTCCATATGGGGTTCCAAGGCTTGAATCCACACCTGCAGGGTACAAGGGAAGCACTCTATTCATGCTGGGGGCCGAAACCTTGGGAAAGAGAACTTGGCCGTTCCCTAAACAAAGATTAGCCACCAGGATATTATGAAAATATATGCGTCACAAGATAATAGCTGAACTGTTACAGAGACAGACATCCTGTGCTGAGGACAAAAAAGCACAGACAAATCATGCTCCAGCCCGTCATGTCCCCTTATGCAAATACTCCTCGTGACCCCCTCCAGACCCCTGTTCCGGCCTGCCCCTCAGCCTATATATTCTGTATACTTTCCTTCAATAAACGAGACCTTGACAACAGTTCCTTGCTTGGTCTCCCTCTTCTTTCTCGCCCTTGCTATTTCAGGTAGCACCTCTTCAGACCCTGGAATAACTTGGTCCCGCGGGACGGGACATATTCATAGTACCAATGCTCTGAACTCAGATTATTATTATTGACTGGTACAAAGAATATGTTAGTATGAACTCCCTGATAGTTGCATTTTCTGATTTCCCGACTGTGGTTATCATATGTCACATTGTCCTCTGACAAGATCATCTCTTTTTTATTTTTTAATTTTTAATATTCAATTTTTTATTTTATAAAGTAGTTCACAATATTGGATTACATTTAATGTTTGAACACCAATTCCACCACGATTACACCTTCTCACCACCATATTTCAGATGTTTCCTTCCTGAACCCTAACCCAAGCTCCAAAGAAGAACTGAAGTAATTTATTTTGTATTGTTTGTTATGAAAAACTGCTTAAAATGCTCCTAAAACGTTTCCTTAGAGGAAAGTGTGCAAAGTTTGTTGTATTTTACCCAAGAGGCATTAAGCCATTCTATAAGAGATCACTAACATGTTGTCAAACATCACACCATATATATATATATATATATATATACACATATATATACCGTATATATATATATGCATATATTTTTTTTGTAAAAAAAATTATCCTTTAAGATTGGTTGTCTCCTACTTTAAAATCCATCAAATGTGGTGTGGTCCACTTGGAACTTGGAGTATGGTTGTACATTCACTTGTGGGTGAGGCTCGGTCGGCCTGAGCATGTGGAGAGCGGCTGTGAGCAAGGCAACGGTTGACTTCTGGAGGCTTTTGTGTGTTGGGGCTGGATCCCTTGGGGCAGGGAGACTCCTCATCTGCCCACCTCCAAGAGACCCAGAATGAAATAGCCTGGCACTGGGTCCGGTGGCATGGTTTTGGCATTTGTCATCTTATGCTCCCTTATGGGAGAGAAGGACAATGAGACAAAATAATCTCTTTTTTAAAACTGCATATATTTATTTATTTTTATTGAATCACTGTGAGACACAGTTACAAAGCTTTTCTGTCTGAGTTTCAGTCATATAAAGATCGAACACCCAACCCTCCACTAGTGCACATCTCCCACCATCAATGCCCCCTGGATCCCCCTTTCCACACCCATCCCATCCCCCCTGCCTTATGGCAGACAATCTCCCCCTTACTCTCTTTTGTATTGCTTGTTATGAATTGTATAAGATGTTGCGTGGCTGCGAGTGTGGCCGCACATCCCTGGGCTTCTAAAATTTTAGATAATTAGGATCTGAGGCACCCCGGTGAAGTTGGCCTGGCTTAAAGTCTGGAGGCATCTCTGCAGGGAGCTGCTCGGTTTGGAGATTCTTTTGTGTAATCCTGGATCATGGCCTTTAAGATGCTTAATTGGCAGCTGGAGGCAGTTTGTGGGTGTGACCTCCAGGGTCCCATGGGGACTGGGGAATGAGAAGGACTGGCTCATCCCTTATCCCTTGAGGCCTGGACTTTGACATCACTGAACCCATGTACCTGCACTCCTCATTGGTTTCTGAAAGTTGGTGGCTGCCGCCGGGGAATTTAGGGGACAGGTGGAGGGTCAACACCCACCCCCATCTGAGGCAACCCAGTGAAGGCAGCCAGCCCTGAAGTCCAGAGGCATCTTTGCAGCGAGCTGCTTGTTTTGGAGATTCTTTTGTGTGTAGAGACCAGATAATCTCTTTATTTGAAACTGTTCACTGTTTTGATTTGAGACTTGCTATTGATCAAAGCTTTGGTACAGCAAAAGACTTTGTCCTATCCCTTCATCCCTTCCTGCTGTTTTGAAACAGGCTATTAGGTCTGTCTTCTAGACAATTGGATAAATAATAGCTGTTTAGTTTATTGTCTCAGAAGGTTATTTTTTTTTAGCAATACCTTCCCAATGTCTATTAAATGGCTGATCCATCCACGTTTGTTAGATAGAAAACATAAATTCTTTATAGAAAAATAATTGAACCTTGCGACAGAAGAAACACAAATCTAAAATACATTGCCTTTAATTCCTTTTCCCATTTCCAAAGTTCACAATCTGCTGGGAGATATTTGTTAGAATGATGTATGTGTTTAATTTCATCCCAATAAGCCATACAAGAAGTTTGTGATCTTAAGCATACTTGGGGCATCACAACTCCACAAATTAGTGGTGATCTATTGTTTCATTCGGTTTTGGAGAGATAGAAGTTTGTCTTTTTTATTTTTTGATTTACATTATTGATCTGGGACCATCTTAATTCTCCTGTAACTCCATATATTTTCATTATGTCATAGAAAG
The DNA here is from genome assembly GCF_027595985.1 of Sorex araneus. Lineage (NCBI taxonomy): Eukaryota > Metazoa > Chordata > Mammalia > Eulipotyphla > Soricidae > Sorex > Sorex araneus. Next base: position 11,170,840 of record NC_073307.1, on the reverse strand, counting down.
CAAGAAGCTCCTTGCTTCTCCGTTGCGCTGGCAACTTCATCAGCCTGTTGTAATGTGTGTTTCCAGACAGGCAACTACTGGGGATCAATGTGGGGAATAACAAGGACCTCTCAGGGCTGTCAGGACTCTTCTCTGGAGCAGCATTGCTACATTTGTTCTATGACGTGGAATTTATGAATGCTGCTGCTGTGTTTTATGACTCTGCAAGCTAGCTTTAAGGCTTGGACTAAATAATTTACACTCCTCCTGTTCTGCTAAATCCCTCATCCTGTCATGAGTTTTGTCTCTTTGTCGGTGACTTGTAGCTAGCTACACCAATACACATTCGTTCTAAGTGTCTTCAAAACATTTCTTGATAGCTTATTCATTTGCTTAAAGTGTTGACAGCATTCTCACATGAACTTTCCCCAGATACTGACATTCTGTCTCTGACGGGGACAGCAATGCAAAAATAAAGCATTGCTGCTTTTCACAGTCTAGGGGTTGCTGTTCAAAACTGGCAATAGCATTTCCTAGCAACAAAAGGTAAACATAGGAAAAGCTGTATTTCCAGGCCAGACCATGAAGGTATAAATATGACTTTTCACCCTGTCTTCTTAGTTCGGTTGGTGGATGGCCATAAACAACCTTGACATTGTTGGGTTGAAATCCACTTTGTCAGCTTTGAATACCGAGTATTTATCTTCCACTGAGTTCTGCCATACTTTAGTAACAACCTACCCCCCTTTTTTTCTTTTTTCTTCAGATTTTGGAACCACACCCACCTGACTTCAGGTCTTACTGCTGACTCTGCTCAGGGACCACTCCTAGCGGTGTTCAGGGGACCTTCCATGTTCCCGAGTATTGAACCAGAGCCAGCTGCGTTCAAGGCAAGTGTTCAATCCCTTTCCTTTTGGATCACCACTTTTTAACTCTGTAAAATAAAAGCAAATTTTTATTGCATTTAAGCCCCTGCTACTCTTACAGTTTACTCCTAATTATATGATCAATTTAATTTTTATTACTTTGTTCATTTATATTCATTGAATGCTAATCTCTATCTGTGGTAAGAAAACTACAGAAATCCTCATTATTTTGGGTTCCAGCTATTTTGAATTGTGATGACTCAGTTGATATTTCCCTTAACTATGTCAATAATTTAATGATTTAATGAATAAGCAAAATAATGATTTGGGCAAATAACAATTTAAACAAACTAAACAAAGTGCATCTAACAAAGCCAAATTATGAAATATTTGAGCTATTCATGTTATAGCTTAATAAACTCAATGTCAGAGTAAATGGTCTGGGTTTGGGGGTTTGTCACCAAAACTGATTTTGTGCTAGTAAGGGACAGACTGCTTTACTCTGCAAGGGGTATAAAACTTCTGAAAACTTCCCCATGCTTCCTCTGTTTGGGCTACACCTGGGTCTGTTTGCTACAGTACCAGCTAACTAGCTTAAAGTTTTGAATATGAGGTTACTTTACTGAAAACAAAAGCAACAACACAAGCAATAATGCCCTTGAAACCTTAGAAGGATGAAGACATTGGCGGGTGAGAGGTGGAGAAGGCAAGGAAGAGGAAGAGGAAGGGAGGGAGAGAAGGAGGAAGGAAGGAAAGAAGGGGGTGAAAGAGGCTGAGAGAGGGAGAGAGTGAGGAGGAGTGAGGGAAGGAGTGAGGCAGGTAAACCTGAAAAATGAATAGGGTGGAACTGTGTCCACAGATAAGAGGTTCTCACTGCTAGTGCAACTTATGGATAAAAAAATGTACTTGCATTTACGGTAGTTCTGCCATATAATTAGGGAAATAGATCATCACAACTAAAGTTTGTAGAAATATGTAAGAATTTCCAAGCACAAGAAGAAACCACGTGAAGCTTAACAAAACACTCAGCTGTCAGTTCAAATGCATCCAAAATGCTAAGGCAAATGCATAGTCAGTTCTTTAGTACAACTCACCTGGATCTATGAAATGAGTTGGTGGATTCATGCCAAGACCAAGCAGTGGAGGGCCGAGGGATAATGGGTCCTTGTACCTAACAAAGGAAATAGCTAATGAGATTTAAACACACCCAATTCAATCATAAAGATATTTCTTTAAAAACCCTTGCCAAAAGAGAAGGGCCAAACAGTGGCAGATGTTTAAACTACTTCAGAGTTGTATCTGCAATTTCCATTCTACAAGTGAATGGTAAAAGGAATTTTAAGTATTGCCTGTTTAGTAGCATATATAACCTCACAAGTATAAACCAGAAAATGTTCAGTATTTGCTACTCATGCCCATAAATATGTATCATTGACTCTTGGCACACGCTTTTTTGTGGAATTCATCAAGGAAACTAACAGCAATATGATCCTAGAACACCGAACTGCTGAGCATTCATCATCATCATCATCATCATCCCATTGATCATTGAATTTCTCGAGCAGTCTCAGTAACCTCTCCATTTGTCCTATCTCTGAGATTTTAGAAGCATCTCCCTACTTGGCCTTCTCAACGATGCTGCATTGGAGGCTCTTTCAGGGTCAGGGGAACGAGACCCAGCTTGTTACTGGCTTTGGCATATGAATACACCATGGGAAGCTTGTGAGGCTCTCCCATGTGGGCAGGAAACTCTCTGTATCTTGCCAGTTTCTCCCAAAGGGAGAAGTAGGTTATAAGATATCTAGAGACTGCACGATATCTTCTGAGAGCTCGCTTTTAAGTCTCTGGATATTGGCCGTTGATGGGATTACACACACCTGGGTTCCTCTGCGTGTGGAGAGGGGCCTTGAGCATGGCTGTGGCTAGGCTCTGGAGGTCTTCAGTCGCCAGGAGCTCTGCTCGGGGTGGGGGTGGGGGGAGCTGGAGCCCATCCCCTCTGAGGGGCCCTGGGGAAGACAGCCAGGTGTGCGTGCAAGAGACTCTCTGCCGCTGAGCATTATAAAGTTTATATCAAAACACTCATTGCTTCAATAGCAATAATATGTATTTTAAAAGATAGATGTATAAAGATGATCAATATGAGAATAAATGGACTTAGATTCTCTTGGAAAAGTTTACGGGAATGTAGAAATGGGAATTTTTGTACTGAGCATATTTCATACTTTACACAATGTTTTTCTTTATTTTTCCTTGTCTTGTATACAGGAAATATTTTAGATTTTTACATATCCAATAAGAAATATACCAGCAGTCACTTTTAATGAAATGCATTTCTCAGGGTATTTTTGTGATGCTTAATATGCCCAGAAATTAAATTAGTTTCTTATCACACATTACCAAGCGGCAAGAAAGAGAAGATTAGTTCATCAATTAACAGACAAATTATATCATTTTACATAGGTCCAAGGGCTAGTATATTATTGTCCATATATGTGGACAGTTTGTCCACATGATGATTTAAGCACCCTGCATGATTTATGCAGGGAAGGCTGAGAGAGAATAGCTAGAAGATATTATGCTGAAAACAGTGACTTTGAAAACCTTTCTCAACTCATCCTACAAAAGATTAGGGGCCAAAATTAGACCATTAATTGGTTGTTGAAAATCTTCTTTCTTAAACTATATAGACCAAGAGATACATATGGCCTCCAGACCACTGTTGATATCCCAAAGAGAAACGGCGGACACTGTTAAGTCACCAGAGATTAATACCTACCAGCAGAACCGTCCAAACAGCAACCACAATTTCCATTTTCCTGTAACTATTTTTAAATTTAAATGAGTAACTAATAGTAAAAGTGAAGCAATTGAGGCTAAAATTTTAACAAATTATTCCTATTAAAAAATAATAAAAATATGAGCATGTGAGATAGTATTTTTAGGAAAGTGTCACACCTAGCTGTGCTCCGTTGTCACTATTGGTCATTGTGCTCATGATCAGGAATCTAACCTGTGTCAACCACACACAAGGAAAGCTTGTCACCCACTGTAGTGTCTCTTACCTAAGAGTATTTTTTCTTTTTTCTGAATGATGTTTTATCTTATAGTTTAGTTCTTCCTCTTGGAGAACCTGGCAAGCTACTGAAAGTTTTCCTGCCCTCATGGGAGAGCCTGGCAAGCTCCCCGTGGTGTATTCATATGCCAAATACAGTAACAATGATGGGTCCATTCTCCTGACCCTGAGAGAGCCTCCAATGCAGCACTGTTGGGAAGGACGAGTAAAGAGAGGCTGCTAAAATCTCAGGGCTAGGACAAATGGAGACGTTACTGGGCCCGCTCGAGAAAATCAAGGATCAACGCGATGTTAGTGATAGTGATAGTGACCTAAGATCAACTGACAGTTATCAATTAGTAAAAATGGATGTGGGAGGATCGAGAGAGATCATTTTGAGCATAGTTTAATAACACTTGATTTTCGGAAAAACATAAATTCATTCATAAATTAAATGAAGATTATAGTTTCAGGGGCAAGGGGAAAGAACAAAGAGAAAATAGCATAGATATTGCAATGTAGTTACTTGTTGATGTAAAAGTTGATGAATACCCATGAATAACCATTCTTGGTTGATGGTTCTTCCCATATTTTAATATTAGTTGTATAAATGAATCTATAAATGAACAAATATTTTTGAAATTGTAATCCATTTATAATTTACTACTCACAAAAGTACATAAATTATTAACAGGCATTTGCAGTAATGTTGAATTTATAGCATGTTAAATGGTGTTGTTCAGAGGTGACATCGTTTTCTTCTTTAGTTCTTGTGTCACACCCGGTGGTGATACTCAGGGTTTACTGATGGCTCTGTGCTCAGGAATTACTCCTGGAGGTGCTCATATGGGAATTACTCCTGGAGATGCTCATATGGGAATTACTCCTGGAGGTGCTCATATGGGATGACAATGATTGAACCTGGGTTGGCTGTGTGCATGGCAAATGTCCTACCTGCTGTGCTATTTCTTTAACACCTGGAATAATGTCTTATTTCAGTCACAATGTGTAGGTTTAATTTTTAATCTTTTGGTTTTTGGGGGGTTACAACTAGCTCATGAAATACTCCTGGACCTGTGCTCAGCGATCACTCCTGGTGGGGACCACATGGGATCCTGGGGATTGAATCCAGTCCAGCCACCTGCTTTATTTTCGCTCTGGCCTGCAATCTATAGATTTTTAATGAAAATTAAAAATGACATGCTTCTATGGGACTCAGAGTGGGTTCAAATGTAGCTTCAGGATGGTTAAATTTGGGTATTTGATGTCCATTTATTCAATTTGTTGTTGATGCAATAGAAGGAGACCAAACCCTGCATGCCAGGAAAGTTCCACTGATTTCAAATAAGAGGAGAAAATCAGGGGGGAAAATAGAGGCAGGTAGGCAAATGGGTCTCAGATCTTCTTTAACTGGTTTGAGACAAAAGCAATAAAAGCTCTCTCCTCTGTTTCCTCTATGTGTCAGTGATCCTGAAAACTATCTTCTGACTCCACAAGGAGTCACAGAACTCAAAAATACTTGTGTGTGCATAATTATAACATACAAAAGTGAAGGGAAACAGATTAAGATCACAAAGGGCCAAAAAGCACATGGGAATGAGTCTAGAGTGGTGGTTTTGAACCACTGATTTATAGGTCCATTGCAGACAGTATATGTAGTGGTGTTGAAAGATACTAGTCTACTGCCTTGATTAGAACGGTTGTTCCATTGAATTTCCCTGTCGGACAGGTACCACTTGGCAGAAAGGCCGAAGAACACTGGAAAAGAACTAGGGAAAAGCTTGTGATTATCCTCGCCCGGATCCCAATGAATACGTGTGACATCACAAATGTAAGTAGTACTGCCAATCAGGAAAGCTTTCCCAAGTCTTATATCAGGGATTTTTACTGAGGGGACACAGTTCAGATCATAGGACCAACACCACACACGTAGCTAGGCTTATTTAGCCTCTAGCTAGGTCTTCTAATTTACAGTGATAGGGTGAGGTGTGAGGTCTCTACCAGAAATCATTAAAATAACATTAGAATAAATGATCTGGAATGAGCCAACACCTCAGGTACTGAAACTCTCTTGAGGTAAGATACTCTAAGTGCTTACTGCTTGGCAAGGTATTCTAAGGGCTTACTCCTGCTAGCCACAACCAGCCTTGCTTTGCAATCTAAGGGGTTTAAAAAAACCCCAGACCTGCATGGTTAGCCATTGGTTGTGCATCTTTGTAAAACGTTCCGAAACTTGGGCCTGCAGCCACTTCTCCAAGAAAATTTTTCCATGGAACTTCTTAATCATTCCCCTGTACACTTTAGACTTCAGGGTGGTATAAGTCACTCACTAAAATTATAAAGATATGCAGCCAGATTTCCTATATTAAGTGTGTTTGTTCTCTTCCTTCTGTTTCTTAGTTCACCCTTGACTACTGCCATTTTTAATGGCTACAATTTTAACTGCTATATTTGTACTATAGTTGATACTTTATCTATTTGACATTTGGGCAAATGTACAAAAATACACATTTTAGAGGAGAAAAATATTCCCTACTGCTGAGCACTCAGTCACAGATGCCCTCAGAGGCCAGATACAATGGAAGCGGTGTGGCCTGCAGAAGCTAGAGGAAGTGTATTGACATTCAAAAAACTTTTGAGAAATTGTGGACTTTCAAAAAGGGTTAACAGCATGTTGGCCAAAATCTGTCTGTCCAGCCTTTCCAAGCCCGAGGGCCACATGCATATTCCATGGGCACTTGGTATCCTTCCTTTTTTCTCTGACCTTGAACCCTAATGTCTCTAAAGCTGCCCGATTCCCAGTTGTCTGACATTCAGCTGGAACCAATAAATGCCTCCACGTACTCTGCAGAAGAGCAAGCGTGAGGAGAGAAAGGATTTTTTGATTTATAAGGGGCCTCTGGTTCACCCTTTGGATGGCCGCAGAGTATTCGCTTCCTGATCCCTAACACACTTATACCTCAATCATAGAGCCAGGCTTTGTTGTACCCTTGAGGGCACGAATTATAATCTTAGGTATCTTATTTTCACATCCATTTTGTAGTTTCCACACTCAGCAGGTATCATGGTTTAAGCATGAGGATAAATCATTTGAAGAAACACCTTGTTTATTCATATATTTATTTTAGTGGGGGATAAGGGCACAGCCACTGGTGTCCAGGGAAAAGCTGGCTCCTAGCTCTGCACTCAGGAATTACTCCTGGTAAATTCAGGGGACCATATGTGGTGCCTGGGATCAAACTGGGTCAGCTGCTTGCAAGGAAAGCATCCGCCCTGCTGTACGATTGCTCTGGCCCCAAAAATGCCACGAGATGATGGTAAAAGGTACCGAGAGCTTTAATAATTACTTTCATTTCAAGTCTGCACCATGTAATGGAGCAGATTTATCACACTTCCAATTGTCCCTTGCTTGTCTCACCTGACTTCATATCGCCTCAGACATTTTAGTAGCACTCTCATTTCACTTTCACAGTGTCTTTGTTTATGCGGAAGATTTGATATGGGAGTTGGGCTAGATATAAACAGTTATGTTGTCACGGCTCGGAACAGCCAGTGTTTCCTTCCTACAGTGAGATACTCACTCTTTAATGAAAAAGTTGAATGAGTGAATATATTAAAGTTCTTGGCCGCCTTTGATCATATCACTAATGACTATAATGTGCCTAGGTACGCTTCCATCTTGTCAGAGAATACAGAAGTGAAATATAATGAGTTTGCATTAATTGTTGAACAAAACCCTAGTGTCCTTTAATTATATCCACAAATAAAGGGAATTCATTCTAAATCATCCAGAGAATTGTTATCTATCTCATGCCAAACTTTGACCCATTTTCTCATCTCTTTCACAGAGAAGAAATGCAAATTATCAGCAGGCATCTTAGTTTCTCTGAGACTTATACAGTAAAAAAACCCCATAAACTCAGTAGATTAAGCCTCAGAAATTTATTTACCCACAACTTTGGAGGATGGTATTCCAATCAAGAACCAATCAAGCCTCTTAGCAGCATGGTTTCTTCTGCAGCTGCAGGAGAAGAAGAAAAGCAACATTTATTAAATGTCTTATCGCATTGTCTTCAGATGGTCTGCTCTTTGTGCATCTGTGTCTTCATTTAATTTCTAAATAAGGACACATATTGTTTCAGGACACCCCCTGGAGTTCTCATTTCACAGGGCTACCTCTTCAGTGACCCGGAGTTCAAATACAGTCACTTCAAATTCTAAACATTTGTGGGGGCAAGGTGCACAATGTAACCCATACTAAAGTCAATAGACTTTGAGTTTTCAAAGTTTATTTGGGCAGAATTTGATAGGAGCTCCTCGGTGAGTCAAATGAAGGCTCTGTTTTTCAAAGGCAGTTTAACATTCACAACAAAATTAATGGGACTATAGATATTTCCCATAAACCACCTGCATACACATTGTACTGTCTTTCCCATTACCAAATCCACTACCGGAGCAAGGCATTGGTTAGAAGTGATAGATCTACAAAGAAACATCACCATCACCCAAAGCCTAGGGTCTGTGCTCCTATAGTTTGTCTCTGCTCCCTTCTCACAGACGCTTTGATTATATTTATGGGGTCAATTTTTGGACCCTGGATTTTCTTCCATTGATTTGTTTGTCTGTCCTAAAGTCAGCACCATGCTTTGTCATTTACTGTAGGTTTCTACCAGTTGATCCCATAGTCATGTGCCATGACGCTCGTGGAATATTGTAAGTGCCAACAGGGGGTGCTATAGTACCTGGTTGAGAAATGCTGCTCTAAAGGAGCACTCAGCAGATGGAGTGAAGACTGCATAGTGACTGCTTCTTCGACTCCTGTGTTTTGTGAGACAGATTCCATCCCTTTTCTTTCTGATGACACTCCCTCATAGAATTAATTTTGGTGACACAAGTATGTGTTTCCGGAGCAATGAATTTGGGACTCTCCCTCCTTCTGCAGGATGTTAAGACCTTTACAAACACAGTTTTCCTTGGAGTTGTCACAGGAACCACTAATGATAATGCATGGAGCACTTTCTAAGAGAAAGGGTGATGCCGACTTAATGTTAAGTCACTAAGGAGTTCATCATCTGTAAAAAAACTAAAGAGCGCCGAGGGGCGCGTGCACTCGCGGGCTCTCTGGGCGGCTCTGTCTCACCACCCGCGTTCGGTGCTCTGGAACCGCAGTGTGTGGACTGGATCGGGACGGCCGGTGGTCAAGGACAGGTGAAGGAGGAAGAACGAGGACCAAGCTGGTTGCTGATTAGTTACTGTTTATTCAATCTTCAAACTTTCTCATCTCCCGCACTCCCAGCTCCGGCCTCTCTCTGGATCTACTGCTCAACTGCTGCTTCTCCCTGGCTTCTCTCTCTCCTCCTACCTGTCTCTCCCCCCTTGCCCTCTAGGCTACAACCAGCCAGGTAGCCAAATCAACATAAGAAAGCCCTTCCTGAGGGCAGGGCACTCCAAAGCCCTTCCTCACTCTTAAGGTTTTTTCTTTTCCTTAGTCCAGGAACTTATTAACGTCTTAATGCTAGTTATTTTTGTATGGACATAGAAAGGGATACATTGAGGCTTGCAAGGCAGCTCTCTTGGCAACATCTTGCCACAGGCTCAGACCACAGCACTCAGGCCAGATTAATCACTCCTCACCCTAGCAGGGTCCAAATCTAGTTATCACTGTTTGGATCATGACAGCATTTGTCCATGATCAAGCTCTTAACTTATAGTTAAGCATTAGGCACTTTGGCCAGGCCCATCTCGATGCCAGGGTAGCACACAACTCACCGCTTGCCCTGGGTCCTTCTTGTCCCACGTCGGGACCGTGCTTTGGGGGTGCTAGGAAGTAAGGGCAGCTGAGGCTTAGGTCAAGAGAACAGATGCCCTGGAGGAAAATATGTAGTCAAATGACTCCCAGGTTACAAAAGCATAACATTTGTTAAGTCTTCCTGTGTCCATACAAAAAGGACTTGCTCTGAATAAACTATGCAAAGGACTCAAGGAGAAGAGAAAAACATTATTTACAAGTCAACAGAACACTAAGAAAGAAGCTACAAATAAACAAAGAGGAATAGGAGCACTGTAATGGGAGTAACCCAATAAACCTAAACTACTGAGGCTATGTTATCCTACAATCATCTTCATCATTCTTATTATGGGGCCACACCTGGTGGGGCCCAGGGCTTACTCCTGGCTCTATTCTCAGGCAGGACTTGGGGGACCACCTGTGCTGCCAGGGTTCAAAACAAGAACAGGCGCACACAAGACACGAATGTACTGCTCTCCCCCCCCAAACTCTGACTCAATTTGTATGTCTCAAATTGCTGTTTACAAGCATTTGCTAATACTCTTGTTTGCATTCAGGTTTTTCATTTTTTTGTAACTGCTTAGTCATTTAATTGTCCATTACTTAATTGTATTTCCAGATTTGTCTGACAGGAATATTTTAATATGCAAGATACTGGATTACGCTGTAGATGTAAATATTGCCTTGTAGTGTGCCAACTTTCCTTTATCACACTTGACTCCTTTATTAGGCAGACAGTCTTCATTCTGATGTAGTCAAATACAATCAGTTTCTCTTTTTTTCCAGGTCTTGTATAATTAATCCTAAACCATCCTCCAAAATCTGATGGGGCTGGAAATATAATATTTCAGGAAGGCTGCTTGCCTTGAATAAGGCAGTCTGGTACCCTATATAGTCCCCGGAACCCAGAGAGGAGTAATCCCTGAGAATTACTGGTGTGACCCACAAACAAAATTCTAACTGATAGGAAAGCAGGAATGATAAGTGCTTTATCAAAAAAAAAAGTACCAGAAATGATACACTAGGCAGAAATGTCAGTACCTGAATACACAGAGAAGCAACAGACCTGCTAGTGTGAGTCTGGGCTAGAGCTTTCAGATTAAAAACAGGACATCAGTGATGTTGAAAATTGAATTACCAACTCTCCCCCTGAAAGATCAGAACAGTTAGGAGCAGCAGTCCACTTCTACTTTTCTCTCATTCTCCAATCTCCTGACCATGATTTCAGTGCTTTGCTTGAACTTCACCAGAATCCAGATGACCAAGGATCCTGGCCTATAAGGCTGATAGCCGTGGGATAGATCTGAGAGCTCGTGAGCTAAAGAACATCCATGGAATCGGTTACTTGAGTTTTGAACCAGTGTAGTCATTTGTGTATTCTACAGATGCGTAGGTGATTAGGGATGGCTTGTTTTACCAGTCACACTGGAGAAAGGCCAAAGTAAAAACTTGAAAGCCAGAGATTGTGGTAGGCTGTTTAGAAGACACAATAACCTATGGATTTATCTCATGCCTTGTCATCTTCACTCAGGTATTTTAATCCTAGATCCTGAAGGTGTTGCTAATTTCCATTAATCCTAACCTTCCAAGAAAAGATACACTTTTTAGTTAGACGTGAAATACTATGAGATACTGGCCACATATATGCTTCCTAGGTGTTCAGTTCCCAAGAAACAGATTCTATTTAGGATTAATGTTTATTACATGGTACTAAATCTCATTTACACCAGACGAAATTGAAAGTAAACATCAATGCTAAGTTCCATGCTGACTTAAAAGGCTTGGCTTTTAATTTATGACATTCAGTTATTTACCCAATGAATAGATATTTCTGGTATAAGTTGGAAAGTGTCTCTCAAGCCTAGTGACTAATATAAAACTATAATTCCTGACTTCTGAGAAGCATAAGTAAATATGATATTACATGCTAGCAAACTACGATGAATGGTTGCCAATCCAAGTTTTAAAATAATTTCATCAAATAGTCTTGATTCCCAGGGTCAGAAAGATAGTACAGCAAGTAAAGTGCTTGCCTTCCATACAGCCAACCCAGATTGGATATCCAGCCTTATCCCTACCAGAAGTAATCCCTGAGCACCTCCGGGTGTGGTCTAAATACCCCCCCCCCCAAAAAAAATAGTCTTGATTTTTGTCTGATATTTAATCAAATTATCTCACAGATTCACTTGTGAAATTTGAAATAAAACATTCAATAATACGCTAAGGCAAATGATTAGTTGAGTTCCTAGCTTGATTCTATCACACCTGCTCTCCCTATTTCTCTCCGTAGACCTCTTCATCGTGGCATCATGGCACAGTTTTGGTTTGTTTTGGTTTTGTTGGTGGGGGACATACCCAGCAGTGCTCAGGAATCACTCCAGGACTGGTATCAAACCCAGTTCATTTGCGTGCAAGGCAAGTGCCTTACCCACACTCTATTATCTCTCTGATCCCTTGCTTTCAAATGTTTACAGTTTCTGCAAAGCTTATTCATCTCAGAATTTTTAATTTATATTGTGTATATTTTTATCAATATAAATTATATACACATACATATTGCATTGCTATGATTAAAGATTAGTGAACTCTTCCATGGAATCATCTCATACATTTCACATTGAGTCACTTTGGTTGAAAACAAGCATTTCTTAGGGAACTAATTGTTTTGCACTGTTTTCATATTGCATAATAATAATATATAGATAGATAGATAGATAGATAGATAGATAGATGCCCACACATACGCTGAGTGTGATCTTATGACAATTAAATAGTAAGTGTAGACAGTGTTTCAATGATCACATTTAGTTTTTTGATTATGAGATCAAATATTGAATATATTTTAATGTGGCAGCACCTAATTTGAAACTTCAAGTTAAAAGGATGTTTCTTTGATAATGGTATTACAAATGTAAAAATAACTGATTTCTAAAAACTCAAGAAATGTACATATGGCAAAGTTTTTATATTTTTCTTCTTTGAGCCTTTCCTATATTTTTTTTCTCTAAGGGACTAGAGAGGAAGAATTTCCTTCAGTTCCCTATGATTTATGCTGTCTAGCAGAGTTAATACACTATAGTTTGTATTCTCATACTCACACAACTATTGCAGATGGGAAGAACATTCTGGTCTCTGAGCGGCATTTCAAATCAAACATTACAGTCTTGTAGCCCATTCCTGTGATTAATTTCAAACAACATAGTCGATGTTATGCTATCTTTTAGAGACAGAAGTGCCATTAAATTGAAAAGGAGTTCCAATACTGTAGCTATGAGTCTATCAGATTATACCAAAAAGCTCCTTCTACGTGTCAGGGAATAAGTTCTTTTTTTATTGGATTATTTATTATAATTCTCTCATAAATTATTTTAGATATATTTATATCTGGGGCAGAGTCTCTTATCCCAATGCCTGGCTGTCTTCACTGGGGCCCCTCGGAGGGGGTGAGTTGAGTTTCCCTCCCCGCCCCGAGCAGAGTCCCGGCAGCCAAAGACCTCCAGAACCCAGCCACAGCCATGCTCAAGGACCCTCTCCACATGTTTGGACGAGCCTTACACATGAAGGAACCGGCAGAGGAACCCAGGGGCTGAGATCTCCAAGCCTACTTGGATCGGGACTGGGCCTCTTCTGCCCAGATCCTCCATTTTCCAGTAGCTAGGTGGTCACACCCAGGGACTGCCCCCGTGCCGTGTAATCCCATCAATGACCATCATTCAGAGACTATGGTCTAGTTCTCCCTCTCGGAGAACCTGGCAAGCTACCACGAGTTTCCTGCCTGCACGAGAGAGCCTGGCAAGCTCCCTGTGGCGTATTCATATGCGAAACAATGATGGGTCTCATTCTTCTGACCCTGAAAGGGCCTTTAATGGGCACCATTGGGAGTGGCGAGTAAAGAGAGGCTGCTAAAATCTCATGGCTAGGATGAATGGAGATATTACTGGGCCTGCTCGAGCAAATCAAGGATTAACAGGATGATAGTGATAGTGTTAGTGACTTTCATTCGCTCCATTTTGAAAATACAGACAACTGGACCAGCAGATGTCAAAATGCTGTAACTGGTACAGATAACAGATAATACTTAGAACCTTCTACAATGATGGCAATCAATTCTTTCCCAAATATTCTATTCAATTTTCTGAATCATTTCAATAGTAAGTTCCAATGGCATGTAGTTTTGATTTATTAATGATAAGTCTAGGTGGATAAACATCTGAATCATTAGATGGTGAAGGGTATTATTTGCTGCTTCAAACTACTCTGAGGTCCATAATAATTGTGCTAGGTTATTTTATCAAATTGAAACAAAACTGGAACAGGACTTCAAAACAAAGTTGAGGAGGGAAATGGCCGCTAGTGAGGGGATCAGTGCTGAGACATTATAAGACTGAAACCCTGCCTTGAATAACTTTGTAATTTCATGGTAAATAAAATAAAGAGTTCAGGAGAACTTAAATTAGCCATAGTTAACTCCTTAACTGACCTATACAGTGTAAGAGTAAATATTATGAATGTTCTCAAATTATTCTTCAATTACAGGTATAGTACGTAGTCACAGGTTATAGTGTTGTCTGTAGCATGTGAAATTTACACCTAAATAATCCATTTATTACTCACATATTATTTGTTAATAAGGCTATATGCCATTGGGGGGAAATGGGTCATTGGTATGACACAGTTGTCACAAATGTAGAGAGGAACAGGACTCAGAACACAGTTTGGCCAAGTTGGGTAATGTGTATAATGACTTGTGTGGGTTACCCACCTCTTGCTCTCAGTTCTGACAAGAGAAGCCTGCCATTGTTGTTGTTGTTTTTTGTTGAAGAAAACAAAAGTGCTTTCAAATGAACATTTTTGTGACAAAGTAAACTGTTAAATTGTCATCTGAATCTTGTGACTTGACCGTTAATCATATAAATATGGAAAAGGAACATTGAAGATGTGTGTGCCTACCGACAGTAACAGCTAGCTTGTCACTGCCAGTTATGTGTGCGGCAAGAGAGATGGAAGTAACACAACATTATTTTGGCTCCAGGGAAGAACTTACATTGTTTCCAAGAATAGGCACTTTTCAGTCTTTTTTCATTTAGCGAAATGGGCCTATTTATCTTTCTTGTGTGTGTGTATGTATGTGTCTGTGTGTGTGTCCATGTGTTCTCATGTGTCCCCACTCTCATGTATGTGAAGGGGTCCACTGGATTCTTATCTGTTCTCTATTTTGCCCATTGTTTATGCTCCATACTTGCCAATACAAATAGTTCTTCATGTTCTATACCTGCCAATATGAAACCATTCTTCACTCCATTTTAAAAATTATTTGGGTAACTAATCTAAGTGCCAAGCCTTAACAAGTATTAGAGAATATTCCAGAAGAATTTACTCTGTCTTGTCCTGTTTTTCAGATGGTTGCAGCCTCATCTTAGCCAAATGATTTTGTGATTTTTCTATCTCAAGGGACACAGGCCATTTACATGTATATAATGATTTAACATAATCATTAGTCTATGTTAGATTATGTTAGAGTCTAAGAGGTAAGAATTGTTTTTACATTAATGCAAGAAGTGATGCCATACGTGAGAAACAGAATTCATGCTTGAAAGGCTTTATTATTCCTTACTCTGAATAGAATCTCTGGAGGGTGAGGGGGTACAGCCCCTGGTATGGGCTACTCCCCGCTCTGCACTCAGGGGATCATGTGTTGCTAGGGATCAAACCCCGGCTTCCTGCTTCTCTTCATAATCTTTATGTAGTCCTTGAGGAAGAGTTGACTAAAATGAATGATGCCATTTCTCTCTTCTTTTCATTCTTGAAAATGAAAGAGATCAATGGCCATCCCATTGTATACCTCCCTACATAGAAAGAAGAACAATATAAACTTTTATAATTTCAAGACAAATACTATTCAAAATTATAGCAATAACTCATGAGCTATTGATATATTTTGGTATATCTTCCCCAAGAATAGTTATACATGATAACTTTACAGTGCCATCTACTTAGATACCTTTATGAGAAAAAACATTTCTAGTCCCAAGATAGTCAAATTTACTTTTAAATACTATTTTTACTTGCAGAAATGTAACTTTAGGGATATAATTTTACATCTCTTAAAAATATATGAAAATACATTATATTCACCACCAGTGCACCTATAACCTTCCACTCTGGTAACCTCAGTTCCTTTAAAAAAAATCTCTGAAATAGTTCTCCAAAATTATTTTAGGCATTTTGTTCATTTAAATAATAATAATCATATATTACTTTTACTTGGAGTATTGAATAGCTTTATACTACTTTATATTTTAAATATAGCCAAATAAATCTGATATTCATAATCATGATAACACATTATACCTAAAATCACTTATCACAGTTTAAATGTCATAGCTTTTAAAATGTTCCTCACTACTTTTTCTTTTAACTCCCAGAATCTTGTGTATTCTCTAATCCTTTAGAAGAAACACACAAAAAAAACCTTAGCCAATTTGCTCAAGATCCCAATTTATCCTTGCTTAGGATATATCGAACAATAAATACAACTGAAATGAAAAGACAGCTTATTATGCTGAAGTAGAATGGGATTGGTTAAAGAAAATCACAGAAATACTTTGCTTTACAAAGCAAAATCATTCATACTATAGGCATTTTAAGGAGTTAGTGAGCACATGATTAGACAAAAGAGGGAATATAGCAGGCGAGACACTTGCCTTGCACACACACAGTTTCTCAAGCCTGCAAAACCCAAATGGTCCCTCAGACCCGCCTGAGCACCATCAGGTGTGGCCCCAAAACAAAAATAAAAAAGGACAAGGTCAGTATAAATGGAACCTTGTAGTGCTGTGTTTTTCTGACTAAAACAATCACAACAATTTTTATATCAAATGTTTAAGAATAGAATATTATCCACATATACTTATAAATACATACACATATTTCATTCCAAGGCATTACACAGGGATAGAGATTTAATATCGTATGATTCTTCCCCCCCTACTATTCATCTACATTCTGCTTCCCTCCAAATAATATTTTCTTCATTTTGCCCACTTTGTTAAGGATTTTCTATTTACGAGTTTATTAAGGTATAAAATTTGATAATGATAGCAAACATTCTTACTTTCTAATGTAATGATCAAAATGTGGCACTTTAGCTCTGTGCCTCAAATATCACTGTTATATCATAATTTACATTATCATATCATGAATAAAAATGCTAAAGAGTGTTTTTCTTTGGTAACCACCCATTTTTATAGTGTGTTTTAACATTCTAAACACATGGGGTGATTTCTGTATGTTTCTGTTTTTAATCCAATTCTTATCTACATTTAAATTCTTCAAGGCTTGTTTTATGAACAGTAATTAGGTTTATCTTCCAAATGTGTCAGGTGCACTTGAAACCAATGTAAAATATTCAGGGGGTTGTTGAAGTGTTCTATAAATGTAATTTAGATCAAGTTGATAGATAATGTGGCTCATGTTATATATATATAGTCAGGGGAGTTGAAATCATGAACAGTAGTTGTGTATTTTTTCCTGTTTCTCCTTTTATTTATGTAAGTTTGGTACTCATAAAACTTGAAGGCCTTATCAGGCGCACACACATTTAGGATTAATATAACAATATTTAAAAATGTCTTGTTTTAGCATATGAAATATTTGTCATTATCTCTGGTCATGTTCTCTTCTTTGATGGTCCATTTCTTGGTATTATGACCACACTAGATTACTTATGATAAATATTTGTCTGTCTTTTTCATATTTAAAGTATATGTTTATTAGTATTAATGTTTACTTTTCATTATGTTTAGGTTTTTATTATTTTATCTGATTTTTAACTATTTCACTTATTTGTTATTTATTCTTTACTTTGCATATTTTACAAAAGCACTTTTTATTAAATGTTTTTATATTTTGGGTTATGGTTAGGTTTACAGTTTGAATGTCTCACTTAATCTTCTTGAAATAATTCTGTAGGATAATCTTTGAGGGCTGGAGGATGGTACAATGGGCAAAGTACTTGTCTTGTCTTGCACCTGGTCACTCTGAGTTCGATCCTTGGTGCCCTTATATCATCCCCTAAGCACTGCTGGGCGTGAAGCAGAAATCCCCCCTAAAAGGGAATAAAAAGTCAGAAATATAAAGTCACATTCCCTCTTATTCTGGTCATTTTACTATTATTGGGATGCAACTTGCATTAAAAAGTGGATAAGTGATATGTATGGAGATATATATACTTATATACATATTAGTGCCCCGAATCAATTGACCTTATAAATAGATACAAAGATCTTAATTATTAACATGCATTCTAACCATTTATTCTCTCTGTGAGTACATAATTCTTCATACTGGTTATTTTAATTCCCATTATATATCTTGTATCTGTTATAAATTTTGCTTTGGGGTAAAATGAGACTGACATAAGTTTAAGTTAATAATATAAAAATTGAGGTGGGTATATGTAGGATGACATAGCCTTAGGTTGTTTAGGTTTATTGGGTTACTCCCATCACAGTGCTCCCATTCCTCTGTGTTTATTTGTAGCTTCTTTCTTAGTGTTCTTTTGACTTGTAAATACTGTTTTTCTCTTCTCCCTTGAGTCCTTTGCATAGAGCAATGTCCTTTTTGTATGGACACAGGAAGACTTAGCAAATGCCATGCTTTTGTAACCTGAGAGTCATTTGACTCTACATGATATTTTCCTCCTGGGCTTCTGTTCTCTCGACCTAAGCCACAGCTGCCCTTACTCCTAGCACCCCCACAAGCAGAGTCCCAACTAGGGACGAGACGGACCCAGGGCAAGCGGTGAGTTGTATCGAGATGGGCCTGGCCAAAGTGCCTAATGCTTAACTATAAGTTAAGAGCTTAATCATGGACAAATGTTGTCATGATCCAAACAGTGATAACTAGATTTGGACCCTGCTAGGGTTAGGAATGATTAATCTGGCCTGAGTGCTGTAGTCTGAGCCTGTGGCAAGATGTTGCCAGGAGAGCTGCCTTGCAAGCCTCAATGTATCTCTTGCTAGGTCCATACAAAAATAACTAGTATTAAGATGTTAATGAGTGTTTGGACTAAGGAAAGGAGAAAGACACTTTAGCAGTCAGGCTTTCTTATGTTGATTTTGCTACCTGGCTGTGTGTAGCCTAGAGGGCAGGGTGAGGAGAGACAAGGAGGGGGAGAGACTAGTGAAGTGGGAGAATCCAGAGCTGCAGTGGATGCAGAGAGAGGATGGAGGAGTGTGGGAGAGGAGAAAGATGGAAGATTGAATAAACGGTAACTAATCAGCAACCAGCTTGGTCCTCGTTCTTCCTTTGCCTGTCCTTGGCCAACAGCTGTCCCGATCCAGCCCATACACAGCGGTTCCAGAGCAACGAACGAGGACAGTGAAAAAGAGCCGCCCCAAGAGCCAGCAGCGAGTACACACGCCCATCGGTGTGCTTTAGTTTTTTACAGGCATACACGCATACATACATAAATATATATATTTTACTCCCCTGCCCCCATTTGTCAATACTGTCATCTTTCTCTTTTCAAGCACCAGTGGGACAAGAATTGATCCATTTGAATTTTGGCTGAGTTATCACCTTGCCTTGGTCCCTGAGCACCACTTGGTCTCCCAACAAAAATTTACCATTATCTGAACCAATTCATTTTTTAAATAGAAGTGCAATACTTCTAATTTCTGGTGAAATTCATATCAGATTGGTAATTTCATTAATTATATGATTAATCAATTTCAAAAAATTAAAACGATCTAGAGTATGTGCGAAGTCATTTTTTCGAGATGACTTTTCTCCCTTTTCCTCTTTAAAGGAAGTATTTAAATGTCTTCAATAATGTTACATAAAAAAGAAATTCCCATGAATTGTTCAAATTAATGTACTCTGGAAAAAAGCCTTGGAAAACATAAGTGGGAGATATGGTTTTGCTCATGTCTAGCAAATTTATGAAAAATTTTTAATAAAATATAGTTTGAGAATATTAATTCAGGGATACAAAATAATCATAAAATATAAGAGATGCAATTTTGTTCAGAAATATAGAAGTCACTCTTTTCAAGCAGTACTGTGAGAAACCTAGTTCCCAATTAGATATTAAAAGATATTTAGAGATATTCATCTGTCAAAACTGTTATGTCAAGTATTTAAAACAGAATATGAAATAGGAATATACTTACAAAAAAGAAGAAAAGTTTGAATTGATAATCATTGAGGAGAACCAAAACCATTTTAAAAATGTTTCCATTAGGAAATAATTTTGTGCTTGGGAGGCATGTAAATTGTGCTGCCATCTGGCTTTTAATAATATTATGCCTCCTCAATGACTCCGTGAAGAGATCACACTTTAAATCATTCAAATTAATTATAAAACCCAAATATTCATAAATAAAGCTTCTGTTCCTCCTATGTCCGCCCAACTTAGATTCACTTAAAAATGGTTGTGTCTGTTTCAAGGTATATAATAGTTAATGCATAAAGTCTAAAAATGCAAGGAAGGAAAAGTCATTGTATGGTTAGTGGTAGCTTGCAATTGTTAGTCAGATTTTAAGAGTATCATGTATTTATCACAAATAATATTGACCTCTTAAATATTAGGTATAGTAATACCAGTGTTTCTTATTCCTACCCAAGCATGAGAAGAGGTATATGAAGACTATATCATTTAATGGGATGCAAAGTTTTTATTTCACTGGTTTGCACACCAGGATTCATTTTCTCTGTCAAAATATATTTCTCATTTTGTAAATAAGTGCTAAGTTATGCTTATTGTATGTTCATAAACAATGCGGACTCTCTTCATGAAGTTTGGAGTTCAGTGGTCATTCAGGAAATGGTCATTTTACTAACACCTAAGGATAGTAGAGATAAGGGCCAGGAGAATGGCTCCACAGCTTAGAAGCCAGTCTCGCGGGCTGAGGGAAAGGGAAGCTGGGGTACAGAAGGGACCACTAAATAAATGATGCTTGGAAGGCTTGCTCAGGATGGGGGATACATGCTGAAAGTAGACTATGGACCAAACATGATGGCCGCTTACTACCTGTATTGCAAATTATATCACCCAAAGGGAGAGAGAGAGAGTAAGAGAGAATGTGCCTTCCAGAGGCAGGGGGTGGGAAAGGGTAGGGGTGGTGGGAGGGACACTGGGAGCAATGGTGGTGGAGAATGGGCAGGGGTGGAGGGGTGGATATTGGATCATTGCATGACTGAAATGTAACCATGAAAGTTTCTAAGTCTGTAACTGTATTTCATGGTGATTCGTTTTAAAAAAAAAAGAAAAGGTCATTTTAGACTTATAAGGAAACATTCAAGTAAATACCATTAGCGCTTGAGATCAAGAAAAGAAGCTAATAGGGACAGTAGAGGGTTCTGAGGGCTGAAAGGAGGTTGATTTTAGCTGAGCTCCAGGATACTAGGGTGAAGGCTGAGAAGAGAGAACGGGAGGAATACATGTCCAATTCAGAGAGCAGTTCATATGAATAAGGTAGAAATAGAAAATAAAGGATGGAACAAATGGCCGTTCTATATTCTCTAAGGACCGTCCTTAGAGAATATATATATTATTCCATCTCTATACATTTACTACATGCTAAAAACTACTTTAAAAAATTAAGGACAGGTATAAACATGCAATTAAGTTGATTGCTTTAATTTTAAAATATAAATTGCTTTTTATTTTCAAATTACCTTCTAAAAAGGATGAAATTTTTTTAAATAAAGGAGAATAAATAAAATTATAGAAAATTTATTTTGTGTTCAGTCCCATGTATTTGAGTTTCAATTGACATTTCCAGTAAAGATCTGTACAATACTAGGGTCAAAACAAAGTCTCAGAATATTAAATGTAACATAACCAGAATTAAATCTAAGAGACAGAAAAATACTTTCTCTTTTCTGCTGGCTAGTACTCTGGAAACAATGACACACATACAGTTTCATAACATCAAGGTCTATTATAGAGTCTTTATCAGTTGTTTACAAATTTTAGAGTACACCTGATTTAATTTCTGCATTGCTGCAGATTATCAGTTTCTGAACAAATTCCCTCTACCTTACCCCATTGTCTTTCACAAGTAACTGTTGCTCCCTAGTCTTCCAACACAGACTTCAGACAAACCATTCTTAAAAGCAGCCCAAAGTGATGAATTTTGCTAAATTGTAACTTAAATCACTGAGCTTATTGTAAGCATAATAGTGTGTGCTCTGATGAACAGAATTGGCTAAAACAAAAATGGGGTTGCTAAATGAGGAATAAGTTACAGAAGAATCTATTATTAATAGATCTCCTCTTTTAGGTACGGAACTATTTGAGGCAGACATTCCTACCTATGATGTACAGGAAAGCAAAGCATACACATTAATAGGATTTATGAAATTGTAGAGGAATATATCTCATCTCTAAGTTTTTGCATCAACACCAATGAGTCTATGCCATGGACTTCATTTCCCTATCAGTTTCCTAATATAGATATTTTTTAAACATTGACTGAAAGTTTTATTTATATTTTGGTGCTTACTATTCGACCAGGTTCTGCAGTATACAAGAAAACCCTTTATCTCTCATACTCTCTCTCTGGTTTTATGCTGTACAAATTACTGCCTTGATTACTTTCAGAACATATACATTTAACTGCATATATTCAGTTAAATTATTTACACTGGGATGTTCTGGGTTGATGTTCTGGTTTTTTTGCACTCTGAAATGTCAGAGGCACTTACTAACATATGTTCTTTGATTACCAATATAATATTCATGGGTGAAAATATCAGATCTCCAAAAGTTCCAAGAAAATGCCCATTTTTTAATTCATAATGGTTTTCTAATTAATCTTAGCTATTAACAAAATAAAATATCTATTAAAGTACTTAATAATTTTATGCCAAGATTGACTACTATTGCCCAATCTGCCTGTTTTTCGTCATCTACAAGTTGTTCACTCCAGTCATCCTGAATAGGATTGGCAGAACACTAGACGAAAGACAACACTCTGTATAACATTCATCGATTTTCGAGCCCCATCCCTTTAAACTTATGGAAGGAGCTGAATAAAATTCAGCTGCCAATGATTGAACAATCATGCTTGTGAGATGAAGTCTGTGTTTTCACAAGAATCAAAGGAGGGGGCTTTTGGAGAGCTTCAGGGTTGGGGCTGACATGGAAAATAGAGGATGATGAAACTGGAAAGGCTATGGAAACCTCCCCATCCTGTTACCCCTTTGTTCTTCCAAGGGATGCTTGATTCATACCTTTGTAACTAATTAGTGACATGGTGAGTAAGCAGGTTTTCTTATTGCTCTTCTAGCAAACAACTTAGAGTTGTGTTCTGTGAACCTCCGATTTATAGCTATTTCTGGTCAGAAGCACAGACAGTAATCTAGATTTGCAGTGAACAACTAAAGATGGGGTGGTGGGATATCTACAGCCGTCAGAAATATGGCCATGTGAGGTGGAGAACTGTGTACAGAAAGTAAGGCTTGATGCGCTGTCTTGGAGACAGTGTCAGAATAATCAGAATCCAATACTCTGCTGGTATCAGTTCTTAGAAATTGGGTTCAGGACCCAGCAATGCAAAACATATATGGAAAGACTTCCACTATTATTACAGTTAGATGGCAATTCCAATATGGGTCCCATCCAAAATAACCAAATCATAATAGTAATAAAGTAATTACAACAGTTAAGACAAAGTTGTCAAACTGACAACTGGGATATAATGCAATAAAATTTTTCTTACATTATTCCTAGAATATCTGCAAGCTAAAACATGTTATTCCTATGACAGACTGTAGCTAATAGTTTTTCTTCATTAACATGTTCAGAAAATGTCTCTTTAAGGTTAATGCCAGAATTCTCATTAACTAAACTTTGTCCTCAGCCAGCTTATAATGTCAGGTCACGTTTTGGTTTTAAAATGTTATTCAGCAAAGATAAATTCTTCTCTGTGTCTGCATTTCTAGTTACAGATAGATTCCAGAGGAAAGACACAAAATTAATTTCCATCCTAAAGTATAATTTAATCTTTTTTAAAATAAGTACATTAACATTTAAATTAATTAGAGTACTGGTTATAATATTATGCTTTACAGCTTTGAGAAAATAAAAATAAGGCGCTTTCTTTCATAACTGATAACTTAAGGTTTATAAGCATTACTCTTTTTGAAGTAATGTTCTCCAGCTGAACACAAAGTCCCAGTTTGACACATGAAAATGGGTAAAAGCAACTGAAAAAGAAGCTTTTCTATAGTATATATTAGGGAATAGAATTTTGCAAATTCGAATTCTTTCCCTAAACTCTGTTTTGATGTTACAAAATCATTTATATATAGCAAACACAACAGTCCATGTAAACAAAGAGAATGAATCCTAATCCCTTAACTATAAGAAATAATATGGTTTTTCATTCATGTATAAAGGTTGATTTTTTTTTTGCTATCACTGTTATTTATTTATTTATTTATTTTTAATTTAATTTTATTTTATTAAATCACCGTGTGGAAGATTACAATGCTTTCGGGCTTAGGTCTCAGTTATACAATGCTGAAACAACCATCCCTTCACCAGTGCCCATATACCACCACCAAAAAAAAAAAACCAAAACCCCACACAGTACACCTCCCATCCCGCCCCCCCACCCCCTACCTTGTAACTGATAAGTTTCATTTTACATTCTGTTTACTTTGGTTACATTCAATATTTCAACACAGACCTCACTATTGTTGTTAGGAGTATAAAGGTTGATTTTTAAAGTTGTATTAGATATCTGTATACTATATATGTGAGTTTTATTTAAATCTCACCCTTTTTGGTGTTGGAGAGATAGTACAGTGACTAGCATACTTCCTTGGTTGTGGTAGACTGGGTCCACTGAGCACAAAGTAAGTCATGAGATGTATTTTCAGCAAATTTAACTCATTCATCTAAGAAGACTGTTTATCATTATTTTCACTCAGAAATTTTCTTAGTACCATGTGGATGACCTGCTAAGTACTTGGACGCTTGTCTGAGGACAATAAGGATCTGTCATGAGGAATAAGGCTTCAAAGGTCCATCCTAGGATAGCATCATGTGATTTCTAGGTTACTATCATGTAATTAGTTTTTTTTATCAGCAATGCCTCCTTTCACCAAGAACAGTATGATATTAAGAATGAAATACTAAGGCCAGTCAAGAACTTTTTGCAGCAGCTTTGTCAATACAAATGTTTCAGATTTTTTTTTTAATTTAATCTGCTGAGCAGAGCAGCCTTGGCAGTTGAAGACCTCTGGAACCCAGCCATAGCCATGCTCAAGGCCACTCTCCACACGTTTGGACAAGCCTCACACATGAAGGAACCAGCAGAGAAACCCAGGTGTGCGGGACCCAGGGATCTCTAAGGCTGCTCGGATTGGGACTGGGTCTCTTCCACCCAGATTCTCCATTTTCCAGTAGCTAATTGGTCACACCGAGGGACTGCCCCTGGCACTGTGTAATCCCATCAACGGCCAACATCCAGAGACTATAAAACCAAGCTCCCAGAAGCACGTGGCCTTGACATCTGATAGCCTAGTTCTCCTTCTTGGAGAGCATGGCATACTGAGAGCTTACTGCCCGCATGGGGAAGAGCCTGGAAAGGTCCCCATGGTGTATTCATATGCCAAATACAGTAATAATGATGGGTCTCACTCTCGTTACACTGAAGAACCTCGAATGCGCCACCACTGGGAAGGACGAGTATAGAGAAGCTGCTAAAATCTCAGGGCTAGGATGAATGGAGACATTACTGGTCCCGCTCGAGCAAATCAATCATCAATGGGATGACAGTGATACAGTGATTTATTGAATTATCATGAGAGCAGTTACAAAGCTTTAGGGTTTCAGACTCAGTTATACAATGATGAAACACCCATTCCTTCACCAGTGCACATTTCCCACCACCAACAGCCCCAGTACACCCCCCATCCCACACCCTCCACCTACCTTTGTGGCAGATGATGTCCACATTAGATTCAGTATTTCGACACTAGCCCCACCATTGTTTTTTGAGTTTCCCCCAACACTTAGATCTGCCGAAAAGGCAACATTAGATACTTTGTTTTCTATTGTTGATTATTGTAAGAAAACACGCAACCCAGAGATTCTTCTAAAACACGCAACCCGGAGATTCTTCTTCCAGCTATTTATTAAGAAACCTTCTCATGCAAACATAAAAGAAGACGAACGAAGGATGGACGAAGGACGGACGAAGGAAGAGGAACCAGGGGGGGAACCCTAGCTAGGCAGCTTCCCTCCTTATATACCTCTCGCTGCTTGTTTTCGCCCACGTGTCTGCATCTGATAGGTTAGTTACAGCTTATGGGCGTGGCAAGACATCCTGTTTCCTTATTAGGAATTGTTTTCGAAGCACACAGGTGTTGTTTACGAAGAATGGTGCAATTTACAAGCACAGTGCAACTGTTGTTGCAAAGCAGGTCCCGTGGAGGCTCTCCACAGTTCCCCCTTTTTGTTTTAGAACAGCCAGTCTGCGTAGCAACCTCGGCCCCCTTGGCCTTACCCGTCATTGGGAGCCCTCTCGCTTGTAGGTCCCTGTCTTAGGTTGGTCCAAGGGTCAGGTGGGGTATAGTGCACCCTTTCAAACTCCTCAACTACAGGAGGTCCCCTGCAGTTAAGGGCTCTCAGCTGCATAATACCTTTGCTACATCCAGCTAACCTGATTGTTCTAAGCGAGATTATTATTTCAAAGTTGCAAGCCAAAGCTGCGGGGATTGCTTTGCCTCCAGGGCCACGAATGCCTGTAAATATCACGCTTTTGTAAATAGTTGTTCTTGCTGCATTTTGTATAGACACCAGGCAAAAAACCAAAGCAGCGAGAAGCAATAAGGACAGTACTGCTCCCACCCCCGCCCACTCTTTGATAAATGGAGGGGACTTCTACTCTGGTCCTATCAAGATGGGTAAGGAAGGGGATAATCTATGCACAGGCATTAAAGCAGGCCATGTTGTAGCAATGGCCCAGGAAGCTGCTTCTTCAGCTCATATCCTCACAGGAACCAGGCTGAACAGGAGCACCAGTTTGCACATCTTGGTCTACTGGAGGCACAGTCGTCCCTGTCAGGCATTCAGGAATCCACACTGGTTCTGCCCTGACCTGTGGAAAAAACACAAAACAGAACCCCTGGCCCAGGTTAACACGGGATCCGAGCTGTGCCATCCACCAGAAAGGGTATAGGTGGAATCAGTTTGGCGATGAATCAGGAGACTCTGGTGGTCTGAGATCCAAATCAGGTGGTTTGAATTCTACCTCTGATGAGACGTAAAGGGATCCAAAGTTTCTTAGCGGGGTTATCATCTGTTGAAACAAAAGCATAGCCTTTTCCTCGAATGAGGAGTTTTCCTGCTACATTCAAGTGAGAAAATACCTCCTTTTTGTATTTGATTTAACATTCCATATGTCCACTGAAAATGCAGAGGTGGTGGGCTTAAGGCCGCAGTGTTCTATACTGAAAAGGGGTTTTAGTAACTTTATCGGGGCAGGGAATAGGCTGCGCTTCCTGCTGTCCCTGGCTGCAGCGATTATACTGATTGGAGCTCTGAAACTCCACACTGGGGAAAGGGGCTGAAACTGGGAACATCTCCTGATTTTGCGGGGCCTGGGGCTGGTCCCCTTGCAGGTGTCCCGAGTTGGGGTCACCCACTACATCAAAATTAAAACGACAATCTCTGGCCCAATGATTTCCCCTCTTACACCGGGGACAGGGCCCGGGAGGTGCAAGTCTGGCTCTGCAGTCTCTGGCCCAGTGGTTTCCCTTCTTACACCTGGGACAGGGTCCAGGACGTGCACGGCTTGGGGGCGCATTGCAATCTCTACGAAAGTGGCCTGGTTTTCCACAATTAAAACATCTTTTCTGAGCTTGTCTCTGTAAGGCATAGACCTGTACCTTATGTTTAGCAGAGCCAACATTCCTGCATGCTTCCAAATACCCGAATATGTCTTCCTTCTCCTTAATAGGGAGCAGAATGGCCTGGCAATCCTCATTAGCATTTTCAAAGGCCAATAATTTAGTCAACAGCTCCTGAGTTGCCTTATCTTTAACCTGCATTTCAATGGCTTTCATCAACCTTCCTATGAAATCTACATAAGGTTCTGAGGCTCTCTGGAAAATCTTTGTAAAACTTCCCTTAAATTCTGCTTCTGCATCAACCTTCTCCCATGCACGCAGGACTATTTCACGGACATGAGCAAGAACAGCATGAGGCAAGGTGACTTGCCTTTCTGGGTCGCGCCATTTCCCTTCACCAGTTAACATCTCACAAGTCAACTTAATACCTGAAAAGTTTTGTCCAGCATGGCCTAGGCCTTGAAGCTTTGCCTTGGCCTCCTTATAGAGCCACATTCTCCATTCCAAGTACTGAGAACGGCTTAAGCATGTCTTAGCAACCTTGTGAAAATCTTGAGGCACCCAGTAGGATTTTTTACTCCAGTATGCAAGATACTCCCTACAGTACAGAGATGTAGGCCCGTATGAGACACAGGCCTGTTTGAAACGACTGAGAGAATCCATCCTTAACCTGTGACAAGATGGATGCTGCTTCTTCACTGCCTGGACTGGGCGATTGGGAGCATGTCCCGAGTGGCCTGTAGGCCGCTTAGCTGAGTCACTCTCGGACTCAAAATCTGAGTAAGTGATAGACTCATAACCCACATCACTTCCATCTAATACACTGGAAGTAGAGCTATATTCACCAGCCTCAGAAGTATTTTTCCTATGAAAACCCTTTCGAGACTTAGGTGTGGGAGGAGCTGAGGCCGTATTATTCCTAATGTTCTCCACATCAATTGCACTATTCAAAAATAGGAGAATAGAATTAACAATCTCCCATGTAGTCCAGAATTCCACGGGGATCTCAGTCCCTTTCTTAGATACCTTATAGACATTTTTCCTAACTTGTCTCCAAATCCTGCTTTCTAGAGTTCCTTCATCTGGGAACCATGGGTTAACCTCATAAACTACTTTAAGGCAGGACCGGAGTTGGTCTCTGGAAATGTAGAGTTCCGGGTCTCCTATTCTGCGGGAGAGAGACTGAATCAAATTCATAAATGACTTGCCCTCTTCAGTCTGACTCGAGAAAATATTAAAGATTTTGAAAAGGCCCAGAATCTGCCCCATCTTAGTGGGGGATTGCTGTTCGGATTCTAATCCGCAACACACACACAAAAAAATCCTGATCTCCCGCTCACCTTCTAGAGTGGGGCGCACCGAACGCTTATTCTTACCTTTAGTTGATAGTTCGTGCCGACCCAGGGACGCCAGCTGTAAGAAAACACGCAACCCAGAGATTCTTCTAAAACACGCAACCCGGAGATTCTTCTTCCAGCTATTTATTAAGAAACCTTCTCATGCAAACATAAAAGAAGACGAACGAAGGATGGACGAAAGACGGACGAAGGAAGAGGAACCAGGGGGGGAACCCTAGCTAGGCAGCTTCCCTCCTTATATACCTCTCGCTGCTTGTTTTCGCCCACGTGTCTGCATCTGATAGGTTAGTTACAGCTTATGGGCGTGGCAAGACATCCTGTTTCCTTATTAGGAATTGTTTTCGAAGCACACAGGTGTTGTTTACGAAGAACGGTGCAATTTACAAGCACAGTGCAACTGTTGTTGCAAAGCAGGTCCCGTGGAGGCTCTCCACAGATTATGAATAGCATGGCAGTCATACGATTTTGGAATTCTGGAATTTTAATAATTAAATTTGGAGACATTTCTGCCAAAAGCCCCTGGGTTCCAAGATTTGTTCCTGAGTCTCTGGGATCATGGCCATTCAGCAACTCGATCAGAAACCAGAAAGGCCATTTGTGGGTGGCGACTCAGGGTCTCCTTTGGGCAGGGGAGGAAAGGGCTGGCCTTACCCCCATCCTGAGAGGCACCACGCGCCTCCCGACTGAGGGCCCAAACCTGTCTGTCCATTGGCCTCTGGAAGATGGTGGCCCCCCAAGCCGCCAGGGGGAAAAGGCGGTGGATCGGCCCCTTTACACACCTGGAAAGGCCCAGCGCCGAAAATCTAATTCAGAGTCCAGATGCATTTCTGCCAAAAGCTTCTGGGTTCCGAGATTTGTTTCTCAATCTCTGGGATCATGTCCATTCAGCAACTCGATCAGGAGCCAGAGAGCTGTCTCAGTTTTTTAACATGGTTTAAAATATTGTAGAATTTTGTCCTATATTTTTTATGAAACTGTGTTTGTAGGAACTTTGGCCAGCCTAGCTAGCAGTTCAATGTAAAGGCCCACTTATGCTCTAATTTTTGTCAGTGCCGGGGATTCGACTGAGTTTTGATGAATGCAGGGTGTGTGTTAACCCCTTATAAACTGGTATAGACGTATTTTTAAATAAGAAAACATATTAGAAGCATTCATTCTGCTTTACAGTTGTTCCACTACAGGCTAGTGTGGACAAAAGCAATTTGGGAGTATAGTGCCTTGCTTTCATTAATTTCATCTTCTTGGGTTTTAATGTTGAGTTGGCCTTTTGTAAGCACAGTATAATATATATACTTAATAACGCTGGATATTTTTCACTTAGTCATGTTATTCACTAAACTCCTTAAACTGTGTGTTTCCTTGCTCCATAGTTTTCATTAAAACTTATAAACCTGTCAACCATGTTGAATAAAACAGTTTTTTCCCAATCGATTTTAACCTAGCTAATTTCTTTCCAGGTCTGAAAAAAAAAAGTATGCCAATTACAAAGAAGTATACCAAATACAAAGCTATTTCCATAGCTATAGACAAACACAGATTTGCAGTCGTAACTGCTACACACTTCATATTAAGAGCAACCATGCGTGGAAAGAATAGGAATGCAGTGAAGCAAGACATTGTTTAGGCCACAGATTGTAAATGTAATATTAAAAGAAGGCAGTTCGATGAAATGAGGTGAAATAGTCCAATCCTCAGTAGCATAATATTTAAAAACATAAAATACACTGTTTTCTAAAGTATCTACAGATATAAAACAATTAGTGAAATAAACTGTTAATCAGAAGCATGTAGAATGTGTTTATGAAATGAGGTAACACCAAGTGCTGCCAGAAGCAGCTTGGTTTGCCCCATACAATAAACTCTTTATATCATTTTAGATAACTTACTGTAATTTCCAGTGCAGTTCACATGATTCTCCAACTTCTCTTTGGTTCCCTTTAGTCATTTTGCTTTATTTACACCATGGGAGTCTGACTTTGAGATACCAGAAAAACAGCAGATAAAAAAACGGACAATCTAGCCACTAGAGACCTAAACTATTCACAAACTACAAATCTTCTTTAAGTGGTTCTGTGCAAAGGATCTGAACATATTGAACAAATTAATGTGTCATATTTCTATATTAAAAAAATAGATTCAAAGTAGAATACCACTCAAAGAGTTTTAATACCAGAGAATTGGGTTTGACCTAATCCTTAAAATGCAGTAAAATCTGCATTTTTATTAAATTCTCCTTATCTACACAGCAGTGAACAACATGTAGCTCTGAAGGGGTCGGGCTAAGGCTTTATCATAAGTTCTCATGCCTCATTCTTCAAGGATCATCTCCAGAGAGGTGGAGGCGACATTTCCGAAGCTAAGAGAGAACCCTACAGCAGGTATAGATTTTGGATGCTGGTAATGTAGCACTGCCCTAGCACTGTCCTCTCGTTGTTCATCAATTTGCTGGAGCGGGCAACAGTAACATCTCCGTTGTGAGACTTGTTACTGTTTTTGGCATATCGAATACACCACGAGGAGCTTGCCAGGCTCTGCTGTGCGGGTGAGATACTCTTGGTAGTTTGCCAGGCTCTCCGAGAGGGGAGGAAGAATCAAACCCAGTCTGCCACGTGCAAGGCAAATGCCTTACCCGCTGTGCTGTCATTCCAGTTCTTGTAATGTAATCAATATAAAATAGACATTCTAGTGCCTTATGCTGCCAAGAAAGGAAACTATGAGACAGAGAGTGAGAATATGGAAAATCTCCGTATATTCTTCTCAACTCTTATAAAATCTTAAGAAAAACACCAAAATGCTCAATCCAGTAAACTTCCAATTTACTCTAATGTCTTCTTTGCCCACTTGCCATAATTTTTTATATATTTATCATACTTCATCATTCTATATAAAAATATAATCAAATAATAAAATAAGGCACACACAAACTAACCAGTCATAATTTTAAATGTAGATTTACCTGGATTAAATGACCTACATATGATCTCTAATATGTAATTTAACGTTTCAACATATAAAGGATGATTTGAAAATTTTACAACTCAACATGTATTTTAGGGAGTCAACGGGTTTTATAATCCTGATTAAGACTATTTCAAATGAAAAATAGAAATCACAGTATTTGAATTTCTATTCTTCCATTATACATCTGAGATTCAAATAATTGCAGAAGATTATATTGTAATTCATGGATTCAATAGTATTTCTTAAGGTTACTGAAAATTTTTCTTGTAACTATTTATACCTCAACTAGGCTAATGACTGCAGAGGAAACTATTTCACTCTGCTTTAGCCACATTTCAGCTAAAATGCTTGAACATATTCTTCCTCGAGCACAGCATTAAGGCAATTGCTCTGTGAGATTCAAAAATCAATAGACCTCTCAAAAATGTTGTAAGTGCAGCATTATGAAAAATACTATAGTCTGTTGGATGGAGTCATAAGATTTCCTGTATTTTTTCACCTCTGACCGAAATTATCTTTAGATCAAAAATATTTCAAGACACGCTTTGAACTTTGCTTTCAAAAAATTACAGCTACACAAAATCTGAATACCACTGCATTGAAGTAAACACATCCAAGTATTGGCAACTAATTTGAAACACATTTTAAAACAGTTTTCATTATCTGTGCAGGAATGCTATATTATTTTCATGTGTATAATTCTAATTATAGTTATAAAAAAGCCCCAGCACAACAATTTCTCACATTTTGTGGTAATGATATATTACTGGCCTTTCTCAAAGCCTTTTCATTTTAAGCAATATTCTTTATGGCTTTCTATATGGTACCAATTCTCATTTTTGTAACCTCGCTGATTTCATTCAACACCTTACTTCCACTGAGTAATTGCCTTTTTTACAAGTTTTGGCATTAAAAATTTGGTAGTGAACATTTTTCCCAGTTGCTAATAATAGCTTAAAAGGTTTTCCCTTCCATTCTATTCTTCATTGATCCTTGGCAGCAGCATATCTGTAAGACTATTTCAGCCTTTAAGTATATGGATTTCCCCCACCTTCTCTTCTTTTTTTTTATTTTCTCTTCTGGAGTTTTCCTTTCTCAAAAAGTATACACTACAGTTTATATTTAGCATGTAAAATTATCTTTAAATTCTAGCCAATTCTTTTGATGAAAAGTTAAAAAATAATAACAATATTATGTTTTGTAGGCAAATACTGAGCTCATCAATGAACTACATTAGTCAAGTGGCACAAATGTTGGCCGACTTCGACCGTGAGTGTGGAAAGGTCAGACTGCAGCTGAATCTCACCAAGACAAAGTTCATGAAAAACGAACTAGTCCCTGATGTCCCATTTGCTCTCAACGGGATGAACATTTCCGAATGCAGCAGCTATGTGTACCTGGGTTGAGAACTCAACATGAGGAATGACTTGGCACCAGAACTGCGCAGGAGGAAGAGAGCAGCATGAAACGCCTTCAAGAGTGTCCAAGAAGTGGTTAAGAGGGCAAAGAACCTCCAGCTCCAGGCACATCTTTTCGACTCCACCATTCTTCCTGCACTAACATACGCCTCAAAGATCTGGGCCCAACACAAACAGGATGAGAATGCTATTTGCGTATCCCAAAGAGGAATCGAAAGAGCTATGCTTGGAGTATTACATTTCACTCAAGTGAGAGAAGGAATCCGGAGTTTGACCTCTGTTGATGATCAAGAATCAGGGACACTGTCTCGTTTGCCAAGGCGTCGAAAATCAAATGGGCCAGACACGCAATATAATTCAGAGACGACCGCTGGACTAGAGCTGTTACCGACTGGATTCCATGGGATGTCAAAAGACACCTGGCCATCCAGCTATGAGATAGTCAGACTTCTTAGTCAAAACCCTGAACAAATGGTTTGAGGGTCTTCGTGTTCCTGGAATGAGCAGACGCCATTGGGCTACACTAGCACACAACAAGGATAAATGGAAAAATTACTGGCGCCCACTGGAGCAAATCAAAGATCAAAGGGATGACAAGTGATACAAATGATCAATGAACTACCTAGTGTTTATACTTTAAGTAGTCCCTTTCATATGGATTTTAGTCTCTATATGGTTGCTTTAGTGCCACAATGAAAATAGTGCTCAGGAGACTCCTATTGGGAGTAATGATCGAACCCAGGTTGGCAAAATTTAAGACTAGGGCCCTACTATTCCATTTCCTGTACACAATAGAGGAAGTCACAATTTCATCCATTTTAGGTTCAGCCCTTATCTTGGAAACTTGTGCCCATTTTATTTTTGTATTAATTTCTTAAGTCAACACTTTATAAATGTATTCTTTTGTGGTCTTTGCCAGCCCGTTTAAACCCATACCTATTTCTGAAAAAATGGCAGCAGAATATGAGATACTAGTGAGAGTCAAGGGAAAGCAGTAGGACGCATTCACAACAAACACTGAACCAGTCATGGCCCACCTACCTTCTTCCTCTGTTTGAGAGACTCCAAGAGCAAAAGGTGGACCGGGGAGATTGGTCGAAGGGCTGTTCCGCATAGAGCCCTGGGTTCAATCTTTGGCACCACATTATCTTCCTACCACAGCCAGGTGTAGTTCTGTTACCCCCAGCTCTCCAGGGAGGTTCCTCGTCCCACCCCTCTTCCCCAAAGAAAACATTCTTCTGAGTTCCCAGTAAACCCACACAATCAGGAGATGTTCTGACTACATCTGTTTGCACAATCTTTGCAGATACAAACTGACAACACAACAAACAGCCTCAGTTCGTGGTTCTGTCTTTGTAACGTTGGGCAGATGCTGGGCAGAACTGGGTGAGTCTCAGAGGGATGAATAGATGAGATGAACAATGATCGACATGCTCTTCCAACCTGGATTAAAACTCAAATTATGTACCCGAAGAGCAGGTAGCAAAACACCCACATAATCAGGGAATGTCTAAAGGGAATCTAATGAGTTTGTGAGTGGGACTAAGATTCCTGAGAGGACACTGAAAGATTCACATGACTTTAGTTTGACACGAGACAGAAGATAATCTTTTCATTGTATTTTGGCTTGGGCACCATACTTGCCTGTGCTCAGGGATCATTCCTGTGCTCAGGGATCATTCCTGGTAGTTTTCAGGGGACCATATGAAGTGCCAGGGATTGAACCCAAGTCAGCTATATATAAATGACCTACCCGTTGTACTATCTCTCTGACTCTGCAAGATGATCTTTTTAAAAAGTAAAAGGACATGCTTAGTTTCTAATAGAATTAAAGGAAACAATCTGGGACCTCCTAGGTTCTAAAACAATATCAGTTCTCATTTAGAACCCACATCTCTGCCCCCAACAAAAGATTTTTTCCAGGAGAAAATTCCTTCAGTAAACGATCAAATCCAAGGCTCTTGAAGTGAGCATATTCTCAGGGTCAAGTTCAGATAATCCCTCAGTATTGCAAGCCGTAATGCCCAAAAGCATGGGGGGCGGCAGAGAGGGAAAGATGGAGAGGGACAGGGAGAGGGTGGGGGAGGAAAAGTGCCTGCCACAGAGGCAGACTGGGGATGGCTGGTGCGGAGAGGGTAAGTAGGGTCATTGGTGGTGGGAAACGCTCACTTGTGGAGGGACAGGTGTTGGAACACTGTATGACTAAAACCAGATTATGAACAGCTTTGTAACTGTATCTCATAGTGACTCAATAAATATATATATTTTTAAAAGTGTGACTATAGGGGCAGGAAAGAAAATACAGCACCAGGTTTGATTCCCAGCATCCTACGGTTACCCAAGCACCACCAGGAGTAACCCGTGAGTGTCAGGTGTTGCCCAAAAATGTGCAAAAAATAAAAAATAGTGTGGCTACAAAGTTGTGATATGTTTCAACCCATTGTTGAATGATTCAGCAGATAAATGTATTTGTATAGATGCCTACACATACAAGAAAGTATCTTGTATATACAGAGAAATACAATGCTAAAAGTTACAACAAAATGTTGAATGATGAATCTGTATAGAGTTTACTTAGGTTTTGTTTTACCAATTCTTCAAAATATATTCTGTGTAATTATAATTATTTCACAATCAATTTTTAAATAGTAGACAAAATCTTAATCATAAAATCAGGTGGTTTTACTTTAAAGTCTACTGGCATACATTATGGAAATATTATTAGTCTATTACAATTAAATACATGGTAGTTCTCTCTCTTATTAATCAAGTTAATCCTATTTAAAGCTCAGTGGCATAATTTTTGAAAATATTTTTAGTATAATTATAGTTAAAGCCACAGCAGTTTTTGCTCTCATTTATAAGGTTAATTTTATAACCGATTTCAAAATTCACTGCACAAAGTTGAAAGGATATCACTGGGTAGTATTATGTAGGGACCTCATTTTGTAACCAGTAGCTATTTTATAACTTTATAATTCAATCCATAGTTATTAAAAATTTTTCAATATATTTATTTTCAGAGAAACAGACCAGAATGTGGAGTTTAAAGTGCATTTCTTTTCTCATAAAAACAAAGCCTTTGAGGATGGAAGTAAGAAGAGGAGGATGGGAAAAATGGGGATGGGTCAAGGACATCAGGCATGTTCGTGATGTGGAGGTAAGGCTTATGTATTCATCTAAGCCTCAGAGCCTGTAACAATGAAACCCAAACAAAAATGTACCTATTACCAAGGTACAGTGTAATGGGCTGGTGGTTGGGAGGGAACTTGGGGACTCTGGGGGTGATGTTGGTGCTGGAACACTGTATGCCTGAAACTCTATTATGAAGAACTTTTTAAATCACCCTGAATAAAATATAAAAACTAAACACAAATAAAACCTTTTTGTGGTTCAAGAAATTGATGATTCCTCCTCATTTTTTCCTTTAGTGTTCTAAACAAATGCAGTATTTTTTGTCTTTTATTTTTTATTCTTATTTTTATATTTTTTATTTTAATTTTTTTATTAATGAATCACCGTGGGGGTACAGATATATATTTACATATTCTTGTGCTTTTGTTTCAGTCATACACAGCTTGGGTACCCATCCCCCCACCTGTGCCTGTTCTCCACTGATGACCTCATAACCCCTCCCAGCCATCCCATTCCCCCCACCCCACCTCTGTGGCAGGGCATTCCCTTTTGTTCTCTCTCTCCTTTTGGGTGTTGTGGTTAGTAATGGAGGTATTGGGTGGCCATCGTGTTCGGTCTATAGTCTGCTTTGAACACGCCTCTCCCATCCCGAGCGGGTCCTCCCAGCACATTTGACTTGCTGTTCCCTTCTCTATCTGAGCTGCCTTTTCCCCCAGCATGTGAGGCTGGCTTCTAAGCAAATCTGGTACTTATTTCTGCTATTCTTGGGTATTAGTCTCCCATTCTATTGTTTTATATTTCGCAGATGAGTGCAATCCTTCTATGTCTGTCTCTCTCTCTTTCTGGCCCATTTCACTTAGCATGTTGATCCACTTATATGCAAAGTTCACGACTTTGTCTTTTCTGACAACTGCATAGTATTCCATTGTATAGATGTACCAAAGTTTCTTTAGCCAGTCATCTGTTCTCGGGTATTCTTTCTTTCCTTCTGCCTGGTTTGGGCTCCTTTTGTTGGTCCTTTTCTAAGGTCTTGAGCTGTGAAGTCAAGTTATTTATGTGGACCCTTTCTTCCTTCCTGAGATATGCTTGCAGCGTTATAAATTTTCCCCTTAATATGGCTTTAGCTGAGTCCTGCAGGTTCTGGTAGCTAGTGTCTTGATTCTCATTTGTTTCCAGGTAACTTTTGATTTCTTCCTTGATTTCCTTCCTGACCCACTCATTGTTCAACATCAAGTTGTTAAATTTCCAGGTGTTTGATTTGGTTTTCTGCATCTGTACAGATTAACTTCTATCTTCAGTGCATCATGGTCTAAAAGATAGACCTATTGAGGCCTTTCATTATCCTCTCCTTGTGGCGGGGATTTGCGCTGTTTCTTCATATTGTTGTGGTGGTATGGAAGAGGGACCTTCAAGTTCACCTCTGGTTGTGGAAAAGGATTCTGAATGGGCTTGATCAGTGGTGATGAATTTCTTCTGTAACCCCGCTAGAACATGTCCCTCTCTGATGTTCCTCTATTCTTTACATGAGGCTTCAAATGATGCTTTTTGAGAATGGGCTCCTTTACCTTAAGCTTGAAGAGCTGCTTATATTTTTTGGTACTTTTGAAAATTGGAATTAGCTAGCAACCTATTGGCGAACTATTTTGGGGACAGCTAAGATGATACTTGGGGACATAGGTGATGAAAACACTGAGATGTACCAACTAATTGCTTGTTATTTGGAAAATATGTGCGGCTGCATGAGTGGCCGCAAGCTCAAGAGGAGACCGCCCCCACTTTTGATGAAGCCACACCCACTCTTGTTGAGGTCACGCCCACTACCGCAATATGGCAGGGTGCCTGCAGGAAGGGAGCGAACCGTTGTGGCAGTGCTGGAGGGTGGCAAAGGGCTAGATGGGTGGTGCTCAGGCAGGGTGGGAGTCAGGGTCTGAGAGAAGATGGTGCGGTGGGGAGGTGGAGGGGGCAGTGCAGGCGCAGAGGAGATGGCGCCCCTTTTGTTTCACTAACCTGCAAGAGGGAGGGAACGTGGGCACTGGAGCAACAAATACAGTATGCTTAAATTAAATTATGCCATTCACTAAGTATATAAAATAATACATTTTTCCTGGAGCTTAAGCTGTCCAGTAACCCATTATAGCTACAAATATAAACTTTTGCAATTACAAATTATAGTTAATGATTTGTGTATAAATAAGGGTAAAAATTTTCAGGGGAGGGGGCACCAAATGACGTTTGGGGACCATATCAGATGCTGGGATCTAAACCAGTTTGGCTGTATGCAAGGTAAATACCTACTAGCTGTAGTATAGCTTTGATATGGGTATAAAAAAGTGTTGACTAGAAATTTTAGAAATGTTTGCTTAGATGACCATAAAGTTACTTCTTAAGATTTATCTCTAACTGTATTTTATATTTAAAATATGCTGCTGTGTGCAATGTTTTAAGTGGGGGATGCCCTGATCACCTTTGACCCCAAGGTGCAGGGAGGAGAAGGAAAGAAATAGTTCTGGAAAAAGGAAGAAGAGACAGATGAAAAGCAACAGGTAAAAGGATCAGAGGGTCAAGTAGGTACCAAGGTGGTGTTAAGGAATGATAGAGTCAAATATATAAGCCACAGAGTCCACATCACTGAAACCAAGAGATCCAAACTCAAACAAACTTAAAAAGGTGCCTGTTTCTATAAAATCAATACCCAAAAGTCCATGGCTTTTCTATACATGAATAATGAGGTAAAAAAGTGACATCAATAAAGCAATCCTGTTCACAATCATACCTCAGAAAATCAAGTACCTCAGAATCAGCTTAACGAAGGAGGTAAAAAACTTGTACAAAGAAAACTACAAAACACTATTTCACTAAATAAAAGAGGACACAGGAAATTGAAAGATATCCCCTGCTCATGGATTGGGAGAATTAACGTTTTTAAACTGGCAATATTCCCCAAAGCATTGTATAGATTCAATGTTATCCCTATAAGGATACCCATGACATTCTTGGAAGAAGTGGATCAAACAATCCTGAAATTCATATGGAACAACAAACCCCCATGAATAGTTGAAGCAATTCACGGAAAAAAGATGGGAGGTATCACGTTCCACAACCTCAAACTCTACTACAAAGTGGTAATAATTAAAACAGCATGGTACAGGAACAAAGGCAGAGCCACAGACAAATGGAACAGGGTTGAATGTCCTCATACATACCCTCAAATATATGATCACCTAATCTTTGATAAGGGAGAAAAAACATGAAGGAAATCCTCTTTAACAAATAGTGCTGGCAAAACTGGACAGCTATATGCAAAAAAAAAAAAAATGGGCTCAGATCTCTCCCGAACACCGTGTATGAAAATCAGATCAAAATGTATTAAAGACCTCAACATCAGACCAGAATCCATAAAATACATCGAAGACAAGGTTGGCAAAACTCTCCACGACATTGAAGCTAAAGGTATCTTCAAAGATACCACTGGCCAAGAAAGTGAAAACAGAGAATAACAAATGGGACTATCTTCAACTAAGAAGCTTCTGCACCTCAATACAAAGACCGTCAACAGAATGGGAAAGGATATTGACCCAATACCCACTGGATAAGGAGTTAATATCAATGATATACAAGGCACTAGTTGACCTCTACAAAAAGAAGACCTCCAACCCCATCAGAAAATGGGGTGATGAAATGAACAGAAACTTTATCAAAGAAGATATATGAATGGCCAAAAAGCACATGAAAAATGCTGTTCATCACTAATCACCAGGGAGTTGCAGATAAAAACAACAATGAGATATCATCTTACACCACAAAGACTGGCCCACATCCAAAAGAACAAAAGCAACAGGTGTTGGCATGGATGTGGGGAGAAAGGGACTCTCTTTCACTGCTGGTGGGAATGCTGACTGGTTCAGCTGTTTGGAAAACAGTATGGATGATTCTTAAATAATTAGAAATTGAGCTCCCATTTGACCCAGCTATACCACTTTTGGGAATATATCCTGGAGAGGCAAAAGAGTATAGTACAAATGACATCTGCACTTGTATGTTCATTGCTACACTGTTTACAATAGCCAAAATCTGGAAAAAAACTGAGTGCTCAAGAACAGATGACTGGTTAAAGAAACTTTGCTACATCTACACAATGGAATAATATGCAGCTGTTAGAAAAGAGGAATTCATGAAATTTGCATATAAATGGATCAACATGGAAAGTATCATGTTAAGTGAAATGAGAGAAAGAGAGGGAGAAACAGAGAAAGATTGCACTCATCTGTGGAATATAAAGTAACAGAATGGGAGACTAACACCCAAGAACAGTAGAGATCAGGACCAGAAGGTTTACTCAATGACTTGGAAGCTGGCCTCAAGTGCTGGGGGAAAAGGCAGCTCAGACAGAGAAGGAAATACCAAAGTAAAGGGTATTTGGAGGACCAGCTCCTGTTGGGAGATGAGAACCGAAGGTAGACTATAGATCGAACACAATGGTCACTCAATGCTTCTACTGCAAACTACAACAAACAAAAAGAAAGAGAGTACACAAGGAAATGCTCTGCCACAGAGGTGGGGGGATAGTGCGAGGGATACTGGGGTCACTGGTGGTGGAGAATGGGCACTGGTAGAGGGATGGGTACTCAATCATTGTATGACTAAAATGCAAGCACGAAAGTTTGTAAATTTGTAACGGTACTCCACGGTGACTCACTAATAAAAAAAAGTTCCTGTTGAGAGGACAGACTGGGGGGTGGGAGGATAAGGGCAGGAACCTGGGAACTTTGGAGGCTGAGGTTGACATGGGCGGTGGGATTGGTGCTGCAATACTGTTCATCTCAAACTCAACTATGACTAACTTTGTAAACCACAGTGCTTTAATTTTGTTTAATGTGGAAAAAGAAAAGAAACTTTTTCTTAGTTTTAACTGAATTCTTTTTTTTCTAGATCATTTGCAGTTAATGTCATACATTAACCTGCACAGATATAGATACACATAACAATGAGAGTAGTTTTCTGATATACGCACACGCTAATGAAAATTAAAAATATTTTAATGATGAAACAATTCTTTAGGCTTTTTTCTTTGGGGTGGGAGTGTTGGGTCACATCCAGTGGTGCAAAAGCCTAGGGAGTTCATCACCCTTGGCGATGTGTAATTATCTCTAACTGTAGCATAAAAGTTAGATGTGAAAACATTAAACTATACTGAATATATACAAAGTTAATACATATAAACTTGCTGTATAAATTGATTTAGAGTTTGAAAAATCTATCTTAAGTTGATTAAACTATATTGTGTAAGCCCCCAAATTAACCCCACATCCTCAAAATAGTTACAAAAGTTAAAGGAGTAATGAAAAGAGAAATGAATGA
The DNA here is from genome assembly GCF_027595985.1 of Sorex araneus. Classification (NCBI taxonomy): domain Eukaryota; kingdom Metazoa; phylum Chordata; class Mammalia; order Eulipotyphla; family Soricidae; genus Sorex; species Sorex araneus. The sequence continues at coordinate 11,129,054 of NC_073307.1, read as the reverse complement.
AAAATTAACAGTAGAAAGAGTCAATAAAACACAAGATCAAGGAGTTTCAAGCACAATACCAATACACATTATCATTAAAATGGCAAGAGCTATTAGATAAAGGTATAAGCCTAAAAGAAAAATCACCAATATATGAAACTTCCCCCCCCATAAGACTCACGTACATCTACCAAGTGAAGATATATGCTTTATCCTCTGCGAATTTTTTTCTTGATTTTATATAAATTTAAATTTAAAAATAAGCATAAAAATCAAACACCGATAGCTATATTTGTTCACCACCCCTACTTTTGAACTGAAAATGGGGTGAAGAAAAGAGACTTACAGTGGGGGACAAATGCTGGCACTCTAGTGGCAAGTGGGACACAGCATTGTAAGCATATAACAATAATGCTAGCATTCACCTGGTACAGCAGGTAAGGTTTTTGCCTTGCACATGACTAACCTGGGTTCAATTCTTGGCATCCTGAGTCCACCAGGGGTGATCCCTGAGGATGGCTGTGTGCGCCCTCTCCCCTCCGAAAAAATTGTACTGAAAAGAAGATTTGCTTTCTAGGGCTGAGAACGTGGCTCAACTGATAAGAGCACACACAAGATCCTGAGTTCAACCTGTGGTACTTAAAGGCCCTTGTATACTACCAGATATGTACATGGTGGCTCCCAAACATTATTGGGACCTGTAAAAGAAACAGATGTACTATATGACCCAAAAATTCAATTCCCAGCATCCCATATGGTCCCCCAAGCACCACCAGGAATAATTTCTGAGTGCATGAGCCAGAAGTAACCCCTGTGCATGGCCGGGTGTGACCCCCCCCCAAAAAAAAAGCAAGAGAAAAAAAGAAGTTTCAAATCATACCAAGTATCTCTGCTGATTACAATGAAGTGAAGCTATCAATAACAGAGATAGGTGGAAAATATGTGAACATTAAGACGACATTCCTAAACAAACTATCACAAAGAAGCAATGTGCACGTTATTTCTAGACAAACCAACAGGAACAGTACAGCATACAAAAGTTAAGGGAATCTTCAAAAGAAATGCATTCCTGGCACAAATTTCTATTAAAATCAAATAAAAATACTAATTTTATTTTGAAAGACCAAAAGTTATTAGAGAAGGTAGGAGATAGGACAGATAAGAATATAGACAATTTAAACATTTTCTAAAAGGTATAGAATTTTAAAATCAAGAGAAATCCAAAAATAAAAAATAAAGGGAAAATCAAAAATAATTGAGTGGGGAGGGCACTTGCCTTACATGAAGCCAACTGGATCCTCAGAACCCAGTTCCTGAGATCAGTGAGCACAGAGCTTTAAGTAAGCACTGTTGGTTGTGACCCACCAAGACTAAAATCAGAAATAAGATCAGCTATATCTATAAAAATAATAAGTGTAATTAACTATTATAAATAATTATATGCATAAAATTTAACAATCTAAAAAATAGGTAAATTATTATAAATGCACATGTCAAGGCTAAATTACAAGCACAGAAAGTCTGAACACACCTATAATTAGCCAGTGATTGAACAGATAATTATAAACCTCCCAACAACCAGAAAACCAGTTCCAGTACCACATAGTTTCGATGACGAATGGTGAATTCACCATTAATATAATACAATTCTCCTCAAACTCCATAAAGAAAGAAACACTCCCATTCTCACTTTATAAGGTGTCAGCAACATCAAAGCAAAGATGTGATGAGAAAATTACACACCAACGTTCCTGATGAACAAAGATAAATAAGAGAGTCAACAAAATTTTCAACAGTTTGTTGAAAAACTTATTCTTTCAACATATATGGGATTTATCTCTAGCATGCATAAATGTTTCAGCCTATGGAAATTAATGGGATATACCACATTATCAGAATAAAGGAGAAATATCATTTAAAAATTAAATAAGCTTATGGCAGAATCTTTTATAAAATTTTATTTTTAGGTAGGTACCACTTGAAAGTTTTTTATTTTTATTAATTATCTTACCTCACCTAGAATTTATTGATTCTTTACGTGAAAGGACAGGGTAATTTGAAGTACATGAACCTCCTTTTCATTTCACTTTAGTTATTGTAAGTCAACTGCCATTACTTACTACTTAAGTGTATTTGATTCATTAGCAAATCCTATAGCAATATTTTGATTAAATTATAAATATACTTTTTACATATATTACATCTGGTTGAGAAGTTCCTGTAGCTTTTTATGAAATTGTGAATAAAACATGTAATTATTAAAATATTTAATAGTAACTGTTAAAATATTTTTTAAATGTATAAATTCTCAAATGCAGAGTTCACCATATTATATTTAAAATACTAGTTAACAATTCTGTCTATTCTAAGCTGGATAGAATATATATGCCATTGCAGAAATGTGGCATGAGGGGTATAGAATCATTTCCAAAATGTTCAGTTCAGTATCAGGAACTGAACATCTAATATAAAATTCTAGGGAATTTAAAGGCTCAAGAAAATCTGATAGAAACAAAGATTTTACAATTTGTGTCTTTTATTTAGCACTCATAAATAATTAGAATGCTAAAGAGAGAACTTGATAAGAACAGAGGAATTATAGCTCTGCTTCTAGAAAGTTTTGATTTTCAAGAATTGGTATTGAAGCCAAATGTCTTTAGGACACAAAATAACTTGTGATTCACCAAACAGAGCATCAAGAAAAGTATTTTAATGACTATGACTCAACAGTCAGTGCTAGAGAAAGCCCTGTGACAAAGGATAATGATGGATGATTAAATAAAATAATTAAGAATCATAATTTAATCTTAAATACTCATTTTTAGAGTATACCTCTTTATTTTTGAATAATATAGGTATGCAAATGATAAGAATCCATAAGAAGTTTACTTTGATATTTTAATTAGTGGGAAGAAAAATGGTCACATTCATAAGTAAGAATGGCTATTTGTAATCAAAAGGGTGGAGTGAAGAACAAGAAGTTAAGTGCTATGGTAAAATAGAATGATAGAAAAATGGTCCAGAGAATTTAAAAGAAAATAAAATTATATCAACCAGAGATCATGATGGAAAAGAGCGAATAAAAAGCAAAATTAAATACGTAAATCTGGAAAGTAAATCTGAATTTACATCTCCATTTGTCCCTGTCGCATGCTAGTGCAACCCAATGGCATCTGCTTGATTTAGGAATAGGAAGAGCCTCAAACTGTTCATTCAGGGTCTTAAAAAATAAGTCTAATCATCTCATAGGTGGGCAGCCAGTTGTTCTTTTGATGTCCCGTGGAATCCGGTTGGTATCCAGTTGGTATCCAGTCGGTTTAGATGCTTCAAATGAATGAACTCATGGAACATTTGTCTTTTTGTGAGAGGCTTATTTTGCCTAAAATAAAGTTTTGGAGATTCATTTATGTTGCAACATGTAGTCGGATTTACTTCCTTTTCAAGACTGAACCACATTTTACAATATATTAAAAATGCATGTTCTTGGAAGTTATTAGATCTAACATTGTAGGCAGGCCATAAGAAACTCTGACTTTTAAGAAAGATAATTCTACATGTAAGTACATAAAGAGTTTATTGACCCCAAATATTAAACTATATTTTTAAGATATACTACAAGCATTAGAAATAAAATTAGAATGAATAAAAGGCTCTTTTTAAATTTTTGTTGTTAATTAACATTATTAAAAATACTTAAAATGAAGTAAACTTTAAATTTTCAGATTTATAATTTTTTTAATCTTAAAAGAAAATCAATTCAAGGATATTCTCAGAAAATTGCACATAATGAAGTAATACAATTCATACTTCCACTTGCCTATTTCCCACTGAGATTCTGTTACTCGACCTCTGAGATATAAAGCTGCAGTGACCAACCTGTTCTCAAGTCCTTGGTTCTATTTTTAATTTTGTAATTAACTAGCACAGTAATCACTCTTTTGATTTTCCACTTCAGCTCATGCATGCTGTTACCTCTTTCAAAACTAATTTCTCCTGGAAGTTTGCAATATTGACAGAGATAGTTTTCCATAAGTGTGAAAACTGACTGGTTTAATTCCTCTCTCAAGATTTCCCTCTTTTTCAACAAAATCATCATTTTTTTTAATCTTATACCTTATTGCTACCAAAGTGTTCACATAACCCAAATCCTATTCAGTTCACACTGTTTGCAAATAAAGTTTTATTAGGCTCTTTTGTAAGATGAAACATACTTCTATAAAGAAGAAGATTAATGCACTGGTTCTTGTATTAGGTAACTGAAACAAAATATAAAGAACTACTGTACAAGCTACATGTATCCAATTGGTGAAAAACATGCATACTTGGAACATTTTTAATTTAGAATTTTACAACTTATTTTTAACCTGATGATTGAAGAAAGTTATTCAAGTAATATTCGATCCCCTAACCATTTGAAATATTTTTGCATTTTTGAAATGATTTGGTCTAAATTTCACCGAAATCTATGTCAGAAAGACAAGCGAACTGAACTGATTGTGGTCATTTCAGGAACTACAACCTGGCTCAAACCATTAGCCAATCCACCAGAAACTATCAAGTCACAAAAACTTTAAAATAATGATTGACTAGATTCTGAACTGTTGCTTTCGACCCTCAGACACAGGTACAGAAGTAATGACTGAATGTGACCAGAGGGAGCTTGGACGGGCATTGTTGGTATATGTCTAGTTACCTTTGTCTCCATTAACTAGCAAAACAGAATTCTTGTCTTTAAACGCTTTGTAAACTAGTGTTAAAAAAGTACTTGGCTTCCACTCCATGAGGATTCTGTCCAACATGAGACTAAAGAAACAAAAATTGACTCACCCATTCTGGTTCTGGAGGCCGGGGAGGGAATGAGTGGCGGGGCCTCTGCAGCCAGAGCTGACTGGGAAGCCGGGGCCTGCGGTCACCTGCAGCTTTGAAACTCACAGTTAATGCCAGGGCTTAGGAAGACTTGCACAGTGGCCCTGCTGACACAGCGCATGTCCTCTGTGGCTTAGCCAAAAACATAATTTCTGAAAATTCAACAACAAAAAAAATACCTTGTTACAAGAGCTCCACATTTTCTTAAAAATTTATCTAACTCATCGATAGCAGCAAGGTGACAAATCTTTTCCCCATCAAAGCGTTTCCCTTCCATTCTCATTGCTCAAGAACAGCCTGAGATGATGTGGTATTGTTCTTAATGTTGCTGCTCTTGTTTTATTTGGGGGCCACACCCGGCAGTGTGCTCAGGGGACTATGTGTGGTGCCAGGGATCACACTCAGGTCAGCCACATGCAAGGGCAAGTGCTATACCTGCTGTAATATAACTTTGGCCCAAACCGGAAAGCTTAGTCTCTTAAGAAAAATTTTAAAATTAACTTAAGTGATTATATTATGCACATAAATACCTTCTCACTTTAAGGGCTAGTTCAATTTGAAAATAAATTTGAGCATCTTTACACACAATGATCTATGATTGTGGTTTCAGAGAATATAATACTTACAAATTTAATTATTGAATTAAATATATCGTTCCAGTGTTACTGCTATGAATCTTATGTAACATGGTATCTACTTCTTTGAAATCTTCTTTGCACTCTAGCCAAAATGAGATAGAATTTTGTAGTTAGAAATTCTTATTACTTTAAAAATTTGTCTTCATTAAGAATGAAATTATATTTTATCTCACCTAATGCAAAAACAACATGGAAAGCTTTTCCAGAATATAGTTTTGTATTTTTAATATTGCGATCTATAGATAGAATTGTTTTGATGAAGGAACTGAATTCAATACTATATGGTGCTATCCATATGATTATAAAGAACATATATAAGTTCTTTACAATTAGATATCATAGTAGTTCTGAAAATTCTAAATTATACAGTGCATTTTATGCAGTATATAATCATAAATACAAAAGTTAAATATCGTTAAGTGATAATTTGCAACTTTAAAGTCTAGTTTGTTGTTTGGAGTATCACCAGCAGATAGTGATACTGAAAACATTATTTTCTTATTCTTTGAAAGCATCTTGTACCCCTAACTCTGCTCTTAAATGGTCTCTGATATAATTCATAAACCAGACTTCAGGTTCTGAATTCAAATTATTGCCTGAATTGCATAAAGGAAAGAATTTTTTATTTTTTAACTTAATTTCAGTACCCAAAGGCAGTCAATAAGTCATCCTGCAATTCTTAGATGTATATGAATATTTTCAGAACATAAGATTTATATATGCAATGAATATTAAAGGACATTTGTTCAGAAAAACAGTATATAACTATGGAAACTCTGTGCATTAGTTCCAGAATCACACAGCTAAATAAATTCTTGTCATTCCCTCAGGGAATGCTCCCTCACTTTACTTAGTTACACCCTCTTTCATCCTAGAATGAAAGCAGCACCATCAATAGTTACTTCACAAATGGTTAGATTTATCCTCTCGACAGCTTCATTTATTAACAATGCATATAATGTTTTACATCACTTGTTATATAATATGGTTAGTCATCTATTATTAAAATACATATTATGCATTTAATAAGCTGACAATACATTACATTATAATGATTTAAAGAGTGCTTCCATAACATAAAGAAAGTTTTATCATAAAGAAGTTCATTATGGCATTAACCCCCCTGGGTGATTCAAAAATGTGCTAGTGTAGGTATTTCAAGATCATAAATTGTACACAAAGAGGAAAAGGTGTTGGAAAAATTCATTTCTTAAGCATATAGTTTTTGACAATTCTTATTTTCTGAATTCGTCTATTGAAATGAAATTATATCCATTCCTTAATTAGTAAATATGCAATATATAGTTTGAAATGATGAGAGTGCATTAGGGTACAAAGTAAAGAACACCTTTCAATTACATTTTATGTTTATGACCCTTGTTGTCACAATTTAACATTTTAATTAAATCAGCACCTCTTCATTTCAAAAAGATGTCCTCTTTTCTCTAGTAGTAAGTTAATGAAATGCCTTCCATGGCAATTAACAAGATTTTAATCTTCCCTTGGTGACTTACATTTATATTATCAACCTACAATAAGCTTGGACTATCAAAAATTTTGAAACAGTTCATACCTTTATATTTACTTGACTATATTTTAGGTATATGTTTGTACTCAAATATGAGAATTTTATTCAAGTTTATGGCACAAAGAGGAATGTTTTTAAAATACCTAAAGAATATTACATAAAATCTGTATCATTTTGGTAGTTGTTAGCATTTAACAGATATGGTAAAGGGCTGGACTGGAGCAATAGCACAGTGGGTAGGGCGTTTGCCTTGCACACAGCCAACCCGGGTTCCATTCCTTCATCCCTCTCAGAGAGCCTTGTAAACTACTGAGAATATCCCGCCCACATGGCAGAGTCTGGCAAACTACCTGTGGTGTATTCGATATGCCAAAAACAGTAACACGTCTCACAATGGAGATTTTACTGATGCCCGCTCGAGCAAATCGATGAACAACGGGACAACAGTGCTACAGATAAAGGGCTGGGGCAATGGTATGGTGGGCAAGGTGCTCACCTTGTACACATCCAACCCAAGTTCATCCCTTACACCTTACACCGTGGGTCCCCCAAGCACCACCAAGAGTGATCCCTAAGCACAGAGCCAGGCGTAAACCCTACTGGCTGTGACCCCAAACTGACATAAATAAATGCACACATAAATAAGTTTAGTTGATCAAAATACAGATGCAAGGAACAAGCCTGAGCATCAACCAACTGTGATCCCAAACCAAACTAAAAGGAAACAAAAGATGTCACATAGCTCAGGAATATGTATTTGTTACCAGTTTTAGGAAGAATTATATCAGCTTATCCATTGTTTTTCATATACAACCTATTGATATTCACTAAATATCAAATGGATTATGTCTCATAAGCTCATAAAAGTAGTAAATAATCACTAAAGTTTATAGTGTATCATCTATCAATGTAATTGAGTCCATATAAAGTATGAGAACTTTGACAAATATTTTTTTTGGAGAGATAAATTAAGAACTTCATTTTTTATTTTTTTATTTTTTTATTGAATCACCATGTGGAAAATTACAATGCTTTCAGGCTTAAGTCTCAGTTATACAATGCTGAAATGACCATCCCTTCACCAGTGCCCATATTCCACTACCAAATAAAAAAAAAAAGTATACCTCCCATCCCGCCCCCAACCCCCTCCCAAACTGATAAATTTCACTTTACTTTCTCTTTACTTTGGTTACATTCAATATTTCAAAAAAACCTCACTATTATTGTTAGGAGTTCCTCACTAGAGTCAGACCTTTTGTGAAGAGATATGAGGTCTTGGTTTTGGATTTCTGTATTTTAGCAACTAAGTCCAGGGAAATTTCTTCCAGATATCAGATCATTGCAAGCTTGTAACTCTCATATGTGGTGCTCATAATATGGCGGTCGCCATGCCCTTCCCCCCAGCAAGAAAAAGGAGAGAGAGAGAGAGAGAGAGAGAGAGAGAGAGAGAGAGAGAGAGAGAGAAGAGAGAGAGAAATACCTTTCCCTTCCTGAGCAGGCATGGGGCTGTGGCTTAGTTCTCAGTCTGGAGACATTCTGCAAGGAACTGCCGGTAACAGAAGTAGTTTAGCTGCCCTCTGGAGTCATGCTCGTGCAGCTGTGGAGGCATTTTGACAAATATTAGATAAAAAAGTGGGTAGCCTGATTATGAGAATTCAATTTACTGATAATTTAGAGGTAGTAAAAATATTTTACCTAAATAAATATAGACATAATCTCAACTATTTATATTAAACGGAAAGGGAAAAACAGAGTATTGAGTTCTTTAGGATGTAATGGCATTTTTTTTTTACTGTTAATATGTACCTTTAAGATGTTGGATTACGCTAAGAATTCCAGTCACCATGCATTTGATGACTCAGAAAAGCCTTATTACTTCAGAGTATTAGGAACCATGGATGCTGTTATCAAAGTCGACCAGTGTTGCACAAATTAAATACACTATTAATCGAAAACGCTGAATCACTGATTTCTTTTTCTTTCTGTTAATCTGCTATATGCAGCCTTGGTTCTCTTATCTTAATTTCTTCTGCAATTGATAGATTTAATACTCTGTTTGAAATTACATGAAATTTTGAATGAATAGTATTTCACAATTCGTTATTCATTTAGTGGTTTTTAAATGCAGGCACAACCAAATAATCACACTTGGCTTCAGCACTGAGAAAATCTGACTCAAGAAAAAAGAAAATAAATTTCTGTGTAGCAAAATTTCTCAAAACATTTCCTTCTACAAGGAAAAACATTTTTAAAGATGAAAGTGCATACCCTATTACAATGAAGAAACTTGCTGGCAGCAAATGTCAGAAGGACCTGTAAGATATTTATTTGAACATTCAAACTAAGTGAGGCAGGTCAAGAGATTTGCATGTGATTGAATATCAAACCAAATGTTTGGGCTTAATCTTCACCCTGGAGATTGGACACCTTGTGTATGTTTTCCTCCTTTGGAGAAGCCCATGTTCTCTCTTGAATATGCCTCTCTTTCTCTCTCTGCTTTTCCTTCCCCTTACATTTCTCTAAATTTCCCTAAATAAAAGCATTTTTATTCACTAAAGTATTTTTATTCAGAGTAAGCAATTGTTCACCTTGTCTGTTGCTAGAACATTATATAAGCGAATTAATTGTTATAGACATTTTATAGACACAACTCAACTATCAATAACTTTGTAAATCACTGTTCTTTAATAAAATTAAAAGCAATACATCCTCCACATCTATAGCCATGGCCCATATTAACTTATAATCTGCTGTGAAGGAATTCTCAATCTGGAGGGAGAAGTATAAATGTTTGTATGAGCAACCTAAGCAACAATAGGTGGTATTGAGTTATTCACAATGGGGACTCCCCAATAATAACTATTTAAATAAAGTGGACCAAGTTCAAACTGAGTGTTTGAACTTGGTTAATCTTCACAGTTAATCTTCACAGTGATTAAGCACATCCTTCCACGGGATAGGTCAAATCTACATACAGTTGGGACAATTTTCTCTGCAGAGACCTTCAAACTGATATACCAGACTGAGGAAATGTCCACATAGAGGGGATACTAGAGGCTAAAGAAACATATTCACCGTTAACCCCATCTTAAGCATCGTGGTCCTTGATCATACAGATAATAACAGCCCTGAACTTCTCCAGGGAGCAGAGGGTTTGAACTTCACATCTGGCACTATGTTTAGTGCATCTAAGATGCACTAAAGTCCACAAAACATGCAACTTCTGAAACCAATTGGCTTTCTGAATAGGCACAAAGGCATAGAAAAACTAAGAAAAGATTTGTAAAGAATCTTATACATGTGAAATACGCTAAGTGAGAATATATCACACCAAGATACTTCTGCAGAACTATGAAAAGTATAAACAGAATGAAAAGACAACTTGCAGAATGAAAGTATTTCTAAGCTATGAATCTGATAAGGAGTTAATATTTAAATAATATAAAATCTTTATTATCTGTAGCACTGTAACATTGTCGTCCCGTTGTTCATCAATTTGCTCGAGCAGGCACCAGTAACGTCTCCATTGTGAGACTTGTTGCTACTGTTTTTGGCATATCGAGTTCGCCACAGGTAGTTTTCAGGCTCTGCCATGCGGATGGAATACTCTGGGCAGCTTGCAGGGCTCTCCGAGAGGGATGGAGGAATTGAACCCTAGTCGTCTGCGTGCAAGGCAAATGCCCTACCCACTGTGCTATAAACAGCAAAAAATAAAGGAGACTAAGTGTGCAGAGAATCTGAATAAACATTATCCAGTGAAAATAATCAAATAGTAAATATTAAAAATGCACAACATCAATGTTTACCAGTGAAATGTAAATTAAAATATCCTTAGATTCTTCTTGATATATTTTCATATCTCTAAGAGTATCTATTAAAACAAGAAATAGCATATGGGGAAAAAATTAAACACTTGTACACTACTGGTGGGAATATTAATCTTTTATAAAACCACTATTGTGTGATTGCATTATCCAGCAGTTACACTTATAGGTATTTATTCAATGGAATTGAAAAACAGTAATTTGAAAATTTATATGCACCCACATATTTCTTTTATAGAGCGAAGAGTTTACTAGAACTACATATCATTTGACACAGGAATGACTTCACACACATAAAGGAATTTTTTTTATCATATAAAGGTAATATTCCTATTTTAAAAATAGGTCTTATGCGCATTATGCTAAGTAAAATAAGTACAATAGAGAAGAAATCTACTGTGTTATATCACTAATATGTAGAATCTTAAAAATAATTTAAAAACTCAAACACAGATATTAGATTGATGGTTTCCAGAGTAGGTTAGCTGGTGTGGACAAACTGGATAGAGGGGAGCATATGAGTTTGGCTCATGAGCACATGAGTCACACCAAATTATAAAATAAGTTATGGACTTGCCATATCCAGCATGGTGAGAATAATAATGTGTTTTGCATTTGAAAGTTGTGAAGAGTAGGTCTTAAAATTCTCATTCCAGAATTACATAGAAATAGTTATCGGCTTAGATATGGGTAGATTCACTCATACTGGAGCCAATTCTTACCTGAATTAATGATATTTTAAAATTTCAAATACCTTAATACAAGTTTCTGTCTTGAGTTTTGTAGAAGAAGTAAAATGGATTATAAAGGTGCAGATTTGATTTTAGTCTCTTCATTACTTTATCTGATCCCTGGACATCTACATTTTATTCTCCTCTTTTGCTCTATTTTCTGTGTTGTTTTAGGAAATCTAGGCAGGTCAGTGAAAATTATCAAGAAGTCTCCCTTCATTCCTTCTGTAGTACCAAAGTCTACTCTTGAAATACCTTTAGCATTTCTTATACAAACTGTTTTACTTATTGCTTCAAGCTCAGGTTTGCTCTTTGTTTCAGATGAATCTCTTCCACTGAGAAATAAAATCCACATAAACTCCCTTCATTTAAGAGAACATCCATAACCAAGTCGTTTCTTACTTCATAAGTTCTAACATAAGCCTTTAGATGAGATTTCATGCCACATTTCTAGTTTAGTATTAAGCAATGACTACAAAAGACAGTTATAGATTCTGTAGGAGATGAAAGTGTTCAAGGGGAATTAAATGTGTAATATTAATGAAGGACAATAAAAGGGAAATAATCACCTGGCATCTATCAAATGAACATTCACCTATTTGACAAAATAGGTGAATCAAATCTAGATTTGATTCAGGAATTCAGAAAAACTTGCTACATCTGAGTTTAGTTATCTCTCATCTACACCAGTTATATTACAGAGAAAATAGTTATAAGGCATAATTTTTTTTTTTTGCTTTTTGGGTCACACTCAGCTATGCTCAGGGGTTACTCCTGGCTTTGCTCTCAGGAATTACTCCTGGCGGTGCTTGGGGGACCATATGGGATGCCGGGGATCGAACCCGGGTCGGCCGCATGCAATGCAAACGCCCTACCCACTGTGCTATCGCTCCGGCCCCAAGGCATGATTTTCACGAAGAACCTTGATCATAGAATATGAACTCTTATAATTACAATCTTATACTTATCAAGTTGATATATTCAAAAATATACACTTTCAAACTATCAGTTTTTCTCATATGCAGTGCCAATTTTTAAATTTATAACCTTATTTTAAATATCCTTAATAAGGGTAGATGAACATTTGTTTATTATATATTTTTAAAGAGAAGCTTTGCATTAGATTAAAATCTATAGGAGAAAAATGGTTACATGAGATGACTCTGAAGCCTTTTTCTAACCTAAAAGTATCTACTTTACAATTCTCTATGTAAAACATATATGAATCCAGTACTCACAATACACACACGAAATATCAGTGACATTTTATTTTGGATATTTAATGCCAGCTAGTTAAATTTCATATTCATGTGTTTGTTTTTGACATTCCTTTACAATTATTTTACATTTTAATTCCATGACTGAAAGAGAAAAGTGGGGAATCAAGAAAATTCAAAGGAAGGATGCTTATCTATCATTAGTTCAAAATATGTTTAAGATTCAAGGATGTTTTTATATTACCAGAAACCCTTGCTTTTAATCACAGCTCCTTTCTTGCACATTTCTGGCATTTTCAAGCATTTATTTTCCAAGTCCCCTCGGTTTTCCATAATCCCTGCTGAGAAGCGAGTGTGTTCAGTGAATGAAGGGAGAGTTCAGGACATGCTGGTAGGTGATTTTCAGAAAGGCTTTCTCAAGTGTGCTGGGTAAACTAATGAAAATCAATATGCTCTCATAAAAGACTAAAAGCTTTTTAAGTCCTTAGGAATATTTGAGTTTCTATATAGATTTGGATGTTTTTTCGGTGCATGTAATTACTTTCCCAGTGGCATTTCTTGTTCATAGGTAAGGCTTTGTTGCTTTGCAGACACAGTTGATGGTTGCAACATCCTGCCTCCTTTTCACCAAATCTTACCCAGTGATTTAGTAACAGTCCAGGGGGTGGGGGTTTGCAGCATCTATAGAAAACATTTTTTTCTGCACTGCATGTGAGAAAGAATTGGGATGTGGAGGGAATGATTCCCCACTTTGTTTGAAAAAATGCAATACCCTATTGTGTGGAAAACCAAAGAAAAAGGACCACTGACTTCCTGGGTTGCCATGAAAAAAATCACATTTTTCCATCGATTTTAACTCATCTGCCTTCTCCAACTTCATACAGGCACAGTTATTGCTGTGCTCATAGTATTTCATTTATAACCGCAATGCTGGACTTGCTTATGTATTTTTGTTAACCTGTGAGGAAACGAACTATAGCCACACTCATAAAACACACACACACACACACACACACACACACACACACACACACACAGACTGAAAAAGCAGTGAAATTAGTTATGCCTTACTATCCAGTTGTTATGATATAGTCAAGTAGGGACATTGGATTCTCCATAATTATCACAGTAATATTAAGTATTAATATAACAGACACATATAAAATATCATTTTATATTTCTTTAGTAATTACACAGATATTTTCTTTTTTCCACAACCTTGCTGAATATATTCAATACCATTTTGTCTGTCCTGAAACTATTGGAATAACAGGCCAGAAAAAAATTTTAAAGGAGGTATTATTTTGGGAAAACTTGCCCTCCACTTGTTTTGAAGGATACTTAGGGCCTCAATAAATACCATAACAGCTGTCCAGCCATAATAGTTGTCTTATTAGTATTTGATAAATGGATGGTTTATGTACTGGAAGAAAACATGCACTCTCCAGAGAAGTAGGATCATAATTTTGTTTCTTAAAGTTTTGATCAGCAACGTTATATTTTTAAAACTGCAACCTTAGAATGGAAAAAATGGTATGTTTTCAGTTTATGTCATATCACTTTATTAAATAGAGCCTCATAGGCTAGATGATAAAGGAAATAGAGTAACCATATGAGAGGGAGAAATAATTTTATTATTTTTTAAAGATCAAGTTATAATAATATTATCATTAAGTATAATTATGTATTTATGCATTATTTATTATATTTTGTTGTAGTGCCAGGAATCAAATTCAGGGCTGTATTCTACCACTTAATTACTGTGTCCTTGTTCTCTTATGTCTATTAGTTGCTATTGAGAGATAAAGACTTAAAGTAAGTCCAGAAAACTGTGAAATCTGTGATAACCTGTTACTTTTTTTCTTGAAACTTTTCAATTTATATATTGATTTATCAAGAAGAGAGTGCTTTTCAATTCAGTACTTCTAGAGTAATCATTTTGGTAATTCTTATTTTGTAGATACATTTATCTCATTTAATTCATTTTAAATATGAAATTGGAATAGTTCATGGAAATTATAATATGTTAGATAGAAAATTGTCTTCTCACCAAAACAGGCTTTAATGGTTCTATAACAATTCAATAAGCCACAGTCTAAGTGACTCCAATTATTGCACATAAATGTTTATTTAAACAAACTTGTTTCCTGATAAACAAACTTGGAGAGCTGTGGCCCACAGTGGATTATAAAATTGAAATATTTCTAATTAGTCCTTTACAAAAAACATTTGTCTGCCCTTTTCATACCATAATTTTGAAATAAAGACAATGCATTTGACTAAATTATATTGTTGAAAAGATGGATACGTTTTAATATTTTTATATAAAAAATGGACAAGGCAGTGTTTAAGCAAAACTAGACTTTAGTACCATGATAAGTAAAATATTAATGAATCATTCTAAGGCAATCAAGTGATTTTGCAAATAACAATTGCACATGCAAATTAGATACTTAAGGAATCCAATTAGAACTGTTACCTATGTCTCTATTTGTATGCCTTCCAACTTAAATTGTACGTTTTATCAGTCCTTGACTATCTAAAACCAAATATAAGAATCAATGAAGAGAACCTTTGGCACATTATAAGTGCCTAGAATAGCATTACATACTTGTCTAATATAAATATAAAAATAGAATACATACTTGTCTAATATAAATGTATCAGTCATCCTAGATTTAATTAGCAATTGGCATATACTTCCTCTCAAAGAATATTAAACTTTGCAATTTTATATTGCTTAAAGTGATAACTGACTGTAAAAATTCTAATTTCGGGGCCAGAGTGATGATGTAGCCGTAGATGTATTGCTTGGTACGTAGCCAAACCAGATTAGATCCGCAGCATACTCTATGGTTCTCAGAGCATCACCAGGAACGGTCCCTGAATGCAGGATCATGAATAAGCCCTGGGCACTGCCAAGTGTAGCCCCCCCAAATTTTAAAAGTTCCATTTGACAGTAAATTTAATTAGAAATTGAACTTGCTGTTGAAATTATTTACAGATTTTTTAAATCTTAATTCCACTAGAATCCCAGTATTTCCTTTGATTCTCCAAAACAGATAAAAACAGAGCACTTAATGTTTTTAGCTTATATTGACCAAAGCTGTTTTAGTCCTTTGTGTTTGAATTTTATCCAGACAATATATGTGTAAGTGAAATGGTATGACGATGAAGTACAATGAAATTAGTAATATTCATAAGAGTAATTTGATAATTACATGTGAAATTGAAACATTATTTCTGGATCTAGCACTTTGGTGGTGATGTAGTAACTTTGTACTACAAAACCACATTAAGTTACCACTTTCATAGCCATGTTTCATGAGTACAATAAATTTTATTTAAAAATTAATTATATAAAGTGAATGTCTTAATGTACATGCATTTCTCCGACTTGTGAAGTGCTTTATCTAAACTCATTTTAAACATATTTACGTAATGGTGCTGGAAAAATAGTACAATGGACTAGGAAATTGTCTTGCACACAGATGACCATACTTTAGTCTCTGGTGCCCTACATGATTTCTCAGGTGTGATCCCCAATAACATTGCTAAAAATTCTTTTTGCTATGTAAACATTTTTTATTATGGTTACTGCTATGTTAAACAATCTTATGGAATTCTATTTGTTAGATTTATCCCCACTGAGTTCATTATTTTATATTGATGGACTGGCATTCTCCCTCATGAGTACATTTGGTTGTCAACCTATAAAGTCATTTCAACAACCTCTTTGTTAAACTGATACTTGGGATATTATTTTGGATGCAAGTATATGATATCAGAAAGTCAAAATTTTAGTAAGAATAGATGCAGAAGTATCAGAGTGACTAATTTTCAGAAAAAAAATAAATGAGTTGACCAATCAGTACAAATTTGTATTTTATTACACAAGATTTTTACCTGTTAGTTTTCTAGTTACCTTAACAATAAGGAATGCTTTAAGGGACAATTTCATACCACTTTACCATCTATATTTCTACTGCATAACCACAAAATATCAATATCCAGATTTTTTAAAGTAAGAATATTATATGGGTTAGGTCTTTACCCTTTATTGACTGCAGGCAATGTTAGTAAAGTTATCTTTGAGTCACCAGATCCTGACCTCTGGTTTAAAATATTCCAAATAAACCTGAGGTAAATGTGAAACTCATAACCTGTATTAAACAAATCCATAAATTATATATTCCAAAGCATCAGTTATGACTTGTCATAACAATAAATTCCTGTGAATTACTAAAGCACTAAGGGCTGTATAAACATAAAATAGTGTACAAATCTATAAATTGAAAGTAAACCAAGATAAAATATCATATTTCTAACCTGCTAAAAATATTATAAATATTTTTATATTTATAAAATATAAAAATTATATTTTATATAATAAAGTATAATTATATTATATAATTATAATATAGCTTTATAAAATATTAAAATCACTATCTTATTTCTACCCTGGTACTATCCTTATTTTCTGGATAAAATAGAGATATATTTGCCAATAAGTAGCTTAATGACAATCATGAACATAGCTATTACATTTGGTTACTAGAATTGGGTATAAGACTATTCTGAACTGAGAGGTAAGCCAAAGAGCAAAAATGAACAGAAGAAACATCTGTAAGTTTGACTCTAGTAGTTCAGAGTTATGATTGTCAGAACTCACATAGTGGTAAGACTATTAAAAGTATATTCATTACTTTGAAAAGGTAAGTGGGTATTTTAAAACATAAGATACAATGATGTGTTTAATTCAATTTCCATTAAAGTTTTTAAATGATGGTGGTATCTAGAAAAATGACTTCCGGGCATAGAAATCATCAATTGAAAAAAAAATGTAAACAAATGGTCAAGAGTAAATGACAATACAAATGTACTGATGGGTTTAATGACAAGAAGTTTGATACTCCTTTTAATAGAAGATACTGAGTTTTTCTGCTAAAATTTTTTGTAGGGTCCTATGCTTAGAGAAATTGGAAAATTATTTAAATAGCTCTTGTGAAGAATGTCAGTGAAAGAAACCACGGTGCTATAAGATTGGGGGCACAAATGAGATTGACTCCTCTGAATTTAAACTAGCAAAATCTTTAAAGTTATATGACATATGCCAGAAGTTTTCAGCAACTTCAATGCAGACAGAAAATTTAGAACATACATTAGGAGTGTCTGGATGTGGAATTTTTGCCAGGACTATAGGAAGAACTATACAGAAACAGTATTGATATTATTATTCAGTGTTTCAAGTGAAACATCTTTATACTAAATGTAAAAAGAGATGTAAACAGAGAACTTATTAGACAATACCTAGCAATAAAAATCAGAAGAAACCAAAAGTTTGGCAATCACAGGCAGGACTAGAGTTTTCAAATTTAAGAAATGTAGTGGTAGTAATATTTAAAAAAAAATGGAAGGATCTCATATATGTCATGTTTGAACTCAGTAGTTATGAAACATAAGATGTCGATGCTATAAACAAGAACTAAGTTGTTAAGGATTTAGTAAGGTGTCTTGTTTGATAGTTGTGGGTCAGTTTTACCCGTAGTCCCACTAATGTTACTAATGTTCCCTAAGGTTCCCTTCACTATTTTTTTATTTTTAATTTTTTTTTGGAGTGCCAGAGTGATAGTATAGTTTGAAGGGTGCTTGCCTTGCATGTGGCTGACTAGGGTTCAATCCCTTGCATTCCATATGGTCCCCTGAGCATCTCCAGGAGCAATTCCTGAGTGCAGAGCCAGGAGTATACCCTGAGCACTGCTGGTTGTGGCCAAAAAGAAAAAAAAAATAAAAAAACCCTTGGGGCCAGAGGGATTATACAGCAGGAAGGACACTTGCCTTGCATGTGGCAACCCTGGTTTGATCCCTAATACCCCATATGACCCCTGAGCACATAGCTAGGAGTAGGCTCCAAATGCCAATG
The DNA here is from genome assembly GCF_027595985.1 of Sorex araneus. NCBI lineage: Eukaryota > Metazoa > Chordata > Mammalia > Eulipotyphla > Soricidae > Sorex > Sorex araneus. The sequence continues at coordinate 11,110,348 of NC_073307.1, read as the reverse complement.
AGTAATGGCCCAAAAAACAACAATGAATTTTTTTTAAGTTTTTTATTTTTTGTTTGTTTTTTGGTTTGGGGGCCATACCCAGTGGTATTCAGGGGTTACTGCTGGGTCTGCACTCAGAGATCACTCCTGGTGGGCTTGGGGGACCACATGTGATATCAGGGATTAGAGCCCAATTGAGGAAATAAATCTACCCGCTGTATTATCGCTTGGGCTCTACTTCTAACGTTTGATGATATTTAGTTCATATACTATCCCAATCTTCTGCCCCCGCGCCAGGCCGTCTTCACCAAGGCACCTCCAAGGAGGTTGGGTTGAGTTTCCTTTCCCACCCCAAGCAGAGCCCTGGCAGTGGAAAACCTCCAGAACCCAGCCACAGCTCCACATGCTCGAACAAGCCTCATCCATGAAGTAACCAATAGAGGAATCCAGGTATGCGGCACCTGTGGCTGAGATCTCCAAGCCTGCTTGGATTGGGACTGGGCCTCCTCCACCCAGGTCCCCCTTTTTCCAGTAGCTTGGCAGCCATGCCCACAAACCGATCCCCAACACCATGTAATCTCATCAACAGCCAAGATCCAGAAACTATAAAACAAATCTCCTGGAAGAGAGCGATACAGAATCTTGCACAGCAGAGCCTGGCAAGCTACACATGGCATATTCTATGTGCCAAAACCAGTAACAATAATGGGCCTTATTCCCATGACCCTGAACACGACAGGGATGAATGAGACTTTATTTTCTCAAGCAAAATTGATGAGCAATGGGATGACAGTGATACAGTGATGTTGTATACATATGTATATAAACATATATAAGAGATTACATTGGTTTAAAGGACTATGTAGGCTTTACAGGTATAGATTCATACCTCCTCAAAATATATAGGCCACACCACCAGCGACATATCAATAACCCTCAGGATCCAGTGGGATTGATACCAGGGATGCAAGGATAATTCAGCACACCAATTAACATAACACATCATATAAACAAACCAAAGGGGGAAAGCCACATTATCCTATCTATAGAGACTGAGAATGCTTTCAGCATGATTCCACATATGTTTATAGTAAAAACTCATTAAAATTGGTGTGAAAAGAATGTATCTCAACAAATAAAAAAGCTGTATATGACAAATTGACCACTAATACTATACTTAATGTTGAAAAACTGAAAGCTCTTTGTGTAAAGTCAGGCAAAAAGATAAAAGGATGTCCACTTTCATCTTTGTTATTCAATATATATTGGAAATGCTAGTCACAGCAGATAGTTAAGAAATAAAAGGGATCTAAATTGAAAAAGAAATAAAATTGCCACTATTTTCAGATGTTTTATATTAAAAACCCTACTTCACACACAGACACACACATAAACAGATACAAGAAAATTATTAGTGAAGAGGAAATCTACTAAAGAAATCTGTTACATGGCATATAGAAAATTATTTTTTCTTTTTTATAAGAGAAATTAAATTCTAATCCAATTTATACCTAAATATTTTGATCCTAGGCAGAGTATAAAAAAAAGTAAGGAAGTAGACAATCCCAAAGAAAACAAACCCTGACATAAGAAAAACATAACAGTAACCTAAGGATGCTAAGGGGATATTAGGAATAGGCCATGGTAGAATGGCGTAGGGGTCTTAGTATTGTGGTCGTGGATATGGTAGAGTAGAACTGCAAGACTGAAACTAATGTTGGTACTATTGTAGATAAATATTTTCAAATAATAAAAATTACTGAGATTTTAGCAGCTTCTTCTTGCTTATCCTTCTCAAAGCTGCCATATTGGGGGCTCTCCCAGGGTCAGGGGAATGAGGCCAATTTTTGTTACTTTTTATGGCATATCGAATATGCCACAGGTAGCTTGCCAGGCTCTGCCGTGCAGGTGGGATACCCTTGGTAACTTGCCAGGCTTTCTGAGAGAAATGGAGGCTTTTGGGGCAGCCATCCTCGAGAACACCATGCAACAACTACAATGGGAAAGTTTGGGAGTGAAAATAGACGGTCAGCAACTACACCACCTCCACTTCGCTGATGACATTGTTCTAATTGTGTAAACACACAAAAAAGTGGGGCACATCGGGCACAGGGGAGGGCGCTCTATCTCTCCTGTCACCTGCGTTCCGTAGTCTCCAGCTGCTTTCTCCCACCCCAGGGAGGTTGATGGCGAAGGAAGGAACCAGAGCCAGGCTGGTTGGTCTCAGTTGCAGTTTATTCCATTCCCATCTCCATTCTCCTCTGATTCTCCTCCTGCTTCTTCCTCCCCCATGACACTTCATTCTCCTCCTCTGGATGGAGATCCTGATCTGGCTTCTCCAGATCTGGCACTGTCACTGGCCCACAGCCCCCTCTTACAGCCTAGCTAAATCCCCCAGCATGAGGGGGTGGGGCTTACACATAGGTGTGGTCACCATCAATAGGGGTAAAGTTCTTTCCCTCAGGGGATGCTTCTTCTAGGACAGATACTCTTTCAGCAGGACACCCACCCAAGAGTGAAATCCCATGGGTGTGTTTCTCCTCTCCTTGTCCAATTAACATATAAGCATTCACAATATTAATCATTTTGTATGGACATAGCAAGAGATGCATTAAGCTTATAGAATTGCTCTCCTGGGGTCATCTCGATCTCAAACTACAGCTCAGGCCAGATTAGTCTTTCCTATACCTAGCAGGGTCCTAGTATTGTCATTGCTTTTGGATCATGACAGCATTTGTCCATTATCAAGCTCTTAACTTATAGTTAAGCATTAGGCACCTAGGCTAGGCCCATCTCGATGCCAGGGTAGCATATAGCTCACCGCTTGCCCTGTGTCCGTCCTGTCCCTCTTAGGGACCCTGCTTTTGGGGTGCTAGGAACTGAGGGCAACTGAGGCTTATGTGGAGAAAGCAGATGCCCGGAATGAATAATATCCAAAGCCAATTAAATCCCATGTTACAAAAGCATATTAACAACTGTCTTTCTTTGTCCATACACAAAGGACATTGCTTTAAAGTAAACTATTCAAAAGACAAAAGGAGAGGAGAAAGGCAATATTAACTTACAAGTTCAGTGTTCTAGAAAGGTTTGCCTTTACAAATTAACAGAGTCTGATTAGGGGGAAAAGCTGATTAACTGGTTGTAGAAGAGAGCATACAAGTGGTTATAGATAGACAAAGGAATGGGAGTGACTCGGGAGCACTTTGATGGGTGTGACCCGATAAACCTAAGCTCCTTGTAGCAAGGAGAACAGGACATACCAATGTTGTCTTAAACTGTTTAGAGATTATTACCAGATAAGCCTAAACTCTCTACGGCAAGGGAGAAAGGACAAACCAATGATATCCTACACTAATAACACCAATGCTGGCTGAGTTTGACTGTGAGTGTGGAAAGGTCAGACTGCAGATGAATCTCACCAAGACAATGTTCATGAGAAATGAACTAGTTCCTGATGTTCCATTTGCTGTCAGCAGAACTATCATCTCTGAATGCAGCAGTTATGTGTATGTGGATCGAGACCTCAACATGAGGAATGACTTGGTGCCAGAACTGTGCAGGAGGAAGAGAGCAGTGTGGAATGCCTTCAAGAGCATCGAAGAAGAGGTTAAGAGGATGAAGAACCTCTGGCTCCAGGCACATCTTTTCTACTCCATTGTTCTTCCTGCACTAATATATGCCTCAGAGACCTGGACCCTAAGGAAATAGGATGAGGATGCTTTTAGGGTCTCCCAAAAAGAAATCGAAGAGCTATGCTTGGACTATCACATTTCACTCAAGTGATAGAAAGAATCCGGAGTTCGATCTCCAACTATGACTGAGATTCAGGGACGCTGTCTTTTTGCTATGGTATCAAAAATCAGATGTGCCAGATACGTAATGTGATTTGGAGACCATTGCTGGACTATAGCTGTTACCGACTGGATTCCACGGTTCGTCAAAAGTACACCTGCCTGCCCACTTACAAGATGATCAGACTTCTTCATCAAGACCCTGAATGAACAGTTTGAGGCTCTTCGTGTTCCTGGAGTGAGCAGACACCATTAGGCTACACTAGCATGTGACAGGAATGAATGGAGACGTTACTGTGCCCACTCGAGCAAATCAATGTGCAATGAATGACAAATGACAAGTGACAACTGACAGTAAAAATTACAAATAAAAACATATTTGTACTAACACTTTAAATAATTTAGTACCTAGGAATTAACAAAGGAATAGTACAGAGAAACTATAAGTCACTATTAAAAGAAACAAGATACAACAAGACAGAAAGCTATTCAAAGATAATTGATTAAAGGTCAACATTATTAAAAATGTTAATGTTGGACTGAAATCCATTAACATATTAAATTAAACACAGGCAAAACATTCCATGATATTAAGATTGGAGCAATATAATGGGTAGGGTGTTTTCCCTGTACCCCTCTAACCCATATGATCCTTTGAGCACTGCCATGAGTGATCCCTGGAGAAGATTTATGGGTAAGCACTGAGGACCACCAAGTACAGCTCAAACACAAAACAAAAAATAAAACTAAAACAACAATAAAGTATGATAATGGCTTCAGTGATACATCTCCATTGGCAAGATAAACCAAAAAATAATAATTAGAGGGGGATTAAATAAAACAAAGTTTTCTGCAATAGTGAAACTATCATTAAAATAAAACTATCCTATAGACTGAAGAAAGAATATCCACTCAACCATATATTTGATTAGAATGCAAATATATAAAACAGATACTATAGATTAAAATCCAAGTACATAGAGCACATACAAAACTCAACCCAAAAAACAACCCCAGCAGAAAGAGGTAAATGGACACTTCACCAAAAGGAAAAGATTGTATAAGTACATGGGAAGCAAAAAAAAATGAAAACAAACAAAACAAAAGACACAAAATAGATCACTATAACTTATCAGTGAAATGCAAAATAAAGTAATAAATAATCATTTCACACCTCTGAAAATGGCCTACTCAAGAGAGCAGAGATAGAAAGTTCTGGCAGTGGATATGGTGACACAGGGATACTCACACAAAGTAGGCAGGGATATAAATTGGTTCAGTCTCTATTCAGAAAGCAATACCTAGAACTCTCAAAATATGAAAAATGCAACTTTCATAATATACGAAAATTTGAAATCTGAACCTCTCTTATCAATGGAAAAAATCCCGTACAGCAAGACTCCTTTCAGTGCAAATATTAGCTAATTCCCTCATGTATTCTCCGGAACTCATTCATATTTGAGAATTAGACCCTGAAAAAAATTACCAATTATTTGTTTTTATACAATTTACTATGTTTAAGAAAGATTATGAGGATGCATTACCTGGATTATATCTAGCTGCCCCATAGAAATACATTTAGTGAAATTTAATTTATTTCCTTAATCACTCTCAACACAGTGTGATATGGGGGGAAAAATCACTATGATTATAAAGATAAAACCTGTTTACATAATAAGTATGCTATGGAAAAGATTCCATTTATTTCGGACTCTCCATGAGGAGAATGCAAAGTAGACTTTTCACTAAGGTTTTTGGAATATTCTATGAGTGTTGAAAATCATGCAACAGATGTGCTGGGAAATGAGGCTGCATGTTTGGAATTTAAAATAAGATTTTGTTGTTCTTTGCAAAGGACCAAATGCAGAAAACAAAAGTAAAGTGAGCATATAAAGTCTTGCGGTAGAGATCCACAAGGCCTTCATCACTAAACCCAGTTCTTGTTCCTGACTTCCACATCTGAGCCCCTGAGGTAGACACGCCTTTTCCCAGGCTTCTCTGAGTCAGTCACAGACAGTCACAGTCACTGAGACAGCCACAGCGCCTCATGTCCTGCAGTTCCTGGTGGCCATGTGACTTGCAATTAAGTCTGTGTAGGTGACGTGTAGCTCACTTAGTCTCTAGCTTCCGCCACCTCGGCCATCACCCGCATTTGAAATCATGTGACTGAATGTGAGGGTCCTACACAATGTTGTGTCGGTGAGAAAGTTCTTAATGTTCAAGAACGAAAAATTTAATCAAAAATCTACTCCCATGATGACACTGAGGGGTTGCTAGAAGCCCTCATCCAAGTTGCATTTCTTTGGTGAAAAGAGACGTGAGGGTTTAGCGTGATAGAACGGCATGTAGGGTGCTTGCCTTGTGCATGGCCAACCTGGGTTGGATCCCGGAAACCCCACATGCCACCAGTAGAGATCTCTGAGTTCAGAGCCAGGGGTAAACCCTGAATACTGCCAGGTATGGCCCCCAAACAAGGAGAAAAAAGCAAAGAGTCATGAGAAGAAAACAGTTTAAGAAACTCTGTTCTAGACCATTTTTTTTTTTTTTTGGAATCAAATGCTTCACATACTCATGTACAATACCGTTAGTGTCCAGATGTTAAGCCCTTCAGAAATAGAAGCATCCATAGTACAGACCAATGGTCTGGGACAGCGTTTCCAAAAGAAACAGTTCCCATTCACAGATGAATTTTTAACTGGGGAGTCATGCCACAAGACAGAGGCTGAACCATATAACAGAGGAACCCCAAAAGGGAACTTCAGAAAGATGACAAATCTACTAAGTTTATGATTTGAAACAGTACTAGAATTTTCCTTGCTATTATCAACTGGACATTTTGATTACAATGAAAATTACTCAATTAAGTTTCTATTACAATCTGTCCTGAATTTATAGAATTGAATTGTCTAACACACAACCAAGATATTGTTGGGGTCAGTAAGGGAAGGAGGGAGAGTGATGGGAACAGGAAAGGAGAATGGAGACAGAACTATTGACTTCTCTGGGTTTTCTTCACTGAACCAATTTCTCCTTAGGCATTCTCTTGAAAAAAGTGGAAGAAAGGGTCCAGTGAAATTTAGAACCTTTAATATATGTGGCAAAATCAGCACTAAATTCTCCTAATCCCTGTAAATCATGTTAAAAGGCCACAACTATCTGAGGGAGGATTTGTTACTTCCTGGGCCAATTTTCTTTTTGTTTCACAAATTTCGCTTTTTCCAAGGTTCCAATTTGTCTATGGGACTCCATTATTCAAGGTGCAAAAGAAAACATTTGGTTGCTTTTGATTGTTGGCAACAATTTACAGCTTGGCTTCAGTATAATGAATTAGCAGGGACATGGATCACATAAGGTGTTGAGAACAAAGCATCAATCAAAGGAAGGAAACTGCTGCCTTCCTTGCTGGCATGGCCGCTGTGAGCCTGTGATGCTCACAGGGCATCACAGTGGGCCAGAGATAACGTGGGGAGGGGGTCGGGTGAGGAGGGAGGAGGAGTGATGAGGAAGTAAGGAGAATGAACATGACCTAGAGAGAGACCAAAATCTAGAAGAAATTACAATGATGAACAAAGAACAATGGATGGGTAACTGCATCTACAGTGAGAACGTTCACCCTTGGGCAGGAGAGATTATGATATTGCTCCCCAGACAAGACAAAGCATCTCTGCAGTACGTTATGGCTCAGGCCCACAGCAGTACGGGTGGGATTCAGACTTTTTTCATCAAACTTGAGAGCTACTTGGGGGTCTTCTGCAATGAACATGGCTTTGATGAAACAAGGTTGTAACAGCTGGGAGGAGTCTGGAGAAATGAAAGGGCTAAAAATGAGGAAGGATGGTAGGATTTCACCTAAATCTGAGAAAGTATGTTCTTTGCAGATGAAGTGAGAATTGTGAGAAAATCAAGACTATTGCAGTTCTTACTTCATGTTTGGTTTTGTTGTTGGCCCACACCTAGCAGTACAGGGCTTATGTCCAGGTCTTGTGGGAGGGCTAAAGGCTGGCAGTACTCAAAGGGCAACATGTGCCAGGAATCAAACTGGGTAAGCCATGTACAAGGCAAGCAATTGAACTGCTGTGCTATATTTCAGCTAACATTTTTTGTTTTTATATTTCATTCTGCCTTTAAACAAATGAAGTGAAATTGGTTTACAAGACTATACATTTTAGGAGCATCATTGTACATCACTCTAGATATATTTAATTTGAAGAATATATTCTTCTCAGTGAGGGAGGTAGAAAGCATACATTTTAGCCAAATGCTACATATATGTACTTATTATTTTAAATAAACCAAGATGAAAGAACCAAGGATAGGCCAGAGTGCTACTGTTTGGATGTAGGCAATGGTGCTGAAAATGGCTCTGCATCTTATGATGTGGAAATTAGCTGCTTTGACCCAGATTAATAGTCTAGCAGGTAGGCTCCTACCCTGCTCATGGCAAAACTAGTTCAAGCAAAACTAGTTCAATCCCTGCACAACGTGCGGTTCCTCCTGCTAGGAGTGACCCTTGAGCACAGAGTCAGGAATGAGTCCCAAATACTGCTGGATGTGACCCCCAAACAAACAAAAAAGCAGAAAAAGAAAAGAGGCCTTCATACTAATATCACATTCTCATTACTACACTTTCCCATTGCAGGACTCAGGCAAATTCCCTTTCTTATCAATTACTACAAAAATCGACCTGCATTTTTTAGTTAGTTGCCTGGTTAATTGATTTTATTTTTCCTTAAAAAGCTAGACATGGGGCTGGAGCAATAGCACAGCGGGTAGGGTGTTTGCCTTGCACGCGGCCGACCCTGGTTTGATTCCCAGCATCCCATATGGTCCCCTGAGCACCTCCAGGAGTAATTCCTGAGTGCAGAGCCAGGAGTAACCCCTGTGCATCACTGGGTATGACCCAAAAAGTCAAAAAAAAAAAAAGCTAGACATATGGTTGGGGATGTATCTTAGCAGCGGAATATATGACTCACACGAGTCAGCCTCAGGGTGTGAACACCACAACCACAGTAGCACTGTAGCACAGTCATCCCATTGTTCATTGATTTGCTCAAACGGGTACAGGTAACATCTCCATTGTGAGAATTGTTGTTACTGCTTTTGGCATATCAAATATGCCACCGGTAGCTTGCCAGGCTCTGCCATGTGGGTGGGATACTCTCAGTAGCTTGCTGGGCTCTCCAAGAGGGATGGAGGAATCGAACCTGGGTTGACCACAACCACAGAAGAAAAAATAATCATCTCACCCCCACACATGAAGATAATTGTTTAGGAGTAGTCCAGTGAGAAAGAGAGGCTTTGGGGCACTAACTTGGCAATGTCATGAGATGTAGCTCATTTCATCCATTTTAGAGAATTGGGTGACAAACACAAAAAGACAGTCTGTCCAAGTGTCTGGTGTGAGTGAACTAAAACCCATCTACATGCACTGGTAAAGCAACGGATGTGTTTCTTTCATAGAGCACTAGGAAAACTGCTCAGATGTTATCTCAGCACCGCATTAAGCTCCTCTAAGTTTACCCGATGTCAGACTGGTGTAGTTCGGATGATAAGAAGTCATTTTATTTTATATTTATAAGGGATTCTCGGGTTGACTTTGCTCCAAATTGGGCATGAAATAAATGTATTACTGCCAAAGTAGGGGAACAAAATCTATTATGAACTTGAAATGAGTCTAGAAAAGGCAAATCGTTTTCTGTGGTGCGGTATTTTCTCGGCTGCTGTTTTGCTTTATTCATTTTGAAAGCTTTGCTGAAAGGCAATTACTTTATTCTTTTTCTTGCCTTGCTTATGAATTCAATATTAACTCTACCTCATCAGCATTTAGTCTTATTCTTAAAAAACCACCGGAGCTTTGAGAAATTTAAAGACCCTTAATTTGGCGACCGTGTTACACATTTTAGCTTCAAGTATCTTTTCACACACTTACCTGGCATAATCTATGATTCTTAAAATACACGATTTAAAAGTATAATAGAATTCCTTGATGATTTCCAGATGATGGGTCAACACATACATTATAAATAACAAAAGCAATCAAATAACAGCTGTTTACATCTATAACAGATTATTTCATCTACAACATAACTTTTTCATTCCATTTATATTTAAGACAACTTACAGATGCATGTTAGTGCTTTTAGTTGCCAATTAGTTTGTTTTTTAAGTTCAATGATTTCATGACTCATTAACTGCTGTCATAAAAACATTTGGCTATAGATTAATGTAGAGAAGTGCATATTTTTTTTCAAAAATGTATTTTACTTTTATTCTACACCTAAACTCTTTTCTTTTCCTTCCCCATATTTGGCTGAGGTTATTGGATTTTTGTTCCTGAGCTTTATGAGTGCATTAATAGATATTGGATTGATAAGGTATTTCACAGAGATTAATTTGTACATATTGAATCGTTGGGATAAGTCCCACTTGATCATGGTGAATGATCATTTCAATGTGTTCTTGGGTTTATTTCACTAATATTTTACCGAGTAGTTTTGTGTCTATGTCCATCAGGGATACTGGTCTGCAATTTTCACTTTCAGTGATGCCTCAGTTGCTTTGGGTATATGGTATGATTTGCCTCATAGAATCCATTTGGGAGAATTCCTGTTCCTTCATCTTTCTGGAAAAGTCTAAGAGGGACAGCACATTGGTTTTACTTTAGGTTTGAGAACTAGTGAATCCATCTGTGGAAAAATTATTATAAAAGTCACTGATGTCTGGCCTGAGTGATTATCCAGTGACTGAGGCACTTTTCTTGCATGGCTGACCCAGGTTCAGGTCCCAGACACTGGATATGGTTTCCTAAGCACCACCGGGAGAGACCCCCTGAGCCCTCTCGCTCCACGTCCACATCAAAACTGAATGAAATCTTTTTGCAATATGTAAAAAGGCCAAATGATCTGAAATTTGCAGAGTAGAGGGAGACACCATAGCAGTGCTCAGGGGGTCCAGAAAATACTCCTTGCAATTCGTCACAAGTGAGCTGGCAATTCCACATAGGGCCTGAGAATGTGCTGCTCCCTGAGCACTTCAGTGCTGTGACCACCAAGTGGTACTGAGGATCGAGCCCAGGAAGGATGCAGGCCTTTCAGAGTATACTATTTCCCAGGCCCCTAGAAATATATATATATATATATATTTTTAATTTTACTTATTGTAATGGGCTGGAGTGATAGCACAATGGGTAGGTTGTTTGCCTTGCACACCACCCACCCGGGTTCGAGTCCTCTGTCCCTCTCAGAGAGCCCAGCAAGCTACTGAGAGTATCCTGCCTGCACGGCAGAGCCTGGCAAGCTACCCATAGTGTATTCTATATGCCAGAAATAGAAACAAGTCTCGCAATGGAGACATTACTGGCGCCTGCTCGAGCAAATTGATGAACAACAGGAAGACAGTGCTACTTACTGTAACCATAGCTTCTGCTTGTAAATAATTTTAGGAAAATTCAGTGAATAGAGTCAAAGGGCCAGAGCATAGACAAAAGTCAAGCAGTTAAAAGGATGCAATCAATAGAGGTATTGATATTGCTGGGTCAAATGGGAGCTCAATTTCCTCTATTGCAAACTACAATACCAAAAAAGTGAGAAAAAAAGGGAATGCCCTTCCTCAGAGACAGGATGGGGTGTTGGGGGATGGGATTAGGGTAGTGAGAGGGATATTGGGATCATTGGTGGATGAGGATGGGCACTGGTGGAGGGATGGGTAAATGATCACTGTATGAGCAAAATGCAAAAGTTCATAAGTTTGTAACTGTACATCACAGTGATTCTCTAATAATTTTTTTTTAAAAAAAGGATGCAATCAAAAGTCTTAGTCAATAGAGAGTATCTAGCAATTATCTAACTGACCCAAGAAATGGAAAGTGAAGGGGCCTGAGCATGGTGGGAGGGGCACTTGCCTTGCATGAGGCCTACCTGGATTTGATCCCTGGCACCGCATATGGTCACTGAGCCTGCCAGGAGAGATCCTGGATCAGAGACAGGAGCAAGCCCGAAACACCACAGGATGTGAGGAAGGAAGAAAAGAAATCTGAAGATGATTTGATAGGAATGTGAAGGTGGATCCTGGGATGTGGTGTGAGAGAAACAAGAGCAGAGACCCTTTATTGGAGAGGGACAGTGAGAGTCCCTACAAAGAGCGGATAGAAGGGACTGTGACCTATTGTGCTCATTGGTTTTCTTTGAACGCACAGGGAAAAGAAGCTCCTTTCTTACCCAGACCTACAGCACTTGCCTTGTCTTACAATTCCTGCAAGCTGAACTCACTGCCTAGAGCTGCTAAGGAAACCAAGTTTTCTCTCTCCTGCTGGTACTTTGTACTAAAAAGCTTTCATGCCCGAGGAGAAATACATGAATTATATTGCTTCTGATGATGTTATTCATGTATTTATCCATTACATTTATTCCTTGAATATGGGGTCGGGCACTGTTGGAGACCAGGCGGTTTGTTTTAAGGAATTAAACTGCACTCTATCCTTTAATATGAACTTGGGTTTTAAAGCTTCCCTTAATGTCTGGAGAGAGTGCAGGGGGGTTACGGCATTGTTTATGTTGCTTGAGGCTGATCCTGATCTGTTCAATAAATGATCCAGAAAGCACCACTTGAGTGATAGTCCCAAATCCTCCCAAATTTTCATGTGAAATTCATGTCCTTTACATAAAAATTTCAAACAATTCTCAAATTGATGAGAAGATCCCATTTATGCTATGACTGTAGCACTCAAAAATTTGGGAATTCGTTATAAGGTCAGCATTTTAATTTCAGTGTAATGAACTCTGTAGATACTGACATAAGAAAGTGAAGCGCTTGTTTCAATACTTTTGGATTAAATCTGAAACATCTTCATGCGTTATAGTGAGTGAATGGTATAGTTAAAATCCCTTATGTGCTCAGTTCAAAATATATGAGAAAACACCAACATTTTTTATTCAATAATTGCTGAAATGTATTATTATATCAGGAACTGTAATTAACAGTGTTACTATATATTTGAGAGGAAAATTAATAGGCACACTTTGAATTATCAACATAAAATAACCACATAGAAGTTAGTTGAATCTGAAAATCTAAGTATTAATTCAAGTTAAAAATAAACCAAAATTGATAAAATTATGTAAAAAGTTAGTACATATTATAATTTTAATATCCCTCTTTCAATAACTGAGAGATTAAAAACATCTCAAAGGATACAGGACATTTGAAAATTATTGTCAATCAACCTAACTTAATTTACAAATAGAAAGTTATTGATAATAGTAATAAAAAACACATTTAGTTTAACTACACATAGAGCTTTTACCCAATAAATACAAAACCAAAACTTCTTACTCCAAAATAAATCCCACAAAGATCTGAGCTTTCCTGAAACACAGGTTTGAAATCTTACAAAAGCTGATTTCTGAGTAGAGCTGTATTAAGTTAGAAATCAGTATTTTTTAAATATTTAGAAAAATATCTAAGGTTTCAAATGAACGCCACACAATTTTGAATATATTTGAGCCATGTAGAATATAATCACTAAGTAAATTCTAAAACTATTTGAGTTAGTTAAGATTAAAAGGTAATTAAAAGAAAACTGTCTACAGCTGAATTATTCTGCAGAAGGAAAGTCTGAGCTTCTGGGATTTATATGAATAAATGAATTCATTTCCTGGGACTGCTGTAATGAATTAGTACTAACCAGGTGAGTTCAAATTCATCCATTTATTCTCTTTTCATTCTGGAGGTCAGATATCCAAATTCAGTTCTCCAGGTAGAAATCAGCATTGGCAGATTCTGTTCTGTGTGGAGGATTACAAGAGAATTCATTTCCTTGCTCTTTATAGTTTTAGAATAGCATTAATTGCACCTCAAGGCCTCCGGCTGTTTTTCATCACTCTACAGTTAGCCTAGTTCTCCCTCTTGGATAACCTGGTAAGCTACAGAGAGTTTACTGCCCACACAGGAAAGCATGACAAGCTCCCAAAGGAGGCGTATTCATATGTTAAATACAGTAACAATGATGGGTCTCACTCCCCTGACTTGGAAGAGCCTCTAATGCAGCACCATTGGGAAGAATGACTTAAAAGAAGGTGCTTAATGTAGTCCCATTTGTTGATCTCTGTTTTTACTGGATTGCTTAGTTCCGTGTCACCTTTGAAGATACGTTTATCTTCAATATCGTGGAGGGTTTTGCCGACCTTGTCTTCAATGTACCTTATGGTTTGTGGTCTAATGTTGAGGTCTTTAATCCATTTTGATCTGACTTTTGTGCATGGTGTCAGGTCAAGGTCTAAACCCATTTTTTTGCATGTGGTTGTCCAGTTGTGCCAGCACCATTTGTTAAAGAGGCTTTCTTTGCTCCACTTCACATCTCTTGCTCCCTTATCAAAGATTAGATGATCATACATTTGGGGTTGTGTGTAGGGATATTCCACCCTGTTCCATTGGTCTAAGGCTCTGCCTTTGTTCCAGTACCATGCGGTTTTAATTGTTACTGCTTTGTAGTAAAGTTTGAGGTTGGGGAGGGTGATGCCTCCCATCATCTTTTTCCCAAGAATTGTTTTAGCTATCCTTGGACGTTTGTTATTCCATATGAATTTTAGGATTGCTTGATCCATTTCTTTGAAGAATGTCATGGGTATACTTATAGGGATCGCATTGAATCTGTATAATGCTTTAGGATATTTACACAATACCCATCAGATAAGGGGTTGATATCAATGGTATATAAAGCACTGGTTGAACTCTACAAGAAGAAAACATCCAACCCCATCAAAAAATGGGGCGAAGAATTGAACAGAAACTTTACCAAGGAAGAAATACGAATGGCCAAAAGGCACTTGAAAAAGTGCTCTGCATCACTAATCATCAGAGAGATGCAGATCAAAACAACCATGAGATACCACCTCACACCACAGAGATTAGCACACATCCAAAAGAACAAAAGCAACCGCTGTTGGAGAGGATGTGGGGAGAAAGTGACCCTTCTTCACTGCTGGTGGGAATGCCGACTGGTTCAGCCCTTCTGGAAAACAATTTGGACGATTCTCAAAAAATTAGATATTGAATTCCCATTTGACCCAGCAATACCACTGCTGGGAATATATCCCAGAGAGGCAAAAAAGTACAATCGAAACAACATCTGCACATGTATGTTCATTGCAGTACTGTTTACAATAGCCAGAATCTGGAAAAAACCCTAATGCCCCAAAACGGATGACTGGTTGAGGAAACTTTGGTACATCTATACAATGGAATGCTATGCAGCTGTTAGAAAAAAGGAAGTCAAGAATTTTGTAGTTAAGTGGATGGGCATGAAAAGTTTCATGCTGAGTGAAATGAGTCAGAAAGAGAGAGACAGACATAGAAAGACTGCACTCATCTATGGTATATAGAATATCAGAGTGGGAGACTAATACCCAAGAACTGTAGAAATAAGTACCAGGAGGTTGACCCCATGGCTTCGAGGCTGGCCTCACGTTCCGGGGAAAGGGCAACTCAGAGAAGCGATCACCAACTACATTGTAGTCGAAGGCCATGTGGGGGAAGGGAGTTGCGGGCTGAATGAGGGTTAGAGACTGAGCACAGCGGCCACTCAACACCCTTATTGCAAACCACAACAGCTAATTAGAGAGAGAGAACAGAAGGGAATGCCCTGCCACAGTGGCAGGGTGGGTTGGGGGGGAGATGGGATTGGGGAGGGTGGGAGGGACGCTGGGTTTACGGGTGGTGGAGAATGGGCACTGGTGAAGGGATGGGTTCCCGAACTTTGTATGAGGGAAGTATAAGCACAAAAGTGTATAAATCTGTAACTGTACCCTCACGGTGATTCTCTAATTAAAAATAAATAAATTATTTAAAAAAAATAAAAATAAATAAAAGAGGGTGCTGAAATCTCAGGGCTAGGATGAATGGAGACGTTACTGGGCCCACAGGAGCAAATTGTTGATCAAAGGAATGACACTGACAGTGACAGTCAGGAATCTAACACTTTGCTTCAGCACGCCCAAAGCTGCATTCTGTCTCTGACCTCATGAGAGTTTCCTTCCTTCTCCCCTCATCCCTCTTATAAGGATGCCTGTGATTACATCATTGAAACTACCTGAAACCTCACATGTCTAATTGCTATTTCTTTTCTATATATAGAAGCCATGGTAGAGATCACTTAAATCCCAGAACTGGCTTATCTTTATCTAAAACTTTTACTAATTTCTGGAGGCAGCTTTGAGGCATTAGTAAGTCCAAACCACCACATTCAAGAGTTTCTGGAGCGCAGGAGTATTGCCCACTGCATACTGAATATGGATATGGACTGGAGCCGTAGCACAGCAGGTAGTGTGTTTGCCTTGCACACGGTTGACCCGGCTTTGATTCCTCCGCCCCTCTCAGAGAGCTCAGCAAGCTACTGAGAGTATCCTGCCCGCACGGCAGAGCCTGGCCAGCTACCTGTGGCACATTCTATATGCCAAAAACAGTAACAACAAGTCTCACAATGAAGACGTTTCTGGTGCCCACTCAAGCAAATTGATGAGCAACGGGACAACAGTGCTACAGTACATACTGAATATGGATGCTTTTAGAATGCTTAGTATCCTCCCTGGTTTCTAGAAGCAGTATGATCCCCCAGTATAATAACACAGAAGTATCAGATATGTATAAATATCCACTGAGAAACAAAATAGAACACTTCCTATTATTTGCCTGAGCCCATCAGAAATTTAGGTCCTTCAGTGGGTAGCAGAGCGGGGATAAGCCATTCTCAGTGGCACTAAGGGGCTGTTTCTGGCTTCTGTTCAGGAGTCATTCCTAGTGGTTAGGGAAGACTTGAGGTGCCAAGTTAGGGTTAGCAGCAGGCAAGGCGAGGTTCTTACTTTGCATATTATCTCTCCTGTCCCAAGACATTGGGGCCTTTTGAATGTAAATATTAGTTCTGCAAAAAGATCCACCTATTTATATTCACACTAACAACTTCAGGATTCCTACTCAGTTCTTGGTTTTGTTTTGTTTTGCTTCTTAAATCGTTATTGCTTGAGGTACTGTGATTTTCGATTCTGTGAAACATGGTTTCACATGTACATAATTCCAACACACACCCTTCCTCTGTGCTAGAATGTTTTATCCTCACATATTTGGAAGGCTTGAATCACAGAGAAACAAGTTTCCTGAAAATAAATTTCTCTGTGCAACAGAATAAGAAAATGTGGTTTAAAAGAAGACTTAATTGCAGGTTTAAAGATTAATATAATACATTCATACAATTCATGCTATATGATTGATTTAAAATATTGCATGTAATTATAGGTATGCACATATATTGCATATTATTATAGGAATGTATAACATATACATGCCAAGTGTACACTTGTGTGTTGTTTATTTAATGTATCTTCATATTTCAGATGCCAAAAATTATTTTTAGAAAGGTTCTTACCTACTTGGAAGAAGCATAGAAGACTAAATATTAATTTCTAAAATTGTTGGGTCCCAGATGTAGTTCAGTATCATAGCACTTGCCTTGCATGTGTGAGTTTCTAGGTTTGATTCCAGCACTACACATACGAAAAAAGAGTTCAAAATGTGATTATAGGGACTGGAGCGATAGCACAGCGGGGAGGGTGTTTGCCTTGCATGCGGCCGACCGGGGTTCTAATCCCAGAGTACCATATGGTTCCCTGAGCACTGCCAGGGGTGATTAATGAGTGAAGAGCCAGGAGTAACCCCTGTGCATAGCCGGGTGTGACCCAAAAACCAAAAAATAAAATAAAATAAAACAAAATGTTATTGTATTTTCAGGCTGTCTGGAAGAAACAAATGAATCTTTCACCCCAAAATGCTGCTAAGATATTTTCAGCCAACGTCTCATCTAGAACCAAATGTCTTCCTCCCATCCCTCCCCTGATTATATGTATTTCTCACCATATTAGATTGATTCATATTATTTGGAATCAGGATTTCTTAGAGTTGAGTCAGCAAAACACACAGAGAAGTGGGTTACACACATCAGCGGCGAACCTGAGTTTTTATTCACGTGTGGGGCTTTTCAGCTCCTCCTTCTCCATGAATTCAGACACCTGCTCACCACCATACTCCATTATGTCATCAACGTCATCAAATTAGTATTGTCAAATGTGTTGTTTTCATAAGTGAGTTCCTTTTTTATGCAAGATTTGTATCTGATGTTTACTGTGTTATGGTGACTGTCGTTGTATGGAAAGATCATTTTTGTGGAAAGATCAAAGCACTAAATTGAACATTTAGTGTTTAGAAACAATGAATTGAACATTCATTGTTTCTGAACAAATAGTTTGATTTCTTTGAGCAGTAAATGTTTTCATTATAATACAGAGAAATAACATAAGCCCTCTGCCTTACCTACCCTACAGAATTGTTAACATTTGTGAAAATTCTTATTCAAAAGGGGAAATGTGAGTGAAGGAAAATTCTTAGCTGAAGATCCTATATAGGACATTTGCCTTGCATGTGGCCGACTTGGGTTTGATTCTTCCGCCCCTCTTGAAGATCCCAGCAAGCTACTGAGAGTATCTCCCTGTTGGAATATAGCTCTAAATATGTTAGGCCTGATTTTGGTTCGTCCTTGCTCCCCTTGCCCTAGGAGCTTAGGTTTATCAGTCACACCCATCAAAGTGCTCCCGAGTCACTCCCATTCCTTTGTTTATCTATAACCATTTCTACCAGTTTATCTGCTCTTCCCTTAATCAAACTCTGTTAATTGGTAAGGTCAGAACTTCCTAGGACACTGAATATTATAACATTGCCTTTCTCTCCTCTTTATGCCTTTTGAATAATTTACTTTAAAGCTATATCTTTTTTGTATAGACACAAGAAGACAATATTATGTTTTTATAACTTAAGACTTAATTGGCCTCGAATATTATTCCCTTCTGGGCATCTGCTTTCTCCACTTAAGCCTCAGTTGCCCTCAGTTCCTAGCATCCCAAAGTAGGGTCCCCGACGTGGGACGGGAAGGATCCAGGGCAAGCGGTGAGTTATGTGCTACCCTGGCATCGAGATGGGCCTGGCCAAAGTGCCTAATTCTTAACTATAAGTTAAGAGCTTGATCATAGACAAATGCTGTCATGATCCAATAGTAATTATGAGACTGGGACCCTGCCAGGGATAGGAAAGACTGAGGCTTATGGCCTGAGCACTGTAGTCTGAGATTGAGATGGCCCCAGGAGAGCAATTCTATAAGCTTTAATGCATCTCTTATTGTGTCCATACAAAATGATTAATATTATGAATTCTTATATGTTTGCTGGCTGAGGAGAAGAGAAACACATTCATGGGACTCTGCCCTTGGGTGGGTCCTCCTGCTGAAAGAGAGATTCTGTCCTAGTGAACGGCATTCCCCTGAGAGATAGAACTATACCCCCTATGGATTGTAACCACACCTTTGGATAAGCCCCAGGCTGCTGGGGGACAGGGAGATTTAAGGTAGCTGTATGAGGGGGCAGGGGGAGAGTTCCAGAGGAGAGTGTATAGAGGGAAGATTGGAATAAACTGCAAGTGAGACCAACCATCTTGGCTCCGTTCCTTCCTTCGCCTGCCACATCTTCGCCATCAACCTCCCCGGGGTGGGGGAAGTGGCCGGAGGCTACCGAACTCGGGTGGCGGGAGAGACAGCTGCTGCCCTAGGCCCTGGGCCTGGCTCGGTGCGGTGAGGCATCCCTTTCCTCGCCCGCACCCTTTCTTTTTATTTTTATACATCTCCCCACACGGCAGAGCCTGGCAAGCTACCTGTGGCATATTCGACATGCCAAAAAGAAAAAAAGTAACAACAAGTCTCACAATGGAGATATTACTGGTATCTGCTCGGGCAAATTGATGAGCAATGGGTGACAGTAACAGTTTAAATATTGATACCGTAAGTACGAATTTGGGGCAGATTCAAAAACTGCCTGTAGTCCCAGGGGACTTATGTCTGGCCTGAACTACTGACTGATCAGTTATGTGACCCTGGGCAAGATATTTTAGCAATTTCCATATTTATAATTATGGAATAATACCAGGGCATTATAATTTTTTATAAAATGCAAGTAAACTGATAAAAATTATGTCATTAAAGTGTTCAAATCTATGTAATTATTAGATTGTCCCACTGCACTTCTGGTCTTTTTAGATAGAAATTCATTTTTCAGATTTGTACTTCCTAGATTATTTTACATTATTTTTTGCCTGGCCACATTACTTTTTTTTCTGTACTTGTTTTCGCTTTTTTTTTTTATTTTATTGAATCACTGTGAGATAGTTACAAGCTTTCATGTTTGGCATACAATCACACAATGATCAAACACCCATCCCTCAACCAAGTGCACATTCCCCACCACCAATATTCCCAGTATACCCCCATCCCACATTACTTCTTTAACACTTCTTTATATTTATAAGGAATTTTTAGTTCAATGTAAATACTCAAAGAATCAATGTGTTCAGATCAAATAAGGGGAAAGAAAGCAAAAGAATCACATTCATTCTCTCTGTCACACTATATTTTAATACAGTATTGTCAGAACTTTCCATTAAAAAATCATGCACATTTCTGGATTCATTTCATAAAATATGACATTTTCTGCAAAGACTCCTATTACTCACGTAAACAAAATAATTCCTGAGTTATCTATATCATAAATGCCACATGTGGAGAATTATTGTGGCTTACTAGTAAATCTAGATTTTTTTTCCCGGTAGGGTGAGGACATCAGGCTGTGCCCAGGGCTTACTCCTGGCTCTGGACTCAGAGACCGTTAAGTGGTTTTGGGATTGAACCAGTGTGACCTATGCGCAATGGAAAAGTTGTATCATCACTCTGGCCATATCTAGTCTTTCTGGAGTGTTTATTAAAATGTATGGCCTTAAAGTCAATGTGTTTAATGCCTGGTGCTCTCCTCTTGATCCCATCCATTTGCTGCTCTGGTAATTGTAAAAGTATCATATGACAAAAGGTGTCATCAGGCTGAAGCTGCCTGAACTTTATGAAATCATAATATAAACATGCATATTATGAAGTATATGCAAGGTAAGAACTTTGACAGTAACAGAGCAACATCAAACTGTAAGAATATGTCGGCAATTACATATTTGATATTGCTGGTAGAAAGGTTATGAAAGAGGGAAGGTGAATTACCTGTTTTAGATAACTGAAGTCAAGTATTTCTGAGAATGTTAAATGTTATTTTTAAATGTACGAATGTTTAATACATATTATTTTTCTGAAACTGCCCTATTCATATGAGCTGGGGAAAAGGATAAATGTGTGCTTACTATGAGAAGTGAGAGGAAACATAAAAATCCAAGCCCTACCTGTAGCACTGCACTTTAGCACTGTCATAACATTGTTCATTGATTTGCTCGAGCGGGCACCAGTAACGTCTCCTTTGTGAGACTTGTTGTTGCTGTTTTTGGCATATCGAATATGCCACAGGGAGCTTGCCAGGCTCTGCTGTGTGGGCGCAATACTCTAGGTAGCTTGCCCGGCTCTCCGAGAGGGATGGAGGAATCAAACCCAGGTCAGCTGTGTGCAAGGCAAACGCCCTACCCACTGTGCTATCGCTCCAGTTCAAACCATACCTTATATAGTAAAAATATTACTTAGGAAATTAAGGGTAATTAATCATAGAGTAAGACATGATTACTTCCCTTAAAGATCCCACATTGGGCTGAAAATAGCTCAGTAGGCTGAGCGCATACTTGCATAAGGGGAGCTTGGGTTCTAACCCTTGCACCACCTGGCCCCCAGAGCACAGTCAGGAGTGACCTCCAAGTATAAAGCTTACAATAGTCCCAGAGTACTGCGAGGTATTGCCCCCAAATACAAAAAGAATTTTAAAACATTTTTAAATGACCCATATATTGAGAATAAAATACTCTAGTAAGTGCTTCATTATAGCAGAAGAAATTTAGTACTGCGTTCAAAAAAATTGAAAAAGGATTTAGAACAGAATTGACCTTGAAAATGGCTCTCCAATTGGAGACAAGGAGAAAGAAAAGAGGCAATTTCAGGCAGAATAATCTGGGCAAAAGCATAGTGGACGGAATATAGGATAAAATGCTTTGAACTGAATATAGACTCGCTAAGTGGCGGAAATAGACGAATGACAAAGGAAATGGAGGGGACCAAAATGAAGGTACAGTGAGGCTCCAATTATCAAAGGCCTTACATGTTTTTAAAGCAATTTGTGATTTACCACTTGAGTACTGAAAGTTTATAGCATGATGCAATAAGGATTCTTTTTATTGTTTCATTCTTAAAAGAAGTCTGACAGCATTCTGGACTAATGGTTATAATCCGAGACACGCAGGCAAAGAGAGATTCCCCATGAAATCAATGGAGACTTAATCGGAGCAACTCATTTATACTGTAGGAAGTGATTGTTTTCACTTATTCAAACATTTTGATAAAATCTAAAAAATTGAAATGCGAATTATTTAAAGTTACTTTCCATGCTTACTCTTTCTTCATTTCACTTCATTTAAGTGAACATTTTTTTCACATTAGCCCCAAATCTTCAAAGATACAGTTCGGTTTAACTTCAACTCATTTCAGGATGGAATGAAGGGCAAACAGTCGGTGATTGTGGTTTGGCATACACTTTGGGTTTAATCAGAGAAGTGAGACTTAAGGAATGATCATAGAATATTTTTTAGTCCTCCAGCGCCTAAACAAATAACTTGCAATAAGGTTATTTGAACAGGATGTTATATTCTGCACACACTTGTAAGAAAACCAATTAACATTAACTACACAAAAGAGAAAAAATAGCAAGCAGTATACCAAACCACCTCCCATCCTCAGATACAGAATAAAGTAACTCAAAATGAGCCATTTAAGGGGTCCATTCTGGTGATTCTGTGTGAAGAACCATCATGAACAAAGAGAAGGATCTATGAAGTAAATGCATCCTGATTTGAAGCAACTATTGCCATAATTTATTTGACTTGTATATTCTCACTGATCTAACAACTACACAACTTGGTTTCATTCAGAATAGAAAACCACAGATGTAAAAATGCAGAAATGATATGGTTATCCATTCCTGCATTTTTATCACACAGTTATGAGCTTTAAGTACATTTTTATCTTCATTTTTAAAGTGCAGAAATCAGGACAGAGTTTAGCAGAAATCATTACATAATATTTCACCAAACTTTTGATCAGAAACTGGATCCATCCAGAGAGTTGACTGGGTCAGCATATTCTTCTTTGGCTCAAGGAGTGGCAGCATTCAGTTCCTTGTTGCTGTAATAAGTTATTCCAGTTTGCTTCCTCACAGCCAGTGAACACGAGGGAAAGAGACTCTATGGGGACCATATGGGATGCAGGGAATCGAACCCCGGTTGGCTGCATACAAAGCAAACTCCCTACCCGCTGTGCTATCACTCCAGTCCCTAGAAACTGATTTTTATCATCAATTAGAGGAAAAACACTGTAACAAAATACAGGGAAAAGCATTAACAAAATTATTGCTGGGTGAAAGTATGGATAAGCATTTAAGAAGATGTAGCTGTATCTTAAATAAACCTTATGGGATACATTCTCAGAGTGAGCAAAAGAAGACTATAGGAAGCTTTTTAAAAATTTTTTCAATGAATTAGTCAAAGCTATTAATACAGCAAATTACAGAAAACGTAAAAGGGCATCATCAAAGTATGCAAAAGATTGCACCAGCCTAAATACAGCATCATATTTTACACAAAAGGCATATGTGTTCTCAATGGATTGATTTTTCTGGGATGACAGGGAAAGTTAAAAATATATCTTAAAGTAGATAGTTTTAAGAGAATAAATGCACAGATCTTTACCCTTGAGGCTAAAAACCAAACTTCTCCTTCTCTCTAGAATTTTATTGAGCGTTTGAAAAGCAGAAGACAGGATGTCCAGCAGCTAAAAGAATGAGTATGAGCTTAGGAGGATGCAGTATCTCAGTCTGTTCAAGCGCAGCCAGGAAAATAACCTAGTGCACCAGCTGTAGATACACCCGCAAAAATCACATAGGGATGTTCTGATATAATTATCAGCCTTTTTATCTGAGGGGTATGTAGGAGACGAGGCCAGTGACTCCAGAATAGTGAATGAGGGAGGAAAAGCAAACTGAAGGTATCACTGTCACTTTCACTCATTCCGTGCTCATGTATTTGCTCCAGCGGACACTAGTAACACCTCATTGTG
Source organism: Sorex araneus (assembly GCF_027595985.1). Classification (NCBI taxonomy): domain Eukaryota; kingdom Metazoa; phylum Chordata; class Mammalia; order Eulipotyphla; family Soricidae; genus Sorex; species Sorex araneus. The sequence goes on along the minus strand of NC_073307.1, from coordinate 11,086,408 downwards.
AGACTGGTTGTTACTGTTTTTGGCATATTGAATATGACATGGGTAGCTTGCAAGGCTCTGCCATGCGGTCAGCTTGCCTGGCTCTCCGAGAGGGGCGGAGGAATCAAACCCGGGTCAGCAGCATGCAAGGCGAACAAACTCGAGCACACTCTTTTTGACCAGCAGATACCAGGCGCTTTGGGATATTTTACAAGATCATAGACAACTGACTACTGGGTAGTCATGGTCTTATTTCTACTTCTGTGTCTTTTCCCTAGAGGAATTGTGTTATTTTCTTCCATTTGCAATTCCCTGTCAATCAGATATTGAACTTCCCCGAACAATACATCTCTGGGCTCTCTTTTCCAGCAATTTGTGCTTTGAGGTCTCATGCAAATTTTAGAACTGTTCATCCTATTTTCTTGAAAATTGCCATTAATATTTTAATAGGGATAGTGTTGACTCTCTTGATCTCTTAGATAAGTTGAGCATTTTAATGCTGCTTATTCTCTCAATTCATGAGCACTGGATGTCTTTCAATTTCTTTGGGTCTTATATTTCTATCAGTAGTGTTTGTGTTTATTTTCAAGGTGTCTTGTCTTTCAAGATGTAATTATAAATTGGATTGTTTTTTCAATTTCCCTTTCCTCCACTTCTATTTTTTTGCACACAGAAAGAAATGCAACGAATTCTTTGTGGATTGATTTTGTATCCCACCACCTTTGTGAACTCATTAATTTTTTCTAGTGGCCTTTTGGCAGAGTCTTCAGAGTTTTCTATGTATATCATCATGCCATCTCCTAATACTGATCATTTTGGACATGTAGTCTATACGAAAGGAGCCAAAACTACATAATTGAGTCAAAAAAGCTTCTTCAACCAATGGTTTTGGAGAAACTGACAGCCACTTGTTTAAAATTAAACAATCATTATGTAATACCAACATAAAAATCAACTCTTACTGATTGAACAGTGATATATTAGATCCCAAACAATAAAATGAATATAAAAATAGTGACATACTTTAGGATATAAAAATCAGAGATCTATCTAGAGGTTCAAACCCAATGGTTAGGACATGAGCAATGAAAAGCATACGGGTTACACATTATTAAATTACTATGTATTAATACATAATTAATTCAATTAATGTATGTTACAGGGCAAAAGAAACTATCGTAGAACCTAAAAGATAACATATTGGTAAGGGAAAAAGTAGGTGCTCTCATACATCTGAGGAGGGATTTATAGCCACTAAGTTTGGATATCTCATACAAGTCCACAAGAAAAAGAAAAGATTCTTTTAAATGGGCAAAATATCTGGATAGACACTTCTGCAAAGAAGTCAAACATATAGCCAGCAAAGACATGAGAAATGCTCTAATGCACTTAATAAAGAAATGCGAACTGATAGCACAGAGAGATGTGAATGGCATACATCAAAGTGATGGAATCAACAAGTGTTGCTGAAGATGTGGAAGACAATGTACTCAGGCAACACTATTGGTAGAAATGTAAATTGACAGCTTCTTGAAGAAGTTAAAGGGATTAGGTTTGAACCCAACAATAGACATTCCATAACGCACAGCAAAACCCTCTACCTGGGATTTTACGTGCAAGTCACTAAAACACTCATTTGAAAGGCTCTCTGTATGCCTATACTCAGAGCTGCATTATTTACATAATAGCCCAAACATCTAATCAATCTAAATGCCCTTGGCAGACAACTGGATGGGGAACCTAAGTTATGTATAGGCAACAGAATAGGACTCTGTCTTTAAAAAAGAAATTATGTCCTTCAGGAACAAAATAAGTGGATCCTGAAGTGACTGTGCTGAGTGTAATAAGAAAGCAACAGAAATACAAATATCAGATAACCCGACTCGTACGAATTACTATGAAATACTAAAGCAAAATGGAAAGAAACAGCAAAACTGATTCCTAGACTCTCAGTGAAAACAGGGAACAAACCAAAATTTAAAAAAAAATATAAATGTTTCACATCCCCCAAAATAATCATACTGGGAAAAATTATAGAAAAAATTATAGGAAAAAATTATAGGAAAAAAATTTTTACAAAAAATATTTTTTGGTCTAGAAAATGTCAGTGGGGTTCCCTTGGAGCCAATATTATTTTCTGCAGCTGTAAAGATGTTGCTGTTTACCCTGGTGAGAAAAAAAAAATGCTGTTTTCACTTTGAAAACACAAATAAAAGCAAGGTGGAAAAAACCTTACTGGAGCCCTTACCTTGAGAAAAATTGCACCGGGAGAAGAAAGCAGCTGCAAAAATGCTACTTTGTAGCTGGGGGTGGACCCCAGTGCAGGGGTCCAGAATAAATTTAAAAGACATCCAGAAAACGGTGTGACATTGCATGAAAATCTTTTTAGATCTCTAGGTTTTGGGATTTAAAATGCAGCTTTTGTGTAACTGTTTTCTTTTCCCGTTAGTAGGAACGAGGGCTCAGAGGTTGGTACTTGGAAGTTATGGGGAGTTTACAGAATTGTTACAGAATTCCAATGTGGCCAGACAACAACAGAATGACTTCCAACTGCATTTTAAAATTGTAATGTTAGAAAGATTCACGCTTCTGTACACTACAAATTAGCTTCTTTATAAATACTTTCTTCACACCTGACACAATATTATATAACCTTATCAAAATGTTAAAAACCGACTCTTATTAAAGTCCTAATCGTGAGAGATGTTTTGAACACAAAGTGAGTGTAACTCTGATAACATTTATTTATAATTACAAGCCTACTTTGATTAAAAATAATTTTTCCCTGCATTGTATTTATGGTTTCTTATGTCCTAAAGTATCTTGGATATTCTCAAATGTCCTCAACGTTGTCAAAGTATTCACCTCATTTTGCTGAAAATGGCTTTTCTCTTTTGAGTTGTCAAAGAGATATATAAAAGGAATCATGATATATTTACCTTTTATCTTTGTATCATTTCTTTCATCCGAAGTAATTATTTTGAGATTATGCTATATCATAAAATAGCACTTATATATGATGTGTCACATGTTTCATGATTTTTACTATATTATATGCTAAAATATGTGTGTCTATTAACAAGTACTGATTACAAATAAAGTTAAAGAAGTTAAACATTTATCTCATGCCTCTAATAACTTTTCTTTTGGAGAAACATCTAAATGATTTACCCACTTTTTAAAAAGCAGAATTGTTTGATTCTAATGAATTTCATTAAGGTTTTGAGTCTGGCTCAGGGAGTTAGTTCGGTGGTCAGAGAACATAATTCAATGTAGGAGGTCCTGGATCTGATCTCTGGAGTGTGTGTGTGTCCTGGGTCTGATCTCTGGAGTGTGTGTGTGTGTGTGTGTGTGTGTGTGTGTTTGTGCGCGCGCGCGTGCGTGCGCTTACACACAGTTTAATACACAGTTTAATACACATACACAGTTTGATGTTTAGATTTTTTAAATTATTTTTTTCTTCTTTTCTTGGTTTTGGACAACAACTTGTTGTACTGAGGGCTTACTCTTGACTCTACTCTCAGAGATCACTCCTGGCAGGCTCAGGAGACCCTGAAAACTTACAATCTTTTAATGGAAAACTAATTATCAAATGCTTCCTTAATAGGGTTATCTTGTTTGGGGGTATAACTCCCACAACAATAGTGAGTTTTGTGTTGAAATATGGAACGTAATCAAGATGAAGAGAAAATGAAGTGAAATTCATCAGTTATACAGTTGGGGTGGGGGGCGGGGGTATACCGGGGATTTGGGTGGTGGAATATGGGCACTGGTGAAGGGATGGTGTTTGAATACGATATAACCGAGACATAAACCTGAGAAATCTAACTTTCCACATGGTGATAAAATAAAATAATCATTAGTTATTGGATAATAGTATCAAATATTATAAGATCTTACTACTGCATCCAGTAGTAGCTCTGATATTAAATTAACATCTACAATCCAAAATAGCACTGAATGACCAATTAAATAATGACTGGACACTTGGTGGTGAGGAATGTGCACTGGTGGAGAGATGGGTGTTTGATCATTGTGAGATTGTAACCCAAACATGAAAGCTTGTAACTATTTCACGATGATTCAATAAAATAAAAAAAATGTAAAAAAAAAAACCACATTTAGTGGTAAACATCGCTTTTATATTTGTACCAAAATCCTGAATTGCAAAAGATGAGTTCCATTTTGAGGAAAAAAAAAAAAACTACATCAAAAAAACTAATTAATAAGTGGTTAGAAGTCTTAATTAAGTCTTGTTTTCATGATTAAATGTCACTCAGCTGGAGAAGGCATAGAATACTGTATCTATCGCAATATAAGGAGAGCAAAGCATCTCTCCCAGGCAAATTTCCCCAATGCAAATATGATGCTGCTTCACCCTCATAGTTGATAAAAGTGAAAGTTTCTTCTACACTAAGGATAACACCAAGTTTTCAATATTTGTCTTTGGCATTCAGTCAGCAACAAAATTAAAAGTAACATAAACACATACGATTTCTGTCCACATTTCCAACTGTCTTTATTTCTGATGAATGATCTATTTAGAAGTATTTCTCACATAAATTAAAGAACATCTTTGTGACTTATGGGAGAGAAACAATCATCGTTTTGGCAGTGTACTGTAATTCTTGAGAAGTAGGTTCCTAAATTATTAATCTTGTCAAGTAAACAACTGGAGCTAAGTAATTAGTAATGGAGTTACATAAGTAAAGAAAGCATTTTTGTCAGGTAATTTTCTTCCATTAGATCATAGGAAGATGTTGAAAGTTCAGCTGAACAGCTGCATGTTATTCTGCCTCTACAGGCACTTCTGTGGATATGCAACCTGTGGACGCCAGCCTGATAAAATATGACACGCTTCATCCAGCATCTGCTCTAAATTAGGGCTTCTTAAACTCCACCTGCAACCACTTTGTACCCAAGAAATTTGCATGCAACCCCAGGTACCTCAGTATATAAAATAGGTGTTCAAATAAAGCATTAATAATAAGTCATAAAGAATGTATTTAAAATATTTTAACTGTTTTGTAACACCATAACTTATCATGTGACCATATGACCATGGGGTCCACTAAGAATCTAAGTTCTAGATAATAGGTCAGTCTCCTGACTCACAGACTAAAGTAATATACTTGACCATGTAAAATGTCATAGTTTATGTGTTAAGTCCCTTGATCTTGGCAACCATTCCACAATGACATGCATACCAAATTATCATGCTGTACAAATTAAGTATAAATAATTATGCTTTAAAACTATTTCTCAATGCATTAAGATATGAAGAAAATTAGATGAATTGGTATATCATGAACAGGTCTTATGCCCGTACAAGCTAAGTAATGCTTTGTACAGGTCTATGAATAAATGGATATATCCTATTTATTTATTAAATGGATATTAATTGAGTCAATTCTGTATCACTGTATCACTATCATCCTGTTGTTCATCGATTTACTCGAGCGGACACCAGTAACGTCTCTATTACACTCAGCCCTGAGATTTTAGCAGCCTCTCCTTACTCATCTTTCCCAACGATTAGAGGCTCTTTCAGGGTTAGGGGAATGAGACCTATTGCTACTGTTTTGATATATCGAATACTCCACGGGTAGCTTGCCACAGGTAATTGAGTTAATTAAATATTGAAAACTAAGAGACCGATGCCTCTTAGAATTTACCTATTAAACCAAGTAACAGGCAATAAAAGAAATATTTACATACAAAAAAATGGATCATTTGTTCCCAAAGAGTGCTAGGATTCATTTTGAGCATTCTGTGTGTTTTTTGTTTGTTGCTATTGTTTGTTTGTTTATTTGTTTGTTTTTGGCCACACTAGAGTGGTACTTAGGGTTTACTTCTGACTTTGTGCCGAGATTCACTCCTGGTGTCTTGGGGATTATGTTGCTACTGCTACAGTTAGGCAATATCTTCGGTTATTTTTCACATTGTTAATGAATATGACATATAGGGCAACTGTCCAATTGAAGCTAATAGGCTACTTTAGACTGGGGGCAGCATAAAGATTATTCTAGCGATGCAGATTTGACTTTTAATTTTGTGACATATTATTCATGTTCCTGACCCCTTCTTAGAAAGAAAACTGTGCTATCATATTCAAAATCTGTGTCCAGCAATAAACTTGAAAAATAAATAATTAAAAAGAAAATTAAGAGAAAGTGAAAATCCTAACTTTGAAGAATACACTCCACAATTGATGAAATATTACTAGGTCCAATACCTAATTATGTATATGCCTTAAAACCAGTAAGAAAACAGTCCCTTCAAAAATGGTTAAGGATACTCAAAGTGAAAGCAAAAATATAAACATGTTCTAACAACAGTAATAAGTTACAAATATGTCCAACCTTATTTATGTGAAATAAAACAGTATTTTAAAATCCAGTCAGTGGAGCACATACATTTATGATAGAAAATTTAGAAACTTTATTTGAGTAACTATTTTTTGAGTCTAAAATTATAAGAAACTAACAGGAGTTGGAGGTGCAGCTTGGCAGTTGATCCCTTGTTTTGTCTATGTAAAGTCCTGGGTTCAATCTCCAGTATAGCAAACAGAAGAAAATAAGGAAACTAGACTAATAATGAGACATTTGGAATTTGTCTTTTTGGGAAACATTTACTGATGGTTAGAAAATCTGTTATCTTTGCTTACCTACATTAGAGTAACTTCTAATGCTTTATTGTCATCTAACTTCAACTCCATTTTCAACATTTTTCTGATTGTTTTGAAAGAAAAGATATCATTACAGATAAGAAAAAATATACCTGAAGAAAATACCTTTAATTTTAGGTTTTAGATTCATCCTGGGATATTTTCAATCACATTTCCTATCTGGCATATATATCCACTTCTCTTCATTTACACATACACACACACACACACACACACACACAAGTTCTAAAGTTGCTATTCCTCTGGGCTTCACACAGGATGTATAGGGAATCTCTGAAAATAGATACAAAATATATTCACACATCTTAAAAATGGCAAACAAAGCTCAGAGAGAGGACTCAAAATGCTTTGGCACATGCTTTGCATACAAGAATCCCAGGTTTGATCTCAAGTTTCACACTATTCCAAGGTCCACCCCTGCGAGCAACATCCCAAGTACAAGGCAGGGAGTGGCTCTTAAGTACTGTCAGGTGTTGATTCAACACACACACACACACACACACACACACACAGGAAAGCAAATGAATACAATTGACTCAAGCTTTATGTTGTGTAAAGCTATAAATTTTATATTAATGATTTACTCATATATGAATCACTTTATGGTGAACGGATTTATACTTATATTTACAGGTAAGACTCAAAAGAGATGCAACTAAATTACTTGGGATCACACAGGTATAAGTGGGCTTTGATTGGAGTCGATCTCAGTCCCATACTAAATCCTCTGCCATTTCGGGAGATTTTTCCAAATGTCAGAGTGAATCAGCTCTCCAAGGATCCTTAAGAGTACAAAAAAAGAGACCTGCAGTCTCTCAGAAACTAAAGACTGGAAGAGAATTTTCAAGGATTGAAAATCAGCTCCAGACCACTAAAAAAAAAAAAAAAACAAACCAAAAAACTGCTGACTAGTACAGCAATCTGGAGGGGGAAAAATAAAATAAAAGGTGAAGGAAAGAGTAACAAGAAACCACCAGAATAGATTTGATTGAAACAGAGGAGGAAGTGAACATGGCCATGTCAAAGCCAATGCAGAAGGAGGGAATGGAAAGAAAAATTGGGTGACCTCCACATCAATGACCTTTTGAGCTTTGAATGCATCTTGTCAAAAGTCATTGCTAAGCTTGGTGGCTTGAGATGGCATTGATTGACAGGATATAAAGGTTTCCCAGGAAGATAACTTGAGGAGGCTACTATTTTGTGACTTCTCATTTAGGCAAAGATGACACAGAATTGTTATGCTCAAATTATTGCCTTCAGTGTGGGGACCAGAAGAGTCAGTGTTGGGAGATAATAATAGGATGCCGAACCATTTAACTAGGCAGAATGAGATATGACTGCAGGAGAAACAATGAGCTTTCAATAGGAATACAACTGGTGGGATTTTTAAAAGTCAGTGGGGACAAGTTGTCTAATATGTATGCTTTCAAGTCACTTCTCTGTACAGTGATTAAAAATTGCAAAGGTATTTTAAAGAGATACAATTAAATCGCACCCACGAGGCACTCATCACATTGCCTTGCATAGACTGATTTTTCTTCAAAATTCTACCTTAGGGGCAGGAGTGATAGCACAGCAGGTAGGAAGCTTGCCTTGCATGCAGCTGAACTGAATTTGATCCCCAGCACCCCAAAGGGCTCCCCAAGTCATGCCAGGAATGATCTTTGGGTAAAGAGCCAGGTTGAGCCTTGAGCCCTGCTGGTGGTTCCCCCCAAACCAACAGGAATAAACAAACTATTTTGGGGATGTCAGCAGATAGTGCAGCAGTTCAGGACCATAGAGGATATGAGCACAAGCCGGAGCCAATGGGTGGCTCCACATGTTTCCCCAGGAACAGCCACTGTGACTCCGGGGCCCCTCAGCAGTACATGCCGGTAGCAGCTTTGTATCCTTGTATTGAACAGCTTTTGTATTGAACTGCTGACTCAGTGGTCCAAGAATCACGGTGGTGGTATTCCCACTCTGTCTGTGAGTTCCCCCTAAAAATGCATTTCATGTTTTCCTTTAGAAGCGCCCCAAGGAAAAGCACTGAACACATTTTTATCGGAGAAGTTTCTATACAATGGGACTGGACACACAGGTAGATGAAACAGAACACACCAAGATTTTGTTTGTTTCAGAGGACAGGTGTTTTTCCAGAAGTAATAAGTAATGTATTCATTATCTGTGAGTATAGTAGAAATGAATGTAAATAAAAGTGAATGTCAATATGAATACTATAGATATAACTTAGGTATTCAAATAACTTTATGACACTCCATAGTGTTTGTTCTTTTTTGTGGCGGGGTCAAACCCTGCAGTATTCAGGGCTCACTTCTGGCTCATAAATCACTCCTGGGACTCAGAGGACCATTTGTCATATTGGAGATCAAATTGATTCAGCCACATGCACAGCAATCACCTATCTCAGCCTAAATTTGGTACTATCTCAACTGAAATTGGAAAATTTTTAACAAAGCTAGTTTTACAAAGGTATACAGAGATGTCTTTACATACTGCTAAAATAATAACAAATAATCTTTATTATATCATCATATATGAATCTTTTAGTAAAGATTAATTTAGAGGATATAAAGCCCTTACTGTTTTTATTAAAAAATCAGTAAACTTCATGACTTAATTATTATTTTGACAAAAAGAAAAAGGAAGAATTTCTAGATCTTTGTTGTTTGACAAAGATATTCTATAATATTCATATATGCCAGGTAGATATCAAGAATCTATTACATCAAGTAATTACCACAAATTAGTCATCTAAAAAGTTAAAACTTATAAACAGTTTAACAGAGAATATCACAATGTCTGAAATCTAGGCAACTTAAAATTTTTCTTTTTGCAGAAAATACTTCGAGGATAACTATACCATAACTGAAAATGGACCAGGATTGTATATTTCTTCAAACAAGTCTTCAAATTTGACAAGATATAAAAATGGTGTTTGGGGAATGTTCTCAATTTAACATGTTTTCAGTTCTAACTCTAAGAAATCAAATTGTGTTTTCACTTCTGCGACTGCTAGAGGAGAAATAAGGATTCTCTTTAAGATCACTTTTTAACATCATTCTCAAGACTAAGCAATAGCACTTCTCTGTTAACACTATAGGAAGCAAGTGGGCCTAAATTGCACAAGTTTACATACCAGATGAATAAAATGACAGAGTAGTGATTTACCAAATAGAGAATGAAGCACTTACTATACTTTTGTTTCATTTCTATGTTCACTGTATCACTGTGACCCCGTTGCTCATCAATTTGCTCGAGCGGGCACCAGTAACGTCTCCATTGTGAGACTTGTTGTTACTGTTTTTGGCATATTGAATATGCCACGGGTAGCTTGCCAGGCTTTGCTGTGAGGGCGAATACTCTCAGTATCTTGGCAGGCTATCCAACAGGGATAGAAGAATCGAACCCAGGTCTGCTGCATGCAAGGCAAAAGCCCTACCCCTCTGTGCTATCAAATTAAAACATACCCAATTGAGCCTAAGGAAAAATATTTTAAGTAAAATGGATTGTATGTTGAAATATATGCATGGGGATCATTAAGGTATGTTTTATAAGAAACAGAAAATATATACCAGAAAAATCAACTCAGTTACCTTTTCTTTTCCCTAGTCCATCTAGTTAAATGATCTAATTCCTACTTTCTATTGAATATCTGCTTATTAATTTGTTGTCTGTGGGACCAAAGCTTCTTACAGGATTGGTCCTATGGTAAATAGTTGTCCCTTATTTCCTAAACCAGAGGTATTGTATTTTGGAGTCTTTTTCAGAATTATAATTTGTGACAGTATTAAGTGTGATAAGGTACATGGTATGTTCTGGGTACTTTGAGAGACATTTTGCTGTGCTGTGGTTATTGGAGAAGCAAGAATGGGTGGAGGAGAGAGCCAAGAGGGCAAAGTTCACTGCTGTACTCTCAAGAACTCTTTACCTCTTGAAGAGTACCAGGATATTTACATATGGAGAAATTTTCACCAAACTTAAATTTATTAAAGGTTTTCTTTAAAATTTGTAAGTATTTTCCCATTTTCCTTATCTCTTTCTACCCTCAGTAACTAGGTGGGAGACCTTTTCTATTCATCATTTCCCCACTGCTATATGGTTTTATGTGCCTGTGCCTGTATGTCTAAATTTCCCTCATAGATGACTCCAGGTACACATCTCCGCATTTTGAGAGAAAATTCTTCAGAACATGTATACATATTGTGATTCAAATGACAAAACTATAAGTGAGATCAGTTGTTTAGTTTTCTACTGATGTTTTTAATTAATGGACATGAGTGAATGTCTAGGATTTGAGTCCTATGGGTTGTGAGGATTATTGTATGTTCGACAGTAGTAAATATATCAATATGATGGCAACAACATAGAAGAACAGAGTGACAAGAGAAGAGTAAAGTATTTAAACTTAGAACCAGAGAAACTTAAGAGTATCAGAAGTGAGGTGCTTGCTCTGCATGCAGCGGATCTCAGTTTTAATTCAGCTGACCCCAGGTCCATCCTAAGAATCATGTACGGTCCCCTGAGCAACACCGGAAATAATCCCTGCTCACAGAATCTGGAGTATCACTGAGTACCACAGAATTTGGATCAACACTCCCCCAATAATAAGTGATTAGATAAATATAAATTACTAAAATTTATAATCTTATAATCTTGACCAAAACCATAAGGTAGATTAATAAAGTACTGTTATTGTCTGAAAATTGATAAGAAAAAAGAATATACTGCAAGTTCTCCTCTAGGAGAGCCCAGCAAGCTACTGAGAGTATCCCACCCACATGGCAGAGCCTGGCAAGCTACTTGTGGCGTATTCCAAATGCCAAAAACAGTAACAATAAGTCTCACAATGGAGACGTTACTGGTGCCCACTCGAACAAATCGATGAACAGCAGGACTACAGTGCTACAGTGCTTCAGTGCTACTGTAAGTCCAAAAGTGAAAAATGAGGATATGGTTCTAAATTATAGAAGTATCATTTAGATAATCTGACATTTATACCATTCCATGAAGTTGGCCTATAATGGTCACTTCATCAAATGGGGCCCATCAGACTATAGACTATACATTGAGCATGTTACTGCGTGACCAGAGGCACTTTGTATTCATGAGCCTATGGGAAGATGCTTGTTGCAATTAGTGTTTTTAAGAGAGGAGAATTACCCCTGTCAATTACATGTCAGATATAATATATGCAGTTCTGAGATAGCTAGATGAAAGTTATTTATAAGTCATGTAAAATAGGAGCAACAAAATCAATTCATATCTGAGTAACTGGTAGATGCCACTGACAACTACTTTCTTAGAGATTTTTTTCATGTTTGATAAATGAAAGGTGGTATTAATATATCTATATTAAATAACAGAAATCAGTAAATTATAGGGTTTTTAATACCATTATATTTTTAACTGGGAGGATAATTGTATCACTTGTATCACTTGTCATCCCATTGATCTTCGATTTGCTCAAGCAGGCGCCGGTAACATCTCCATTTGTCCCTGTCACATGCTAGTGTAGCCCAATGTTATCTGCTCACTCCAGGAACATGAAGAGCCTCAACTGTTCATTCAGGGTTTGGATGAAAAAGTCTGAACATCTTGTAGGTGGGTGGCCATGAGGTCTTTTGATGTCCTGTGAAATACAGTTGGTAACAGCTCTAGTCCAGTGGTCGTCTCTGAATCCCATTATGTATCCAGCCCATCTGATTTTTGATGCCTTAGCAAACGAGACAGTGTCCCCGATTCTTGATAGTAGGTAGAGGTCAGAACTCCGGATTCCTTCTCTTACTTGAGTGAAACGTGATACTCCAGGCATAGCTCTTTGAATTCCTCTTTGGGATACCCGAATAGCTTTCAGGAGGGTGGCACTGAAGAATTTCGGGGAAACAGTATCACCCTGCCGAACTCCTGTCTCTATGTCAATGATCACTTCCTTGTAGAATGGTGAGATCCTGATGGTGAATCTGTAATACAGCTCACAGAGGATTTTGATGTACTGAGTTTGAACACCCTGTTTGGCTAGAACTTCGATGATCGCTTTAGTCTCAACAGAATCGAAGGCCTTCTTTAAATCAATATATGTTAGACAGAGCGGCATCTTGATCTCTCGAGAAACTACAATGAGCTTGGTCACTGTGTTGGTATGGTCAATTGCACTGAATCCTTTTCGGAACCTGACTTGATTGCATGGCTGTCCTTTATCTAGTGTTCTGCCTATTCTATTCAGGATGACTCGAGTGAACAACTTGTAGACTACGGACAACAGGCAGATTGGGTGATAGTTGATGATGTCGTGGATGTCTCCCTTCTTGTACAGCAGAGCAGTCCTGCTGGTTTTCTATTGAAATGGAATCTTTCATTCAGACAGGTAGCATGTGAAGAGCCGAGCCAGTGTATTGACGAGTACTGTCGGCAGATTATTCAGATGTTAGGGTATTTGTCTGGACTGGGTGGTGTACACATCTTTACTGAAGAAATGGCCTGTTGGATTTCGGAAGGCAGGACGTTGGGAATGACATATTTATCCTGCGGAATTTGGTATGTGGGCAGGTGGACGTGGCTGTCAAAGAGATCCGAGTAGAAGTTGTGAATAATCCTCTCCATTGCCCTTCTGGAAGATGAGATAGATCAATCAGGACGTCGGAGGGCAGTCATCTTGGTCTTGTAGTTGGTGAAGAACAGGCAAGCTTTGCGAATACTTTTCCTGGCTTCTGCCGCATTGGCCAACACTGTTGCTCTTCTCTCTTTGAGGTCTTCCTTTATCGCTTCTCTGCTCAGCTTTGCAAACTCAGATGTTAGCTTGTTGTTGCCCAAGGCTCGTGCCAAACCATGTTGGCAAATGAGCTTGAGAGTTTCTGAAGACAGGCATCTTTTCATGGCTTTCTCACTCTTGGCATTCTTTGCTCAGTCATGGAGGTGCTAAACCAGTTGATCGTATTCCTCTTTGATGTTGTCAACGACGGCACCTTCCCACATTGCCGCAATAGTGCCAAAGAGCTCCCAGTTCATGGTCATTCTGGAAGTTCTCTTCTTAAACTTAAACTTTTCAGACCTTTCTCTCTCTCTGTGAAGTAGAATTTTGTATGACGGAGACAGTGCTCTGATCCCATTTGGAATTTTGGGACAACAGTGATGTCAGTCAGGCAAAACCTTCGATTGAATATGATGTGGTCAATTTTGTTGTGGAACTTTGCACCGGGAGACTACCATGTCCAAGGTTTAGATTTGGTCTTCTGGAACTGTGAGTTACCACGGATGGGCTCAGTCAACATGATGAACTCAGACAGTCTCTCACCTTGTTCGTTGCATTCTATGCCATGGGTCCCAATGTGGAGTTCTTCAGGCAACCTTCTCGGTCCTATCTTGGCATTAAAATTACCAATAATAATCTTATAGAATGTGTGGTCTTCTTTATAAAACTTCTCCAGCTCCAAGTAGGTATTCTCAATTTCTTCTTCATCATAGTTGGATGTTGGTGTGTAGACAAAGGAGATAGAACCTGGTGGCAGTGAGCCACATCTATTCAAACATAATTATCTGATTTGGGTTGTTAGGCATTTGAATGAATCAATGCTCATGGTCAAGTTTGGGTTGACAAGGACACCAACGCCACTGATGCCTCTGTTGATGCATGTTCCGAGGAACAGTTCTTCTTCAGATGGAAAAATAATCGTCTTACATTAAAGGTCAAAATAAACATGAAAGAGCAACATTAAAAATTTGCTAAGGTATATATAAAATGTAGAACATTTCAGATCTAAATTACTACTATACTTTTTTTTACAAGTTTGGCTTAAATTAAGTGCCAAATTAGTCGTAAAAAATCCAGATAATTGAAAATTTTAACATAAAGTTTAATGTGAAGAGATTTAAAAATGGCATATTTTAATATTGTGAAAAGACATGGAGGGGGAAAGGGCACCCCAGCTTGGGGGGGGAGAAAGATTGGGACTTTGATGGTTTTGAGTTGTGATATGTATATTTTGAAGAGGTGTGAAACTGCAAACCTAAAATACATGCAGTAGTATAAATCAGCATTAACTCAATAAAAACAAAAGGCAATTTAAAATTTTAGAGATGAAAATTCAAATTATCTATGGAAAATGTCATTAGGAAAGATTATTTGGATAATTTATCCAATGGAAACTTCACATTGCAGCACTGAAAAATAATGAACTTGAAGACCTAGTGATAAGAAAGTTCCAAAATGAAACTCACTAAGAAAATAATTTTAAAAAAGATCACCACTGATCGGTGACACATGTTTTCGACACTGCAATTATAAATGACAAAGAATGTTGTCCCAAGTAGGGACAGATTCTAATCTGTCTCCTGGATCAAAGTAATTGTGTTTCCCTCTCTGAGTAACTCAAACAGCTCTCCTTAATAAGATATAGGGATATATCTGCTGGCGGGTCAATATGCAAGGTTTCCTTTGAAGGAAAAATGACAAATTAATTCTCTTTTTCTTTATGGAACTTAGCGCCGAGAAACGTCAGACAGAAGTGAGGATGGGGCTGAGCAGTAGAGCCCTCGCCTTGCATTCAGTTCCTGGCACTGCTGGGGGAAAAATACAAAAAAAGGAAGATCTGGAACCAGGAAAATAGCCTGTGGGTAACACAGCCAAGGAACCACAGATGGTGGAGAAATCAAAACGGCAAGAAGCAGAACACTTGGGGACTTCATTAAGTCAGTCAATTAACCGACCTTCATCCCTGGGGACACAGAATCTGCTAATTTTCCTCGTCAACCCATTGATTTTCATCAAGACACACTGAACTGCTACTCATGTTGACATGCCTGTCCAAATCCATAAACTTGAAACCATTTTCCACAATTGTATGAAACCACTCTGGGTCAACCCTCTGCCCAACACTCTGCTACAGCTTAGATGGAAAAAGTGGCGCCGGACATCCTCAGACAGATGTCGAGTCCCATGTGGCCTGGGACTTGCTCACTTTCCCCTTTCTAGACACAGTTTTAGAATTCAGTTATTTGAAGCATGAACCTTGCCAAAGGGCTCTCCTACCTGCCAGCTGCCTATAGTTTTGGGCTACCAAATTCAAGAATTTTCTCAGCTTCCTAGCCGAAAGTTTCATGAATTCACATGCCTCTGCACCACTCCCTGTCATCTACTCCCAAGATTTACTTATTAGCACCTTGTTTATAAAAAATGATTTGCAGCTAGAAATTTCTTGACTTAGCACTTAAGCTGTAGAGTCTACTCCAAATTCAGTGTTGAAGTCTGAGATGCTTTTTTTTCAACCATAAAGGAATTCCTTGTATAGGACCATCACTGTCACTGTCACTGTCATCCCGTTGCTCATCGATTTGTTCGAGTGGGCACCAGTAACGTCTCTCAATGAGAGACTTATTGTTACTGTTTTTGGCATATCCAATACGCACGGGTAGCTTGCCAGGCTCTGCCGTGGGGGCTCGATACTCTCGGTAGCTTGCCTGGCTCTCCGAGAGGGGTGGAAGAATCAAACATGGGTTGGCCACGTGAAAATCGAAAGGCCAACCGCTGTGCTATCTCCAGCCCAACACAACACTTCCAAATTAGCATAAACCTCTTTCCATAGCAAGAAACCCATTGATTATTCCAGCGACTTTATCCGTCTAAGGAAATGCCCTTTTCTTTCTTGAAGATGCTTCTTGAGCCAATGGTAGTAAAAAGAATATACCTATCTATATAAATATGTACCTAATTAAGTAAATCAATCACACCCTGATTAGTACATGGGAAACAACTGCTTATTTTTTCATTAAAGAATACAAATATTAATGATTCATGATTCATGCATTTATTTATATAAGATTGTATGAAGAATAATTGATTCTCTTGGCTTTACTGTTTAGACATTTTAGCAAAATTTTTCTCATTTTGTAAGTGTAATTTGCATAAAAGATATAAAATTTGTAAAGAATAGAAAATAAAATAATTGCATTTTAATATATGCAGTTTCTACATACAATAATTATTTAAGTCAAAAGTAACAAAATCCAATACTAGTTTCAGTCAAAATATGATAAAAGCTACTCAAAGAAATGGATATAATTCAAATAGCAGAAAATATTTATATTTTCAAAGCCTGTTTGTTCTTGTATTACAGTCTGAGTCTCAGTTTTCATAAACAAAGAAAATTATAATGATATTTTTGTGAGAATAAAATAATTTATGCCAATTGCCTCTGTAAATTGTTAGCATCTATGTGTGGGTTAGTTCTAAATTTATCAAATTTATCAAACTAAGCATATAGTGGGAATAATCTGTCCTGGAATACATCTGCTGAGGTGGACTATGGTATATCCTTGTATATTCATTTGGCTTAATTAGCATATGTACATACAAGAAAATAGTTTCAATTGCAAGCAAACTATTTTTGCAGAGAATAGCATATCCATGTCCAGGGACCTAGGCTTACTCCCAGTGGGGCTGAGGTAGGAGGAAAGAGCACTCACTGCTAATCCCAGTGGTGTGGGCCTGAATTCAATGATTTTTCGGACACTAGGACCACATGTGGCAGTCCAACTGGGGTCACAGGCTGTGAGCTCCTATTCAGGGCGTCTTACGTTCTAGGCACGTGCTAAGTGACTTGCACTATCTCCGCAGCCCCTCAAGTGACCTTCCACCAGCTTATTGTTTTCTTCCTTTTTCTCTAGACTCAAACTAATTTACAGCTTAAATTATTGCTAAATTCTGAAGGGGCTTTTTGTTCTTATCTGAAGTTCGTTTGGTGTCAGAAAATTATTGAAGAGAACTTTTCTTAGAAGGTTGCAAAAAATTAGTGAACTCATTTCTATCAAGGGAAAAAAATAGTAAAGAGTCCTATAAAGTCTAGTTGATGAGACAGCTCATTCATCATACACGGGACTGGAGAGATAGTGCAGGGCCAAGGGGCTTGTCTTGCATCTGACTGACTTAAGTTTACTACCTGGCAGTGCATCAGGTCCCCTGAGAAATGATCCCTGAGTACTGCTGGGTGTGGCCTGAAAACTAAAAATTTATATTTGATAAAGAGTTAAAAAAGGACATTCCCATAAACACTGCATGATAATTGTAGCTGAAGACATATGTCGGTTTTGTACATGATGTTCTAGTGTATATTTTTCTGTCAGAACTTTTGCAAAGATGGTAATGTTCTATGTCTGAGCTATTCTGAGTGTCTGACAGAAAGCCAGAGTGACTAAAGATCTCCATTTCATATTAATTTCATGCATTTACATTAATTTAAATATTGCACACTTCCAGTGGTTTCTGCATTTCACCAGCAGAAATCAACGGAATTAATGTGGGGAAAGGAAAACAAATCCCCTCAGCTTGAAAATCTGTAAGAAATCCATCAGGCATGCCCCAGTAAGCTCTCAATGGGGAGAATTCGAAAGTCACACAACCACTTAACAGGCCACAATGCTTTGGTGATGCTAATAGCAAGTGGAAAGGTGATGAATGGACCTGAGTTTTTACAAATATTTTCATGTACATCTTAGAAAAGCATAGTTTTAAGGCTATAAATATGTACCATGGAAATAGTGCCATAACTTGCAGGAAGTGGAGAGCAGGGGGAAGCAGAGAATAAAACAGAAGCAGCAGAAATAAAGTTGGTCCTGTCAATGTTATCATAACCTGAAATATAGTCATGCAAAGATAAAAAGTAGGTCAACAACCTGTTTGTCAGAATAATTCCTTTCAAAACATTATCTTATCCAAATGAAACCAATTTTGCTGATAGATTATTCGCCCCTTTAAATTTTAACTAAATAGCCATACCTAAGGTAAATTTAAAAAGTGTGCATCTTAACAGCATTTAATAACTGAGTGATCCTTTTTAACTGAAATATAATGAACAACATTCTTCAAACAACAGATTTGAAAAGCTTATTATTGATCCTGGATTCTAAAGTGCAGGCAATCTTATTTCATAGCAATGTCATTTGAGTTTCAAGTAACACTGGAAATACACCATTCTGTAATCCACCCATCTAAAAATAGCCAAAGTGAAATATGTTAACTCGCAATAAACCAAGTACTGAACTTGCAGGAATTCCTTTAAAAAATGGTTTATCTTGCATCCTACAAGAGGTAATGGCTCATGTTTTTGATTAAGGTTCCATATTGGCAGAGTCAAAGAGCTCATTTAATAAAGTGTCAAAATCTAAGTAAACTGTTGTACCTTCGAGGAGAGGAAAACTAGCTAGTCTATCGTCAAGTTGAAGAATGAATGTTTAACCGCTTTATTTTTCATATTTATTGATCATGCTTGAGGATGACATTGTTAATGATGTTCAATTTCTTATATGCATCAATCACAGAAATATATTGCTAATGATCTGGGCTACCCATGGCTAAGGTTTCCTTAAGCCAGGGTGACAATCACTGGCCTGCACATCTCCCTGTGACTGACAGAGGAACACATGGCTTTTCCTGCCTGCCTTCCAAAGCTGGTCCAAGGGGTCTCTTTGACAACACCTTTATCTGTAAACCAGCTGGCAGGGAACCCCAGCCAGTGGACACACATACTTTCCCTTAGTAGAAATGATGGAAGATGCAGAAAGGAAGGGAATTCTGTAGACTGAATTATCAGCATGCTGGTTACGGCACGACAATATGATGCGTGGAAGACATTTAAGAGGCTTTTGGCTTCCCAAAGCAAATCAGCACAGATCAGCTGTAGGAGTGAAGGGAGATATTTAAATGTGAGCTCTACAGAGTTATAAGATTTACTCCAAGAAACTGGAGTAAGTAAGGTCACTGGTTTTGCAGCTTCTATTTTCCAAACCTGTGAGAACTACCAAGAAATAAATCCTCACCTCAGTAGCAAGCAGTAAAGGCAATATATCTGAACCCGCAGTCTCAAGATATTTTTGAGAACTCTAGGCATTCACATATTATTTACTAGTAGGCCGCTGAAGGCAGCTTAGTCTATTCCGATGAGAAATTGGAATGAAGTGAAAAAATAAGAATAGAAATGGAATAAGAATAGAAAACATGAAGACAAGTCACAAAAGAAAATGGCAAAAGCATTGGTTTTAGATACTTGTATCTCAGTTATAACAAAAGGGCACTTGGAAAAGGTCTAGTGTTTGATTAGATCAGGTTTGATGAATGAAGTATTTACAAATGTGTTTACCTTGGTGCAAAAAGAGAATGACAGTCTTGGGGTCTGAGTATGATAGTCTCAAGACTGATGTAGAGCTCCTGTTGCTACATACAGGAGCTCTGAGTTAAATCTCCAGAATCATATCTCCCTGAGCGCCGCATAACCCCCAAAACAAAACAACAGAAAAATGATTATCTTTTGTCAGGAGGGTTTTCTTCCTGCTGTGACCAGGACCTACTGATGACTCTGTGCTAAGTGGTCTTGGCGGGGCTGGAGGTACCATATGCGGTGCCAGGGATGGAACTAAGGTCTGCTGCGTGCAAGGTGAGTGAGACACTAGACTGTAAGGGGCTTCATGCTATTGGTTATCTGAAGCTGAGGGGCCACAGGCAGGAAAGCAGGTGGCCGAGAATAGCTGAGCGAGGTCCACAGCACCTCCACCTTCCACCCCAGCTGCCAGGGAGTGAGAAATGGGGCACACCCCTAACAACCACAGAGAACTGGAGGTACCTCACAACCTGAAGTAGGCTGGAAGCTCATTGGCCCGAGAGTCTCTTAGAGAAAAGCCCAGAGCCTATGTTGGTGGCCTTGTAAGACACAGCCTAGAAGAGCGAGCCAACTGTCCCAAATTCTTACTCATCATTATGTGATCATACGCTTGTGTGGCTAGAATGCAAGTGGAGCCTGTGGTCATTTACCACACAGCAACAGAAAACAAATGCACATTCTGAGCTTAAAAGTTTATCCTTCATATGCTAAAGTAATTCCACAACGACACAGTGACAACTATTCAATAGAAATAAATTTTGTGGTGACAATGCTTTTTATTCTTTATAGTACTCAAAAAGTAACTTAGGCATTGCATTAAAGAATTGATTGGGACAGATAGAATTGCCTAAACTGTAACTTGTGCTTAAAATTCTCGGTGTGATGAATAGTTATATATTCATTTCCTGCAGTTCTTTTCTATTTTTTTTAAAAAATGGCCAGTCTAGAAACATCGATTTGTTTTAAAATGGATTATACAGATACTTTCCATCACAAGGCAAACATATAATAACCTTTTATCATGAAGAATAAGCATATAACATTGCTTATTCTGTCATTCATTTTGAAGTAGCATAACAGATAAAAGACAAGGGAGGAAAAAACTAAGGTGGCCTTTGTGAAACAAATTATTTGACCTTAACATTTTTTAATATCACTCTCAAATACAATAAAACAAAATTATAAATATATGTCTTATTTTCTAGCTTACTGAACTTTTAATTTTTCTCTAGAAAAAAATAACATTTAAAGTCCTTAGAATTAGAGAATATTGAAATAAGAATTTTTTTGTATAGTTTGTATTTTAGGATAACTCTAAACAACCTGCAGGATTACTCAAACCTGGCTCTTGTTCTTACTAGACACAAATTACAGAAATAACCTGACTTTTCTTCTCTGAAGTCTAGAACCTTCAGCTATGTTATAATTCTTCTAGCTCAGTACTTAACCTCCCCTTTTATTCACCTAGAAAAGAGAAATACACAAACACATACACATACAGACAGAGAAATAGGAGAGGCCAAGTCATCATGACTGTGAGAAAAGGAATAATTTCCTCTGCGTTGTATGAAAGTAAAATGATAAAAACTGGATGATATAAAGTTAGAGAAATGTGAACACAAGAGCAAAGGCTGAAGAACCTCACACATAGGGAAATTATTGATACATTTTTACTGTTTTCCATAATAATAGGAATTTCCATTTTAAAAAATTGTTGAAACTAATTTGGAAAAATTAGCAAGCATTTAGTTTTTCTCTATATATTAAGCCACTGGCTTTAGCCCCAGAATTCAAAAAAATATGTTTCTTCCTATTGAGCAAGTAAACTGAACAATGTGTACGATTCTCTCAACACATGCTAGAGAACTAAAAGGAATGAAAAAATGTTTTTTATTTCTGTGGCTATATTGACAATGTGTGGAAAATAATTTTAATTCATGTAATTTACCTAGAGACTTGTTGTTACTGTTTTTGGAATATAGAGTATATCACGGGTAGCTTGCCAGGCTCTGCCATGCATGGGTGATACTCTAGGTAGCTTGCCGGGTTCTCTGAGACAACAAGTCTCACAATAGAGATGTTACTGGTGCTCGCTCGAGCAAATAGATGAACGAGATGACAGTGCTACAGTGCTATAATTTAACTAATGTACTTTTTTTCTTAATTGAAGATTTGCTTTGCCTTTAAATTTCCCTTTTTTCTTGTCTTTCTGCCAATTGTATACTCTATAGTTAATTAATATTTTAGAGCAAATAAATGTTGTACGCAAGCAATATGCATGCAACAACAAGTGTTACATGTGTTTGTTCCACAATCAATTTGAACAATATCTTGAATCTTTATTTTTGGAAGATTTGACATATTCAAGTCAGTGAAACCAGAATTTCATTCTAAAATCAGAATAAAAAAATCAAAGACATATGACATGCAGTGCCTTCCTACAAATTAGTTAAAAACATAGTAAAAAACTGAATAACTAAAATATCATGAGAACAAACAATATAGTAGTTGTGTGCCAAGCAGTCTTGCTGAATGGGAGAAAAACTATTTCTTCTCACTGCAATGCATCGCTAATGGTAATGCCATTGACAAGATAAAGAGTGAAACCACAAGGGCATTCTGTCCAGAAATGACTTTCCTAGATGCAACAGCATCATTATGCAGAATGGAAGTCACGGGCAGAAGGTCAGCACATAAATGAATTATCCTTCCACAAGTCATTCTTCAGGCGGGCTTGCATGGGCCAGTCATCCGGGCAGGCACTGGGTGCCAAACACTGAGGCCAGTCCTCATCTCTCTCCTGTACGTGACAGGAGCTCGGGAGTAGCTGTGCCCGTAAAGAAGAAATTGTTTTCTTCGCTCTGCTGTGCACTGAGGTGCTAGGAATCAGGTTCTGAAAAGAAACCCGGATTCGGTGCAAGCCCTCCTCCGGCTTCTGTGGGAAATGCAGTTGAGAGCAGCTACTCAGAAAAGTGCAGAGCCAGGAGTAACCCCTGTACATCGCCAGGTGTGACCCCCAAAAAAAGCAAAAAAAAATTGTATTTTCCAGGCAATATGGAAAGAAGCTTCTGAAATGTTTGTCACGTGCATCCTTATCTCTATGAACGACAGCAGTGCACTGTTGTCCTTTACATAAATATCAACCAGAAGGACAAAGACACCTTTGATAAATTCATTCTGACTAGCAAATAAGAGAGGCGGAGAGTGAAGGCAGAGACTTAAACCTACTTTCCGAGGCAATGATAATGCTTGCACATACATTCCAGTAGCTTACACTCATGCATACTTTTCTACTTACCAGCTAAAATAGCAGGGCTGGTTCCTTTAAGAAAAGGGACATAGTTCAGTGGATAAGTGTATTATTTCTGCCATATGGAAAGTAAGATATCAGTTAGAAAATGTTCTGTGCTTTTTTTAGATTACCTTCATTTAAACTGGCTATTGAAGGATTTCCTGGGAGGATATTTAGAGTCTTACCAGATATAATTTTCTTAACCTAAACACTGGAGATAAACTGTCAAATATAGGATGCAGTGTTCCTTGCTGGAGAAAGAATGTGTTTTGTATGCATATTAGACATTTTAAAAGTTCTTTTTTGTGTTTGGTATCCTTTGAAATAAAAGCACTTAAAAAGATTTTTTTCTCCCGACAGAGAAGCATTCTAGTTAAATCCAATTTAACGGATAATTTAATTATTTAAAGTCCATATCAGAAAATAAGCCAAACTGGACTTAAGTCATGAAGATGTTGTTTAAGATATGGGTTATTACCAAGGCACACATGAATATGTTATAATACACTGTCACAGAAGTAAGAAAATGAAATTGAAAGTTTATGGAGTATATTTTCTAGGACTACCATGCTGAAAAAGTAAAATTAAGAAAATTTTTGATTTTTTAAAACTTCCGTAAGGGAATATTTTTTAAAAACAACATGCAGATGGTTTGAAATGATAAAAAGTGCACTTTTACAAAATAATACTGTTTAAACATAAGCAACAAATATACCACTTAAGACAAAAACAGATCACAAAAATTCTACTTGTACAATAACATAAAAAAAATCAGGGTTGTTTCTCTTAAATTCAGTGGTAAAGAGTGGTAAAAAGTGCAACACATGAACTATCAATTACCTTCCTGGAATTGCTTTATCATACAGCTTGAGCCATAATTACTTTCAAAGTGCTATTCAGAGAACAAGGAGTAATTTTATTTTTAAGGGGAAGATAGACACTTGCAGTTTTAATGAATTACTAAGGAGCAAAAGCACCTCACTGTACTGAGAAGTAAGACAGAATGGAGAAACTGCCACTTGAAATCTCTCTTGTGAACACCGACACAGATACATCAATACCATTTCACATCAAACAACAAATTACCAAATGATTGTAAACCTAATGTGAGGACTTTTTAGGGGGGTGGTTTTCAGCCAGTGCTCCGGAGAGCCAAGGGCCACTCCTGGTCTGACTCAACCAGGCCAGTTGACGTGCCCCTTTGGCTCTGTGGTGAGGCGGGTATCCTTGCAGCTTCTCTGTGGCTGCACTAGCATTTTTGGGGATTAATCCAGGTGAGGCACATTGTGCTTCTCTGCGCCCCTTTTCTACATTTAAAACATCTCTTGGAAAGTATAATTTAGGGATAAGACTTGAAATGAAAACAAAACTGGAGAACAAGGGTCTCCAGAGACTTCATTAAAAACTATTTTTTGAGGCTAAGGAGATAGTACAGCATATAGGACCATTGTCTTGGACATGGCCAATGCAGATTTGATACCCAGCATCCCCAAGGGCTCCCCCAAGTACTGTTGGAATGAAACTTAGGCACCGAGCCAGCAGGAGAAATCCTGAGCATCACTGGGTGTGGCCCCAAACAGGATTATTCCTTTTGCCTTCCTATAAGAAATTTCTACTCTTCTGAACACATTTTTTTTAAATAAAAGAAATATAATGGGGTGATTTATTGCAAGTTTCATCTTACGGACTTGGAAATTTTTTACGTATTTGTACTTTGAAAACAAAGAAAAACAAAGCAGTTTCATGCAAAAATACAAAACATACAAAAATTAAAAGAAATGTGAGAGGCTACTAGGTTGTTGCCCAGCTTCAACATTTACCAGAATTTTTCCTAACTTTTTCCATCACTGTATTCATTAGAAATTAATGTTATATCTTTTGGTTTATTTTCATTAACTTTTTTTAAAAACTGGAGTATATAGTCATATTCCATGTATATTGCCATTTCATTGTAAAAATTTCACTGGATGTCTCTAATTAATAACTTTTTTCAAAATAATTACGATGTCAGTGCCACATCTAAAAAAATTAATAATGATTTTTTTTGTCATCTATTAATTTCCCTGGGCTGGAGTGATAGCGCAGCAGGTTAGGCATTTGCCTTGCATGCAGCCGACCGGGTTTGATTCCTCTGTCCCTCTCAGAGAGCCTGGCAAGCTACCGAGAGTATTTTGCCTGCACGGCAGAGCCTGGCAAGCTACCCATGGCGTATTCAATATGCCAAAAACAGTAACAACAAGCCTCACAATGGAGACGTTACTGGTGCCCGCTCGAGCAAATCGATGAGCAATGGGATGACAGTGATGACAGTGATTTGAACACATATCAAGCAAGGAGACAAAAACAGGAGGAAAGATATTTGGAAGCATGGTATGGCTTGGGTTTTAACAGGATCGGGTTTTAGCAGGACCAGGAGACTGCTATAAATTTATCAAGTTGTTCTGAGCATTTTTCCAACAATGATTCTATGCAATGCTCTGTGTTCTTACTTTCTAAAGTCTCACCATTTCAAAGTATCATGCCTGCACTGTAGAAAGCTCCAAGTACTCAGATGACAAATAACAGGATGCAGAAGAAGTGCCTCTGGCCATCATTTTGACCCCAAAACCCATGATGAATGGGGCATTGAGTAAACCACTCAGAAGGTTCAATTCTATGTTGTGGAGAATAATTAACCCTCAGGTTAACAAGGCTCTAGTCTTGCCAAGCAAATTTGTAAAGCAGACCCCAACGTATCAGTATCAAATAGTTACTGAATTCAACTTCATATTAAAAATGTGATTTTTAATCTCAAAAGTATTCATAGAAATCCAAATATATGTAATTCCCAACGAGTTAAGTTTCATGATACCTAGCATGAGTATAAATGCTTGGAAATGCAAAGAAGTAGGAAAATGTAATTCATAATGAAATGGAAATGAGTCAATTAACGTTGACCTAGAATAACACAAACTTTAGAAATTTTGTACACAATGAGAGAGCTGTTATGAGGGTAACCCACATGTTCTAAATTCTAGAGACAGATATTTTCAACTAAAACTCTAGCGGTGAAAAGTATGTCTACGGTTATTCAGAAAATATGCTTGATAATTATGTAAACAAATACATTAGAAAAAAATACATTAGAAAGAAATAAAGAATGAAAGATGTACCACAAAAAATAACCAGAATAAAATAGATTGAAAAGTTAAAACTCTTATAGTATTAGGAAGTTATAGGGATTACAATGTGTAATATATAAATGGAATTCCAGCAAAAAGGGACCAAAAAATATTTAAACAAATGGTATCAGAAAATTTTCCAGTTTTGACAAAGCAAAACTACTAAAACTCAGAAAGTTCAACAAACACAATCTCAGTATAAATCAAGACAGCTACATAAGACATAATCAAGTTGTTTACAGTCAATGATAACTATAATTCTTAAATATACATAGATTAGTAAAGATAAATAAAAAATATAGCATTTTATGTGAAATAATAGTGCAAATATGAAGCATGCTTAAGCATTTAAATTAAAAATTGCATATAGAATACCATACCAGAAAAAATATATTTCAAAAATTAAGGTGAAATTAACAATGTTTCCTATACACAAAACCAAACCAAAAGCTATCTTGATCAGGTTCACATTACTATAAATATTAAATAATAGGATGCATTGTAATCATCATCATCATTATTTGGGGCACAATAAGAAGGCTAATTATCTAGATAGAAACATGGCTCTAAACAGGGAAATGAAAAATATTAGAAGTTGGATACATTTAAGTCAATGTGTGTACTTTTATCATATGACATCCTTCAACATCTGTCCATAAAACTGTGACCAAGAATAAGTTTCCATTATGGCATACAAATGTATATGATGATTGTTTCATAATATTGGGGGAAAGGGAGAGTTATATCTGCATGCGTATGTGTATTTCATTAAAACAAACTGACTATTAGATCCTAACTTTGTTCTTAAAACAAATATAGTACCTGGTATTTGTCTTGCTGGTAAATAAATAGCTGATTGATATATTTAGAGCAGATTCTACTCTATATAATCTAGAATTCCAATATCTCTGCATGTAACCTTAACATTCTAGAATATGCATAAAGCATGAGATAGACATAAACAAACCTTGTTTTTTTGATTTTCTATGGAATTTGGCTTTATCATATACTAAATTGTTAACACGAATTAAAACTGGAATGATTTCTAACTTTGAAATTATGAAAAAAATAACGTTTGTATTTTATTATTCTAGGAATATACACTTTCAATTTTTTGATGGCATGCAATTTCCCCATATTACATGGTATTGATTAGTAATTACATATGGTTGTCAACAAATGACTCTAATAAATTAGACATAAACTTCCGTTTCTGGTTCAGATTGCAAGGAGTTAAAACTCCCTATATCCATATTAATAATCATCACTGATGGTTTCTTAATGAACAATAATCAACTTCACTCCTATTTCATTACAAAGCACAAATTACTAAAAAAAATAACCTTCAAATATTTTGATTCCAAGTATGCAAAAGCTTCCAAAAATATTTTATATTTAAATAGGCAATCAAGCAAAATAAGAATTTGAGACAAATGAATTATTTTTAAGGTATTTCCTCATTAGTTTGAGAGAAGACATTAAAGATTAAACAAAACTGCTATAAACATAAAACGTGATTCATTTTTATGTTAAGAATGAATCATGCTTTTATTTTTAAATATTTAATGCCTTCTGAGATTGTTTTGGTACTAGATCAACTTTTAGATGCCTAAGAAATTAAAAATATGAATATATTATGTAATTTTCATAATATTATCTCTTTCAAAAGAGTTTAGGAATACAGACTATGTAAGAAAAGGTGATTCACAGAGAGGCTAAATCTCAATATTTTCTATGACTGTTTGGGGGCTTTGTTGCAAACAACGATAATACTTGTCCATGTGGTCATATGTCTGTAATTTTCACCACATTTCCAGGAATTCTGGGTTACTCACACCGTATCACTGACCTACATGCTTTTAAAACTCCTATCTTCAACTCAAGATTACTAGACTAAGAAATATACAGACCATATACAATTATTTTGATTATTTTAATAAAAACTATACTTTTATAACACTAGCAATTATCTATAGAGTTAAACATATTAACAAACTAGCTTTTTGAATAAGCAAAATTAGTATTTAAATTTTCTTGTGCATACTGTCAATTCACGCAGCATATGTGACTAAATTCCTAATTAAGTCATGAACTACAGAAACTTAAGAGCAAATACATTTCTTTATAGTATAGAATATGGCAGACAAATACTATACCAAATATTTACATTAACAACTTTTTATTTTATCTGCAATCTTTATCTAGTGCAATTTCTTATAACATGACAACCAAAGCAGTCTCGGGTGTGTCAAAGTCTCTTGCAATTTTTCCTCTTCTCTCTTCTGTCCACAAAGCTTAGATGGACTCTCTAGGGGTAGAAAAATCTAAACCAGATTGGCCTTAGGTCTATCACTTAGAGGGTAACACACCTTCCCTCTCCTTGGGAGAAGCCACCATGTTACATCCTTTTGGCTCTCCCCAGACTGAAATAGAGCTTCATTAACATTTGCCTTAATAACTTAAACAAAATCAACCCAAGAGAATGGTATTGAAAAATCTATGTAAACTAATTTTATAGTTCAATTACTTTGGTCTGTAAATCTATAAACGGATATACAATATGCTTATCTCCTCTTGGAGAGTATGTACATATGAATAGAAGGATGTGCTTTGATTTTATTTAATTCTTAGAGCAAAAAGTCTTTTTTGGAACTAGTATCAAGCTAACAACCATACTGAAACTAGCCCAAATAAATCAGGAGCTCAGGCAGGAGAGATAGTATAGTAGCGTTCTTGCCTTGCATGTGGCCACCCTAGGTTTGATCCCCAGTACCCCATATGGTTCTCAGAGCCTGCCAGGAGTGATCGTTGAGCTCAGAGCTAGGGTAGAACCCCAAGAACTGTTAGATATGGCCTTAAGGCCTTCCAGAGCTCCCTTCGACAAAATAAAGGTAAGAAGTTAAGAATTGAAATCAATGTTCAAAAGTTACAAAACTTTTCTTGTCTAGAATAGTTGAGTGTCCCTTTCATATGTCCTAAGGGGTAAGTGGCCATGAAACTCAATAAAAACTTCAATAAGAAATACTTGAAGTCACATTCAAAGTGTCTCAGGGAATCAGCCTGTAAGTGATTTGATTGGTTGCTCTGGCACTTGCCAATCTGTAATCCACCCTTCTTAAAAAAAGCACTTCCGTATTCTCATTCTATTCAGAACTACTCCCTGGGACCATTCAGATAGGATGAGTTTGTTCTTGTTCGGACATTAATCCACCATCTCAGGTGGTTTTTCCTCATATCAACTCTTGTCTGGAGCAGTGAGCACTCAAACTTTATTTCCATAACAATATTTTGAGATTCTTTCACAGTGAACATCTAAATAATAGTAACAGAGAACAGGGTTAACTGGAGAGATCTTAGCTACTGAATCTGAGCCAAGATTCCCAACCAGAGTTTGTATTTCATATGTAAAGACATTTCTATGCCTTTGAAGATTTAAATTTGTTTTCCCTATGCTATATTTATTTTTGTTGTTTTAATTTTTTTTTTTTACAAAAAACACTTGTGGAAGGAGAACTTTCCCTCCCCTCAAAGTTCCTAATAAAACTAAGACTTAATCTCTGTGATTGTTATCACATACCTGATCTACCATCATCTTCCTTATCAATTTTCTTTCTGGAAACCAAGAATGGTTAATGACGGTGATGCTTCTTGATACTGTATGATCAACCTATCACTTTGGCAGCAACCTTGATCAGAAGAGAGAAGCCAGTGATGTTATGAGAGATAAAATAGAACACAAATAGGGGGCTGGAGTGATAGCACAGTGAGTAGGGTGTTTGTCTTGCACACCACCGACCCAGGTTCTATTCCCAGCATCCCATATGGTCCCCTGAGCATCGCCAGGAGTAATTCCTGAGTTCAAAGCCAGGAGTAACCCCTGTACATTGCCGGGTGTGACCCAAAAAGAAAAAAAATTAGACACAAATATACCGTTATACAAATAGGAATCCCGGCAGTGCCTGGCAAGCTACCTGTAGCATATTCAATATGCCAAAAACAGTAACGAATCTCACAATGGAGATGTTACTGGTGCCCTCTTGAGGAAATCAATGAGCAACGGGATGACAGACAGACAGACAGACAAATAAGGAGCCTAAGCTTCATTGATCTTATCTAAAAATCTAGTGTATCTGAAAAGATTCTAATAAATATAGAAAATTTGATCTCCACATAATACATGGATATAAAATACTATATTTAACATATATGAGGGAATTGTTCTTGTAACAATACACATATATACTTAAATATAGCATGTTTTAATATGTATAATTTACACTACACTGGCATAATATAAAGACTTAAAAGATGACACTACTCTGTTTTTTAAGACAAAAATACTAATATATATATATAATTATATCTCATCATTGTATCTTAAAATTGATCTCATTCTTCACTGCTTCTACATTCAAATCTATTTTTCTCCTGCCTCATCACCAATTTAATCAATTATCTGTGACCCAGCCAGTCCAATTTTATTCCATTTTCAAGGCATTTCATAGTCTTTCTAGTCTGTGATTTATTTTGCACAGCTATCTTCTCTGCTTCAAACTCATTTTTAAAAACCTATTTCACATTGATTCCTCTACCTTTTATATTATCATTCTGTTTTTAGCACAACTTTCTCCAAGAAGTATTAGCAGCTTCTTTCATCTGATATAATTCTGAAAATTCTATGTAGTTTCTCAGAATTTTTGTAATTGCTTGTTTCATTCTCTAATGTTCCAATGAGACTTTTAACTCTTCAAAACTGTTCCTTATCGCTCTTGGGGTATAGTTCAGTGATTGAGCATCTGATTGAAAAATTGTTCAATATGTATTGACTTCATAGAACGTTGCCTGGTTAGATATACTTACTAAATATAGCTTTGAGAAAGGCTTCCAAATACACATATTCCAGTCACTGTAGCAAGAAAATCTTTAAAATTTCATGACAAAAATGTTTGGCTATCACATATTTTAATTAATTGTAAGGAGTACATTCCTAATATTAAGTTTGTGTTGCAATTCAGTTCTACCCTGTATAAACTTAATCTTCAAAAACTTACTTTAACTATCTTTTCACCATCTGAAAAATAACATAATTATATTATTGTTAGAGATAGCCTAATTATTAAATGAGATGACATATGCCAATATCACAGTTATATCAAAATGCTATATAGTATGATTACAAACTAAACAGCTGATGAAAGGCATATGATATTTAAGATTACAATTTACTTTTTAATTTTTGTGTCATTCTAAATCCAATCGGGAAGATAGTGATATAGGAAAAATTAAGTTGATAAAAGCAATCATGTAATGTCATAAAATATTTATGAGTTTGTTATATTCTATTTAAGATTAAATGAAATGAGGAACTGAGAAAAAAATAACTTGGATAGTAGAAGACTTTTTTTTATTTTCAAGAAGGAAACATATTGTAATCAAGTAGGTGAATTATGTTAATGAAGTTAAATATTTTAAAAGGAAAAACAGGATTTTGAGCCGAGTTAGATGCTTAAGTCAAGCTTAGGATCGTTAAGAATACAATGTAATAGCAAGAATACATAGCGAGATGAGAAAAAGCATAATGAAGGAAACATCTCTAGATTAAGCTGTATAGAACAAATTATAGAAAGTTTTCCATAGAAATCTAAAGAATTAAATTTTGTATAAATACACATTTTGATCAAGCAAGCATTCACTTACACATTTGATGATATATAAATAAAAAACAGAAAAATAAAATTACTGATGTAATTAATTTCAAGTAACTCTTATTACTCTTTTACCATTTAATAGGTTGGAGTATGATACGTATTTGGTCAGAGATGTAGTGAAAAAAATGTAACCTACCCATTTTGTGTTAAACTTAGACCATTAAGCATAATAGCGTGACAATAAACAATTTTTTGACTTGTTGATGTTTCGGTTTTTCTTACAAAAAGAAAGGATTGAAAATTTAGAAATTAGTAAAGAGAGTAGATAAAAACTAAGAGAGTAATATAAGAAAATGTTTGCTGTGAAAGAAGTTAGCTTTATTCAAACACAGAATTTGGTACATGAAAAGAATGTTAGACTGCTTCCTGTATTCCTAAGAGATAACTCAACACAAGTGAATCAAGCCAGAATTTGAAAGCAGATGGGCCCTGTGTTTTGGCAGCACGCACCTTTCTAAATGGACGCTGGCAAGCAGTGTCCAGACATGCCTGCTGCCTGTTGAGGCAGGTACAAAGTGTTTGAGAGTCCAGCGCTCAAGAAGATGCTTTGGTTCAAAATGAGCAGGACAGAGAACAAGATCTGTCACGACTCACATTCATATAAGAGTCAAGGACATAGTTTTTGAATTCTAATACAAAACCGAAGGCGGGGCAACCCAGAACCAGCCACATTGGACTTTGGAAAAGCCTGATATTTCTCAACATCCAGTTGCAACCTAAGGAAACTGTACAGACATAGGCACTTTCTAAAAGTGACACCATTAAAAATAAATGGAACTGAGAATCTAGCAGGAGTGAATTTTTGTGTGCTTCCGTTATTTTGCTTTTAAGAATTGGGGTCTACGCTTGCAAAATTTATTCTTATTTTCTTGACATACAACTGACCTATAATATTGCATAAGTTTAAGGTGTGCAAAGTGTTGATCTGAT
This sequence comes from Sorex araneus, assembly GCF_027595985.1. Classification (NCBI taxonomy): domain Eukaryota; kingdom Metazoa; phylum Chordata; class Mammalia; order Eulipotyphla; family Soricidae; genus Sorex; species Sorex araneus. The sequence goes on along the minus strand of NC_073307.1, from coordinate 11,053,502 downwards.
ACTGCTTATTACCAAATGACCAATGTGAGGGAGTTAGCAACTAGCTAATACTTATAGCAGGTCATACAATTAGTATTTCTGTTTGGTGTTAAGAACATGTAAGACCTATTTTCACATCAAATTTACAGGATGTTGTGTCTTATTAACTAATCACTATAGTGTATGTGAGATGTCCAGAACTTGTCGATCACATAATTGGTACATTCTTGTACCAATACTATATTCATTATCCTCAGCCTTAAGCCCAAGGGAACCACCAAGTTCTTTTCAAGACATTTAAGTCAAGTCTCGCTGAATTGTATATGTTATTTGTATGGTTAGAAATTATAAGCCTAGGACACAAGATTATACAGTGATTAATTACAGACTAATAACATATGAATGGGCTGCAGCGATAGCACAGTGGGTAGGGCATTTGCTTTGCACGAGGCTGACCCAGGTTCGATTCCTTTGTCCCTCTCAGAGAGCCAGGCAAGCTACCGAGAGTATCCCGCCCGCAAGGCAGAGCCTGGCAAGCTATCCGAGGCAGTAACAAGTCTCACAATGGAGACGTTACTGGTGCCCGCTCTAGCAAATCGACGAACAACGGGATGACAGTGCTACAGTGCTACAGTACTAATCACATACGGTAATGAAGAACAAAGTGAATGTAGTGGATGAAAGATAATTACTCCCCTCTCTATTAATCCCATCCTTGAACTGAAAAATTATTTGTGTCAAAGTACCAGGAGAAGTTGCCTAAGTCAGTATGATGTGGAGGGAAGGATTATACAGGATTGTCAGCTGAGGTGGACCCCTTGGTATCTTTATGAAGTAAGAAGACCCGTCTTCTGAACCCCACACAGCCCCACCAGAAAGAAAACATATCCAGTTACTCTGACTTTGCCTTAACTTAACCCCAATTCTTTACATTTTTTTCTCAAAATAATATCCTTTATATGTCCCTCCATGGCTCATCTTATGTCATCTCAGTTCTTGTTCCTTCTCTAATTGTCAACTATTTTTATGCCTATTTACAGACATTATGAAAAGATTTTGTCAGTAATCCCTCTTAAAATTTTGCAACAATTTAAATTTTACACTATATTTTAACCTGTCAATTAAATTAAAACATCTACTTTGCACCACATAAAAATTATACTCATTGTAGTCTAAACATGCTTATTATTTTCTATTATAATTACATAATATACAAAATATAAATATTCTTTCTATATTATGGACCTGCATTAATGGCCTAAATTCCACAGCAGACCTCATCCTTCTCAAAATATGCAATTTAATTTAACTATCAATATAAGTACATTTAGAAAGCTAAAATTAAATGTGAAAACTAAAATTTAAAATAACAAGTTGGAATCACATTTGTAGACCAAGGAAATTACACTTATTCAATGAAAAAAAATTCAATGCCAGAAACACTTTCACATTTCTAATAGTAGAAAAATGCAATCCTCAGCAATTAAAATGATGCAAACTGATAAAAATATAATTCGCAGAAAAATAAAGTGTTATTAAACAAAAGCAAAAAACTCAGTCAAGTTCACCAGCTGAATTTCTTGTATAGAATATAGACCCTAAGTTCTGTCCAGAGTTTTGCCCATATTTTATGATCACTTTTGTAATTACTCAGACTACCTTCCTATGGCATAAGAAATAAATTCAGTACTTTGAAATGTTTATCTATGATTTTTAAAGTTACTTTTGCTCTTCCAGAAAATTACTTTAATCTAGCTAAGAAATATTCAGCAGTTCTTAGAACATGATTGGTGCGTATACATTTTGTAATCTACCACAAATCGTGGGATCCAATAGTCCAGGTAATATTTTTAGATAAGGATGAAAAACTGCGCTATAAAAACTAATATAATGTTTCCTCTATCTGCATATAGTGAAGAAAACATATTGCAACATTCTCATGTAGAAAATTGCTACATCCTGATAATTGCATTTACTAAAATTTATTTTAATAAATGTAAATGCATTTATTACCATCTAAATTGTATTTATTAAATGTGAATTTATATATTAAGCTTATGTAATTAAGTATTTTTAAAAGAAATTAGCACAGTATGTCTTGGAAACATGGAAATAGAACATAAATTATTGTCTTGGAAATTGTTATTGTTTTGAAAATTATTGTCTTGGAAAATAACTTATTCTCTTAGAAACAGAAAATGAATTATTTTATTAAATATATTTAATATATTTATTAAAAATAACTTATTTTATGCTTCCAAGGAATAACCCTAGGGGACCAGAGTGTATAAGGGGGTTGCCTTACATGATGCTAAACCTAGTTGGATCCCTGGCATCACATGTGGTCCTCAGGGTACCTACAGGGCTGATTCTTAGCTCAGATCCAGGAGTAAGCCCTGGATACTGCAGTGTGGTACTGACCTCCCACTGCCCCTCCACAGACAATAGGAAAGTTGATTTGTGCAATTAATGTTGTATTCGGATACGCAGTACACAGAACTACACTACAGTTCAATTCTTCATTTCTTCCTTTGCTGATCTCTCCTGCATTGTCTATTCCAACATACTCAGTGCTTCTTATTCTCACGGGGTTAGAAACAAATGGGACACTATAATCAATCTAGTAATTTGTAAAGGAGAGAACATTCTTCAACTAGTCTCAATATTTCCATTTTGGATCACTACAGTTGCGTACTGAAAAAAATGTGAGGTCACAAAATGACCTAATAAAACATAAAAATTATGTTTTAAGGAGCAGTGACAGGGTCTGGGGAGAGAGCACCAAGTGCAGGAGTGCTTGCTTTACCTGAGCCAATCCCAGTGGTCCCAGGAGCACTGCCTGGTGAGGTCCCCAAATAGAAAGGATTAAAAAGAAAGAAAAGGAACATAACAAAAGACCATAACAAAATATTTATTTCTTCTAAGCAGAACTGTTGGTTTTATGTTTTTAGTGTTAAGATGTTCAGTTTTTTGAGAAAATTATGTCAAGGTTTGTTTTATTTTCCAGTTTTGGTGTTTGGGGTAGAATCAGCAGTGCATAGGGGTTACTCTTTGTTCCCAGCTATGCTCAGGGGACCATGGGGATCTGGGATTGAATTCAGGGCTCTGCATGGCATGCAAAGCATTCCTCCAGTGTTTTCACCGCATATTTAGTGTCCAGTTATTTTAGTGGCATTTACTCATATGAAAATGCAACTTCCTATCTGCTTGTATAAATGTGTGAGCCAGGAGGGAGGGAGTGAGTTTGAGAAGAGAGAACGAGGAAGGGCAGAGAAAGGGATGGAGGGATGGAAAGAGAAAAGGAAACTTGACAGGCAAGGGGTTGGGAGAGGAAGGCTGAAGGAGAGGAGAGGAAAAGAAAAGGTTGAGGAGATAGAAAAATTAGTGTGTGAAATATAGTGATGAAGCAACTAGAAAATTGGGAAAAGGCAACCAAAGGTGAAGGGTTATAAGGTCATGTACAATTGACACGGAAAAATGATTAGTTTTTTTTTGGGGGGGGGTCACATCCAGCAGTGATCTGGACATTTTCCTGATTTTGCACTCAGTTCTTGGGGGACTGTATGGATGACTGAGATCCAAACCTGGCTGGCTGCAAGCCAGGCAAGTGTTTCGCCTTCTGTACTACTCTAGACCCTGACATGAAAATTTAAAAAATAGTCATGGGAAATTAATGGAACATAAATGATATAATAAATTAACAGTCTTTGGAAAAAAGAAAAATTTCTGCTAAAGTGAAGAAGTTGTGAGTGGCTTGTGTGAAGAATGTAATACGGCATGAGATATTTTTGTTTGCTCTCTTTAGAATGGGCCCTCATAGGACAAAAAAAATTAGAGATGGGTAAAAATTCAGAATTGAAATAACTGACTGGTGAAATGTTAATCAATATAGAAGTAATAGTGTTTAAAGTACAAGATTGAAGGATATTTGTAACAAGAATGATAGGCATTAATAGAATTGTGCAATCTATGAGTGTTAATGTTTCATCTGCATGAACATATGGCCAGATAATGTTGAAGAACAGATGTGATGAGCAAATCTGCAATGTCTGCTAATGGTAGCAAATAGAATCATGATGTGGAGCGTTCTTTATTTCCCCTGAAGGAATTTCTCCCCAGATGGTTCAGATGGGGTTCAAAATAGAACTTAAAATTAAACTTGTGCTGATATAAACTGTAACCACAATTTTGTGTTCTCATATAGATAATATTAACTACAGTTATTACTAAGAAAAATGTTCAAATCTTATATGGTTCATCTTTCTCTCATTCTCTCTCTCTCTCTCTCTCTCTCTCTCTCTCTCTCTCTCTCTCTCTTTGGAGGGACAGATGAGTAAATGGAGTGGTCATCTCTACATGAGCTCCGGATCTCATAGGTCTGTATGCCCTTTAATTTGACATAATCCCCTGGTGAATAATAATCTCTCATCACATTGTTGTGGAGAACCCATGTCAACTATGAAATAACATTGCAAATCCCTCATTGATGTAAAATAAGTATTTATATCTCCATCATTCTTTTTTTGAGGGTGGGGTCACACCTGACAATGCTCAGGGGTTACTCTTGGATTTGCACTCAGAAATTACTCCTGGCGGTGCTCGTGGGACCATATGGGATGCTGGGAATCGAACCTGTGTTGACCGTGTGCAAGGCAAACGCCTTACCTGCTGTGCTATCACTCCAGCCCCCATTTCTATCATTCCCCCATTTCCATCATTCTTCATGTCTAAAATTTAGTGTATTTTCCTGCCAAGCAATGAAAAAAAATATTCTCTTCTATGCAGATGTTCTTCAGAGATTTTTAAATCCCTCAGAATAATGCATTTTGAACAATATACAGACATATACCTGCAACAAAACATGTCTTGAAAATAACAGAGAATGATTGATGTGTGTTGCATTTATTGCTAATAACTCCCTATATCCTTGGACTAGGATGGGGGTAATACCCAGTGGTTTGGGAGCTACTCCAGATTCTGTGTTGGGAATTGCTCCCAGTGGTGCTCAGAAACCATGTGATATTAGGAATCTAGTCAGGATCAGCAACATACAAGCTAACCCTTTATTCCTATGCTATTTTCCCAGCCCCTCAGATATATTTTGATATATTAGCTGTGGCCCAGAAAATAAATAAACAAAAAAGTTTCACAAATTTTGTACTCATTTGATGTATTTCAAATTTTCAATAAAATTAGACATTGTCATTTTTTTCAAAAATATGAATTTAAAATTTGCTACACTTCCTAGCCACATCACATTACCCATTTTTCCTCTATTTACATCTTTATTTGTTCCAAACTTCATAGCACTTCTCTTAATAAATGTCAGTGTTCTCTATTTGACATATTTACTTCTATCCTTAACATATCAAATTCACACCCACCCAAAGAAGCAAGTCTTAGTACTCAATCCCTTTACTAAAATGACAGACCCACAGAATTAGGTCAAGGTCTTTTCCTTGACATACAAATTCTGGCATCTATCACTGTTGTATCCTGTCTCTTCACCTCTTTCTCACCTCATCGATTTGCTTGAGTGGGCGGGATACTCTGGTTTGCTTGCCGAGATCTCCGAGAGAGACAGAAGAATTGAACCCGGGTCAGCCACATGCAAGGCAAATGCCCTACCGCTGTGCTATCACTCCAATCCAAGAACACACATAATAGAAATAAACAATGTCAATTATGTACTCTGTAAATATAAATGGGTTTTCCAAAAACTTTCCTCTTTTCCATCTATGATATAAATTTTAAAATAATATTATTTAGAAAGGACCATTGTACACACTGCAGAGATGCCACTGGATCTCGAGCCAGGCTGTCTTATCTGGGGCAACACAGAGGGGGGCAGGTGAGTCATACCACCTGACCCTCCAATAGAGCCCCTGTACTCAAAAGCCTTCAGAACTCAATCGCCACCATGCTCACGGCCGATCCCCATGGGCTCGGATTAGCCTCATCTATGAGTGAATCTGCTGAAAACCCCAGGTATAGAGTTTTGTGACCAAATTCTCCAGGTTCGCACGGAGTCAAGAATGGGAGCCTCTCCCCATTTCACTTTCCTTCCTAGAACCTGGAAGTCATGTCCATGAATGCCTCTGGTACCATATGAGCTCATTAAGGGCCACGGTCCAGAGACTCAAAAACAAACCCTGGAAGAGGAAGAGAGCAACACGCCAGAGATGTGTCTGGACCCCAAAGTCAACATCCAGTTAAAGATTAAATTCTAGCTGTATCACCCAATTTGAAATATTCAAGACTATATGGCAACTCATAATCTATATAAGGGCTTAATGACTCCAGGGTGATACAACAATCTCCACACACTTTCCTCTAAGGAAACTTTCTTTGGATCATATTTAGCAGATTATTCATAATAAGCAATACAAAATAAACTGTATAGGTCTTTGGGGGCAGGTTCTGGGGGTTGTTGTGGTATAATTCAAAATATGTCAAAATACAGTGGTGGGACTGGTGTTGGAATATTGAATGTAATAAATAATTGTGAACAACTAAAAATAAAATATTTTTATTTTTTTAATTTTTTTAATAAGAATTTTATTTTATTGAATCACCACGTGGAAAATTACAATGCTTTCAGGCTTAAGTCTCAGTTATTTTTTTTAAATTTTTTATTGAGTCACCATGTGGAAAGTTACAAAGTTTTCAGGTTTAAATCTCAGTTATACAATGCTCGAATACCCATCCCTTCACCAGTGCTCATATTCCACCACCAAGAATCCCAGTATAGCTCCACCCCGCCCCCCCACACCCCTAGCCCCCCACTCTTCACCCCCCCGCCTGTGTAACTAATAAATTTCACTTTACTTTCACTTTGATTGCATACAATATTTCAACAAAACTCACTATTATTGTTTGGAGAGTCTCTTCCCTAAAGTCAGAAATGAAAACTAAATAAAAAATTTAAAGTATAAAGCCTTAATTTTTTATGGTTTCATATCAAATTTTCTTCTAATTTTTCACACACTTCATATTCTTTCAGTTCCAGGGATCAAACCCAGGACCTCACCTAAGATAGGTATTCAACCAGTGAGCTACATTCACAGGCCATATTAAAATTTTGAAAGTAGTATGTGAGGCCACAGACATAGTATCGAGAGCAGGGTACTTGCTTTGCATGTGGTTGATAATGGTTTCAGTCCAAGGCACCCTACATGGTCCTCCAAGTCACACCAGGCCTGATGTATGACTTTGATGCACAGAATCAAAAGAATCCCTAGATCCTTGGAGTGTGACCCCAAACCCCAAACATGTAGCACTGTAGCACTGTTGTCCCATTGTTCATCGATTTGCTCAACTGGACACCAATAACATCTCCATTGTGAGACTTGTTGTTACTGTTTTTGGCAAATTGAATACACCACTGAAAGCTTACCAGACTCTGCCGTGCGGACAGGATACTCTCTGTAGTTTGCCAGGTTCTGCAAGAGGGACGAAGGAATCGAACCAGGTCAGCCACGTGCAAGGCAAACACCCTACTGGCTGTGCTATCGCTCCACCCCAAACATGATAACTAACTAAAAGTAGTATCTATATCATGTCAGTTAATTTCTGAAATCATAAGAACATCAGATAATTACATAAAATAAATACTTTCATAAATAAATCACTGTCACTGTAGGTCACTGTCATCCTGTTGCTCATCAATTTGTTTAAGCGGGCACCAGTAATGTCTCTCATTGTGAGACTTATTGTTAATGTTTTTGGCATATCCAATATGCACGGGTAGCTTGCCAGACTCTGTCATGCGGGCTTGATACTCTCAGTAGCTTGCCGGGTTCTCAGAGAGGGGCGGATGAATTGAACATGGGTCAGCCGCGTGAAAGGCGAACGCCTTATCGCTGTGCTATCACTCCAGCCCCATAAATAAATAATTACATAAAATAAAATACAATTACTAAGTATTTTAAGTAGAGTTATCTGAGAATATAAGGACATTGAGTAAATATTCTATCCCTATAGATGTATATTTTACCATATATGTAATACTGAAAATATATATATACTGTAAAAATTAGCTACTTACTAAATATTATGTAAGCAAATAATATATTTTAAGAAATCATAAGTCATTTCTTTTATAATAAATTTAATGTTATAAATGACTCACCATTAAAATTAGTAATTATTTATTAAAACAGCTAATGATTCTTTACATTTTCCTGCATCATGGCAAGTTTCATTGCTAACATCACACAATGACATAGCATAATCTGTCTGAAAAAAATTGCTGTTTCATATACATCCATGAATGAAGTAATCAGACTAACTCATATGCAAATTCGAGGCAGAGTAATTGTAACAATTTTATAAGTGAAATCGATTAATTACTCTTTCACACTGTCAAGTTTTCTTCTGCCTATGCAAAAAAATGAATTGATTTCATAAATCTAGAGGCAGCCAAAAATACTAGCCCACATATAACATCCTACTTATGCAAATGGGGCATCTGCTATAGAGGAGTATGCCAAAGACTATTTCCAACTAGACTTACACAGCCACAATACTGTGAAGATTAAATCAATCAAACCCATGTTCTACTAGAAATATTTTTAAAGTCTTAATATATTCATGCAATATAATTAGTACAACTGGCTTATGAAGTGTTTTAATTACCCAGCACATCTGAATGTCGACTCACATTTTGACTACAAATAGCTAATTGTTCACAAAATCACTGTCCCTCTGCATTAAATGAAGTACAAATGTTATATTTCCTATTACAAATGTAGAAATGTTTTAGCATATTGAAATGCCTTAGCATTTTAATGTTTTAGATGAAGCATGCTAACCTTTTTCTCTTCTAGTTTATTAAAATTCTTATTCATTTAACTGCTGACTTAAATCAAGGTAGCAAAACATGAGATTTTTCTTTATCTTATAGAATAAACTAATCTTCTTTATATAGAATTTTTCATTTGTTGATGTGCTGTTTTACTTTTGAATAATATTAAAATATGTAAACATAATATCCCATTGTTTATAATAAATTTTAGATGTTATAAAAGTAAGCCTCAAAATCACTCTATGAAGAAAATAGATCTACTGATTTTTACCACATGAAAAATAGGGGAAAAAGCATTTGGCAAATGATATAGTCTAGCCTTAAAACTAGTTCTTCTTTTTTCAGGAATAAAAGCATAAAAAGTGACATTCATTGCAGAATGTCACTAGGATTTTTCTGTATTCTGTCTCTGCAGATTTTCTTATAAGCTTATTTAACAACAATTTATTGTCTGCAGGTTAATAATGAGTAATTATTAAATTATTCGTGGAATAAACTGTCCATAAGGGAAACATTCCTGCGTTTACTTTGGCCTTGTAGGTTGCTCAGTAATAAACCATATTAATTATCACTAGATTGTATAATTCATACAAGTTCTACTACTGCTAACTTCATTTTAGAAAGATATTTATATCTCATGACTACAGATTTATAGGACTGTCTGATATGATTGCTTTATTAACTGAACACATAACACATTTACGTCAATAATTGAAGATACAGGGCTGGCAAGAGAGCACAGCAGGTACGGTGTTTGCCTTGCACACAGCCGACATGGGTTCGATTCCCAACATCCCATATAGTCCCCTGGTACTGCAAGGAGTAGTTCAGAGTACAGAGCCAGGAGTAAACCCTGTGCAACGCTGGGGATGACCCAAAAAGCAAAAAAAAAAAAAAAATTCTTTTGTTGATATGATGGATTGTGTTGATTGATTTCCGAACGTTTAACTATCCTTGCATCCCTGGGATGAATCCCACCTGGTCCTGGTGTATTATCTTTTTGATGAGTCATTGGATTCTATTGCTAATATATTATTGAGGATCTTTGCATCTGTGTTCACTAGGGATATTGGTCTTTCTTTGTTTGTATCTCTGTCTGCTTTTGGTATCAAGGTGATATTTGCTTCATAGAAACTGGAAGTGTTTGTGATACTTCAATTCCTGGAAAAGCTTAAAGAGGGTTGGGAATAAGTCCTCTTTAAAGATTTGGAAGAATTCACTAGTGAATCCATCTGGACCAGGACTTCTGTGCTTGGGGAGACTTTTTATTACCATTTCAATTTCCTTGAAGACCGACATCTGGGAGACTTTTTATTACCATTTCAAGTTCCTTGAAGATCAACATCCAAGGACAGTAGATAAAAGAGTCAGGAAGATTGCTCCATAGTTGGAAGCCTGTCTCATGAGTGGCTGGGGAGAAGGCAGCTGGAATAGAGAAGGGATCAGTAAGAAAATGATGGTTGGAGGAATCGATCCTGATGGGAGTTGTGTGCCAAAATAGATAAAGGACCAAATATGATAACCTCTCAGTATCTGCATTACAAACCATAATCCCCAAAGTAGAGGGAGACTATGGGGAATATTGTCCGCCATGGGGGCAGGGGGAGGGTGGGAAATGTGGGGATAAAGTGGGGATATTGGTGGTGGGGAATGTGCACTCATGGAGGGATGAGCGTTTGATCACTGTGTGATTTAACTCAGACATGAAAGCTTGCAACTATATTTCACAATGAATCAATAAAATTTTTTAATTTTTTTAAAAAATAACTGGAGATTCTATAGAAGATACTTAACTCCAGAGTTTAAATATAAAATGTGATACATACACATGTAAAGCAGATATACTTTGCAAATTATATAAGAAATATTTTGGTCTTTCTTTTTGGCCTATACTAGGAAATACAAGTATATATTTCTCCAATATTCAAAATTGTCATTCTAAAAAAAGTTTGAGTAAAGAAAATTTGCCAAGCACTCAGTATTTTCTCATATATTGGGATTTACACTTTTGTCTTTTCCTTATTTTATTCATAAGTAAAATTCTTCAAGTCTTAAAATTCATAAATCACAGAATAATGTTATGCAAATAGTTTTGTTCTTACTTTTGTTCCTCAGATATGTCACTGATGAGAGAGGCCGTTTTAGTAGCTTTTCCAAAAATAAAATTTTTAAAATATATTTCAGCTATTTAAGCCAGTGAATTCATTTACTTTCTGCCCTTGTATTGCAAAGTGGCATGTTACTGCAATGCTAATTTTTTTAATTTTTCGTAGTAGATATTAATCACCATCAGTATATGAACACATTCCTCTTTTATTAGACAGATTTGTAACATCTTTCAAAAATCATTTTTAATTAATTTTTATTTTTAAAAACACCATGATGTACAAAGTTGTTCATTATACAGTTGTTTTAAGCATGCAGTGTTCCATGTCACCAGTTCCAAGTCACCAGTGTGACTTTTCCTTCGCCAATATCCACAGTTTCTCTAATCAATCACACCCTGCTCTCTTTGCCACATAACAAATTAACTTTGTATTGTTTATTCTAACAAAACTTTAAGTACTTGGAAATTGACCAATCTGAAAACAAATCAGTAAGAACCAATTAGTGATTACTATATGAATTTGACCTACGTAAATGAGAAAACTAAAACCATTTAATGCAATATTAAAATGCCTATTCTCATTTTCATTTATATGTCTTCAACTCTGGAATCTAAAGTATATTACATTTAATTTTATTTTGTACTTGAATCTCATTATGGTAATAATCATGTCTCACCTGACATTAATGACATTTTTTAAAGCAATTCTGTGTTAGTATATTTTGGAGTTTACATAGAATAGGTAAGGCCCACATATGTAACATAGGTAAATTTTCCCCTTACACATTATATAAACACCAGGGTTTAGAAAGTTGTTTGTGTATCACATATCATGATGTATTATGCCAACGGCTTTTCATTTTGAGTTCCTGCCATCCTATATCAACGGAGATGAAAAACACAGGATTAATCACAAAAATCTTAATCTGGGTCATATAATCTCAGTCTCTTTGTTTAATTGCTTTTGGGTCACACCCAGTAATGCACAGGGGTTACTCCTGGCTGTACACTCAGGAATTACTCCTGGTGGTGCTCAGGGGACCATATGGGATTCTGGAAATTGAAACCCAGGTCAGCTTCATTCAAGGCAAACGCCCCCTACCCACTGTACAATTGCTCCAGCCCCTGGGTCATATAATCGCTTAATATGTTCAAGTGGCTCTTAACTTTCCTCCATCCTTAACTCAAATCTCTTCTTTCATCTTGAGGATGATTGGTTAAAATGCTAAGATAATCATCCTATTTCTCCACTTCGAGTTGTACCATGACTTCCTTTTGTTGTACTTGAACTTTCCCAATTTATCAAGTAATTTCTCATTCTTACTTTTGTAAACCGAAGCTGCAGTGACCTTTATCTTTGCTGGTTATTCATCAGCAGCCGCTACTAGCCCCTACTCAGTTGAGAAAACCAGAAAACAAAATAACCATTTTTTCAAAATGATGCTTATGTTTACATGAGAAAAGACAGAGAATGGCATAAAATATCAAGTGATAATAAAGTATTTACAAAGTATTTAAAGAAAGAGGAGAAAGAACTTAAAAATATGAGAGGCAGTAGATTTCATGGGATGGCAGCAAAAAATCGTGAAGCTCGCCTGACAGTAAAGGCTATAACAACATGAAGAAACAGAGAAAATCACCACCGCCAGGAGAGATGGAAGAGAGGATCTCAGAAATCCCAACAGGTACTTCCCAGAAATACAATCTCCTCTCAGATAAAGAATTCAGAGAGGAAATCATGAAGATGATTCACGAACTCAAAGCAACTATGGAACAAACATCCAATAAATTAAGGGAGGATATGGATGCAGCGTTGGAACGGTCCACCAAGATAATCCAGGAAGAAATGAGAACAGAAAATTCAAAGCTATGAGCAGAAGTCACACGATTAAAAGAATCAGTAGATGAAATTAAAAACTCAGCAGGAGCCCTCAATAATAGAATGGCTACAGCCAAAGACAGAATCAATGAGCTTGAAGATGAGTTGCAGAAAGCATATAGGTAACAACAAATAATGGCAAAAGATCTCAAAATGGCTCTAGAGCGAATTAGAGTCCTAGGGGATGACCACAAGAGAAGCAACATAAGAATCACTGGAGTACCAGAACCACAGGGAACCAATCCCAATGAAAAAAACACAAAGACATCATTGCTAAGAAATTCCCAGAGCTAGAGAATGCGGGCATCCAGATCCAAGGAGTCCGAAGGGTGCCAGCTAAAAGGGACCCAAATAAAAAATCCCCAAGGAATATCATAGTCAGAATGATGGATGCCATGGATAGAGACACAATACTGCAAGCAACAAGATCAAAGAAAGAAATTATATACAAAGGAGCACCCCTTAGATTCACAGCAGACCTATCAGAAGAAACCTTCCAAGCCCGAAGACAATGGTGGGATATAGTGAAAAAACTCAATGAAATGAATGCCTCACCAAGAATACTTTACCCGGCTAAACTCTCAGTTAAACTTGAAGGAGGGGCCGGAGCGATAGCACAGCGGGTAGGGCGTTTGCCTTGCATGCGGCCGACCAGGGTTCGATCCCCGGCATCCCATATGGTCCCCCAAGCACCGCCAGGAGTAACCCCTGAGCATTGCTGGGTGTGACCCAAAAAAGCAAAATAAATAAATAAATAAATAAATAAAATAAAAAATAAATAAACTTGAAGGAACCATACACTATTTCATGGAGAAACAACAGCTCAGGAACTTCATAGAATCAAGACCAAACTAAAAAGAAGACTAAAAGGGCTACTATAAGACAAGGAAAACCCCTAGAAGAATAACAACCCCTACAGAAAGATGGCACAAAATCCCAAGACAATAATTTCTCTTAATGTTAACGGTCTAAATGCACCAATCAAGAGGCACAGAGTGGCAAAATGGATTCGGAAACTAAATCCAACTTTCTGCTGCCTACAAGAAACACATCTGAACAGTCAGAACAAACACAAACTCAAAGTTAAAGGATGGAAAACGATCCTGCAAGCAAACAATTCCCTCAAAAAAGCTGAGGTGGCCATACTAGTATCCAACAACATAGATTTCAGGCTGAAAAAGATCAGAAGGGACAGTGAAGGTCATTTTCTACTCATCAAGGGATATGTACAACAGGAAGAAATCACACTCTTAAACCTATATGCACCTAATGAACGACCAGCTAAATACTTAAAAGAACTTTTAACAGAATTTAAGAGGGACAAAACTAGCACCATGGTAGTAGATGGAGACTTCAACACTGCCCTATCACCTCTGGATAGATCGAAAAGAACAACACTCAGCAAGGAAACAATGTCTCTGAAGGAAGAAATGGAGGAGACAGGGCTAATAGACCTATACAGGGCTATACACCCCAAAAAGAAAGAACATACATTCTTTTCCAGAGCACACAGAACATTTTCCAAAATAGACCACGTTCTGGGTCACAAACTATACCTTAATAGAATTGGGAAGATAGAAATTGTATCAACTATCTTTTCAGACAATGATGCACTGAACATGGAAGTTAATCACACACAGATGCGGAGAACCAAATCAAACACCTGGAAATTAAACAACTCACTGTTGAACAATGTGTGGATCACGAAGGAAATCAAGGAGGAAATCAAAAAATACATTGAAACAAATGAGAATGAAGACACAACCTACCAGAACCTATAGGATGCAGCTAAAGCTGTGTTCACTTGTATCACTTGTAGTCCCGTTGATCTTCGATTTGCTGGAGCGGGCGCCAGTAACATCTCCATTTGTCCCTGTCTCGAGCTAGTGTAGCCCAATGATACCTGCTTGCTCCAGGAACAGAAAGAGCCTCAAATCGTTCTCTCAGATATTTGACGAAGAAATCTGATCATCTAGTTGGTGGGCAGCCATGAGGTCTTCTAATGTCCCATGGAATCCAGCCTGTAACAGCTCTAGTCCAACGGTCATCTCTGAATCGCATTACATGACCGGCCTACCTCATTTTTGATGCCTTGGCAAACGAGACAGCATCCCTTCTGAAATCTAACACGCCATTTCACTGGTAAAGACATGAACAGCACTTTGTCTGGACAAAGCTGTGTTAGGGGAAAATTTGTAGCTCTGCAAGCATTCCTCAAGAAGGAAGAAAGGACCTATATAGATAGCTTGACTTCACAGCTCAAGATCTCAGAAGAGGAACAGCAAAAGAAACCCAAACCAGATCGAAGGAAAGAAACAATAAAACTTAGAGCAGAAATTAATGATATGAAAACCCGAAAAACAATCCGAAAGATCAATGAAACCAAGAGCTTGTTCTTCGAGAAAATAAATAAGATTGATAAACCACTAGCAAGACTCACAAAGAAAGAGAGAGAGACAACCCTAATAAACCGAATCAGAAATGAAAAGAGGGACATCACAACAGAAACCAAGAAGATTCAAAAGATCATCAAAGACTACTTTGAAAGTCTATATGCCACGAAACAAGAGAATCTAGAAGAAATGGATGAATTCCTTGATTCCTACTATCTCCCAAGACTGAACCAAGAAGACTTGGAATACCTGAATAGACCCATAAATATCAAGGAAATCGAAACTGTAATCAAAAGTCTCCCCAAAATCAAAATCCCAGGTCCAGATGGATTCACTGGCGAATTCTTCCAAACATTTAAAGAATAGTTGTTGCCAGTTCTCTTCAAGCTTTTTCACAAAATTTAAAAGACAGGAACCCTCTCGAACAGTTTCTATAAGGCACATATCTCCCTAATACCAAAAGCAAACAAAGACACCACTAACAAAGAAAACTATAGACCAATATCTCTGATGAACACCGATGGGAAGATCCTCAACAAAATATAGTAACTACGATCCAACAACTCATCAAAAAGATCATACACCATGACCAAATGGGATTCATCCCGGGGATGCAAGGATGATTTAACATTCAGAAATCAATCAACATAATCCATCATATCAACAAATGATAAAAACCATATGATCATATCAATAGATGCAGAGAAAGCATTGTACATGATCCAGCACCCGTTTATGATGAAAACTCTTGCCAAAATGGGTATAGAAGGGACTTTCCTCAAGATAGTCAAAGCCATCTACCACGAACCTACAGCAAGCATTATCATCAATGGGGAAAAACTAAAGGCCTTTCGTCTAAGATCGGGGACAAGACAAGGATGCCCACTCTCACCACTTCTCTTCAATATAGTACTGGAATTACTAGCAATAGCCATTAGGCAAGAAAAAAATATTAAGTGCATTCGGATAGGAAAGGAAGAAATCAAATTCTCACTATTTGCAGATGATATGATACTATATCTAGAGAAGCCTAAAAGCTCTACTAAGAAACTCTTAGAAACAATTGACCTGTACAGTAAGGTCGCAGGCTACAAAATCAATACCCAAAAAAACATGGCCTTTCTATATGCAAACAATGAGACAGAGGAAAGGGACATGAAAAAAGCAATCCCATTCACAATCGTGCCCCAGAAAATTCAAATTCCTCTGAATCAGTTTAACCAAAGAGGTAAAGGACCTCTACAAAGAAAACTATAAAACGCTACTCCATGAAATAAAAGAGGACATGAGGAAATGGAAACATATCCCCTGCTCGTGGATAGGGAGAATCAGCATTGTCGAAATGGCAATACTCCCCAAAGCATTATACAGATTCAACGCGATACCTATAAGGATACCCATGACATTCTTCAAAGAAATGGATCAAGAAATCTTGAAATTCATATGGAACAATAAACGCCCACAGATAGCTAAAACAATTCTTGGGAAAAAGATGATGGGAGGCATCACCCTCCCCAACCTTAAACTTTACTACAAAGCAGTAACAATTAAAACAGCATGGTACTGGAACAAAGGCATAGCTGCAGACCAATGGAACAGAGTGGAATACCCAAACACACAACCCCAAATGTATGATCATCTAATCTTTGATAAGGGGGCAAGAAAAGTGAAGTGGAATAAGGAAAGCCTCTTCAACAAATGATGCTGGCATAACTGAAAAACCACATGCAAAAGAATGGGCTTAGACCTCGACTTGACACCATGCACAAAAATCAGATCAAAATGGAGTAAAGACCTCAACATCAGACCACAATCCATAAGGTACATCGAAGACAAGGTCGTCAAAACCCTCCACGATATTGAAGATAAAGGTATCTTCAAAGATGACACGGAACTAAGCAATCAAATAAAAACAGAGATAAATAAATGGGACTACATTAAGCTAAGAAGTTTCTGCACCGCAAAAGACATAGGGACCAGAATACAAAGGCAATCTACAGAGTGGGAAAGGATATTCACCCAATACCCATCCGATAAAGGATTGATATCAAGGGTTTACAAAGCACTAGTTGAACTCTACAAGAAGAAAACATCCAACCCCATCAGAAAATGGGCAGAAGAAATGAACAGAAACTTTTCCAAGAAAGAGCTATGAATGGCTAAAGGGTACATGAAAAAATGTTCTGCATCACTAATCATCAGGGAGATGCAGATCAAAACAACTATGAGATACCACCTCACACCACAGAGAATGGCACACATCCAAAAAAAAAAAAACAACCACTGTTGGAGAGGATGTGGGGAGAAAGGGACCCTTCTACACTGCTGGTGGGAATGCTGACTGGTCCAGCCCATTTGGAAAACAATATGGACACTTCTCAAAAAATTGGAAATTGAGCTTCCATTTGATCAAGCAATACCACTTCTGGGAATATATCCTGGAGAAACAAAAAAGTACAGTCGAAATGACACCTGCACTTATACGTTCTTTGCGGCACAGTTTATAATAGCCAGAATCAGGAAAAATTCCGAGTGCCCGAGAACAGATGACTGGTTAAAGAAACTTTGGTACATCTATACAATGGAACACTATGCAGCTGTTTGAAAAAATCTGAAGTCATGAACTTTGCATATAAGTGAATTAACATGAAAAATATCATGCTAAGTGAAATGAGCCAGAAAGAGAGAGACAGACACAGAAAGATTGCACTCATCTGTGGAATATAAAATGGCAGAGTAGGAGACTAATACCCAAGAATAGTAGTTTATAATACCAGGAGGTTGACTCCATGGCTTGGAAGCTAGCTTCACACGCTGTGCGAAAGTCATCCCAGATAGAGAATGGAACACCAAGTAAGATGTGGTTGGAAATCCCGAGCGGGGAGCGAGATGCAAGCTAAAAGTAGACTAGAGACTGAACATGACGGCCACTCAATACCCCTATTGCAAACCACAACACCCAAAAGGAGAGAGAGAGAACAAATTGGAATGCTCTGCCACAGAGGTGGAGTGGGGTGGGGGGATGGGACAGGGGGGTGGGAGGGATACTGGGTTCATAAGTGGTGGAGAATGGACACTGGTGGAGGGATGGGCTCTCGAACATTGCATGAGGGTAAAACAAGCACGAAAATGTGTGAATTTGTAACTGTACCCTCACTGTGACTCACTAATTAAAAAAATCAATAAATTATAAAAAAAAAAGAATTCGTGAAGCTGACAAAGGCTCCTAGACAGAAGACAAAGCAATGTCCTAAGCTGGGAACAGACTTTATATAAATAGAGAAGAATATATAAAGAAAAGTCAAGACCATTCAATTGGAGAATGCACTAGGTAGACATGAGAGGTGGGGGAGAAAGGAGGAAACACATCAGAAAATTTCTGAAGGAAAAAAAATAGAGATAGAAAAATATTGTCATGGACAGGAATCGGCAGTGATACGCCTGAAAAAGAGTCTAGTTCAGAATGGAGTTGGAACTGGATTTGCTAATGGGTTGGATGTGACAGGCGTCAATCAGAAAATGCAGAGTTTTTGCCTGAGCAGACCTTAGAAGCCAGAGTCTGGGTTTTTTTTTTTAAAGAAGAACAGAATTGAGTGTCAGATGTCAATTCATCAGGAATCCAGCAAGAAATTATATGTAGGAGTATGAATATCATAAAGAGTGCTGGGCTGTCTGTGTGGCTTTGGGGATCCTCCAAACACAGATGATATATAAGGATATGGATTCAGCACATCTGTCCAGCCAGTATTGTTCATGGAGAAGAGGGTCTTATGGATTGGATTTCTGGGAACTCTTTCTTATTTAGAAATCTGATAAAGGGGACAGATAGGAAGCAGTCGCTGAAGATGTAGAATGGTGAGTTTGATAGACTGGGGTCCAAAAGAAACTTCTTAGAGAATAAAGGAATAATCAATAGAGTTAAATGCAGGTAACAAGACAAGAAAGGGAAAATGAGGAATGACTATTTGATTAAACAACAGGAACTCCGGAGTGATGCTGGAATGCAGAGCTTAAGCTGAATGAGGAGATGGGCACCTGATAGGGTTGAGTTCAGAGGGAGAGGCACGAGTGGAAACAAAGTACACTGAACCAACATCATAAGTTTTCAGTATGAAATTTTGTAAAGAGCAAATATCAAAGGATAGAAGAATAAGTCTCCAAATATCAATTCCCTTTCCAAAGATTTCTATCGAGTATGGCTTATGTATCATAAAGCATTGTTACTCTGTGTGAATTTTATTATTGCTATGTAGTCTAGATTCCTTTATCCTTTTATCATTCTAAAATACCTTTTTATGCCCTTGTCTTGTTTTAAAATTTTGTTTTATTGAATCACCATGAGATATAGTTACAAGCTTTCATGTTTGTGTTACAATCACACAATGATCAAAACACCAATCCTTCCACCAATGCACATTCCCCAGCATACCCCCACCTTTCCCACCCTCCCCCTGCCTCCATGGGAGACAATATTCCCCATACTCTCTCTCTACTTTGGGATTATGGTTTGCAATGCAGATACTGAGAGGTTATCATGTTTGGTCCTTTATTTACTTTTGGCACACAACTCCCATCAGGATCAATTCCTCCAACCATCATTTTCTTATTGATCCCTTCTATATTCCAGCTGCCTTTTCCCCAATCACTCATGAGACAGGCTTCCAACTATGGAGCAATCTTCCTGACCCTTTTATCTACTGTCCTTGGGAGTTAGTTTTGTGTTATGTTATTTTATATTCCACAAATAAGTGCAATCCTTCTGTATGTGTCCCTCTCTTTCTGACTCATTTCACACAGCATGATACTCTCCATGTCTATCCATTTATAAGCAAATTTCATGACTTCATCTCTCCTACCAGCTGCATAGTATTCCATTGTGTAGATGTACCAAAGTTTCTTTAACCAGTCATCTGTTCTTGGGCCTTTGGGTTGTTTTCAGATTTTGTTATGCCCTTGTCTTGAAGTCTCCCATGTCTAAGAATAAGGCCACCCCAAGTCTTCTGTTCACTTCTGTTCATTTTCACCTTAAAAATATTTCTTCAGCAAAACTTTTATTTCACATAGAGTGAATGTAATTTGTAGTGTTAGTGCTTATACACATAAAGCTATGAAACTGTTTATGACTACTTTCCTGCTATGATGGTTGTCAGAATAGCGCAACAAAGGCCAAGATGGCCCTAAAGTATTCACTATCACACTCACTGCAAAATGAATGTGCTGACTCTTACTTTAATGAATTTAGAGTATTGTTATGTAGATCAATAAAATTAGTGGGTCCTCTTAATCACATGGATTGGTTTTATGCTTTGTTAGGATAGGAAATTCTACTTCTTTTTTTGCTCAATAATGGTGCTGAAAACTTGAGAGATAGAACACCAAGTAAGACTCTTGCTTTGCAAGAAGCCAACCCAGGTTTCACCCATGGCACCATATACGATCCCCCCAGCACCGCCAGGAGTGATCTGTGAACATAGTGCTAGGAATCAGACTTCAGCACCACCAGGTATGGCACCCCAAGTCAAAAATAACAATACTGATCCCTTGGTAGGCTATCTTTCTTCCTGTTAATATATACCTTTCCTGGAGCTTCGGGCACTCAGTGAGGTTCTTCTACACTGAGATCAAATTTATACATCTTCAATACGTGGTGCAACAATTCAGTGCTCAGACTATTGACAGACTACACACAGTCGACCCGGGTTCAAACCCCAGCATCCCATATGGTTCCCCAAGCACCACCATATAAGCCTCACATCTGTGTGTGTGTGTGTGTGTGTGTGTGTGTGTGCTGGTTTCCACAGGCATTCCAGAGTTCCACAAAGAATTTAAAAGAAAAATACATGCACCAAAGCTCCCACCTGGGTAATCAGAGTGGCTGTGTTCAGTTACCCAAACTAGGAATCAACCAAACTGTGTGATGAATCTGGATAGTCTTAGGCGGAGTGCAGTTAGGAAGAGGGAGAGAGACCACACAGAATAATCTCTCATCTATGCAGGATGTTAAGAAACATAATGGAATAACCAATACCTAAAGGCACTGGAAACAAATAATATGAACATGAGAAGATAGTACAGCAGGTAGAATGTTTGCTTTGCACACAGTCGACCCGGGTTCAAACCCCAGCATCCCATATGGTTCCCCAAGCACCACCATGAGTGATTCTTGAGTGCAGAGCCAGGAGTGAGTCTCAATGGTGTGACCCAAATAAGCAAAAAAAAAAAAAAAGAATAAAAAGAAAGAAAGAAAGGGTTAGACATGACACCCTATCAGTAGCAGTACTGTAAACCACAGTGCAAAAGTTATTTTTTTAAAAAGCGCCTCTCATGAGACAGATGGTAGGTGGGAAGCAAACAGGTGGTGATGTAGGAATGGGTGGAAAGAAGTAAATAGCAATGAAAGGATTGGTGTTGAACCATTGTATGCCTAAAAACCTATCACAAATAACTTTGTAATTCACATTGACTATTTTAAATAAATTAAAGTAATGGAGGGGGGGAAAGGTGTCCTAGTATTCAACTGAGGAAGTGAGATCTTCTTCTGAATAGCAAAGACATGATGTTACACTATCAAAGGACTTGTGGACACCATAAATGTGAAGAAACAAATGTGGAAAGAGTATGTGCTATGTAATTTCAGTGATTCTCATGATAAGGAATTCTGAAAAGGCAGATCAATGGAGATGATAAAACCACCTCTGGTCTCACGATGATTAGGAATAAGGGAGAAATAGGCGGTTAGAACCCAGAAAGGTTTTGAGTTTGTGAAGCTACTCTCTATAATACTGAAATGGTGGGCACATTGGTTCTGTATCTAAACACAGAGGGTGTATGTTAATCAAAAGCATGTAATTTGGGTGGCAACCATATATTGATATAGTTCAATAATTTGGGGTGGGGCTGCTGATAAAGGAAGATTATGTATGCATCTGGGTTCCATGGAATTGTATTGTCAATCTACCCTACTCTCAAATTTGTTGGGATTCTAAATGACTCTAGAAGTAAAATCTAGGAGTTTAGTAGTCATCTGTAAGGAGCAGAGAATATGTGTGGCACGCACAAGGCTGTGAGTCTGAACCCAGGCCCTGCACAGCCCAGGGCACCTCTAGGTGTAAGTTCTATGGCCTCTAAACACTGTCAGGTGACCAGTGTAGCTCCCCCAGGCATTGAAATACAACTGGGGATACCCCCTCCACCCCTCACCCCCACATCCCCAGTCCACCACACAACACACACACGAAAGTTTAGGCTCAGAAAAACAATCCAAAGACAATAGATAAGTCTTTCTGATAATAAGTGCTCCTAGTAATTACAATCCACAAGACTTTAAGTCCATGATGAAGGCCTTCTTTAAGTCGATGAATGTCTTAAAGTTGATGAACGTTTCACCACCAGGATCTCACCATTCTACAAGGAAGTGATCATTGATGTAAAGAGAGGGGTGCGGCAGGGTGATACCATTTCACTGAAACTCTTCAGTGCTGCTCTCAAGAACATCATGCAAATGACTGGAATGGGAAGGAATGGGAGTGAAGATAGACAGTTGGCAATTACACCACCTCCACTTCGCTGATGACATCCTTCTCATAGCACCAAACATTAGCCATGCGGCACAAATGCTGACTGACTTTGACCACGAGTGTGGAAAAGTCGGATTGCAGCTGAATCTCAACAAGATGATGTTCATGAAAAAGGAACTGGTCCCTGAAGCTCCATTTGCTCTCAATGGAATGAGCATCTCTGAATGCAGCAGCTATATGTACTTGGGTCGAGAAATCAACATGAGGAACGACTTGGTACCAGAACTGCACAGGAGTAAGAGAGCAGTGTGGAATGCATTCAAGAATGTCAATGAGGTGGTTAAGAGAATGAAGAACCTCCGACTCTGGGCACATTTTTTCTACTCCACCTTTCTTCCTGCACTAAGATACGCCTCAGAGACCTGGGCCCTATGCAAATAAGATGAGAATGCTATTAGGTATCCCAAATAGGAATCGAAAGAGCTATGCTGGGAATATCATGTCTCACTCAAGTGAGAGAAGGAATCCGGAGTTCTGACCTGTGTCGACTGTCAAAAATCAGGGATACTCTCTCATTTGCCAAGGCATCAAAAATCAGATGGGCCAGTCATGTAATGTGATTCAGAGATGACCGCTGGACTAGAGCTGTTACCAACTGGATTCCACGGACCGTCAGAAGACCTCATGGCTGCCCACCAACTTGATGGTCAGATTTGTTTGTCAAATCTCTGAATGAATGATTTGAGGCTCTTCCTGTTCCTGGAGCAAGCAGATATCATTGGGCTGCACTAGCTCGAAACAGGGACGAATGGAGATGTTACTGGTGCCCGCTTGAGCAAATTGAAGATCAATGGGACTACAAGTGACACAACACTTTAAATCTCAGTTCAGATCAGTATCCCAACTAATTTTTAGTTCACAGTGGATATAGTAAATGTGACTCACCATATAATGAAATAAACATTCTCCAATAAATACTTAACCAAAATCAAATTCTCTGCCTTATCTCTTACACTTCAACCCTTGAGTCATAGCCCCTGTATTTAAAATCAATTAATTTTCAAAGTAATTAATATTCATTCCGGCCCTGTTCTATATATCTTATTGCTCCAGCAGCAAGTAGGCAAAATCAGGTTTCCTCTGTGAAATTATAATAGTGTCTCATCCAGTTGCTCATCAATTTGTTCGAGCGGGCACTAGTAACGTCTCTCATTGAGAGACTTATTGTTACTGTTTTTTTTTTGGGGGGGGGGAGGTGGGTCACACCCGGCAATGCACAGGGGTTAATCCTGGCTCATGCACTCAGGAATTACTCCTGGTGGTGCTCGGGGGACCATATGGGATGATGGGAATCGAACCTGGGTTGCCCGCATGCAAGGCAAACGCCGTATCTGCTATGCTATCACTCCAACCCCTTGTTACTGTTTTTGGCATATCCAATACCCACGGGTAGCTTTCCAGGCTCTGCCATGCGGGCTCGATACTCTCAGTAGCTTGCCAGGCTCTCTGAGATGGGCGAAGGAATCGAACTCGGGCCGGCCACATGAAAGGCGAACACCCAACTGCTGTGCTATTGCTCCAACCCTAATAGTGTCCTTAGATTAGAAAATTAAATTATGTGTATTGTAATGTCAAACATTGATGTGGTGATTTTTTGGTTTGTTTGGAGACCACACCTAGCAGTGCTTGGGGCTACTCTCAAAAGTCCTTAGGAGACTCTACAGTGCCAGGGATACAGCCTGGCCCTCCAAGCATGCCAGCATGCACATGAGCTCTTTGAGCCACCTCTGGCCCAATAAGTAGCATTTGAGCAAGAATCAAAAGGCCAGAATAGTAGCACAGTGCGTTGGGCAATTGCCTTGCACATGGCTGACCCCTGTTTGATCCCCAGCACCTGTACACTCCCCTCCAGGAGTTAGCCCTGAGCACAGCTCAGGGTATGGGTGCCCCCCCAAAAGAGAAATATTTAAAAATCAGTGATAGGGATGTGACTCAGTGTAGTTGTAAGGCCCTGGATTAGGTCAAAGGCACTACGAAAAAAGATAAAATAATTGAGTCAACTTCCTCCCTGTGTGGCAAATAAGGTTTTATTCCCAGGATTTTTACCAGTTTTTCTGTACTAGATTCTCACACTGATATTTCTAAGGGGCTTGGTTTATTAGCCCCATAGATAAATAAAAGGAAGCTGTTCTGCGGGCTGGAGTGATAGTGCAGCGGGTAGGGTGTTTGTTTGCCTTGCACACAGCTGACCTGGGTTCAATTCCTCCACCCCTCTGAGAGAGCCCAGCAAGCTACCAAGAGTATCTCACCCGTACAGCAGAGCCTGACAAACTACCCATGGTGTATTTGATATGCCAAAAACAATGGAGACGTTACTGGTACCCACTCAAGCAAATCAAAGAGCAATAGGATGACAGTGATATTGTGAATATTCAAAGTAGTCAACTATTGGGGCCAGGCAGATAGTACAATAGATAGGGTGCATTCTTGCATTTGATTGCATGTCTTGGGTTTGATTCCTGGCACCTCATGTTGTCCCCTAAGCCCCTGCAGGAGTGATCTCTGAGAACAGAGCCAAAAGAAAGTCCTGAGCATAGTCAGGTGTGGCAAAAAAAAAAGTATTCAAATATTTCAAAGTTGACTGGGTTGCATAGGATGGAAGCTATGTGTTTGTTAGTTACATACTATGTTTGACAGAGGCTTTTAGTGAATATTAACATTAATATGAAACTACTTTTCTTCACTTCTTACTCTAAAACAGCATAGTCATACTCAAAGTGGCCTCTTCTGGTATTTACTTGATGTCTAAAAATAATATAATGTGCATTTACATATGTTTAGTTATGAATGTCCTCTCCACTGTAACTCACCCCAAACAGCATTTCCCTCTAATTTCAATTTTATAGTGATTCTCACAAATGCATATGTGTATACTTCTATCTACCCCAATATTGAAATTACTGTATTTTGTGATCAGGATGATGTTAAATTTTAAAACCCGACCTAAAACTATTATTCATAATAGCTATAGAAATTATAGAAATTGTGTTCATTGAAAAATCACTCTCTAAATGGGTATTTCATTTTCTATGCCAATATTTTGAGTCTCAAAGAAACACTATACACATTCATTAAAATAATTTATGGATCTAAAGTAAAATTAAAAAAAAAGATTGAAGTCCCATGTCTTCATCAGAATCCATTAAGAACACCTGTCTCTTCCTCAAAACAAATCTCATGACCATTAGCAGTTCTTTTTTCTTTATCCCTTAGCTCTAAGCAATCTACTTTGTCTGTATATTTGCGTATTTTGCATATTTCATGTAAATACAACCACACATTGAGAGGTGGTTGGTGACTGCCTACATTCAACATCATATTGACAATTAGGAATATCCATATTGCAACACATACAAATCACCTCATTCTTTACTATAGAAAAAATTCAATAGTATGGATATAACATGTTTTACTGATTGACTCATCAGTTAGTGGACATTTGTAAGACTTCCACTTTTGTACTATTGTAAAGAGTACATTATAAACATTAGTGTCCAGTTGCTTTGTGGATATATGGCTTAATCGTTTTCTGGTAGAAATATAACCTTAGAATTAGGATGCTCTAATTACTAGACCATAAACATATAGAAGTTTTTGAGAAAAATACCAAACTACTTTCCAAAGCGACTTGCCACCTTAAATCCTTACCAACAATGTACAAGAGTTTCAATTCTGAATCCTCAGCAATACGGGTGCCGGGTCAGAGGGGCCTCCTATGCAGAGCTCAGGAGCTCTGGGGGAATATCCCACCCGCCAACCCTTCCAGAGTATTTAAAGATAGAACAAATATTAAGGTGCTGCTCAGGTCCTGCCGTGTGGAGACCACCACAGTCATACCAGGGGTGTTGGGGCCTCCAGAGCTCCATCCCGAGATGTGGGAGGGCAGTTAATGAGGAGATCAAAGCCAAGGAAGGTCCAGGAAAGCATTTATCCCTGATCCCTGAGAGCACAAGGTCACTTGAGATCTTTTTTATAATTATGTCCCTCTCAGCGGAGGTGGAGTGTATCTGTCTTACTCTGAGCTAATTGCACAAAACATCTTTTCTTGTGCTTAGCTCAGTGGCTGTCTGAAAACAGAGTAACCCCTTATAGCCGGTGCATTGGACATACCCCAGCCGATGCCAGAAGCCATAGACAGTAACACCTGCAGGCACTGGACCAGCTTTGCACGCCTGACGCTCAAATTGCATTTATACGTTAGACACACTAGGGCTACCAATAATAAGGGACAAACTAGAGCGATCGAAACAGCGCACAAGGATAAAAGCTATAGAAAAATGTGCAGACGGGAGATGATTACACGGCCCGCACTGCGGTCAGAACCTCTCTTTGCAGTTTGCGATGCAACAGCTAAAAGGGCTTGAGTCGTCACAATTTTATGGACAGGAAATAATTTGTTCTTATTGTAGATTTTAACTGCCTCAGCATGTCTCTCTCTCTCTCTCTTTTTTTTCTTTTCATTTTTTTTTTTTTTGGTTCCTCTTGCCTCGTTAAGTCAAGGACTTTTCTGCCTTCCCTTCAAGGATACATTTAAAGGCTATTTTTTTTCTTCATCAAAGCATGTTATTATTGTTTGTGCTTTATTACTGAATAAAGCAAAGGCTGCAAAACCCAGACAAATTAGTTTTGCAACCCAGGATGCCACTAAGTGGAAAGACCAGCCTTGTCTCCCACGAAGCCAGGAAGCCAGAGTGAGGACAGATGTCAGCACTGGACCAGGAAAGGCATGAGATCTCTCGAGATTTTATCCAGTGGCTCAACCACACAGTATAAAACACAACTATTGAGGACAGAGAGATAGTACAGTGCAGTAGGGTGCTACCGTTGCACAGGCCAACCTGGGTTCAGTCCCCACCTTCTCATATGGTACCCCGAGTACCCTGCCCGGAGTGCATTGCCAGGAGCATTGGTACCCCTGAGAGTGGCCCAAATACCAAGAAAAACAGAGAACAGAGGAATTGTGTCTTCCTGAAAGTTTCCAGTTAGTATTTTCAGACAGTGTTTATGGGAAACGGAGACACAGGATATGAATCTAGGGCTATGGGGAACAAATGAATCATAGGAGAAACATCTTCTGGTAGTCTTTTGTCTACGTTTAATTCACCAGTTTTCTTTTCTTCTCGTGCTTTAGTTAGGAAGAGCACATTAGGAAACACAACACCACAGGTGTTTTCACTTTCCTTTTTTCTTTCTTTTTTTTCAGGGGATGGTGGTGGAATTTGGGGTATATCTGCGAGTGCTCTCGGCTTATGCCTGGCTCTGGCACTTTGGGATCACTTCTGGGGACCAGAAACTGAAATTTATATTTAATAAAATCATGGTAGGAGGTTTGAACCACACCCAGTAGTGCTCAGAGGTTACTCTTGGCTCTGTGCTCAGGAATCACTCATAGCATGCTCAGGAGACCATATGGGATACTGGGTAGTGAATGTGGGTTGGCTGCTTACAAGAAAAGCATTTTCCCCACTGTACTATCAGTCCAGCCCCAAAATTTGCATTAATTTTAATGTTCAAGATACAGATGAAACTTCAGGTTGATTGCATAAAGGCCAAGTGCCCTGCATCATCAATCACTATCAACCACTCCAGCCCTAAAGTTTTCTTGTTTGGATGCATTTTCATAAGAATATGATAGTTTCAGACCCCTGCTGCCCTATTTTTGTGTTCATTTTCATTGTTTTTGGTAATGCAAGTTGTGAGTCGGACAATATTTTTTTCATGAAAGAAATGTATATATAAAGAGGTTCTGTATTTTGACTTATTCTAGTGCTCATATTTTTACTATATATTGTCAAGAAGAGGTAATTTTTTCTTGCAGTTTCTTTCAGAGTTCTTGATTCATTTGATAAAAATGTGTTGCTTCTAAACTGAACAACATTTAATCTAATTTGAAGTCTTTATACCTCCAGCTTGAGTTAATTAAATGCTTAATCACAATTTTTGAAGACACAATACCTTGTCTGGGAGGATATAGCATCTTCCGAAGCAAGATATGCTATATCTACAACAATTTAATATTTCTTCTTAAAACTAGAGTCTCAGAACCTCTTTGTGACCAATTCCCTTATAAATGTTGAAGGGTTATATTGGAATGTCCTTCCAATATAATAAATAAATAAATAAATAAATAAATAAATAAATAAATAAATAAAATGTCATATATTTATATCATTATTCTGAAAATATATTTTCTATGGAGATCATTAACAGAATAATGCTACCTCACTATCCAGGAATTCTAATATCTCAAGTCATGGAGTTTAGAATACCTAAATCAGCATAATATAGTTAGACTAAGAACTAGGATTCATACTATATTAACTTTTATACATTTTTCTAAGCCAAGCTAAGATTTACTGCTTAAATAAAATCAATGATTTATCTACACTATAAAACTGATTGCTCATTAAAGAACTACAAAGCAGCTATATTTTTGATAATAAAAAGGAAGTTGACATAGTTAACACTATCACCTGGGAAAATAAAAGCTTTATAGCATTCCCATTTGCGTAACTTTAATCTTATGTTCTAAACAATGCTATCTACAGATTATAAAATGTGCCCAGATAAGGTAAACAAGCTCTTTTAAAGTTCTTGAGGACTCAGTTAATAAAGCACAAGGATGTATGCAGTTATGAAAAATCCAGAATATTAAAAAAGCACAGTCATAAGTTTGTATAATAATAAGTTTTAAAAAGTAGTGAGGAGGGGCTGGAGTGATAGCACAGAGGGTAGGGCATTTGCCTTGCACACAGCTGACACAGGTACAATTTCCAGCATCCCATATGGGTCCCCAAGCACCTCCAGAAGTGATCCCTGAGTGCAGAGCCAGGAGTAACACCTGACCATCACAGGGTATGACCCAAAAAGAAAAAGAAAAAAAATAGTAGTGGGGAACTCTGTTTTCGGGTCTCAGAGTTCCTGGAAACAAAGATCCTATGTCTGCCTCCCCCAGTCTCCGGTGCCCCAAGGAGATCCAGATGACCCACTCTACTGGCACCAGATAAATACCTCATCGGCCGACCACCACTACCTCCACTATGGAGCCACCATTACACTCCAGGCTGCTTTCAGGACCGACACATCATAAGTCACTTAATACCGATTTTCCATAATTAATGCACTATATTTGATAGGGTTCAAATATGGTGTGAACCATGGGAACACCTGTAAGGATGATTAGAGGCCAAAGTAAAAGCCGCCATCCCTCTCAGAGAGCCTGGAAAGCTATGGGGAGTACCCCACCCACATGGCAGAGCCTGGCAATCTACCCGTGGCGTATTCGATAAGCCAAAAACAATAACAACAATGGGCCTCCTTCACCTGACACTGAAATAGCTCCCAATACAGCAGTATCAAGAAGGATGAGCAAGGAGAGGCTGATAAAATCTCAGGGACAAATTAGACTGCCAAAACGAAGAAGGACTGAAATGACTGTACTTTCAACACACGTATGCTGGCATCAGAAGGGTCCATCCAGGACCTGACGGTGCAAGCTCAGATCAAGTACATCGTTGGTATGACCGAAATGAGAAGGCATCGATCACATCATGCCATTTTGACACTGGAGAAGAACTGTTCCTTGGAACATGAGGCAATAGAGGCATCGGTGGCATCGGTGTCCTTGTCAACACAAACTTGGCCATGAGCATTGATTCATTCAATTGCCTAACAACCCGAATCAGATGATTACAATTGAATAGATGTGGCTCACTGCCGGCAGTTCTATCTTCGTCATCTATGCACCAACATCCAACTTTGATGAAGAAGAAATTGAGAAGTTCTACATGGAGCTGGAGAATTATAAAGAAGACCACACCTTCTACAAGATCATTGTTGGTGATTGTAATGCCAAGATAATACCAAGAAGGTTACCCAAAGAACTCTGCATTGGGACCCATGGTCTAGAATGGAACGTTCAGGGTGAGAGATTGTCTGAGTTCATCATGTCAACCAAGACCATTCAGATAACTCACAGTTCCAGAAAGCCGGATCTAAACTCTGGACATGGGAGTCTCCTGGTGGACAGTTCCATAATGAAATTGACCACATCATATTCAATCAAAGTTTTTGTCTGACTGATGTCGCTGTTGTCCCAAAATTACAAACGGGATCATACCACCGTCTCCTTAGTGCAAAATTCTACTTCAAAGAGCATGGAGAAAAAACTGCAAAGTTTAAGTTTAAGAAGAGAACTCCCAGTATGACCATTAACTGGGAGCTCTTTGGCACTATTGCAGCAATGTGGGAAGATGCCGTCATTGACCACATCGATGAGGAATATGATCGACTGGTTCAGCACCTCCACCACTGCTCGAGGAATGCCGAGAGTGGGAAAGCCACAAACAGATGCCTGTCTTTGGAAACTCTAGAGCTCATTAACCAACATTGTTTGGCACGAGCCTCAGGCAATCACAAGCTATTGTCCGAGCTCACAAAGCTGTGCAGAGACGCAATAATGGAGAAGAGCAGCAGTGTTGGCTGATACGGCAGAAGCTGAGAAAAGTATTTGCAACACTCACTTCTCCTTTACCAACTACAAGACTAAGTTGACTGCCCTTCTATGTCCTGATGGATCTATCACATCTTCCAGAAGAGCAATGGAGAGGATTATTCATGACTTTACTAAGATTTCTTCGATAGCTATGTCAACTTGCCCACATACCAAATTCCACAGGATGAATATGTCATTCCAAACGTTCTGCCTTTCAAAATCCAACACACTATTTCCTCAGTAAAGATGCATACAGAACCCAGTCCAGACAATGTTAGACCTGAACACCTGAAGAATTTGCTGCCAGTTCTCATCAATACACTGGCTCCGCTCTTCACATGATACCTTTCCGCATGCAAGGTTCTGTCCCAACAGAAAACCAGCAGGACCGTTCTGTTGTACAAGAAGGGAGACATCCACAACATCGGCAACAATCGTGAAATCTGCCCATTGTCTGTCATCGACAAGTTGTTCACTTGAGTAATTTGGAAAAGAATAGGCAGAACTCTAGATGAAGGATAACCATGCGAGCAAATTGGGTTCTGAAAATAATTCAGCACAATAGATCATAACCAAACAGTAACCAAGCACATTCAAGTTTCGTGAGTGTTCAAGATGCTGCTCTGTCTAACATTCATTGATTTAAAGAAGGCCTTTGATTCTGTTGAGACTGAAGCAGTCATCAAAGCCCTAGCCCAACAGGGCATTCAAACTCAATACATCAGGATCCTTCTTGAGGTCTGTTACAGATTCACCACCAGGATCTCACAACTCTACAAGGACGTAAAGAGAGGGGTTTGACCGGGTGATACCATTTGACTGAAATTCTTCAGTGCCACCCTCAATAATGTCATGCAACGACTGGAATGGGAAGAAATGGGAGTAAAGATAGACGGTCAGCAACTACACCACCTCCACTTCGCTGATGACATCTTTCTCATAACACCAAACTTTAGTCAAGTGCCATAAATGCTAGCCAACTTCGACCATGAGTGTGGAAAGGTCAGACTGCAGCTCAATCTCACCAAGACAATGTTCATGAAAAATAAACTAGTCCCTGACATTCCATTTGCTCTCAATGGAATGAACATCTCGGAATGCAGCAGCTATGTGTACCTGGGTCGAGAACCTAACATGATACATGAGGAATGACTTGGCACAAAATCTGCATAGGAGGAAGAGAGCAGTGTTGAATGGTTTCAAGAGCATTGAAGAAGTGGTTAAGAGGACAAAGAATCTCCAGCTCCAGGCATATCTTGTGACTTCACCATTCTTCCTGCACTAACATAGGTCTCAGAGGCCTGGGCCCTATGAAAACAGAATGAGAACACTATTCTGATATCCAAAGAGGAATCTAAAGAGCTATGCTTGGAACATCACATTTCACTCAAGTGAGAGAAGGAATCTGGAGTTCCAACCTCTGTAGATGATCAAAAATCAGGAATGCTGTCTCGTTTACAAGACGTCAAAAATCAGATTGACAGACACATAATGTGATTTAGAGACAACCACTGGAGTAGAGCTGCTACCAATTGGATTCAATGGGAGGTCAAAAGGCCGCATGGTAGCCTACCTAAGAGATGGTCAGACTTCTTGGTCAAAACTCTGAATTAACAGTTTGAGGTACTTCGTGTTCCTGGAGCGAGCAGATACCATTGGGCTACACTAGCATGTGGCAGGGACAAATAGAGAAGTTACTGGCACCCGCTCGAGCAAATCAAAGATCAACCGCATGAAAAGTGATACAAGTGAAAGGGATGTCTGCAGTATAAGTATGAGAGACTGAGTAATGAGCAGTTCTAAGCATGGGTAGAATTGAAGCTTATTAGTCTCATGTCACTGTCACTGTCACTGTTATCCCATTGCTCATTGATTTGTTCGAATGGGCACCACTAATGTCTCCATTTTTTGGCTTGTTGTTACTGTTTTTGGCATATTGCATACACCACAGGTAGCTTGCCAGGCTCTGCCATGTGAACAAGATACTCTCGGTAGCTTGCCGGGCTTTCTGAGAGGGGCGGAGGAATTGAACCTGGGTCGGCCACGTGCAAGGTAAACACCCTACCCACTGTTCTATAGCTCCAGTCTGCCCTCATCCTCATGACAAAAAATAATTTGTAATGAAGTGACAAGACACTGGAGAATGTTTATCCTTCCAAGGAGATAAACCCTAGAGAGGTTGAATTCTCTGGAGTTTATCTCTAGAATAGAATTCTGTGCCAGGTTGTTTTCACTCAGGGCGCCCCAGGGGGCGGTGAAAACCCTCCCTGACCCAAAGGACCCAACCCCGGCAGCCAATCTCCACTACCCAAATGCCACCATGCTCCAGGGCTCTTTTCGGACGCCCCAGATGAGCCTCATGCATGAATGAAGTCCCATGGAACCCAGATAATGCGGAACTTAGTGACACATTATAAGACACTTCATACCCATTTTTCATAATTACCACACCATACTTGATGAAGTGAGACAGTAGGCAACAAATCATAGAGTGTAATCTATATATATATGTATATTTATATATGTATATATATGTATATGTGTATATGTATACATATCTCTTGGAGAGTCTGGCAAGCTACCAAGTGTATCCTGCCCACACGGACAGAGTCTGGCAAGCTACCTGTGGTGTATTCGATATGCCAAAAAGAGCAATGATAGATCTTATTCCCTTGACCCTGAAAGAGCCTCTAATCATTGGGAAAGACGAGTAAGGAGAGGCTGCTGCTAAAATCTCAGGGCTAGGAGAATGGAGATGTTACTGGTGCCCGCTTGAGTAAATCGACAAACAACGGTATGACAGCGACAGTTGGGAACTAAAATTTATATTGAAAATTTGGGGGGCTAAGGGTTTAGACTACACCTGGTAGTGTTCAGGTGTAACTCCTGACTCTTCACTCGGGTATCACTTCTAGCATGCTCAGGAGATCCTATGAGATGCTTTAGTCTGAATATGGGTTGGCTGTGGGCAAGGCAAACACACTATCCACAGTACTATTGATCCAGCCCCAAATTTTGCATTCATTTTGAAGTAAAATATGGTTACTGGGCTGGAGAGATAATCAAGGGATTAAGGCTTTTGCATTGAACCCAGTTCACCACGGTTTTAGCCCCAGAACCATATATGGTATCCTGAGCACTCCCAGGAATAAGTTCTGAACACAGAAACAGGAATATGTCCATAGTACTGCTGGTGTGCCCCCAACCAGGCAAATGCAGTGACTTTTTAAAAATGCTACATGATTATTGCTACAAATGTGAAAATCTTGTTTTATTTTTTAACCTTGATGTGCATTTTTATTATATAATGACTAATTATATAATGACTAATAATTAGGAAACATCTGAAAATTTATTTTAGAGGTCACAATATCACAAGAAAAGTGAAATAACTGGCATAGAAATCACAAAAGTGATGGCTCTTCATAAATACTGTTCATTTCAAATGTGGACTGTTCATTCACAAATCCCATATGTAAAATATGTATTGAAATATTACTAAAAAATCCCTGAACTTTCATTTTTTCTGACTCTCCGTTTTTTTTTAAATTTATGGTAAATTCCTGATAGCATGGAGAATGTCACATATTAATATGAAAATATATTTTCCATGGAGATGACTAACAAAATAACACTACCTCACTATCAAGGAATTCTGCTATCTTCTACATGGAGTTTGGAATACCTAAATCAACATAATATAGTTAGACTAAGAACTAAAATTTGCCTGCACAGCTGTAATATTTATTTCAGGACAGTGTTATCCAGAAAGACAGCATTTTTAATTTTACAGATAGAAAAATGTAGACAAAAATAGTTACAAAAACACCAAAAAAATGATGAAAACCAAGTACATCACTTAAGACATTTTTTCTTGAAGAAGGTTGTTATTCAGTGGTTGTTCAGACAAAACAACTCAATTTGAACCAAACTATATGTCATTTACAACATTCCTGGGCCAATTGTCATAGTCAAAAAGAGTCTGTGGGGATTTTTAGTTCCTGCAATAAAAGTGACAGTAGCACTTCAAGTTCTATACTCTTTATTAAGTGCTGAAACAAACTCCATCTCAAAATAGATGCAGAAAGTTTGAGATTTACCAGTGGTTTTCATGGCTGGGGTATAGCTCAAGAGGAGAGGAGATGGGCCCTGGATTTGATCCTTGGCCCTGCAAGTCCACCCTTTCAACACTGCTAGGTGTGATCCTGGTGCTCTGAGAGCACCTGGGATGAGGCCACCATAATTAAAAAGAAATAACATTCTCTCTTATTACAGTTGAGTAGCATTCCATTGTATCTATATACCACAGCTTCTTTGTCCAATCTTCTGTTCTCAGATGGACATTTGCACTCTTTCCAGATTCCAGTTATTGTGAATACTGAATGAAGCAATCAGTGTAGGAGTGCTAATATCTTTTCTTAATATTGCTTAATATTACTCAGATGTGAATTGATGGGCCATATGGAAGCTCAATTCCAAGGTTTTATGTTTTGCAAAAAGGTTGAACCATTTGGCATTCCCACCAGCAGTGGATGAACGAACCTTTTAATCCTCCATCAGGACTGGTTGTTTTTGTGCTTTTAGGTGTGTGAAAGTCTCACTGATGGGAAGTGGTAACCCATTTCTGTTTGGATTTCACTGTATTTCACTGATTTCATGGTATCTCACTGATGGTGAGTGGTGCAGAATACGCTATGCTCTGTGGATGGACGTGGAGAGTATCCTGCTTGGTGAAGCTAGTCAGGAGAGGGACCGACATGGAACCATCTCACTTGCATGTGGGTTGTAAAGAAACACGGTAAGAAAAGGACACACTCTTAAACACAAAGGACACAAAGAACGGGTCTATAGAAGTGAGCTCGCCATGGGTGGGGAGTTGAGAAGCTGAATGAGGGGCGGATATTTGAACCTTTGTGAAGGGAAGTGTTTGGTGCTGGTATGAATAAAATCCTACCACAAAGAGTATTGTAAATTATGATGCCTAAAATAAAAAGATTATGAAAGTCAGTAAATAAGGCCTTCAGTAACATTCCTTTCTACCCTTGTGTAGCTGTTCTTTTCTTTTATAAATCTTTCAGTCACTTTACTCTTTGCTCTTATCTAATTATTATAAACCACATACCTATTTGCAATAGGGACAATTGTTTTAACCTCAGAGAAATCCTCAGAGACTAGGTAACTAAATCATCTCTCTTCATCCAGAGTCTATACCTAATTAATGATGCCAACAGCGAGAGCTTTTTTCTTCCGAGGGCAGTTTCAGTGACTGAGGAATACATTAACTCAAGTGAAGGAGATGTTGATGTCAGGAACTGCTTTTATTTATGCCAGTGGGGATAACATCATGTTGACGCTGATACGCATCTTCTTTCTTATGAACCTGGTTTTACTTTCTCACTAGACTGCTATATGAAGAATAACCAGGTCCCTTTGTAGAATAGGGATTTCTTTAATATTTCCAATTGTACTTTGAAAATTAATTTGCTGTTTTTTTTAATGTCACAATTATCAAATTGGAGATTTAAGTTAGTCTGAGAATACATTCTGGGATGATTTGTCATGGAAGCTTTTTATGTTAGATTTCTTTTTTCGGGTCATGGCATCTGTAATATTTCAAGAAATATACTAGGCTACATTAAAGTGTTTAGAATAATATTTAAGTAATTTTAAAAGTTTTAATAGGTCACATTTTCCCTCTTTAGTATTTTCATGTATACACAATAAACATTTATGCTAAAAGATCAGAATTAGATCTTCACTGAAATAAATTCAGACAAGGTGGTATGCAATAATTCACTAACTATAGCAGCTTCAGATGTGTCCAAGAATATTATTTCCAGATCACTGCTCTCAGCTAGCCAGAAATGATGATAGTATGCTTCCTTTACTTTAGATGCCCTGATGTACTAAAGAGCACACATGAACTCTACTGAACCAGTTAAACTTTAAAAAGAGACAGGATTAATTTACAAATGAGCATTAATCATTTTATAATTTACAGTTAAGAACTTCAGTATGAGACTGGAGAGATAGCCAATGGGCTGATGGTGTGCTTTTCATGTGGGATGTTTCAATTTTGTCTCCAATACCAGAAAGTCCCCACATGACAACTAGGAGAGCTCCACGAGTATACAAGGCAGAAGTAGTTCCAAAGAATAGCGAGGTGTGGCCCAAAATGCAGACAAGAACAATAGAATTTTTAAGTAATTTTAATGACTTTCATCGTCTTCACTGTATCATTGTATCACTGTCATCCCATTGCTCATCAGTATACTCGAGTGGGCACCAGTAATGTCTCTATTCCTCCCAGCCCTGAGATTTTAGCAGCCTCTCCTTACTCGTCTTTCCCAATGATTGGAGGCTCTTTCAGGGTCAGGGGAATAGACCTATCATTACTGTTTTTAGCATATCGCATACACCACAGGTAGCTTGCCAGGCTCTGCCCGTGCAGGCAGGATACTCTTGGTAGCTTGCCAGGCTCTGAGAGGTATGTGTATATGAAATTATATATATAATTCTCTATGATTTGTTGCCTACTGTCTGAACTCCATCAATATGGTGTGCTAATTATGGAAAATGGGTAGGAAGAAGTGTCTTATAATGTGCCTGGAAAGTGGTCTGGAGCATGGCAGCGGTTGGGTAGTGGAGGTCAGCTGCTGGGGCTGGGTGCCTTGGGGCAGAGAGGGTTCTCACCGGCCCCCTTATGGGGTGCTCCGAGTGAAAACAGCCTGACACAGAGTCCCTTCATTTGTTCATAGTGTTTATCCTAAGAAAATCTAGAGTCCTTTTGTAAGCTACATATAAATAGGAACTAATAATTTTAATGATTGCAAAAATTAAAACATAAATTTACATAAAGCAAAGTAAATCTTTGAGTTCCAGCAATAGTCCACTCAGGTAACCAGGATTTAGTGACATATACCTGCAATTTGTTGCATAACTACAGTAGGAAATATAGATTCCAAAACTTAGTTCTCTGGGCAACATGCACTAGCCCACTGGGTTTTACTGTAAATCTCAGACTAAATCCTAAGGCTGGTTCAGCGTGTCCTACCCCATGAAGGTTTAGTCACTTATGTCATAACGGCTTGAATTAAGATGGTGCTTTTATGCTTTCTAGACTGTCCCATTTTGAAGTCATGGTATCTTTGCCACTCGCCCTGGGTCCATCCTGACAACTGAAGCCTGAGTCAAGTAAGTATGACAGATGCTCAGGAGCAGATATATTTCAGAGTCAATCAACTCCCAAATATTAGGAGCATAGCATTAACAGTATTAATATGCTTAATCAAAGAATATTGCTCTATAGTCACTGTCACTGTCATCCCATTGCTCATCCATTTGCTCAAGTGGGTACCAGTAACGTCTGCATTGTGAGACATTGTTACTGTTTTTGGCATATCAAATAGGCAACAGGTAGCTTGCCAAGCTCTGCTGTGTGGGTGAGATAGTCTTGGTAGCTTGCCGGGCTCTCTGAGAAGGGCGGAGGAATCGAACCCCGGGCCGGCCGCATGCAAGGAAAACGCCCTACCCGCTGTGCTATCGCTCCAGCATGTTGCTCTATAGTAAAGTATAAAAAGTTATAGGGGAAATAGGAAAGCAAGTCATTCACTTCAAATACAAAGTCCAGAGTCACCTAAGTAATCGATTGACTTAGGAAATTGTAAATCACAAAGGAAAGTTTAAAAATAAGCTTGGGGGATTAGGGGTGCTCATAAGAGCACTGTACGCTTCTCTGGGGGAGGAGAAGGTGAAGCCTAAAATACTTAGGATTAATATCCAACAGCTGTTAACTATGAACAAAGTGTTTAAGTATCACAAGGTTCCCAAACTTCTATTAAACTGTTAAAACAGCCAAACTTCATTAAATATCAACACATAAATTTGAGGATGTTATTCCCATTAAAAAATGCAATATCATGACTAATCATAAAAAGATTACAGTATACAACTAGTACTTCTCCCTTGATGAAAACCGAAGCCTTTACTTACAAAACTTTTTAACAGAAGAGGGGGGACAAAAAATTAAGACGATTTATTATCTTACATTTTATTTCACCTAATTTTTACCTATTCCAAAACCTAACTCATCAACAATTCAAATTTTAACGTGAGAGTAGAAATTTTTTTATTCTCAGAGATACAATTAATATGATATATTTTTCTTCATGTTAACCTAACATTATTCATATTTATACATCAAAAAATAAAATACACATTTCAAACCTGCATTGGGAAGATAAAAATTAGTATGAATTTTGTATATAATACTGTGAGGGAGCTTAAGATGAACCCAAGAGCCCAATTTCCTAAATACCTTTTGCATAAGCAAAAGCTGTTTCTCTGATGAGCTTTCTAAATACTTTGATTCTGCTGTGCTCTGTCACAAAGGGGATATTCTACTTGGTGAAGCTGAACATCAAAGCAAAGTTCTCTTCAGCTGGTTACATGCATTAGAAAGTTGTCCTGCTAGCTTGGAAGAAAACTGACGTGTTGATCCAAACAGCAAAAATCAGTCCCAGATAAACAGCTGAAAGCAGTCAAAGAATTTAAATCTGATGAGTTTGCAACAGGATCCTGAATCCAGATGAGAACATCCTGGAATGTTGATACTTTGATTTCAGTCTCGTGAGACTCAGCATTGGATACTGTGGACCCACCCCTAAATACCTGTCCTATGGGAAAACTGATAATTAACATAGTTTAAAGGTGTGTGTGTGTGTGTGTGTGTGTGTGTGTATGTTTTAAACAATAATAAAAAACTAATGCAAATGCAGAGAGTAAGCTCAATCAATTATTTTAAAAAAATGTTTCAATCAAAATCCTCACTCTGATTTTCTATTTCCTTTAAAGAACAATGCTTAAAATATGAATCAAAGATATCTAGTGAAACAGTCATGAAATGAAAATAATTCATGAAATGAATGCCTTTAGTTTATTAGGTATTTTGATAAACTCAATTTAAACTCAAATAGCTATTTTGATAAATACAGTTTATTAGCTATTTTAATAAACTCAACTAGCATTTAACTGTTACATTGTGAAAGTTTGCCCAGGAAAGTGAAGTTCTGTGGACCCCCGCAATGTTACAAAATCTCCCCAAACTAGTATTTTGTCATTATATTCCATAATTATCACTGTTATTAAAATGTTAGACTAGCATATGACTTGTGTACCAACCAAAAATTGAATGATGAATTTATAAGACTTTCAGTGTCTCTTTCAAATACCCAATACAAAGGTTTAGAACTAGAAAGCATTTGCAAATTTTTCTATGTTAAGCAAAGAATCAAAGATTAAAAAATCTCATTCAAGCTTTGCTATTGGATGATATTGTGTATCTTCACTGAGAACACCAATTTACCTGTCCACTCCATCTTCTAAAGATCATTACGGTATATTACTTGAATTTATTAATCCTACTGATTTCTGTATTTCTGGTTTGACCATTTCTTCACCCACCTGCCCTTACTTCTTTTAATAAATTAATACTGTGTTAAATAGATAAATAGAGCATCCAGTTTTTCGAACTAAAGGCATTGACTAACTTTTCATTATGTGGTGATGAAATTAGCTTAGCCATCAAAGATCAGCCATGTATTTCAGTTGACAAAATAGGAGCCATTTCGAGTATTTTAATTGAGAAGAAATTTAATACAGGGATTTCAAGCATCCAACATAATTGGAGAGACAGAAGAAGCAGCTTTGATGCTAAATGTTCGGCACATAAGCCTGAAGCTTGCACCAGCTGGTAATGCAATCACCTCTAAGTAGCTCAGAAATTGAGGACTGCTCATCAGAAGTGTTACTCCAGACCTCTGAGCTATGTTGAGAATGAAAAATTAAACTTTATCATATTAAGTCACTGAGATATGGTGGTGCTCGTTTTAGAGTTTATTTAAGCAGGGCTGATACATGCAAAAGTGTCTTATTATTATTGTTATTTAAAAAAAACTCATGGTTTACCTTATTATCATTATTTTACTTTATTATCACCATTATTGTTGCTATTATTTTAAACCTATGGTTTAGTTTTGCTTTTATGTTTTGAGCAATATTCATTTCAGTATATTTATGTAGAAAGCCAACTACTTAAAGTCCTCAACACTGTAGATAGCTTTTGGAATCATGGATTTTCAATGAGATGATGCATAACAATAGCAGGTCCTGAAAAACAAGATTTGGTCAGTCAAGATTTTTCTTTCTCATGAATGGCATAATGAAAGATGGTAAACAAAATGTTATTAGAGGAACTCTCATAACAGGGGGTTATATATGTGACCCAAATATATAAACTTGCTGTGTGGATTAGCACGTTTTAAATGGCTTTGCATTGTAATAATCTGAAGGGAGAAAATCCTATGGCAATATTTCTACTGCAAATAAGCTGAATACCAAGAGATTTGCAGACATAATATGCAGGTGAACCTGGGTCACTGAATCTTTTTCTGAGAGGCCATCACAATTATTACATATTCATCACAGCTTTTATTGTGTCATCACAGCTTTTATTGTGAGTGAATGTCAATTATTTATTATATCACTTTATCTTCCTCTAAAGTAGTTCGGAGTCTCTCAATTATATGTGATTCTTGGTACTTTTCCAACAAATTGTGAGGTGCTATGTAAGGTGAACATTGGATTTAGGCTACATCAGACCATCAGTGAGTGGTTCTAGAAGAGTTTCTTAAACAAATATTAATCTTTGCAGTATGCATGCTCACCTGGATATTGATTTTGATTTTCTCTTAAAAGCATTTTATTAAGTACAATGCATATATTCACAAAATATTAGCACACATTTATCTGTATCCTGATATTTCCTTTGACTCAGTTTAAAGCCAGATCTAATATAAGTACAGTGATGATTTTCAAGTTCAAACTGTAACCTATGGTGAAAAGAAATGAGTTATCACATGATGAATGGATGTAGCAAGTGACATGCAAATGTTTTTGTACTTTATTTAATCTGGAAACCTTTCAACTTCAGAGCCTGAGATAGACAGTCAAAAATAGTACAACAGAGAGGGCACTTGCTTTGAGCTCTCCCAATCCAAGTTTGATACCAGGCGTCTCATATATCCTCCTGAGCCCCACTAGGAATGATTCCTGAGCACAGGAGTAATCTCTGAGCACTTGCTGGGTGTGTCCTCCCAAAAAAAAAAAAAACAAAATGTAGAACCTGATATATTGCTTTTCTTTTTATTATAGACTTCAATGTTGTCTATAAATTCTTAGAAACAACATGTTTTAGGAAAACAGCATATACCCAACCTGAGACTAAGGATAACATCATTTCCTTTGCTACTAATTGGGATTCATTTTAATTTGGAGGCATTCAAATTAAAATGAAACAACGTTGAATGAAGATGCTATTAGATACCGGCTGCACTACCTTGAAACAGTTCATTATAAGGAATTGAATATGAT
This sequence comes from Sorex araneus, assembly GCF_027595985.1. NCBI lineage: Eukaryota > Metazoa > Chordata > Mammalia > Eulipotyphla > Soricidae > Sorex > Sorex araneus. The sequence goes on along the minus strand of NC_073307.1, from coordinate 11,010,837 downwards.
GTAAAATTATTTTGGCTGCCAATAATTGAATTGGTGGAAAGGTCGGACTTCAGCTGAATCTCACCAGAACAATTTCATGAAAAATGAACTAGTCCCTGACGTTCTATTTGCTCTCAACAGAACAAACATCTCTGAATGCAGCAGCTATGTGTACCTGGTTTGAGAACTCAACATGAGGAACGACTTGTTGCCAAAATTGCTCAGGAGGCAGAGAGCAGCGTGGAATGCCTTCAAGAGTGTCGAGGAAGTGGTTAAGAGGACAAAGAACCTCTCTGGCTCCGGACACATCTTTTCGACTCCACTGTTCTTCCTGCACTGAAATACGCTTCAAAGACCTGGGCCCTACAAAAACAGGATGAGAACACTATTCAGGTATCCCAAGGAGGAATCGAAAGAGCCATGCCAGGAGTATCATGTTACACTCAAGTGAGAGAAGGAATCCAGAGTTTTGACCACCATTGATGGTCAAGAATCAGGGACGCTGTCTCACTTGCCAAGGCGTCAAAAATCAGATGGGCCAGACACGTAATACCATTCAGAGACGACCTCTGGACTAGAGCTGTTACCGACTGGATTCCACAGGATGTCAAAAGACTGCATGGCCCCCACCAACGAGGTAGTCAGACTTCTTCATCAAACCCTGAATGAATGGTCTGAGGGTCTTCCTGTTCCTGGAGCGAGCAGATATCATTGGAATACACTAGCACACGACAGGGACGAATGGAGACTTTACTGGTGCCCGCTCGAGCAAATTGAAGATCAACGGGATGACAAGTGATACAAGTGAATAATTGAATTAGATATTCACTTAATACATATTTCAATGAGAATAAAATGTTAATTCTCTTTGAAGTGTCAGAGCTTTACAACGTTATTGATAAAATACCATCACCTTTTGATAATTGATCTAATACATATGTTGATTACAGAGATTCTTATTTAGCCATCAGATAAGTACTTAATAAGGCACATTTATGTATACAGTCACTAGTGCCCTGTGAGGACCAGTTTTCACTTCTCTTTATGGCTGTAGGACACTGGTCATCAAAAACCATCAGAAAAACTGGGGAGATGTGAGTATATTTACAGGACCTGAAATTATATCATTCAACTGGGGTCACAGTGCAAGATATTCAGAGGGGGTGGGAGCTTGTATGGGGGGTATAGAGACAAAGAGGGAGATTAAGATATTTGCTGGCTCAGTATTGATAAGTATTGGTAAATTTAAACATTACTATGGAAATTTGTTTTTTACTTTTTAAGCACACACAGTGGTGCTCTGGGCTTACTCCTGGCTCTGCATTCGGAGACCGACCACTCATGACAGTGTTTTGGACCATATTGGGTTCTGGGGATCAAACCATCAAGCCAGGGTCAGCTATGTGCAAGGTAAGATCTCACCTACAGCACTATCTCTCCAGTCCCCTGAGGTGACAATTTAAAGTGTGAGGAGACAAAAAGAAGTAGCTAAATTATGTTTTCTAACTAAAGCCAGAGGTCTGTAACAGTATCCTGGGGGAAGCGGTGGGTGGGCCTTGGTGAGGTCTCTAACTAGTTCTGTGGCCTACAAGGTACTTATTGGAAAAAGCCTTTCTTGAAGTGGATACTAAGGCCATCAAAGATTAAATCATGAATTTGCGTGATAAAGAGAAAAGATGACCTTAACTTATGAAAGTTTAGGGTTTTTATAACTCAATAGAAACAGATTACTTACATGAAAATAATAATAATACTGAAACTGAGGTTACAGAATTTGATCATTATTATCAACACAAGTGATGATGTGTAGAAAATGTCAATCCAATTTTATTTAAATGAAATGACGCCATTTTCCATGTCCCTCTAACGCTTCGGTATGGTTTATGTTTAGCTTTGAGTTTACAGGCAAGTGAGGAGTTTCTGGACAATGGGATTAGTGCAGACAATATGTGCAGCTTTTCTGGCATTGCTGGATGATGCTGATGCTGCACATTGTGATAACTGAAACTGCAAGCATGAGCCATAGGTGGCACACGCCAGTGTCAACATGTTTAAGTGACAGGTCTTTCTACTATTTCACTTCTTTGTTCTAGACCACAGTTGGTCGATTACAGAGTGTTCAGATGTGTCTTGTACACTGAGGACAAAGATATCAAGTTATGTTACAATAGCAGGTCAGAAGTGGTTTGGGAAGGCAGCAAAGTGGAGTTTCTGTATCCACCCTGCAGGGCTCCACAGTTACCTTAGAGAAATCAGTTTTGTGCTATTCTTAGGCACCCAGTGGGAACTCCACTAAAGTAGGTAAAACTGCTTCTTGAGGAATAGAGAATCTGACACAGAGTTATAGTAGTGAATGAAATAACTTTAAAAAGCAGTATGGCCATAGGTATTATAGTTTGGATTTTGACACTTGTTACACAATGCAAAAAAAAAATACTATTAGGGAATTTCCCATGCACAAGCTTCACTCACTTTAACAGTTTCAAATTTTGAATGTTCCTAACATTGGACATATATTTTCACCAATGTTTTAGTATGAGGGGGGTAAGTCTGGGCACATCTGAACCAGATATTTATTAATTAATTTGGCTCTCCTGGTCTTAGGTAACAGTTAACCTAGGAGGGAAATGAATGGTTGACCTATGGAAGGAATCGGGCTGTGAAAAAGTGACTTATGCAGAGATCGATGAGATTAAACATTTAGTAACAATTACATTTTTATCCATCAGGATATTTCTAGATATCGTGACATCTTTTGACTTAGCACAGCAGTATTCTAGGAAAAGCAGAGAAACCCGACAGAAGTGATCTAGATGCCCTATTCCACTGACTGGTCAAAACAGTATTAATCTGCTCTCTGGAACCATTAGATGAGACATAAACTATTGAGTTCCAGCTATGGTTCTTCTAAAGTCTTGAATTGATTCAACTAAACTATAGCCCAGCTCATATTCCCTGTAAAGTGATTATAAACATTACTCAGTATGAAAAATGGGATAGTCAAATTTTCATAACATTTTACCAGAGTTTCACAATGCAACACATTTTCTCAAAAATGAATCCAAAACAAAGAGCAATGTATATGTTCTTCTTCAAACAATCTTATTTTCACTAGGGAAATTCTCCAATCATTAAAGGTGGATATGTAAAGAAAGATGTGATTAACCAGCTACATTATGACTCTGGAACTGCAATAGTCTATTTTAAGATGTGATGATATTTGCAAGGTAAATATCAATTTTAATAGGCTTGTTTATCTTGCTCTTGTGTGTGAGGTAGTCTTTTTTAAGATGAATGTGTCGCTTTTTGGAACCCAGATTTAATTAGTGCATTCTTATCTGTTCTACATGTTGTCAAAAATCATAGACTAATAGCACTAAGAGCAATGTGTAAAAGAGTTTATTTCTTTGGTGGGAAGAAAACCATCTACCATTATAAGGAATTTAATATTATTTCCTTAGCATAGTGCATATAGACTATTTTTGTTTATTTTTTAGGCCACACCGAGCAGTACTCAGGGATTACTCCTGGCTCTACACTTAATCATCACTCTTGGCAGAGGCTTGGGGGACCACATGGGATGCGAGAGATGGAAATCTTGGCTGCTCTCAAGGCAAGTATCCTACCCACTGTACTACCTTTCCAGCCTCTCTGCACAGTAAGTTAAAAACATCTCCTTTGTGGAAAATACCTCAAGGAAATACTAACTAACCACTTTCTACTGTGAAATTTATCCTAGTTGAAATTGTGGAAGCATTTGAAAAAACTATTGAATAAATATAAAATAAATAGTTCTTTAAACATTGTGTGAGAAAAATGAAATAAGTGCATACCCAGCTATTGATTCACTCAAAACTATATGGTTCTTATGGGCTGTTGAATATATATACATATGCATATGTATATATATGAATGCATATATACACACATGTATATATATATACATGTGAATTTATCTGAAGTGTGACATTGACATTGTTATGTTTTATATATTAAAGCTGACTAATTTTATAATGACTGCATTTACAAGTTAAACTTCAAGGGGGTGATGAATAAATAGCACAGTGGGCAGGGAGTTAGTCTTGTACAATCCCTTGCACACTTCCAGGACTGATCTCTGAGTGCAGACCCAGGAGTAGACCCTGAGGATGCTGGTGTGGCTGAAACATCAAAATAAACAAACAAATTAAATACTTAACTGTAGGATAACAGTGGGTTTTGTCCTTTCAGCCTTGCCACAGGGGACTTAGTTTACCTTAGAGCAATGGCCTTTCTGTATGGACACAAGAAGACAGTTAATATTATGCTTTGTAACTTGGGAGCTGATTGACTCCAATAATATTTACTCCTGGGCATCTGCTTTCTCAACTCGGTTGCCCTTAGTTCCTAGCACCCCAAAAGCAGGGTTCCAACAGAATGGGACGGAATGAACCCAGGGCAAGCTGTGAGCTACCTTGCCACAACACTCAACTATAAGTTGAGACCATGGTCATAGATAAATTCTGTCATGATGCAAAAGTAACAACGAGACTAGGACCCTGCTGGAGTTAGGAAGACTAACCTGTCCTGAGGACTAGAAAATATAGTGTGGTCTAGAAAATATAGTGTGGTCTAGAAAATATAGTGAGATGTCCTCAGAAAGAACTAAACACTTTAAGTTTGATACATCTCTTACTGTGATCATACAGAATGGCATTGCTAGAAATATTTGAAGTAGATTTACTACAACTATTTAAGCAGATTACTAGCTGAGGAAGGAAGAAATGGACATACCCTGACACACCCTTGTTTGGACCCCACCTTTCATCAGATCTCCTAGTTATCTGGAGTAATCTCCTTAGACAAAATTTTTGTTAATCTCCTGGATAAGTGGTCTTACTCCTCTTTGTTGATTTGTTAATGTTCAACCTACCTTTGTCTTACTGCCCTAAGTGATTGCTATGTGAACTAAGACTGTAACAGAAGAGGAGACAGCAGAGACAGAAGAAGAGGCAGCCGGACACAGACAGATGAAGACACAGCAAGAAGAGGCAGAGAAAAGACAGAGGCAAGAGAGAAGACACAGAAGTAGAGACAGAGAGAGGACAGAAGAGACCAGAGGAGAGACTACTGAACAGAGACAGAGAGACAGATAGAAGAGAGCACTGCGGCACACACAGAAGCAAAGCACAAGGAGGAGCCATCCCAATCCAGTCCATACACAGCAGCTCGAGAGCACTGAACTCGAGCAGCGTGCTTGAGAGAGAGAACTGCCCCGAGAGCCCATTAACAACAGAACACAGCACACACATCATCACACCCTCCCATGCGCGTCTTCGTAATTTTTTACACTTAATACCATCTGTATACATTGAGTAGGCTAAAACCCCTGAGCTATGATTTTGATTTTTCCTAAGTATAAAGTGAAGAGCAAGTTGAATAATCAAAAGTTCACCATTTTCAAGGATGTATTTAAAATAACAATATTTAAGTGCTCACTCTTGTAGTATATTATCTCCAATAAATTTTTTGCATATAAGTGCTTGCAGGTCACTTTAAAAGAGTTGTGGAGTTTTGATGAGGCATCAGCAAAGTTGTTTGACATTCACCACAAATACTGAAAGGCTGATATGAATTACCAGACACAAATATTTTTTTTTTTTTTTGCTTTTTGGGTCACACCCGGCGATGCACAGGGGTTACTCCTGGCTCTGCACTCAGGAATTACCCCTGGTGGTGCTCAGGGGACCATATGGGAGGCTGGGAATCGAACCCGGGTTGGCCGCATGCAAGGCAAACGCCCTACCCGCTGTACTATCGCTCCAGCCCAAGACACAAAGATTTTTGCAAGTCTATTTCCAATTGCTTATTTCACAGAAATTAATAAAAATCTGGTTGATTGGTTAGCTAACCGACCAACATCCGCTCTGTAGAACGCAATCCATGTGGCAGGGGTGGGGGGGGCGAGTAAGAGGAGAAGGGAAGAAGTTATAAAAGAAATACAAGATGGACTCTTCTGAAATATGCAGAACCCAACAGCTAGAGAAAACAGTGAAGCAGTCCGGGTTCTCGCATCACCACTATGCAGCTGGAAGCACAAACAGAGGAGCTATTTCCCCTGAATAAAGGCTCCTCTGACAACTTGCAAGAAGTCACTTGACAGAGATCAAAGAAATGTAATTCACAGGGAGGTGTGAAAAATGAATCTGAAAGTAATAGGCAAATGATCATAATTCATACATAGGCTTTGCAGCATCCATTTCCTTCTCCAACCCATATGTATTTAACTCCCATACTTCATTTAACTATTCTTTATACATAAAACTTCTTTCAGCATATCCATATAAAAATTGAATGAAACTAATCTCATTTTCCCTGGTCTATAGAAGATATCCATCACAGACCTTCACAAGGCTTTTGGTGTTTCCCAACCAATTTACTTTAAAGCAGTTTTTAAAAGAAAATATCAGACAATATAGGTGCAATGTTTCTGTTTTGTGCTGGATTAGACATAGCGGCATATGCTTTAATGATTAGAGATCATGAATTTTGTGAAGATGAACAGCATAATTAAAGAATATAAAGAATGCATGACAAGCTGCAATCAGGATGACTTAATGGGTTCAGATACCAGCCATTAATAGCCATAGTGCTTAGCAAGGAAACTCAAAGTAACTCAGAGAGGGTGAAAAATTCAGTGTAACTCAGAGGAGTGATACTGTAATATTCTGGAAATGTATCTGTCATGTGATAACTAAGGCAGTTCTTCCCTTCTTCAGTGTATAACTGGGAAAGAACATCCAGAAATATTTCAAGATGGTTATTGTGATATCTCAGTCATATCTGATCTCTTAAGTTTATAACAGTTTTTAATATGTTAATTATTCTTAACTTATTTTGAGATTATTCATATGAATATTGCATATTAAGACATAAAAATATTATATGTATTAATTGCAAGAACCAGAACACTTTGGCACTAAAATTTCATGTTAATTTTATCACTTTTCTAAGTTAGTTGAATTGATTTACTAGTATTATTTTTTACTTTAATTGCATTATTGAGGATTTGAGGACACCATCTTTGTTAGATTTTTTAAAAGGACTAGCTGTAATTAACTGATTTATCAGTGACATCAGTTGAACTTGAGGACTTTTCAGGATTGTTATATAATTATTTACATTTTCCACTGAAATAATAATAATTTAGTACATTGCTTCAGGTATACCAAGTTAGTCTCTAGCATTACATGTACTACATTACACTGAAAGTCTAAGTTTGATTCAATACCATACAGATGACGTGTTTACCCACTCTACACACCCATATCATCATTTCCTTGTAGTGATAATCATCATTATATTCTCAAAATACAAGAGATTTATTTTGTTTTACTTGTCTTTTTATCTTTAGTTTTTTGAATAAAATCATACTGTAGTGTTTATTGTTGGACTGACTTCATTTAGCATAATACTTCCAATACACATTGCTATGAGTAGCAAAATTTCATTATGTTCTTAATCCTAGTATTCTTTGCCGAAATAATAGGAATGGAACATGAAATTGTTTTATTTCTTATGTATAAATTTACCTTCTCTTTGGTTCATTTATTTTTGCCACTGTTTCATCTTCAATAATCCTGAGTAATTGCTGCCAATTTCAGTCTCCAAAGACAGTTGAGGTCAGTACCTTTTGTTTAAGTAAGGGTATTCAATTAAATTCCATATCTTAAGGGACACATATAAAGAGAAAGATTAATTCATAATCAGAAGATTCAGTCACAACATCCAAGCATAAGCAAGATGTGGCAAATGATTGGAAATAATTGGTGGGGGGGGCAAAGTGTAGGTCTTATCTCTGGTGCTCAAGGGCTCCTGATGGCCATGTGCTCAGGAGTCCCTGCTCAAGGACTTTATGTGGTATCAGTGATTCAAACCAGGGTCAGCTACATACAAAGGATGTGATATCCTCAGTGCTATCATTCTGGCCCTGACTGTAATTTTTTTAAAATATTATCTAATTTATTTTTATTTATTTATTTTTTTTGCTTTTTGGGTCACACCCAGCGATGCTCAGGGGTTACTCCTGGCTTTGCACTCAGGAATTACTCCTGGCGGTGCTTGGGGGACCATATGGGATGCCGGGGATCGAACCCGGGTCGGCCGCGTGCAAGGCAAACGCCCTACCCGCTGTGCTATCGCTCCGGCCCCTAAAATATTATCTAATTTAATCTTCCACATGTAGTGAATGAATTATCTCCTTCAACAGAAAAGGAAATTGAAATCCAGGGTTGGAACAATAACTTGATCACACATTCTTCATGTACCTCAGATCTGAAATGGTTTTAGTACACGATCCTTATTGTTGCTGACTTTTGTTTATATAAACTACCTGCACTATGGGCTATATTTCACTTGCCGCGGTTCTATCAGTGTTTGTGCCTTGAGTGTTCATGCGGACAAACTCATGACATGAAGATACTGAAGTATTTGAATATCTTTTTTGAAGATTCTGCAGAGGAATTTCTAAATGCATCCAGAAGTTTTATGATGATGTATTATTAACAAGGCAATTAACCTTTAATCTTTTTCTTGAATAATTTATCTATCTTATGGTGTATACTAGTCATTAGCAGTATGCCTTAATTTGAAAGGAAGTTATTATTTAAAAAAGACAAAAACAAAATGCATTTACTGTCAATAAGCAATAGATAGCATAGCATTCACTTCATGCAACTTTTAATTTAGAAGTGAAAACTTATGTTCCCAAAGGAAATGGCTTACTTTCTGCACAAAATATTATATTTTTGTGATTTACTGAAATATTAACATGGAAATGGTGATGTTAAACAATACTTTTGATAGCTCTAAAAGTGTAGTGGGAATCATGATTTCATAAGAAGAAAATTAGTTATGTAGGTAACATTATTGTATAATTTCCCACAGGATCTCTACATTGGGTAGGTTTTTATTATATCCTAAAACAAGTTCCTACATTCACTTTAGATATAAAGTAATACTGAATACAGCAAAATCATAAGGCAGCTCATAGTGTGAGCAAAGACATCTGTTAATGGCACCATGAATAGTTATGAACTGAGGTGCTCAAATGGCTTTGCCAGCAAAGCATTGCCTCCTAATTTATTTTTATAGCAAATAGAAGTCTCATTTTTCATGGTTGGGTAGTTTGCATTCAAATGTACCAATAACTTCAAATGCAATCACTTCTACACAGCAAGTTTTACTGTAGAACATCAGATGGAATTGCTAATGGCTGGTTGATGGGTAGATATCTTCTCTATCAGCAGTTGTCTCATTCTGTAGTTTTTTTTGTGTTTAAGATAATTTTTAAATAAAATGAACATATTTATAATATGTTCCAAGACGGCTTTTATATGGAGATTTAATCCATTTACTTTCAAATTGTGGGAATCTGAAAATGTAAATGTGTTTTTCTTGCAGGCTAGGAGTGCTTAATATATATTCCATTACGCTGTAACTGAAACTTAGCTATGAATTTTTATATATAAGAAAATATACCTATTTGATATGGAGTGAATTGTGTGCCCTTATACAACTCATGTGTAAAAATGTTTTCTATATTTGGAGATAGGACTCATAAGAAGATAATTAAATGAGGAGATCCTGTGGTAGAGGCTTGGTACAGAAGGGTTGGTGTCTGTACAAGAAAAACACCAAAGATTTTCTGCCTAATATAGAGGTGATGGGAAGGCAAGTTACCTACAAGTCAAGAGAAGAGGCCTCACAACAGAATTTAACCAGAAGCTTGTGTTGTACAAACCACCCAGGTTGGGTATGCCCCTTAAAAGTAGCCTGAGCAACCCCGTAGGAACACAATATCGATACCTAATTAGTGTGAGCTGTGGGCTAATGGCAAATCATTAAGGCAGATAATCTATCCTTTTTGGTACTCAGCCATGCCCATGTAGACTGTAGTTACTTTACTGCCCTGCAATCCCAAGACAAAACATTTTGAATCTTTGATGAAATCTAATTTAAGTGGGTTTATCTCATAGGAAAATGCAAGTCAACTGGAATAGTGTAAAATAATATGTTGTGTTACAGTTGAACTGCTATGAAAATTGTTTTGCACGCAATTACTATTTAATTCCCTGATTTTTTTGTATTCCTAAAATATAACGGAATTGCTAGATATAAAAATTAGTTAAAAATAAATTTAACATTTATTTTGTAACTATAATTCCGGATTAAAGTAGCAATATAAATCTAACCACACACAAGAACACTGTATAGGAACACTATTGGTGTGTGCAAAAATATATTAAACAAAAATATATTATTTAAGGAAATACAGATTATTAGAAAAAGTAGTACATGTTAATCATGTATGGTAGGAAATGGTAAACATGATGTGTTATAAAAAATGCTAATATATAATGATAGAACCTGAAACCTATACAATGCTATGGTGAAATGTTACTTCAATAAATATATTTTCATAAATAAATAGTTACTAGGTGAAGAGACTACAAGAAGAACGCTGTTTTTAGTACATCCTGAACTTTGATTTTTAGTCTTCAATTCCTCGTTTTCCATCCTTAAAACTCTTGCCTTTGACAATAAAATCTGGTGTCAGCATAAGCACTTGAAATGTCAACTGTTCACATTCTATCATATTCATTATATGATTCATTTCATTCACTTCATTCATTCATTTGATTCAATTAAATGTATTTCTACATAATTACATAGATGACATCTACTCCAATAGAATTGTGCTGGTGACTTTTAAACTGACCTTATTATCTATTTCAGAACTTTATAATTTGTTCAGGTTTTTTTAATTTTTATGAAAACTGAATCGCAATAGTACTTTACAAGGGATGATCATTTGAATGCAACTTTATCTAATACGATAATGAGAATTGCAATTTAAGAATCTTAAGAATGACAAGTATTGACATCTTGATTTATTCATATCATTATGACAAATTTTTGCTAAAGATAAGTCCTAAATCTATCATAGACTGTTAATAAAACATAGCATTAACAGGATAAATCTATACTTTCTACTGCTACATTAAAATCTTTAAAAATTAATTCTAAACATATAAAACTAACAAGAATAAAAGCAAAAAAATTAAAATTGTTCAATTGAGCATATCTAAAGCAGACTCAGAAGTTCTACAATACAAAAATAATTTTCAACTTTGTTTTTTCCTTTTGAAAAGATTTAAATAACTGTCTCCACCATCCTTTGATGCTAGATTTTTCCATTTTTTTACTTTGATTGTTTTTTGTTTTTCAAAATATTTTTGTATTCTGGATTTCCCCATTTTTTCAGTCTTCTCATTTTAAAAAAAAATATGTATCAGTACATACTTTATAAAGTCCTTACACAGCCACTAAATGATTGTGCTGCAACTCGGGTTAATTTTTATGTATTTAGAGACGCTGCAAGACTCAGACATTTTCAATGAAATATCCAAATCATTGGAAACGTGGCCTAGAGGATTCAAACACTAGAGTGACAGTTAACTTTGCCCTGAGATGGATAACCAAAAGTATAAGAACAAAAATGATAAAATCAAAATTTGAAACCACATATGGGTACTCTAGAATTCACCCCCAAGAGTCACTGGGGTGGTGTGGTGGACCACATTTCCTCATAGACCTTTAATGACCTCAGTCATTAAATTTACCCCTACCACTAGCACTCTCTCTTGGAGACCTTTACCCCCAAATTTTCTTAAGGTAACATTCTACTAAATATCTTTAGAGTAATAATGTATGCATTATTTTCAGAAGCCAGATTATTAATTTAGAATCTGAAAATACTATTTATTCTTCAGGAAAGTTCACATTGCTTACCCAGTGGGCTCAGCTAATAAAGGCTAATAAATAATAAGGATTAGCTTAGCTAATGAAAGCTAATAAAGAAAAAGGAATACTTGAAAGTTATGAGTGAATTATCACTGCTGTTTTTTTTCATTAAAAGTCATTGTAGGGTCTAAAGCGATAGTGCAGAAGGCAGGGTGCTTACCTTGAACATGGTTTGATCCCTAGATCCTGTAGGGTTCCCCAAACACCATCAGGAGTAATCCCAGAGCACAGAGCTGGAATAAGACCTGAGCATCTCTGGGTTCCCCCCCCCACTAATTCCCCCCCCCAAAAAAAAGTGAAAAAGAAAGAAACATAAGAAGAAAGAAAGAAGGGGGGAAGGAAGGAAGGAAGGAAGGAAGGAAGGAAGGAAGGAAGGAAGGAAGGAAGGAAGGAAGGAAGGAAGGAAGGAGGGAGGGAGGGAGGGAGGGAGAGAGGGAGGGAAGGAAGGAAGGAAGGAAGGAAGGAAGGAAGGAAGGAAGGAAGGAAGGAAGGAAGGAAGGAAGGAAGGAAGGAAGGAAAGAAGGAAGGAGGGAGGGAGGGAAGGAAGGAAGGAAGGAAGGAAGGAAGGAAGGAAGGAAGGAAGGAAGGAAGGAAGGAAGGAAGGAAGGAAGGAAGATAGGAAGGAAGGAAGGAAGGAAGGAAGGAAGGAAGGAAGGAAGGAAGGAAGGAAGGAAGGAAGGAAGGAAGGAAGGAAGGAAGAGAGAAAGAAAAAGAGAGAAAAGAAAGATAGAAAAAAGAAATAAAGAGGGCTGGAGTGATAGCACAGCGGGTAGGGCGTTTGCCTTGCACTCAGCTAACCCGGTATTGAATCCCAGCATCCCATATGGTCCTCTGAGCACCGCCAGGAGTAATTCCTGAGTGCAGAGCCAGGAGTAACCCCTATACATCACCAGGTGTGACTCAAAAAGCAAAAAAAAGAAAAAGAAATAAAGAAACAAAAAAGAATAGAAAACGAGAGAGAAAAGGAAGGACGGAAGAGAGAGAGAAAATAAAGAAAAAGAAAAGGAGAGACAAAAGAAATAGAGTATGAAAAAAGAGAAGAGAAAGAACAAGAAAGAAAAGAAGAGGGAGGAAGAAAGAAAAAAAAGAAAGAAAGAAAGAAAGAAAGAAAGAAAGAAAGAAAGAAAGAAAGAAAGAAAGAAAGAAAGAAAGAAAGAAAGAAAGAAAGGATGAAAGAAAGGTACTTTTTACTGAGTTCATTAAGTGACTTTTAGTTTCCTTTAAAAATCATGTTCCAGAAGTCAAGACTCTCCCAGATTAGATGTCTTAGCCTTGTTACTTGGTTTTCTAAAGACCCTTGTTTGCTTGCTTTCAAAAAAACTGATCACTAGAGTTGTTTTAAATTCGTGTGCATTTTTTAAAAATTTTTTTGAATCACCGTCAGATAGTTACAAGCTTTCATGTTTGTGCTACAATCACACAATGATCAAACACCCATCCCTCCACCAGTGCACATTCCCCACCACCAATATCCCTGGTATATACCCCCTTTCCCACCCTCCCCCTGCCTCCATGGCAGACAATATTCTCCATGTTCTCTCTCTCTTTCTCTCTCTATTTTTGGGCATTATGGCTTAGAACACATACCCAAATCTGGAAACAACCCAAGTGTCCTAGAACAGATGACTGGTTAAAGAAACTTTGGTACATCTACACAATGAAATGCTATGTAGGTGTTAGGAGAGATGAATTTGTGTGCATTTAAACATGGCTCTTTGTGCTCTTCGAGATTGTAAATAATTGATTAGAAACCCATAAATGTGTTCCTACAAGCCAACATGGCCTTAAGTGAACACTAACTTGTCAGCAATATTCATGCTGAAATGAGGAGTTAGGATGGAGGGGCTGTGGTTTGGTGCCCTTGATGTGCAGCAAATAAGGCTGTGCAGTTTACATATTTGCTTTCCTTTTAGTTACATTGTGAGCACGAGTGTCTTACAAAGGCAGCGGGAAGTGTTGCTTATCTGTGATTGTTTCAACCTCCTGTATGCGGTGCATGTTTATGAGTTGAGTTTAGATACCATCAACTATAATTTGTTCTCCTTGGAAGGCAAAGTGATTTGATAGTGCGCGCTACTGTTTTGTGTTAGAATGTTTGTCTCTAATGAAATATATTATTACATTTTATGTATGAATTATTTGTTGTATCTGATTTGTGAGATGGGTAGGAAGCTTCCTAGGCATCCAGACAGGGCTGGGGATTCTATCTCTGGCACTTTACCAGGGGTGCCTCCAAAAGCCCCATGCACCACAAGATTTGAATTTCATGAAAATTCAAGGAAAAGGGGAGGATGGGGTGTGGGGGAGGGAGAAGGAAAATTTAGGACAGGAACGATGGACCAAAGCTTTCTATTCTTCCCTGCCACAGCACCAGGTATGCCCCAGAGATTCCCTAGTTGCTGAGCACCACACCAGTGGCCGGGAATGTCCGGGAACTCCTGGTCCGGGGCAGGCCACAACTTCCGGCTCCTTATTTGAGCCGTCTGACCTGTTTGGCTGGGAATGCTGGGATTGCTGGGAATGAGCCCCAGGCCTCTGGAGCAATGCTGGGGAGATACCGCTCCCCACACCCCCACCCCGCCAAAACGCCAATGAAAGGAAATGTAAATCATCACCAGTCCTCAGAAACAAGAAGCTCCTGAAATTTTTGCTATTGCTATTGTTTTCCACTTTCTGAGTTTAGACTTAGAGGACTAATGTGATTGGATTGAAATGTTGGCTGACCTGTCTAAATGTTTTGTGGCACCATACTCCAAATTAGAGCATGGTTCAATTGCCTTATAAACACACAGGGCTTTGAAGACGTAATTCCAATCGAAGCTTAGGTTTTCACAACCGATCAAGTGTACGTCCTCATTTAATGGAGCAGGTGGGATTTCATCTCAGGCGTTTTGTCTCCAGAGTGCATCTCATAGTCATTCTACAAATCCAAACGAAACCGAGCAGTAAAAAGGTTTAATCCCCGTATTTTTAAGGTAACTCGTTTGTGCATCGGAAGCCACATGTGTCGCGGACTGTCGCGTTTGCTTTCATGCAAATTAGCACATTTAATGATGCGTAAAGCTGTTGGTAGAAAATGGGAGAAGATATTGTATACATCTTGTTTTAAACAGTTTGAAAAGTTGCATGAACACTGTTTTTAATTCTACCTTTATAAATTGGAACGACTAAAGCTCAGAGTAGAAAATGGATAAAGATATTGTATAGGTTCTAGATACAATATCTTGTTCTAAAACGTTTTTGAAAGTTTCATGAATATTGTACTTAATACTACATTTATATATTAGAGTCTATTATATTAAATCTTGATAATAGGATTATGAACATCTCTTAGCAATTTAAATTCCAAAAAGTTGAAATTGAACAATTGATGATTTGCCCAAGGCAAAGAGAAGATATAAGTGGTAAAGTTAATTTTGCCTGTATCATAGATTTTTTAAAATAATGGAAGTCATAAATATAAAATTTTGCTACTCAATATCTAGAATAGAATGTTATCCTGTTTTTTTATTACTCTCACTTTGGAAAATTTCATTTCCTAATGGACATATCTGATAAAGGAGTCTTAGTTCTTCAGTTTAAGGCATATACTGCTGTTCAGCTTATTAGTATTATGTATTCAACAACTTTGCCTGAAACAAGAAATCATGCTATTTAGATATTTACTTCCTCCAACTAGTTCTTTAGTTCTGCTTCTGTTTCTCTCAAGGGATGTTCAATAATGTAAAATTCCTTTCCAGTCCCAGTATATTATTGATTTTTCCTCCTCATCATGTTTTCCCATTTGCACTTCACCATCTGAGTGGTGTTGCTAGAGCCTGTCTTTGCTCTGGAGACTTTAATTAGACATTATGACTAACGCGCATGAATTATGTCACGAGTGAGTATTCAGATTAACAAATTAGATTAAATTTAGACTCAAACAATTACATAATAGACAGCCAAATTGCTGTGCCTTAGAGTCAGGCAGAAAACCTGTGAATAAATGTGTAATTTTTAAAATGTCTCAAACCTGGGAGAGAGAGCAACAGACCGAAGCATATCTTTTCATGCAGTAGGTCCAGGGTTCATGCCCTGGTACTGGCTCATCCTTGAGAATTGCCAGAAACCCTGAGTGCAGAGCTTTGCCCTCACGCCCCTCTCTCCCCGCCAAGTTTCATTCAGCACCGTTCCTACTATTAATTAACCAGTCATAATTTAAAAGTAGAATTAACATCTTTAATGCAGTGAGGAAATATTGTCACTGTTTCTATCAGTTTGTATGGTCTGCTCCTTCCATATAATTCACCACTAATTCCATTATAATTCTAGGATTGAATTTCCTCTAAGCATCGCCTCTGTTCTTTAGCTTTATTTTATTTTAAATTTTGGGGCTGCATCTTGTGGTGCTCAGGACTTACCCCTGACTCTGCGCTCAGGGATGACTCCTGGCAGTGCTCAGGGGTGCTGGGACAGAACCTGGATCTACCACGTGCAAGGCCAGAGTCTTACCTGCTGCACTATTGCTCCAGTCCCTCTACCATTATTTTAAAAGATAAGGACAAAACCATCATTTCACTGCATGAAATAGTTACATAAAGCTGGGACTGTTTTTGCCATTTTGCTCTTGCTGTTTCTCAGCAATGTATGTGTCTTATCCCAAATATTAGCAGAGCATAATTTTCTATTCTCACGAATAACTCAACAGGTAATCAAAGTATCCAATGCCAAGTAAATATAAAATGAATTATTTAATATGAAATATATAAAATCTTATGTACTGCGTTAAGTAATTAAATTTTAGAGGCAAGTACAAGGCTCCCTTTAGTAAATGAGTTGTTTTACAGTTCAAAATGTGTTAATATGTGCAAGCATTAAAAACTACAAAATTCAAGGCTTTTCTTAGTGCACTGTACCTCAGATAAGAATAAGTTGTATTTTCTCAAAAGTGTTGAATTTTTTTACTCAAAGGGAAGATTGTCATATATTTATGTTGTTTGTGCCAAATTTGCTTACTTTTTTAAGATTTGCGTGGTGAAATTATATCTCATTGAATACTATTACTCCTTTATCCTAAGCTTATTCTCATGGGATAGTTTTAAGAGTCCAATATAATTTCAATTAAATAGAAATCCATGAAGCAATCATTTCTTCCAAGTGAATTATTTCAAGTTCCATTTAATAAAACTTGAAATATTTAATTATTTAATTTAAATCACTTAAATTATTTAATTTAAGAATATTCAAACGTTTAATTATTTCACTTCATTTAATAAAGTGAATTCGTTTTTATATATCAATGGACCTTATACGAAAAGGTAAGGAGGTATTGAAAAGAGGCAATAGTATTTGGAGTCATGAGTCTAATATTTCTAATCCAACTATCCTGTAATCAAATCGTGCACCTCATTGTTTATGATGTGTAAAGTCTAGTTTTAGCGAGTTTGTTTATCAGCAATATCAAGACATCCAGTAGTCACTACTTCAGATAATAATGGCTTCATTTAACTCAATCAATAAAAAATATTTTAAACTCAGTCTTAAAAATAGTAGGTGTCTTAGCGGTGCTTCGGTAGACATGCTTGTTGGCAACAAACTCAGGGGTTTGTGCAGTGAGACATGCGCTCTATCCCTTTGCATTATCTTTACGGCTATAATTTAATTTTGAAAGGAAAGCCACCATATTAGAAAGTACCATTTTACTGTTATAAATGTACATTTAGCTTTAGCCTCAAGCACTTATGGAGAATAGTAGAGGCATGATAATCATTAGAGAAATGTTAAGTTTTCCTTAAAATGTAAAGTTCAGTGGCCAATGTAATTATGAAAAATAAATAATATGACAATGGCAGGTAGCACTCGGTCTTCTAATTGAAAAATTATTCTGATTTTTTAAAGCAGTGTGGTGTAAAATACTTAGATTTTATTACATATAATGAATATGCACAATTGTTTCGCTATGTTTTCTTGCATTTACACTCATTTTTAATTCTATTTCTCTTAATGGACACCTATTGAAGTAATTGAAGATTCTTTTGTTAAATTATTATTAGTTTTTAATGTATGAAAGATTTAACCAGCTTTTACTTTTCCCAAAGTTAATCATTTTTCTTAGCAAAACAATGGGACCAATGCAGCTCCACTTACTAAATTTGGAAACTTCAGACAATTTGTAAAAAACAGAATATATTTTATCATTTCATAAGTGAACTATTTTAATTAGTTTCTGATTTATTTAACTTTCACAGAAAAAAAGTTGCTACAATACATGCCTACTGATATCAAACATGATTTATAGAAGGGATAATGATACTCATTAAGAAAAGACTTCTAGATCACTGTAAGTTTTGCTTGCTTCATTCTGATTCAATATAATGATAGAAACTAGAAAAGAAAATTACTGGATCATACGAATATTTAAAAAGAAAAGCTCCTTACGAATCTCTTTACAGAGAATTACGTCTAGAAGGTAGGTACAAATTTAGTATTATCTTTCATTACATTTCTTCCCTTTGAGTTTTGGTTGTGCTAATGGCGTACTCCACACTTCACTCTGAGAGATCACTCTTCATGGGCTTAGGGGTGCAGGGGATAGACCAGGTCAACGGAATGCAAGGCAAGTGTGTCGCATGCACTACACTATCACTCCAGTCCCTTATCACATCATTAAAGAAATACTTCATTGTAAACTTAAACTAACATAATTTAGATTTTCATGGGTTTCTTATTTTTCTTCTTAATGAGACCTGCACTGATGTTTTTAGTGTTAGTGTGATTTGTGAGAACTTGGGAAAATCCACTTAGTAAGCAAGCTCGCTTTTTGAAATTGCTCCAAAATTTCCAGGC
The DNA here is from genome assembly GCF_027595985.1 of Sorex araneus. NCBI lineage: Eukaryota > Metazoa > Chordata > Mammalia > Eulipotyphla > Soricidae > Sorex > Sorex araneus. The sequence continues at coordinate 10,992,189 of NC_073307.1, read as the reverse complement.
TTCTGAGCATAATTAAAGTTAATGAAGAAAAAAATTAATTGCCCTACTTACAAGTTCTATTTAGGGGCTTACAAAATGTGAACAAGTAGATGTATGAGATACTATAATCTTTTAACAATCTCAAATGATTAATTTGATATGCAACTGGCTTAAGCCACATTCCTTTTCCTCACATGCCAGATGCTTTCTGTAAACTAAATATTCTTGAAAGCACACCTGTGTTACCAACTCCTTTTATTGGTCTAGTTTTCAGAAATGCTTTCTGATGACATGTAGTTCTCTGTCCACATGTAAGTGTAGATCTAGCTTCAAAGGACACACACACACACGTATGTATATATATATATATACACATATATACATATATATTTGCAAATGCAAAAAAGAAATTGGGTATTTTTATTTCTTACTATTAAGTAAATATTAACTGCAACAAAATAAATCAAAAATATCAATAAGATATGCTATAACTACTTGTAGAACAAAAGAAACTTAGTTTTTTAAAGAAACACAATGAGGGGCTGGAGCGATAGCACAGCGGGCAGGGTGTTTGCCTTGCACGTGGCCGACCCGGGTTTGATCCCGGCATCCCATATGGTTCCCCAAGCACCGCCAGGAGTAATTCCTGAGTGCAAAGCCAGGAGTAACCCCTGAGCATCGCTGGGTGTGACCCAAAAAGCGAAAGAAAGAAAGAAAGAAAGAAAGAAAGAAAGAAAGAAAGAAAGAAAGAAGGAAGGAAGGAAGGAAGGAAGGAAGGAAGGAAGGAAGGAAGGAAGGAAGGAAGGAAGGAAGGAAGGAAGGAAGGAAGGAAGGAAGACAATGAAAATGACATTGGTACAAACTTGTGTGTATTTTTAATATCATTTATATCTTTTAACACATGGTCCAGGAAAGGAGTGTGTAAGTATAAATATGTAGCGGTGGTTTTGGAGATAGCGACAATATCATAAGTATAGGAAGAATGGTTTACAAAATGTTACAAGCCATTTTAACTTCTATACATTATGTGTATGTATATACCTCTCGACTTTATTAAACTAAAATTTTTTAAGTAGATATCTGGGGTGCAAGAGGTGAATTGTCAGAATTGTACCAAAGACCATAGAGAACTTGAAATAGAAAAGAACTTTATTCCCAGATTGTAGAGGCTTTCCTGGGTCCTCCCAGGCTGGTAAAGGCAGGGTACAGGCAAAGAGATAGGCAGGGCCTGGGGCGCGTGCTCATATTAAGATCCGTGAGTGGAGTGTTTCACTCTTCAGTTGAGAGCTTGTTTGGAGGTTCTAGCTGAGGAGCGCAGCTACTCACATACCTTCGACCGAAGACCAGTCTGTCTCTGTTTGGGGAAGGCCATCCTCTTTGACCAAGTGAGACCGCAGCTTTGGGAGGGACACACATGAAGCGGTGAGGGAGGAAGAAGACACCCACCTAGCCAGCCAGATCAGCCAACTCCGGTGATCAATGGGGTGACAGATGTCGCAGCCAGATCACCCCCACATCCTGGAGTGATAGCACAGCGGGTAGGGCGTTTGCCTTGCACGCAGCTAACCCAGGTTGGATTCCTCCATCCTTCTCGGAGAGCCCAGCAAGCTACCGAGAGTATCTCGCCTGCATGGCAGAGCCTGGCAAGCTACTCCTGGCGTATTTGATGTCAAAAACAGTACCAACGAGAATCACAATGGAGACGTTACTGGCGCCCACTCAAGCAAATCGATGAACAACAGGATGACAGTGATACAGTGCTACTCTTCAGTTGACTGAGGCCATGTTAGACAATCAAAACCAGAATATCTGGATTTCAGTAAAGCTTCATGAGGAAATTTAAGAGGCACCCAAGGTGGAAGGTGCTGGGAAACTCTGGGGAACTTGATCACAAGGGTGATTGGAGACGTCATGAGCCCACATTTGCTCATGATTCTGTGAGCTGTGAAGGCTTAAGGCATCATGTTTTAAAGCGTTCCTGTTGGTTTGAGGCTACTATAGGGTCACTGTCACTGTCACTGTCATAGCACAGCAGTAGGGCATTTGCCTTGCACGTGGCCTGTAAAAAACTAAGACTCTCCGAGGGGCGCGTGCACTCGCGGGCTCTCCGGGCGGCTCTGTCTCTCCGCCCACGTTCGGTGCCCTGAAGCCGCAGTGTGTGGACTGGATCAGGATGGCTGGTGGTCAAGGACAGGCAAAGGAAGAACGAGGACCAGGCTAGTTGCTGATTAGTTACAGTTTATTCAATCTTCCATCTTTCTCATCTCCCGCACTCCCAGCTCCGGCCTCTCTCTGGATCTACCTCCACCTCTCTCGCAGCTCTCATCTCTCCTCCTACTTGTCTCTCCCACCTTGCCTTCTAGGCTACACCCAGCCAGGTAGCAAAATCAACATAAGAAAGCCCTTCCTGAGGGCAGGGCATTCCAAAGCCCTTCCTGACTCTTAAGGGTTTTTTCTCCTCTCCCCATTCCAAACACTCATTAACATCTTAATACTAGTTATTTTTGCATGGACATAGCAAGGGATACATTGAGGTTTGCAAGGCAGCTCTCCTGGCAACATCTTGCCACAGGCTCAGACCACAGCACTCAGGCCAGATTAATCATTCCTCACCCTAGCAGGGTCTGAATCTAGTTATCACTGTTTGGATCATGACAACATTTGTCCATGATCAAGCTCTTAACTTATAGTTAAGCATTAGGCACTTTGGCCAGGCCCATCTCGATGCCAGGGTAGCATGTATCTCACTGCTTGCCCTGGGTCCTTCTCGTCCCACGTCGGGACCCTGCTTTGGGGATGCTAGGAAGTAAGGGCAGCTGAGGCTTAGGTCAAGAGAACAGATGCCCTGGAGGAAAATATCATGTAGAGTCAAATGACTCCCAGGTTACAAAAGCATAACATTTGTTAAGTCTTCCTGTGTCCATACAAAACGGACTTGCTCTGAATAAACTATGCAAAGGACTCAAGGAGAAGAGAAAAACATTATTTACAAGTCAACAGAACACTAAGAAAGAAGCTACAAATAAAGAAGAATAGGAGCACTGTAACGGGAGTAACCCAATAAACCTAAACTACCTGAGGCTATGTTATCCTACAGTGGCCGACCTGGCTTCAAGTCCTCGGCCACTCTTGGAGAGCCCAGCAAGCTACCGAGAGTATGAGAGTATCTCGCCAGCACGGCAGAGCATGGCAAGCTACCCATGCCAAAAACAGTAACAAGTCTCACAATGGAAATGTTACCAGTGCCCTACTAGTATAGGGTACATGGCCAAAAAAAATAAATCCCAAGGTAGTAATGCTATGGAATACCTTAGCTGATCTCTTGTATATATACACAGATCTACACACACACACACAACACACACACACACACACACTGCATGTGCACACACACATTGTTTTAGAACTTATACACATACATTTATACATAATATATCCATTAGTAATCATGGATTTTAGTCAATTTACATTTAATTTTAATTTCTAATATATAAAAATGTATATTAAGCAATATAAAATAGTGTCAGAAAAAGAAGGGAAAGGACAGTATGCAATTCTTCCTGTGCTTACTATACTTCTGTTTTGGAATAATATCTTTTAGTTTTTTTTTCACCCATAGTCTATAATTTACAATACTAAAATTATTGTTATTATATTTTCCAATTTTAACACATGTTTAATTAAAATATTTGTTTAAATATTTATTTAAATGCATAGAAAATAAGACACCATCATGAGTATGTATCTGTATTATGCATTTTTAGGGTTCTTAGCAAAATGAAAATATTGCTGAGTGTCATCGTAAGTTTATTCAATACAAGTGTAGTTTTGGAACTTCGATTAGATGGGCTAGAGTGATAGTACCGCACATAGAGTTTTTGCTTTTCCTGTGGCCGACCTGCGTTTGATCCCTGTATAGCTGTTTTGATGTCAGTGGGCCCCACGGGTGACTTATGTGAAACGGGGAGGAGAAAGACGGTTACTTTCTCTCCAACCGCCTCTAACGCCCGGGACCCAGGGTTACTGGGTTCTTGTCTCGATCTCGGAAAAGAATTTCAGGAGTAGACATGCAATGAAGTAGCAGATTTTATTTTAGAGGGTCTTAGGGTAGGAGGAAGGGATAAGTGGAAAAGAAAAACCAGTAGGAGTAACGCGCTCAAGAAAGAACGCAGGCTCCTCCGAAGATGGAGAGAGCTCTACACACATCCTAGCAGTGGACACGAAAGCATGAAAGTACACATCTCAAGGGGGAAGATGCGGGCAACACATGTGCTCGGGCACCACATGTGCTCGGCCACGTGGGCGCAAGCAGCACATGGGCTCAGGCAGCATATGAGCACACTTCCTTTGTTCAAGGTGGCCTTTATAGGGTTTCTTCAACCTGCCCCCACGTGGGGGCTTCTTCCCAGGTAAAAGTCCGTTGCTAAGGAGGTTACCAGGGAGGTTGGGAGTGGTGACCGTCTTCTTTAGGCTGGATCACATTTTAATCAGATTAAGGAAGAGGTTGACGGAATTTGAGGAACTTCATGGGGAGGGGTCCAACCTCCTCAGGGTCCAAGCTGAAGTTCTTATCAGGTCTGTTTTCTGCATCCACAGGGTGGGTCAGTCTCAGGATTCTCCTTCCTGGAGACTTTATTAATCTGTTTCATTGCCAAGGGCCTTTCCCTATCTACCTGCCTACATCAGTTTGAGCCCACTGGTAGTGAGTGACCCTTGAGTACAGAACCAGGAGCTAGCCTAATTATGGCTGGGTGTGCCCCCAAAACAAAAGCCAACCAAACAAATAAAATCCCCCCAAACAAATAAAAAACCTCTGTGATTAGATTAGACGTGAACATAAAGATTATCAAACATTTTGTAATTATTTTTCAGTAGACCTTAGCTGTTTCTAATTGGTTCCTATAGCCTCTGAGATATATTATTTATTTATATTGTGTAAGTCATATTTTTCTAATAGTTCCCAAGCACTATAATTTTAGAAATGATGTAATTGCATTAACTTCATGTGAGGCAGATTGGGATTAATTAAGTGACTCAATATTAGATGACTCTGAAGTATAAATGAATGTTATACAACTCCCCAATAAATATAATACATTTTATTTTATTATGTTTAAAATACTACACCACCATCAGCTTCGCTGATGACATTGTTCTCATAACACCAAACATTAGCCAAGAGGCACAAATGCCGGCAAACTTCGACCTCGAGTGTGGAAAGGTTGGACTGCAGCTGAATTTCAGCAAAATAATGTTCATGAAAAATGAACCGATCCCTGACATATCATTTGCTCTCAATGAAACGAACATCTCCAAATGCAGCAGTTATGTGTACCTGGGTCAAGAACTCAACATGAGGAACGACTTGGCGCCAGAACTGCGTAGGAAGAAGAGAACAGCATGGAATGCGTTGAAGAAATGGTTAAGAGGAAAAAGAACCTCCAGCCCTGGGCACATCTTTTCGACTCCACCGTTCTTCCTGCACTAACATATGCCTCAGAGCCTGGGCCCTACGCAAACAGGATGAGAACGTTATTTGGGTCTCCCAAAGAGGATTGAAAGAGCTATGCTTGGAGTATCACATTTCACTCAAGTGAGAAAAGGAATCTGGAGTTCCCACCTCCATCGACAGTCAAGAGTCAGGGATGCTGTCTTGTTTGCCAAGCCGTCAAAAATCAGATGGGCCAGGCAATTCAGAGATGACTGCTGGACTAGAGCTGTTACAAACTGGATTCTGTGGGACGTCAATAGACCATGTAGCCACCCACCAAGAAGATGGTCAGACTTCTTCGTCAAAACTCTGAATGAATGGTTTGAGGCTGTTCCTGTTTTTGGAGCAAGCATATATCATTGGGCTACACTAGCACAGTACAGGGACGAATGGAGACGCTACTGGCGCCCGCTCGAGCAAATCGAAGATCAATGGGATGACAAGTGATACAAGTGAAGTGATGTTTAAAAATAGCCATAATGATATTGGGTGAGGGGACACTGAGTCACATATTGCTTTAAACATTGTGAAGATATTGTATCACTTGTATCCATTGTCATTCTGTTGCTCATCGATTTGCTTGAGCAGGTGCCAGTAACGTCTCCATTAGTCCCTGTCCTGTGCTAGTGTAGCCAAATGGTGTCTGCCTGCTCCAGGAACACGAAAAGCCTCAAACCATTCATTCAGGGTCTTAACTAAGAAGTCTGACCATCTCATATGTGGGGACCACACGTTTTTTTTTGACATCCCATGGAATCCAGTTGGTAACAGCTCTAGTCCAATGGTCGTTTTCAAATCTCATTACATGTCCAGCCCATCTGATTTTTGATGCCTTGGCAAACGTGAAAGCATCCCCGATTCTTGATCGCTGATGGAGGTTGGAACTCCAGATTCCTTCTCTCACTGGAGTGAAATGTGCTATTCTAAGCAAGGCTCTTTCTTTAAAAAAAAAAAAATATATTGAATCACCGTGAGATAGTTACAAGCTTTCATGTTTGGGTTACAATCACACAATGATCAAGCACCCATCCCTCCACCAGTGCACATTCCCCACCACCAATATCCCGGGTACACCCCCCCCTTTCCCATCCTCTCCCTTCCTCCATGGAAGATAATTGATTCCTTTTTGTGAGACCCATGAATGTGGAGGTCGATGTGGAGGTCTCATTCTGTTCAGCAGGGAGAACCCTTCATGGGGCTGAGAAGGGGACACAGCTGAATGAACAGAGGCAGAGCCCGGGGGAGGGAGAAAAGGCGTTTATTCTATGGCAGTTACAGTATTTATACCTCCCTGCTGGGAGGAGGTGGTATAGTATGCATGCTGGGACCCCCAATAAAAATGCAAGGTGTGGCATGGGCGTTAGCTAGTGATAAACAAATGCTGATAGGATAAAATAAGTAAGATTAGGAGTGGCAACCTTTGCTAGGTGTGGCATGAGGTTAGCTAGTGATAAACAAATAGCGACAGGACAAGATCAGTAAGGTAAAATGGCTCCCTACACATGAAGATATTATCTCCTTAATATTCAGAATATTGTTATCAGGTAATAAAGTTACCTTCCTCATTTAGATAGGAAATATAAAGAATGCAGATACTAAGTAAAATAATTTATATAATTACATGAGTCCTGATACCTCCATTTTTACTAATGTATAATGGTCTGGTTCTAAATGATTTGAGTTTTAAAGATACAAGATATGACAGACTTTGTTAGATGTTTATAAAACTGAAAGGAAAATGTTATTTCTTTCAAGAATCAATTTTTATGAAGAAATTATCCATAATCTAGAATTTCTAAAATCATTTTTTCATTGATGAAATGTCACATTATGATTTCTTATGAAACATGTTTTGTTTTATATACACATTCTAGTTATTTTGAATGTGAGTAGACTCCTACATTAGTTTTAGTCACTCTTACTTGCAACCAGGCTTTGTAAAAAATTTTTAATGAACACTATATGTGTCCTTCATCCACAATGTGCTTTTCTTTAGAATAAATCTCCTACATGGAAATGCAGCCTATTGATTAGTTTTATACAGAGTCATGGCTAATACAAAGGGTACATGCAACATTACACAAGAAGTAAGCATATATCCAGAAATAATGTTCTATTTTATGCAATCTAAAATTATAATTTAACACTTCTGATCATTTATAAATGTCCTTGTGACTTCAAAGACGCACAAGTCCTAGTCAAACATTCTTCTATCAAAATGTCATTTTTAGTGAAGTTTATTTTTTAAAAGCAGATGAATAAATGAACTAGAATTATTTATGGAGTATATCCCATAATTTTTAGTATTAAGTTTTCTTAAGATTAATTTTTCATTGAAACACATTTCTTCCATTCTCTCCAAAAGGAAAATATACTTTTCTGTGAACAGAGGTTTTAGCTTCTATTTAAGTATATTTTAATTTTTTAAACTCTTAATAATTTTATAAAGAAGTTATTGGATCACTATTATTTTTCAGGGTGTAAACAAATGCTACCCAAAATCACAATTGAAACACAATCTCTTTGGAGATAGGAATAATTTAACGGGAAGCTTAGAGTCTGAGAATTGAAGGATAGTTTTTAACTATTAAAGTTGATTTTCTTCCTTGAAATAAATTACCCTGTTTCAGCTGACTTTTGTAAACTGAAATGTCTTGTGGAAAAGCATTTTTAATATAGTGCAGCTTATGTTTCTGCCAAATGTAATATAATAATTATAATAGTTATAGTAATAACATAATTTGACATGATAGTAGAAATAAAGCACATCTCAAATCATGTTTTGAAATTGAATGCGCATACAGCCATGGTCAAACCACCCTGGAAATATTAGGTCTGGATCAGCTCTGTAACCATTTTGAGTAATATTAAAATTAATGAAATTAGTAAAATTAATAAAACATTAATTTCTTCTTAACATTTGTCCCTGCTTCCTGGGAGGAAAACTAGAACCTTTGTAGTTCGTGAATGATAGGAAGATCACTGTTACTCTAGATGGGTCTCTTGATAATTTCTCTAAGTTAGATGTCTTTGGGTCCCATAATGACCAGCCAGATGAACAGAAGTTTCATCTTTGGACCCTCTCTGATCTTACCAGAAGTGTCTCTTCTTTCTGCTGGTCCTCCTCCAATACAATTGTATCACCATGATAGCACTTCCCTGATTTTTCTAGTGAAATAGCTTATACTGGTGGCTAGTAGAAAGGCCCTTATTTTAACATGCTCCTCAGCTACATAGATGATGGAAGAATCCCCGAACTAGCAGGTTGTATTTGAGTAAGGACGGTCTTTTTGAAGAGTATTTCTTTAAAGTGGGGATTCTATTAAGCTCCCGCTACTTGGTGTCTAAATTCATTGCAGCTACCATGAAAGTCTTTATTATCCCACTTATGCATGGTTAATCTGTGGTCAGGCACAAGCTCTTGGGCATTTATCTTATTATTCTCTTTGTCAAGTCAGATGCATTTACTTCTATAGTGTATAACCTTGTATTTGATTACTTTGGCTTTGACTTTGGATAACATGTCTGTAATAGGTAGAAAAATCAGTCAAAGCAAGTTTAATTTCTTCGTAGTATTTGCTACTCTTGTCTTTTCCAGTTTAGTAAACTGCCCGATATCATGCAATTACTAAACACATTCTAATCAACTCAAATGGTAGAGTCAGTATCAGTTAGATACTTTGGAAGGCAGATTTACATTGCTACAACATGAAGGTGTAATTTAATTCTCTTGATCAAGCTCTGTTAGAGAGCTGAAAGGCTTTGTGAAATGTGCTGTACTACTACATTTGTAATACTGCTTTTAAGTTGAAATTTATTTATTCCTCATATGGAGGGATGCATTAAATGTTGGGTAGTACTCATTTCTTTTTAATTTTGTTCTTCGGTGGTATTCAGGAGTAGCTCTTGGATCTGTGCTCAGGAATCACTCTTGGTAGACTCTGGATCATATGGAATGTCAAGGATTGAACCTGGGTTGGCTGTGTGCAAAGCAAGTTCCCTATGAGCTGTACTGTCACTGAGCCCCTGGGTAATAGTAATTTTAACAAATACACTCAACTTTAGTTTATGAATATTTTTGTCATACTTTAAATTTGTTTTTGGCTTTATAAAAAGTTTAATATATTTAGTTATTTTATTTATTTAATTTTTATTTTCAAAATTATTTATTTATAATAAATTATTTTTAAAAATGGAATCATAGTGAGATACACAGTTACAGAATTATTCATGATTGGTGTCTAAATTCATTGCAGGTACCACGAAAGTCTTTAATTAGTTGGTCACAAAACTCTAACACCTGTCACTTCACCAAACTACATTTCCTATCACTAATGTCCCCAGTTTTCCTACTGGACCTCCCCCTCGCCTCTTTGTCAGACACTTCTCTCTCTCTCTCTCTCTCTCTCTCTCTCTCTCTCTCTCTCTCTCTCTCTCTTGTCATTATCTCTCTCTTCTTTTGGGTATTCTGGTTTGCAATACAGATAGTGAAAGGTTACATTTCAATAACCTCAATATATTCCTTATGTTGTTAATATATTTCACAATATAGTTAATAATTGTTAACAGAGGAATAACATTTAGAAAGATTTCCTTTATTGTATTTGTTCTAGTGATTTTTCCTTGCTTAATTTATAATTGCAAGGCATTGCTTTTACTCTAATATTTTTACTTATCTACTTTTGAATCTTCTCTCCAAGTTTTTTGTTTATCTCCAAAATTCTAGTCAGAGGTATATCACTGTAGAGTGTGTGGGTTATGGGTATATCAATAATTTGTCTTGAATGAAAGAAGTAGCATTGCCACTCTGATCATTAAGCACTAAATAAGGTTTTATATATATATATATATTTATATATGTATATAATACCAGTAAACTTGAACAGCAGCATTTAAATTCTCTATTGAGGGCCAAGAGCCATTTGTCAAATACCTCCAAAATGGATCTATGGGCATAGCAATTCGGTAAATTCTTTATTAGAAAATTTAGTTATTTAATAAGTCACATTAACTAGAAGCATTCAGTGCAAACGTATTCAACTAAAAAACTAAGTCTCATAAATGGAGAGTATCAATGACTCATCTAATTCAAGATCAAGAACAGCTGTATTGTCATTTCCATAAGATGAAGCACTCTACTATATTTGTGTGTGTATGTGTGTGTATAAAGGAAGAGACTTCCTAATCAGACTCAGAGGACACAGGGAACTAACTTGATTGCCCTTAGTCAACCAGAGTAGACAATTTAATGCTAGAAACTGCTGATGTTTAGCTGCTCAGATCTACAAAACCAGGAAATAAAACACCAGGACCACCCTAGTGTTTCTTGGGGTTTCCAGGGCTACCAGCAGTGGTGTTCTGGAGGCCGTGTGGTATCAGGATTCAAACTTGGGCCCCATGTATCCCTGGATGCTAAGCCATCTTGCCAGCCCCAGCACTCTACCTTTAAACAGTACCGAATAATTAAAAGGAAAGTCTCATCACACAGAAAAAATGAGTTGTTTCTATTCTATAACATAGAAGATGCTTTCAAAATTACATTGGTTAACTGTGAAAATGGATGTTTTCACATTGCTGAATATAAAATAGACCATTTAAATCAGGAAAACATTAATTTACTAGAAAGATCTGACTCTGTTACACTTAATGCAGAACATTCACACTTTGCTGTAGAATATGGAATTGAATTAATGGAATAACAGGCCAGATAAACTTAGGTTCTCCATAATCAAAGTTCCATTAGTTTAATTTTTATCATTATAAACCATAAGGAAAAGAACTAGCATTTAGATTTGCGTGTAGCATTAAAAACACCTAAAAAAGCAAATGTACTTAAAGGCCACTTTTATTGCTTTATCTAGAGCACATAGAAACCTATGCAGGTTTCCACAGTGGAATATACATGCCCATTTTTTTTAATGAAATGAATATCTCATTCTAATCTTATTATCGTTAAATAAATTTGTAACTTAAAATAAAATGAGTTGTTTTTACAAAGGAAATGAATGAGTATACTGTCATTTTTTTTGCAAAAATAAAAATACACTAAAAATCATAGCAGACAAGGTATGATAAATTTGACTGTGAGTATATTTTTACAGTTTCATAGGTTATTATTTGGCTAAAGGAGATATAATAATTAGACAGTGTATAGTTTTTTTTAATATTTCATTCCAGATGCTATGTGCTAAATACCAATGCCTAAGTGTATATAGATAAATATGGGATCTCTAGTAAGTCAACTAAGCACACATACTAGCAGAAATTGTTGGAACAGATAGGACACAACTGATGTAACTTCTTATTGGATCTGGAAATTAAATATATTATAGTTATATTTGAAATGGAAGATAATATTCATTATCTTGTAAGTTTTCACTAAAAATTCTTGATTACATCTTGAGTGTATGCATGTTTAAACTGAACAAAAGGTAACAAGCCCAGATAGAATGTAGAAGGGTATTACTAGCAAAGGCTCTGAGAATCTAGTATTGCTTATATAAAGAGTCTCAATGTAGACATATTTCTTTTTCTAAGTGTTACAAGTGTTAGATAATACTATGTTCTTGTTTATTTTCCTTTGTTACTTTCCTTTATCTCTGTATGGTTTTGGATGAGTCGTTTGAAGACCGAGTAATCAATAGTGTAGCATATATATGTGTTTTTATGTGTTTAGTGAATCAATATTAAGGAGTGAACAGTGGAGCAGAGAGCCAGTACAGCTGGTAAGGCACTTGCTTTACATGTGCTGTACTGGGTTGGATTCCTGGTATCCCATATGGTCCTCGGAACACTGCCAGGAGTGATTCCTAAGTGTAGAGCCAGGAGTAACCCCTGTGCATCATCGGGTGTGCCTCCACACCAAGGAATACGTTGATAGTGATAATTTAACTTGGAAAGTATTGTGTATTGTTATTGTTTATCGATTTTTTTCACAGCATGACTCTTTGGATTCATGCACACTTACTGGATCCAAACCCATATGGCTAACCTACCTTTAAATTGTGAGCAGTGCTATTGACAGAAGAAACATTTTTAGCATAATTTTTAAAAATTTGTTTTTCACATACACGTTAAATGATAATGCACTTTATATTCTCCCCAAACAAAAGGAGTGCTAGTCCACATCTCTTCGCTGCCGTGCAGAATTGCATGGAGTTATTCTTTTGAAACATTAAGGCCCACATGTAGTGCCACCAGTCACATTACTGCAATGAAAACAAAGTGAAATTCTTTTACGCTAGCATGTTTTTGAAGATAACAGCTATTATTCAGAAAAGACAATCAGGTACCACCACTCTCATTTTAGACTGCGTATTGCTAGTCACTGTAGGAAGAAACGTCTGCTGAGATTCTGCTCACAGCCTTCTGCCCCGTGGAGATATACATGACCTGCACATTTGTGAAAGAATATCAGGAAAAATTTTTCAATCTTATGGAAAACATTCCAGTTTACACATTGAATCCTTAAGACAAGGGAGATGACAAATAGATTCTGATGAGGAGAGAGGCTGGAGAGAACACGCTCCCTGAGGAGAAGATGAAGGTAAGACAAAGGGAGAAGGCGGGGGGAGGCAGAGTCATAAAGATAGTCACATGGCATGTTGATTTTTTTCCCAAACAAAATAAAACTGCATGCACACAGACGAATAACAACAGTTTTAAAACCTGCTCACACAAAAAAAATGTTGAAATTGGAAGAGTTGGGTTAAATAAAGCCCTTTAGTAACCAATATACACAAGAGTCCACTTCCATGATCCAAGTCATTTTTCTTTTGTTTTCTGGATAAGCACCGTAGCACTGTAGCACTATAGTCCATTGTTCATCAATTTTCTCAAGCAGGAACCAGTAATATCTCCATTGTGAGACTTGTTACTGTTTTTGACATATCAAATACGCCACAGGTAGCTTGCCAGGCTCTGCCGTGCGGGCGGGATACTCTAGGTAGCTTGCCGAGCTCTTTGAGAGGGATGAAGAACTCAAATCCAGGTCGGCCATGGGCAAGGCAAACACCCTACCCACTCCAGTCCTGGATAAACACCCAGCAACATATATAGAAGAATTTAATGAAAAGTTTAATTCAGAATGTTTGCAATTAAATGGACAGGTTCATTGCAATGTAACGCATCAGCAACTTCATATCTACCTTGCTGTGCAATGTAACATCTTCATTTCATGAAATGAAAACTCTTTGCTAAAACAAAATGATTCTGTTGCCAATTTTTACACATTTTTTCAGAAGAAAATAGCTTTTGACTTTTTGTTTCAAATTCTACTACTTCAGTTTATTTTTAAATTATACTTCATAATATAACGAGTCTCACAATGGAGACATTACTAGTGCCCGCTCGAACAAATCGATGAGCAACAGAAATATAAATATATTGTATTTAAACATATAAATTATTTATATTAATGTATATTAATAATATAATTAAATTTGTTTGCCAGAACCTGACAAGCTACCCATGCCGTATTTGATATGCCAGAAACAGTAACAAGTCTCACAATGGAGATGTAACTGGTGCCCGCTTGAGCAAATTGAACAATGGGACGACAGTGCTGCAGTGCAGTGCTATATATTATAAATTACAAAGTTACAAATGAAAATGATGAAATCATTTAAAATGTGCTTCACACTACAAAGGTTTACATAAGCCTCATTTTAAAGGTCAAAATTCGTGGATTATATTCATCATCTGTATTCAAGGGAGGTCACAACCTTTTCAAGAAGAGTCTTGTCATGACAATTTATGTGTCTTGTTTATATGTTTTATCTTTAAAAATATTTGATTCCCTTAGCTTTTGCTTCTTGTTTTTTTATCTAGTCCTTTATGAGTTTAAGGTGCTTAAATACTATTGTAAACATTGTAATAAAATGATGTTTAAGGCACAGGAGAGCAAATTAGTTGCTGTAGTTTCAACATCCTTAGTGTCAGACATCTGTGGCTGAGGACCCCAGCCCTGTCTTTGAGTACTCAGGGCATTGTAAATGAAAGGACTTATTTCAGAGATGTCTGAAAAAAGGACAGTGGTAAAATCAGGCCAAACTGTCTGTACCTGTTTAATTATTCTGCATGTTCACTGGCTGAATAAAAACCCTATCTTTGTGCTATGAAACCATTGAATAATACAAAGATCAGTATTTGATTTTATTTTTTACATTTTTTAATCTTTTAACTTTATACAGTAGTTCAGAATATTTGATTACATTTAATATTCAAACACCAATTCCACCCCCATTGCACCTTCTCACCACCATATTTCGTGTGTTTCCCTCCTGAACCTCAACCCTGCCCCAAAGCAGAACTGAAATAATATTTCCCTCCAAGGTTTATTGCTTCCTACTTTGAATCCCATCATATCTGGTACAGTACTATTAGAGTATGGGTAGGGTTTGTCCTATGAAGTGTCGTGAGGCCATATTTGTGGCCGTGCAGTCCAGGAAAAGTTTCATTCAATCATGGGTGAGGCTTGACCAGCACATGTGGAGAGCAACCATGAGCACAGCAGCAGATGAGTCCTGGAGGTTTTTGGCTACCGGGCAAAGTTTTATATATATATATATATATATATATATATATATATATATATATATATATATATATTGCTTTTTGAGCTACACCTGGCAATGAACAGAAATTACTCCTGGCTCTGCACTCAGGAATTTCCCCCTGGCGGTGCTCAGAGAACCATATGGGATGCTGGGAATCGAACCCGGATCAGCTGCATGCAAGGCAAACACCTTACCCACTGTGCTATTTCTCCAGCCCCCAAGTTCTATATTTTAAACTGTTAGTAGCACTGCACTGTAGCATTGTCTTCCCATTGTTCATTGATTTGCTCAAGTGGGCACCAGTAATGCCTCCATTGTGAGACTTGTTACTGTTTTTGGCATACCAGTAGCTTGCCAGGTTCTGCCATGCGGGCAGGATACTCTCAGTAGCTTTTAATATTCTGATATCCGCTTGAACAGTGACTATAATTGAGATTTCATTCACAAAATCACTGTCAATGAGTCCCACTTTTACGTTAACACCTCGCAGAGTCACACTATTTCTCCCTAAGATCAATCCTGCTGTTCCTTTTGGAAGGGGGCCATAAACTTTAGTTGGAATTTTATAAATTTTATTAGGAGTCAGAAACAAATACTGTAAAACTGAAATATCAGCGGCTACACTTCCCTCCGTTGCTCTCACAAGGTCAGTTATAGGACAGTTTCTTGCTAATGCTCTTTGGTTTATTGATTGTTATCATGGTAGGGGATGAAAAACTCTTTAACTTAATTTTAGATTTTATTGAAGATTTCCTGTATTGTTGAAGGGGCCCCGGGTCAAGCCCCGACTCCCGTTTCCCGACTGCTCATTATCTTTTCTATTTTTTTCTCTTTTGTAATGGCATTCATTGGCCCAATGCTTCCCCTTCCTACATTTTCTACAGACGCCTGGTTCTTTTCTCATCCTAGAGCTAATACTAGTAAAATTTCGTCTGAGATGTCCCAAAGCTCCACAGCCGTAACATTTTATCTGGTTTACTCTTTTAAAAGCAGCGGCTATTATTTGCTCCTGATGGGTTGGTGTTCCCATTTCCCTACATACTTTAATAAAATCATCCAGAGAGTTTTTTCCCATTAGCTTAGCAGTTTGATTGCCTTTTGGCAGTCTGCTGTAGCATTTTCCACCGCTCAAGTTAGCATAAGCATTTCACGAAGGCCTTCATCAGGTATAGCCTTTTCAAGAGAGTCTTGGAGTCTGGCAATAAAATCTGTGTAAAGTTCATTTACTTCTTGAAAGATTTTTGTGAATGACACAGTACGTTTTGCAGAGGTCTCAAGATAACGCCACATCCTTAGATAGGTTTTATTAACAGCTTCTAAAATGTTTGCCTCTAAATGGACTTGTTCTTCTGCTAAAGCCCACTTGCCAGTGCCTAAAATTTGGTTCACAGTGATATCAATCTGTTTTGGTGTTTTAATTCTAGCAAACTTCTCAGCCTCTTTTCTCCACCAAGATTTAAATTGTACATATAGAGAATTTCCTAACACTGCCTTTGCAAGAGTTTGCCAATCAAGAGGAATTACAGTATTAGCTTCTGCAAAATTTTCTAGAAGGGCTAGCACATAGTTAGAAGTAACACCATAGGTAGTCACAGCTTGCTTAAGCAAGGAAAGAAACTTAAAAGAAACAGGCTCATATTCCCCTGCCTGTCTTTTTCTTTGCACATCAGGATTACAAACGACTGGAAAAGCCATAAACTGAGCAGGCTGTTGACTCAATTTTGCTCTATATAGAGGAGTTTCATATTTTTGCATCAGAGAATGCAACTCAGGAGTAATCTTAAAACGGCAACACAGAGATTCCTCTTCCCTATTCTTATATAGACGAGGAGAAGGAACTGCCAAAGGGTCAGGATCAGTGATACCCTGTACAGCAGGCAGTATCCTTCTTTCTGATGGGTGGTGCATCTCAAGGTACTTCATTTGTCTAATTAATTTATCTAATTTTTCATTAACTTTTCTCAATTCTTGGGCACTTACAACCTCTTTTGAAACTGAATTCTCAGTGTCTGACTTGACGCTGTCAGACTCAGACTGGGCAGGTGAATCATCAGTTTGATATGAGTCACCAGACAATACAGATACTCTTGGCTTAGCACAAAATTTTAGCAATATCAAAGATTCTTCCCCACTTTTCTCCTCTAACACAGGAGTTTCTCTGTAAGTTGCTTTGAAAACGTGTGCATGATGCAACTTTTCCCCTACTTTTTTCCATAGTTTTAAATCAAATTGCTCTATCTTTTTGCTTAAACCAATGACAATAATTTTGTATCCTCTCAAGGAGGCATCTTATTATCTGTTCCTTTAAAGGCAGACCAGCTGCTTTTGTTAGAGTTCAAAGTGTCAACATAGGCATCCTGCTGAGACATTACAGAATTACCCAGTGCCTTTTTTTCTTTTTCTACCTTTATTTATTTTTATTTATGTCTCCCTTTCTCCTTTTCTTCTTTTCCCTTTCTTTCATTCTTCCTGCCTATCTTTCTTTGTTCCCTTTCTTTCTCTTTTTCTTCTTCTACCTTTCTATCTGTATTTATTTTAATCCTTTTCTTTCCTTTTTTCCTTCCTTTCTTTTTTCTCTATCTATATTTCTTTATTCCCTTTCTTTCTCTTTTTCTTCTTCCTTCCTATTTCTTTACTTTCTTTTTTCTTTCTGTCTATATTTCTTCTTTCTCCCTTTCTTTTTCTTCTTCCTTCTTCCTTCTTCCTTTCTTTCTTTCTCTCTTTCTCTCTTTCTCTCTCTCTCTCTCTCTTTCTCTCTTTCTCTCTTCCTCTCTTCCTCTCTTCCTCTCTTTCTCTCTTCTTTCTTTCTTTCTCTCTTTCTCTCTTTCTTCTCTTTCTCTCTTTCTCTCTTTCTCTCTTTCTCTCTTCTCTTCTCTCTCTCTTTCTTTCTTTCTTTCTTCTTTCTTTCTTTCTTTCTTTCTTTCTTTCTTTCTTTCTTTCTTTCTTTCTTTCTCTTCTCTTTCTCTCTTTCTCTCTTTTCTCTCTTCTCTCTTTCTCTCTTTCTCTCTCTTTCTCTCTTTCTCTCTTTCTCTCTTTCTCTCTTTCTCTCTTTCTTTCTTTCTTTCTTTCCTTTCTTTCTTTCTTTCTTTCTTTCTTTCTTTCTTTCTTTCTTTCTTTCTTTCTTTCTTTCTTTCTTTCTTTCTTTCTTTCTTTCTTTCTTTCTTCCCTTTCTTTGTCTCTCCCCTTTCTCTATTTCTTCTCTACCAGGCTTTTATCTTCCAGCCTTGCAATGGGTGCCATATGTTGCAACAATGTTGCAGTAATTTTTAACTTGACAGTCCGAGTCATTTAAGACATGGACAGGAAAGAAATATAAATTTTGGGGGAGGATCACATAACTGTCTCCAGAGTTTTTTGTGTTGTGGCCCGCCAGAGAGCAGCCTGTTCAGCCCCCTTTTATTAACCAGGTTGATATTTTAACCAGTGATATTCAGCCACATAGGCAGAATATGCAAATTAACTTAGTCAATAGAAACAGTATCAAAGTCAATTACAGGAGGAAGTATGGTCAGTTAAATTAACAGTAACAGAAAAAGGATGTTTACAGCCAGGACTAGCTAGGCCTGAGATTATGGGTTGTTGTATGCCAACAAGTCCTGAAACTAAAAAGCCCCCCTTTTACGTTGCTTTTATGCTAGCACCAAGGTGAATTAATTTTGGTAATAATTACCTTACCTTCCTCTCTCTGTGATGTAAATTATATTTTAGTATTAGAAGATTTTGAGTTAGGGTGTGTTGGGGGCATCTACTTTGGAGGGTATTTTTGTGGGTTTGTTTTAGGTGGTTTTGTTTTGTGGTTTTATTTTGTGGGTTTGTTCTGGGCATACTCAGTGGTACTCAGAGCTTACTCCTGCCTCTGTGCTTCGGGATCACATCTGCTGGGGCTCAGAGGGCTATTCACGGTTCTAGACACTCCAACTGGGCTGGCTGCCTGCACAATTTCATCTTCTCTTTTCAATTTCATCTTGCCATCTCCCAAGCAGTGGTCAGATGGCTCGAGGCCACCTCAGTCACACAGCCCAGCTGGGCAGACACGGCTTTTCAGTGCTGACATGCAATGCTGTCCCTAGCCTGAAGCTGGGAACTTCCAGGGCCACACAGCGGTGTTTGTGGGGGCCATATTGTGCCAGGGATGGGTCTGGGGCGGATTGCATGTCTGATGAGCTCCCTTTGAACTCCCCCTCTCCATCCCATCCCCTTAGTGGGGAAGAGGGAGTACAGGTTATGGACCAATCCTAGCAGGGTTTAGGAGATCAGGGCTTTCCCAGCCATACTTGGTCCAGCGGTACAGGCCTGGCGGTTGAGTGGCTGAGTCCTGTGAAGCATTTCTTAAGGAACTCCTGGACCACACGGGACGGGACGGTGCTGGCACAGGGGGCGTGTGTGGTAAGAGGATCACACCCAGGGCCTCGAATATATCTTTGACCACTTGAGCTCTCTCCCCAAACCTCAGGCTTTTTGTTTCATTTGTAACATTTCTAGGGTCTTCTAAAATATAGTCATACTGTTTTAAGTGATTCAGAAAATTGCTTCTAGGAATTATCCAAGCAAAACTATATCCTTAAAGTGATGATCAGGAGAGGTGATTAATGTGAGAAAGAGTTCTCCAAGGGGTGCCCGGGCTGGACTGGGCAGCGCCTACAGAAATTCACAGTGGGGCCAGCTGGGCAGTACAGGAGGGGGTGGGGCGGGTAGGTGAATCTCCCAACAAAATATGATCTGAATGTGATTTGAATGTGAGAAGGCAGCCTCTGAATTTCCATAAATCTGTTTGCTTTCTTATGCCTTGTGAATATAAAACTGACAGTCATGACAAGCTAGAATTTTTAAAGCTAGAAACACACATCTTCAATAAATGTTTTATAAATAGATGTGTACATAGGATTTTGTATACATATTTATAAATATATAATCACATATCGATTAATGGTAAAACTGCAAGATTCTAAAGAAGATTCAGAGTCTATTTTGTCAGAAATACTTTCTCCTTTAAGTACCTTTACTTTTGCAAACAAAACCGACAAAGTTATCTATCAGAAGATTGGCAGTAACAAAAATGGAAGGTTTACCCAGATCAGATCTGAAATGTGTACATTATTTTGCAATTCTAAATTTCGCTAAGCTGTGCTTTGTGATTATGCTTCTGAGTGAAGTTCTTTTCTATCACTTTGACTATAGGGCACTGCAGCTGCCTCATTGTCCAATAAAATTGCACATATATTAACTGTCTTTCAGATAACACTGTGTGAATACAGACTAAACAGTATTTTCTCTGTTAAAAATGTGGCTTTGATTTAAAACATTGCTTCTATTTCATAAAGAACATTTTGATAATATTTAGTTTTATTTTCTCAGATATTGATAAATGTGGGGTAATTTTGGATATTTTCCTGACTTGTAGGGTTTCTGTCTTAAACGGAACATTATAAAAATAAAATGAAGTGTTCTTGAAGTGGGGTTGATAACTCAGACATTGAGTAATGCCATTCAGGAATCAAACTGTGTGTAGTAATTCACATGTAAATCAGAGTAGATTTATCATTCACTGTGTATTGATCTGGTTTAGCGTTTGATTAAGTGTAAGAGTTCAGAAAAATATATGGATTCCAAAAAAGTCATCCACTATCTTGGGAAACAACTGCTTATTGTCAAAGCAGAGACGTATCTGCCTGTTAGTTACTGTTAGACTCCAGGATCTTAACAACTCGGGTCTTTTACTTTAATGGAGGATTAAAATAGAAAACTTACGATAAGTCTTAGCTTAATGTCTATCATATAATAAACAAAAATAACTATTGCTTCTCAGTTTTAGGATCCAGTTCTTGGTTTTTTTTATCTTTATGAATCTATACAATTTATTTTTCACTATGCTTTTCTTAGGCAGACATGGTCATAATTACTTTCCTTCTCATTATATACATCATTCCCTCCTTAATGTATAAATTCATCAGGTATTTAATTGAAATATATACAACAAATTATTCCAGTATCTGGGACAAAAATATCTCATAATATCATATGATTTCTTTTGTGGGTCTGTTGGGGAAATATAACCCAAATAATGGTTAAATAATGAATTTGATTAAAATGAAGACTTGACAAATGCCTCCCTCTAGGGTTGCCTATTCACATTTTTTTTCTTTTTCATACATACTTTAAATTATTCTTGAGTATCCATTATGTCTTTGAGTTTATATGAGTACTTAAAGATGTTACTAGGATCTAGGACTCAGGAATTTAAATAAAAGTGAATAGTAGTAATTGCTCTACAGTGAAATCCTCCACAGAATGAATGTAATATGAGATTTTAAATATATAATTGAGGGCTATAGAGGTAGTACAGCAGGTACGGTGCTTACCTTGCATGTGCCGGACCTGGGCTCTATTCCTGGCACCCCGTTGGATCTCCTGATTTCCTCCAGGAGTGCAGACCTAGAGCAAGTCCGAAGAACCACTTGATGTGGCCTAAAAATAAAATATGTATATATATAATAAAAATGAATAATTGAGTAATTTTGTTTTGATATCATTTTGGTTTTGTGGGTAAGGGGCTTACCTTGCATTTGGCCTACTAAGTAAAAGAAAGGTAACTTACAGTCTATATGAGTTAGACTTAGCCCAACAAACTAGCACTGTTTTATCTGCTTATCTGGTTTACTGGTGAAAGTAAAACCCAGAATGTTTTCCATTGCGAGTAGAAGAGCTAGAAAGAGGATTCCAGTGACAGCTGGGGATCCAACCCCGGTGTGCTGTGTGCAAGGAAGGTGCCCTGCCCACTTGTCCATCTCTCTAGCCCAGACTTTAGACTCTGGCCAGCCCAATTGGTGCCTGGGTGGGTCAGGTCAATAGAATGACCTCTTCATTAAAAGTTTTTTCAGTCTTACCCTCAATTCTCTTGAAAAAGAAACACTGAAAAAGTAGTTAATGGTCAATATGATAGTGATGAAACTTCCATAAAAAATACCAAACAAGTAAGATTCATATAATCCGAAGGTTAGTGAACACTACTCAGTGATAGCACAGCAGGTAGGGTGTTTGCCTTACACACGGCTAACTGACCCAGGTTTGATTCCTCCATCCTTCTCGGAGATCCTGGCAAGCTACCGAGACTATCCTGCCCACACAACAGAGCCTGGCAAGCTACCTGTAGTGTATTAGATGTGCCAAAAACAGTAACAAGTCTCACAATGGAGATGTCACTGGTGCCTGCTGGAGAAAATCGATGAGCAATAGGATGACAGTGATACAGTGAACACAAAGAGGTGCAGGAAAGCACCCAGAAAAGGGTCAAGTACCTCCTACCCAGATCTTGTCCTCTGCAAATCTCCCATCTTAATGGCAATCTAAAGCTACTAATGTAAACCCAAGGAAGGGGATCTGGAGAATACTAGCTTCTAGCCATGTTGGTCCTATGTTGTGAATATTGTATCATTGTATCACTGTCATCCCTTTATTCTTCAATTTACTCAAGCTGGCACCAGTAACCTCTCTATTACACTCAGCCCTGAAATTTTAGCAGCCTCTCCTTACTCGTCTTTCCCAATGATTGGAGGCTCTTTCAGGGTCAGGGGAATGAGACCTATCGTTACTGTTTTTGGCATATTGAATATGCCACAGGTAGCTTGCCAAGTTCTGCCATGCAGGTGGCTTACTCTCAGTAACTTTCCAGGCTCTCTGAGAGGTATGCATATATTTTTTACTCTATTTGGGATATGCCATGGGGAGCTTGCAAATCTCTCCCATGGGGCAATAGACTTTTGTTAGCTTGTCAGGTTCTCTAAGAGGGAGAACAAGGCTATTAGAAGTCTCACAGTCACTTTGTGGCTGTATGCTTCCGGGACCTTGGTCTTATAATCTCTGGATTTTGACCGGTGGTGGGATTACACAGTGCCACGGACAGTTTGTGGGTGTGGCTGCCAAGAATGATGTGTGAATAATGTAGGAACCTAATACTTCCCATTGGTGTTTAAGGTGGAGTTGGTGCAATTGCCTTAGTCTGCAAAATCTGACATTCTTCAGGAGATAGTGTCAGGATGTTGTTGAATAGGACTCCCTGTTAATACCAGTTACTTTTTGGAGGGTGGGGGAAAGCCCCACCCATTTGGTGACTAGGAGTGTTAGCAGTAAAATGTTTGATCTGAGTAGTGAAAAAGATACACAGGAAAGAAACAGGGGGAAACACTCATTCTATGCAAATGTTAATTATTTTCCTTTCTCCATCTCTTATTTAGTATGTCTTTCACTTTGGCTAGATATGTCAAGATTACACTGTTGCCTGAAATTTCAGATATAAATTTATAGAGATAACATGTGATGTTTGACAAAATAAGAAGGTACAATTCTTGGTATTTTTGATAAACTAATAATTAAGTAGCTCATAAATTTATGTTACCAGGCATATAACAAGTACATGGTACTTGAGTCTCTTGACCCATGCCTGGCTGTCTTCACCGGGCCCCCTCCGAGTGGATGGCTTGAGTTTCCCTCCCCACCCCCAGCAGAGTCCCTGCAGCCAAAGACCTCTGGAACTCAGCCACAGTCATGCTCAAGGTCTCTTTCCACACATTCGGACGAGCCTCACCCATGAAGGAACCGGCAGAGGAACCCAGGTGTGTGGGACCCGTTGCTGAGATCTCCAAGCCTGCTCAGATCGGGACTGGGCCTCTTCTGCCCAGATCCCCCATTTTCCAGTAGGTAGGCAGTCACACCCAGAAACTGTCCCCCCTCCTCGCTATAATCCCATCAACGGCCAACATCCAGAGACTATAAAACCAAGCTCCCAGAAGCACGCAGGCACTCGACATCTTATAGCCTAGTTCTCCCTCTCGGAGAACCTGGCAAGCTGCCAAGAGTTTCCTGCCCACATGGGAGAGCCTGGCAAGCTCCCTGCGGTGTACTCATGTGCCAAAACCAGTAATAATGATGGGTCTCATTCCCCTGACCCTGAAAGAGCCTCCAATGTGGCACCATTGGGAAGGACGAGGAAAGAGAGGCCTCTAAAATCTCAGGGATAGGATGAATGGAGACATTACTGAGACTGCTTGAGAAAATCTACAGTCAACGGGATGATGATGATGATGATGATGATGATGATGATGATGATGATGATGATGATGATGGTGGTGATGGTGATGGTGGTGGTGGTACTTAACTTAATTTATAACACTCATATAAATTAAAATCTAGGGCTAGAGAAATACTACAGTGGACGAAGTACTTAGCTTGCTTTTGTTCTACCCAGGTTCCATCCCGAGCACCACATTTGGTCCCAGGACCACAGCCAGGAGTGATTCCTGAGCATGGCTAGGTATGGTCCCAAAACAAAACAATAAACAATAGAAAACTATTACTATTTAAGAATTTAAAAGTTTAGTGGTTATGTTTTATAAAATCTGTTATGAAACTGAACAATCAGTTGGATATATTTGAGCAAGTGAAAGTATTTTGAGAAATTCATTATTTGGGGTACTTTAGCTTGGCATTAATTAGATTTAAGCAATTAAGACAACCGAATTGGGGAAAAGTACATTCAGGGAGGAATAAAAGCAAAGATTGGAAAAGTCTGGGCATTTGGGGGAAGAGGGTGACTGGGCTACACCTGTCTGTGCTCAGGCTGGCTCTGTGCCAGAATAGGTACTGGTGGGCTTGGAGTTCCTTATGAAGTCCTTTATTGGAGTTCCAATCCAAACCCTAGGGATTGAACCCAGGTTGGTCGCATGCAAGGCAAGCATCTTACCCATTCTATTAGCTCTCCAAGTCTAGGAATGATAAAATGTACAGAACTAAAATTGATGCGGAAGATAAAACAGATATATAGACTTGGAGGGAGATGAGATTAGAAAAGATTAGATTTTGATAGAAAGGGATACTAAATCTAGTTTGCTATAAACAATAACAGTCAGTATAGAAGCTTTTAAGTCAGAGTTACATGATTAATTCTTTATTTTAATTGTGATGGGACAAACAAAGCAGAAAGATCTTCAGTCTCAGGGTAGTTTGACACTGGAATCTTAATTAGTTTTCCTTCACAGAAACTATCATGGAAATTTGCATATTAAGAACAGTTAAGTGCTTGGGTCTCTGGAAAGGATGAAAGAGAGGATAAGAGGCCTCTAACTCACTCTATTTTCCTTGCTCAGTTGTTTCTTCTAATTGAAGAGTGAACATTAAGTACCAAACATTTATTATCTTTGTCCATGTTATCCTAACAAATTAGCATTGTTTTATCTGCTTCCCTTAAGCACTGGTGACCATAAAACCCAGGAAGTTTTCCTTTGTGATTGTAATGGCTAGAAAGAAGATTCAAACCCATTAGGGGCTATATATCACTACCTTAGGAATAAATTCACTGCTGTGTAGGTCTCAGTTTATGCCTATTGATTATGTGATTTTGGTCCCTCACAAGTTTAACTTTTATGAAGACCACACAGTTTTTTTTTACTACCACCTCCTTTCTTCTTTTCTGCATAACTCAGCAACTTGGACTGTAATTTTTTTAGAAAATGGAAAAATATGTTATGATAGGCCTTAGAAAGTGATGAGATGAATAATGAAACCCCGATATCACCCATGGAAATACTATACTTAACATGATTTTATTAAAGAAAGTGAGTTTTTACTCGGATAGCTTGAAATTCTTCTCTGCACTAAAATTCTACTTTCTTTCTGGAAAAATTAGTTGTTTGACTTATAAACTAAATAGATTATTTACACGGTATATATTACAGAATCGCCTGCCCCCATGCCAGGCTGTCTTTACTGGGACCCCTTGGAGGGGGGTGGGTTGAGTCTCCCTTCCCACCCCAAACAGAACCCCAACAGCCAAAAACTTCCAGAACCCAACCACAGCCATGCTCAAGGCTACTTTCCACATGCTCAGATGAACCTCACACATAAAGGAACCGACAGCAGAACTCAGGTATGCAGGACCCGTAGCTGAGATCTCCAAGCTTGCTCAGATCAGGACTGGGCCTCCTCCACCCAGATCCCCCTTTTTCCAGTAGTTGGGCAGCCACACCCAAAAACTGTCCTCGGCACCATGTAACCTCATCAACAGCCAAGATCCAGAGACTATAAAACAAAGATCCTGGAAAAGAATGATAAAGTATCGCTCACAGAGGATCCTGGCAAGCTACCCGTGGCATACTTGATATGCCAGAAACAGTAACACTAATGGGCCTCATTCCCCTGATCCTGAACTCGATAGAGACCAATGGAGATGTTACTGGCACCTGCTTAAGCAGATCAATGAGCAACAGTACGACAGTGATGCAGTCATACAGCGATACATTATATATACTTAAAGTTGTGATTATAAATTGAAGAGATGTCTTAAAATTCAGCACATATTCAAATGCATATAAAGTATTAGAATACATCTGGGACTCCTGAGTGGCAAGTACTAAAGAAAATTATGTTTAAAAGTAATTTTTTTTCTCAGAGAATTTCTAATTATGTTATCAATAAAATTATTAGTTTATAAAAAGTTTTTAAAGTAAATTATTTTATTTATTCCTAAAACATATTATGAGAAAGTGTCAGAATTTAAAGAATAAATGGTGGTGATAAAAGATGAAAAATTCCATTCACCAGAAATTTTAGTGCCTTTTGGAATAAGCAAGAAATAAAAACAAAAATATATTCCTGGTGAATGATGGTTATGACTGTACAGGCAAAGAAAGTAAAGAAAGGCACAGGAAGTTCCAAGGAAGAAACTATATTGTATATTGGGTAGTCATGAAAGATCATTGTTAGCTATAATTCCAACACAATAGAAAGATGAACTATCTTTGAACCTAAGGGGAAAGTAGAGGTTTGAGTAAGGATAAAGGCCCTATCGAGAAATAACAGGAGAGCATTGTTAAAAGATACAATTAGGGAAAGAAAATTAGAAAATCAGGTTGAAATAAAAACCAAAGAACAGATGTTTGGGGTACTATGGGAAAAAATAAGAATCTCTCTTTTTAAATTCATTTAGGTAAATTGTAGAGGTTTGAGCAAAGAAGTAAGTTTGTATGACTGTTGCTTTACTAAAACAACTCTGGAAATTGTTTGGAGACTACATTGCAAGGTCAGAGATGCCAAAAATGAGCACAATGGTGTCTTTTTCCAAAGTTGCAGCAGGAAAGTTGATAAGAAGTGAGCTGGCTGGATATCCTAGAAATAAAATATGCCAGTATATTAGGTATGGCACAGGAGGGAAGTCAAGGACAATGTCAAACATTCAATTTGTGTAATTGGAAATGGGACTGCCTAATATAATAAAAGGAAAATATGAAAGAACAACTTTGAAAGGAAGGTGAGAGGATGATATATTTGAAATGTAGAAACATCTATTATGTAGGTGTATGTCTGGAGTTCTAGAAGACATCCAGACTGAATATATAGTTAGCAGATTTCAAGATAAAATGGGAAGAGAACATCTCTAGATTAAGTGTAGATTAATATTTTAGATTGAATAGTGGCACTGGGTAATAAATGATAGTAAAATACATTTACAGGCCAGAGATGTCTGTGGGGTCCCCCCTGCGGGTATCATCCTGTCCCGCAGGGAGGACCCTTCGTGGGGCTAAGGAGGGGACTAAGGAGGGGATGCAACCGAACGAAGAGACACAGAGCCAGAAGGAGGAGGCAGGACAGAGAGAGAGAGAGAGAGAGAGAGAGAGAGAGAGAGAGAGAGTTTATTCACAGCAGTTACGATACTTATACCTCTTGGTGGGAGGGGGCGGTATGCATGCTTGGACCCCCATAGGAACAATAGTAAAATGCAGATCAGGCATGGGCGTTGGCTAGTGAGAGAGGAATGGTGAACTGATAAGATCAGTAAGGTCAGCAGTGGTGACCTTGTTACAGGAATCCCAAGTAAGCCTCTGCTTGACTAGAGGATAAAAGCTGGGCTTGTAAAATGGCTCCCTACAGATGTCGCTCAGTGATAAACACCTGCCCTCAATGTCTGAAGCCCTGGATCCAATCCCTGGCATGGAAAAAATAAATGAGGATAAATATACCAGAGCAGTGGGCTTCAACTACAGGAGGCCTAGGACATGGAAGCAAAATATTGGATAGCCAGTCTACTATCACACTTGTTCTTAAACAAGGGGTGCCTTCAGGGTGAACTGTTTCATCAGAGCTACTATCCTGGGATTTTATCAGATCATAAATCACCTGGGTAGAATATAGCCAAAATATAAGTAGAATAAAACTCACGTAACAACTCAACCCCAACTGAACAACTCAACCCCAACTGATTTTAAGTTTGCAAAAGCAGAAAAAGAAAAAAATATCCAGCATTAATAAAATCCAATAAAACCAATGCAAAATATATCTAGGGAAGTACAAGTAGGGGCCTGGGCTCCTCATACAATTTTGAACTAATTGGACTAAAGAACAATTCTCCATTCCAGTCTATCACTGCTGAAATTTGTCTTACTCAGCCTACTAGACATATCTTATAACAAAGCTTGAAAACCATGCTTAAAGCCAAGAATTTGGAAAACTGTGGTAAGCTTCAGAACAAGACTCCCATTGACCAAAATTTGGAATGACCAGATCAAGAGTTTCTTAAGTTCTTGATTTAATGAATATACAATGAATAAGCTAAGGGTTTAAATGGTAAAGGAGACAAATAATAACATAAGACAGTGTAAGGTAGAGAGATGCAATGTCTAGGAAAGGAAAGAAAATAAATGCTACATCTAGTTTCTAGTTTTGCATATAAGGAGCAAACTATAAGCAAAACTGGAAATGTAAGCTGAAAATTTTCACTTTATGCTGATCAATCAATCATGAAATCCCGTTAATCACCGATTTCTCGGGAGGGCTCAGTAACCTCTCATTTCATCCTTTCCCTGAGATCTTAGAAATCTATCTCGACTTGGCCCTCCCAACGATGTCACACTGGGGGCTCTTTCAGGGTCAGGGGAATGAGATCCAGCTTGTTACTGGATTTAGCATGTGAATACACCATGGGAAGCTTGCAAGGCTGTCCCATGTGGGCAGGAAACTCTCAGAAGCTTGTCAATTTCTCCCAGAGGGAGAAGTAGGCTACAAGATATCACCTTCTCAAAAGGCGGCTTTGTGGCCACGGGCTTCTGAGAGCTTGCTTTTCAGTCTCTCTCTGGATGTTGACTGTTGATGGGATTACTCACACCTGGGTTCCTCTGCAAGTACCTTCATGCATGAGACCTGTCCGAATGTGTGGAAAGGGACCTTGAGCGTGGCTGTAGCTAGGTTCCAGTGGTCTTTTTATGCTGATAAAAAAAACCAAAATGCTAATAAACTGAAAAGCTAGCAATGTTCAATAATACTTAAGAGAATGAATAGGACATTAGTATCCCCTAGATCGGAGAGAGGTAACAGTAAATATAAAAGTATAACCCGATCTGAATCATGAGCAGAATGTGCCTTGAGAGTCAGTGTTAAACCAGATTTGAGATTGACGAATTTTCTGAACGATCAGGGGAGCCAAGTCTGAGAGGATTAAAAAACACAGGACAATACACTCATGAAGGGTACCAAAAGTTTTTCAGTTTTTAAAGTTATCCAAAAACTGCACTAGGTTTCCACAGTGAATAGCAAATGCAGGAGAAGGGGGAAAATATCCATTTTGAAATGAACTAGAGCATTCAGTTATATTTCCATCCTCAAGAGAAACTAATTAAAGACAATGTGACCTGCTAGCGTGTACTTCATGCAGTATGACCGGATCAGTAGATTCAAGATTTCACAAGAGAGCAGGGGTGTACTAAACTCCATCCCTTACAAGGCATCCTCTCAAACTTAAAAGCAAGGAACATAATGTTTAAATAACTTGGGATGTTCACAGTTAAGGGTGATAAGCATAAAAGACACCTAATTATAGGATTGGAGAAAACGTCTCCCCACACACTTCCCATCACATTATTAAAGACAGATATAATTCCTCTAATCAGACATATCACAATTGTTTTGTAAGGAAAAAATTGCAAAGCATATCAAAAGGCAAATAACACAATTTGGTAATTCAGAGCAAGCATCAGAAATAACATGGAATGGATGCTGAAATTATTAGACCAGTAATTTAAAACATCTCTACTTGTGATGTTAAAATGACTATAATGGACAAAAATTATGCAAAATGGAAAATATAAGAGAAAAGGGAATTATACAAACCAAAAAGAAATGTTTCAGATCCAAAGTACTGTAAGATACTGATAAGGATTAGATCTTGAAAATGATGATAAGAATTCTATCTAACTTCTCAGAAAACCAAATGAGAAAAGAGTGGAAAGAAATGTTTAAGTGTTGATAGTAAAGAAAATCCATCTTCCTTAAATTCTGTACCCTTTTATCCATCAAAATTGAGGTAAAATAAAATCTCTCACAAACAAAAATTGAAGGAAAATCCTAGTTCTCTACAGAAAAGAAAAATATAGATAAAAAAACTGGGATCTACATAAAGTAAAAGCATCAACAATATATAAAGGGTAGACAAAATGGAAGCACTTTGTATATCAAAATGTTTTAGCCTATCAATGTTCAAAATAATGAAATAATATATTATGATATACCCATATATACATATACCTAAAATGAAAGTCACAAATGATATGATGTCCTTAGAGAAGTAATTAGTATCATTTTGGATCCTGAGCGATATAGCACAGTGGGTAGGCCAACCTGGGTTCGATTCCTCCGTCTCTCTCAGAGAGCCCGGCAAGCTACAGAGAGTATCCCACCCACATGGCAAAACCTGGTAAGCTACCTGTGGCATATTCGATATGCCAAAAACAGTAACAACAAGTCTCACAATGGAGGTGTTACTGGTGCCTGCTCGAGCAAATCAATGAACAATGGGACGACAGTGCTACAGTGCTTTGTTGTTGTGAGGTATTCATACTACCTCATAAATAGTGTAATATTTTTAGAGACTGGACTAGCTGTAAACAAACACTACAAATTCCAGGCAAAAAAAAATGAGGGGGGGATGGAACATGTATGCTAAAATGAGAGAAATGGAATGTTATAAAATGTCCAACTGAAACCCAAAGGAAAATGCAAAAGTGAATAGACGATAAAATTTAAAAATCAACAAAAAGCAGACCCAGTTAGAATAAGGGTATATACAAGTCCAACTAACTGTATCTATGCACACTTTGAATGGTCTAATACACTAAGTAAATAATAGGATTGTCAAAAGGTTTCAGAATATAAATTTATCATATATCGTATATCCACCTAAAGTGTGAAGACATACACAGATTACATGTAAATGAATGGAGAAGAATATCGCATACTAAAACTAAGCTGAAGTTTCTGGCAGTCATATTAATTTCAGAGCAGACTTCAAAGCAAGGAAATTTACTGAGGATTGAGTAGTATCACATCATTTGGTCAGTTTCAAGTTCCTCTATTTCCATATTTCTCTTGAAACTACCATAGTTGTAAGTTCATCAAAGCGCTTCACCACTCAGTCTTATTGACATCATCAATGCTCTCCACATGCAGTACTTTACTAATCAATTATCAGTACTCATATCAACTACTGCGTTACCATTGATACTTTTTTCAGTTGTCAAGTATTCCCAGTCATCTAGTTTCCTTGTTATCTGGCTTGTGTCTCAATATTATTTGTAATTTTTTCCAATTTTTCCAAGTACCCCAAACTTAAAGTCTACTTCCCCCACAAAACTTATTCAGTGCCCCTTCCAAAGGCAAAGGCATACTAATATTTATAATTTATATAGTATTATGGTTGTACATTGTTTTTAATCATGTCCTCATTGATAATTTACAGACGGTGCCTTGCAAATAGGATAAGTTTACATGCCTTAAAATACTAATCGAAAAATGAATTATGTATACAGAAAAATTATGTTTTCATGCTATTTTATTTGCACAGAATAGTTTGTAGAGTTTAGAAGATTTTTGTATAAAAGCTTGATGGGTTTTATTTTTTGTCTTTGGGGCCATCTATTTCTTTTGATGCATTTATTTTCTTAAGAAAAGTATATGTTTTTTCCAAGATATAACCTGATGTGATAACTTATTTATACTGAAATTTTTGCAAATTTAATGAACTTCAACAATAGGTAATGAAATTTTATTAATTTATCAATTCAAAGGAATTTTAATGACAGCAAAATTTACTATAAAAGAGGTGTAGTAAAACACTCTAAATGATTTTTCTAAAATCATTAGTAGATTACATGTTTAAGTATTTAGTGTGTTGTAGACACTTTACTAATATTACTTATCAACTAAATATTCATAATATTTAGCTATGTATTTATATTTATAGGGCTGGAGTGATAGCACAGTGGGTAGGGCGTTTGCCTTGCATGCAGCCGATCAGGGTTTGATTCCTCTGCCTCTCTCTGACAACTCGGCAAGCGACCGAGAGTATCTTGCCCACATGGCAGAGCCTGGCAAGCTACCCACGGCATATTTGATATGCCAAAAACAGTAACAGCAAGTCTCACAATGGAGACATTACTGGTGCCCGCTTGAGCAAATCAATGACCAATGGGATGACAGTGACAGTGACAGTGATTTATATTTATGGATTTTAAATTATTTTTTATACTCAGAAGAGAAACAGAAATAAACACAACATAGTGGGAAGTGTAAATCTGTTATTTAATTTTCAGTACTTGCTAACTAGATACTATGAATCTTCTGCAACAAATTGCTTATATTGCTAACACTTTTATAGAGGAAAGAAAATACAATAGGAATAATTATCAAAACTTAGGTCTCAGAGAGGAAGGAGAAAAGCACAAAAACAAATAATACTTAACAAAACTATACCAAATATCTAATTAAACAAGAAAGGAAAATTAAGTTAATATTCTTTTCTACAAATACCACCAACTGGGAGACTTACACTCTATTCTTAAAAAAACCCACACTTTATAAATGTTTTTGAAGTAAAAATTACTGAAAGTACTAAAAAGACTATAATTATTTATCTTCAATTCTCTATGGGTTGTTCCTCTATGCATTTTATGAGATGTGTTAAGGTTTATTTTATAACTAGGCTGAATTGTTTCCAAGGAATATGCTTGCCTAAAATCATCATTTAAAATTAATAATTCATTCATTAAATCCAGTGGGTTTCTTAGGAATGCTTTTTGAGATGTTATGATTTGTAAATTTGTTCATAATAGAGTTATTTTAGGCATACAAAATTCCAACACCAATCCCATACCAATATCCCAAGTTCTCTCTCACCCCCTAACCTACATACAACACACTTATTTCTATTATTTGGTCGAATAAAATTTAAAGGAATGGCAAATAAAATTATCAGAAAATAAATCAGTAAAAGTCAATTTTTGACGATGAATTTTAATGTTTTCAATCTTTTATCATCAAGTAGATACATATACAACCATATACATCATTAATGAGTGCCATACTCAATGCCACCTGATTGGGTTGAACTCATTTAAAAGAGTTCTTTTAACACTAAGTGCAAATCTGGTTTCAACGCTATGAAGTCCCTAAGCTGTTGCCTGCCACGAAGCTCTGTATCATTTCTTAAAATCTAAATGATCATTTATCTGGATGGAGTATTCTTGGTGAGGTCTTTATTTTGTTGAGTGTTTGCACTATATCATTCATATTCTTCCTGCTTGTAGTCTTATTTAATAGATCTACTGTACATATAATGGACTTTTCTTTGTATATAAATTTATTTTTTATTTTGATGCATGTAATATTTTATCTTTAGAATTTGTCATTTTGAGTATAATGTGCCTTGGAGTTTTCCTAATTATGTCTATTTTCACTGGGGCCCATCAGGCTTCTTGGATCTTGTTGCCCATAATCTTCAACTCTGGGAAGTTATTATTGATGATTTCTTTTGCTAATGTTTCTTCATCAAATTAGTCTTCTTGTCCTTCACGGACTCTGATGGTTCTTACATTGTTCCCTTTGAGCTCATTTCATAGTTCTCTAGTAGGCTATTCATTTTATTTCAGACTATTTTTCACCTTCTGCTGTTTGCTAGTGGTTCCCTCATTCTCCTTGACCAGCTTCTGTTAACCTGCTGTTCAGAGTTTCTGTTGACCTTTTATGTCGCCTACAATGTTCTTCATTTCTGTCATTTCTAACTATAGTATTTTTTTTCATTTCAACTCTTGTAGTTTCTTCTTTGCTGATTGAGAATGGGTATGTAGAGATCTTTATGAAGGCAGACTTGTTTTGATTCTTCAAAAAATATTTTGATGAAAATACAATTGATGAAATTTGATTTAAATTAGCAAGCCTACAATATTATGGGCTTGTTGATATAATAATATATTTTTCAACTTAAAAAGTAAAAATTCATGACAATGATAAAATACATTAAAATGGAATATTTTTGATAAATGTTCTACTTATAATTAAAAGCCATATAATTCTCTCTCAATTGCTATAGAATTATTCATTGTTACAGAATCTTTCTATTCTTTGCCTAAATTAGGCATTTAAAAATTTTATTCTTAAATTATGTAATAGTTAGACGTGCCCCATAAAATCACAATCACGATCACAAAATCCCATTGATTGTCGAGTTGCTCAAGCAGTCTCAGTAATCTCTACATTTGTCCTATCCCTGAGAATTTTAGAAGCCTCTCTCTTCTCGGCCTTCCCAACGATGCCACATTGGAGGCTCTTTTAGGGTCAGGGGAATGAGATTTAGCTGGTTACTGGCTTTGGCATATGGATACACCATGGGAAGCTTGCGAGGCTGTTCCATGTGGGCAGGAAGCTCTCAATAGCTTGCTAGTTTCTCCCAGAGGGAAAAGTAGGTTGTAAGATACCACACAGCCACTTTGGGGCCGTGCACTTCTGGGAGCTTGCTTTTAAGTCTCTGGATGTTGGCCATTGATAAGATTACACACACATGGGTTCCTCTGCCGGTACCTTCATGCGTGAGGCTTGTCCAAACATGTAGGGAGGGGCCTCGAGCATGGCTGTGGCTAGGTTCTGGTGGTCTTCAGCCGCCGGGAGCTCTGCTTGGGGCGGGGAGGGAAGCTGGAGCCCATCCCCTCTGAGGGGCCCCGGGGAAGACAGCCAGGCGTGCGGGCAAGAGACTCTCTGTTATAGTTCAGGTAATTTAGAGTGGAATATTAGATTTTAAGTACAAAATTTCAAATATCAGTTAGGTTAAAAACTGACAATATAGGCACATATCAGCCTATACCATCATTTAGAAAATAACTTATAGAATGCC
The DNA here is from genome assembly GCF_027595985.1 of Sorex araneus. Classification (NCBI taxonomy): domain Eukaryota; kingdom Metazoa; phylum Chordata; class Mammalia; order Eulipotyphla; family Soricidae; genus Sorex; species Sorex araneus. The sequence continues at coordinate 10,956,962 of NC_073307.1, read as the reverse complement.
AGAAAATTCCCACAGGTCACTCCCTAGCAAAATTCCATCTTGTGTGAGGGTAAAAGTCCAGTTCCTCTGTCCGTTTCCTTGGTCAGTTGGTTCAGCTTTCATAGCGATGGCCCTCTTCTGACTTTTGTTTGCTTCTGCTGAATTCCTCTCTGTCCTGCATGTTGGCCCTCTGCTCTCCTGCCACCATTCCCCATTTGGGAGACTTTCACCCGTGACCCCACTTGGGGTATCCTGGGAGTCCACTGCAGTGCATTGGCCTGTTCTAGTTAAGAAATGCTGAATTAGATTATTTAAAACCCTATAGCTTCAAGTTAGATGTTGTAGGATAGCACTGTAGCAATGTTCTCCCGTTGTTCATCAATTTGCTCAAGCTCGCACCAGTAATATTTCCATTGTGAGACTTGTTGTTACTGTTTTTGGCATATCGAATACACCATTAGTAGCTTGCCAGGCTCTGCCATACAGGCGGGATACTCTTGGTAGCTTGCCAGGCTCTCCGAGAGGGATGGAGAAATCTAAGTCAGGTTGGCCGCCTGCAAGGCAAACGCCCTACCTGCTGTGGTCTAGATCCAATCCGTTTTGCAGGATAGATCCAGAAAAATCCAGAGGATGCCAACTCAGGGAGAAGGTGGGTGGGATCCGGGCACTGCACGCAATATCTAGTAGCTGCTGCCATTCTCCAGCGTGCCCAGTCAGGTCTTCAACGGCCTTGTGTAGGACATGCAGGGAGCCCCGTCCGCTACTCAAATGCTTCCCCTACTAAGGACATGAAACTGGAAAACCACAAACCAGCAAAGCCAGCAGAAACTAGAACAGATGGGGCTGGAGCGATAGCACAATGGGTAGGGCCTTTGCCTTGCACACGGTGGACCTGGGTTCGATTTCCAGCATCCTATATGGTCCTCCAAGTGCCAAGAGTTAATTCCTGAGTGCAATGAGCCAGGAGTAACCCCTGTGCATCGCTGGGTGTGACCCAAAACGCAAAAACAACAACAACAACTACAACATAACTAGAAGAGATGGTAGAAAAAGATTTTCTGGAAGAGATGATAAAAACTCGAGCACCATTGCAACTTCATTTAGCTTAAATATAATTATTGATTCTCCTCCACCCCTGAAAAAAAAGAAGACATTTATAAAATTTCATTTTTTTCCAAATTAATTTTGCTTCAAGTTTCTTCTTTCTCCTTACACGATGTTCAGTTAGCTTCTTGATATATCTAATGATTTTTTGTAAAATTCCCTTCCACTATGGATCCATTCATACAGTCACATGATCGTTATCACATAATTTTCAGTAGCAGTTTTGAACTGCCTTTCTCTTCTGTTAAGTAACCTGACAAGGAAAATATTTTGGCAATACTTGTGATTGTTATTTGTGACTGTTATTTTAATTTTCTAAAAGTATAAGGTGGTAAAATATCCATAGAGCATAGGATTTTTGGTCAAAGCAGAACTTTTGGAAACCATTTAGTTGAATTTGTGAAGTTCAGAGTTTGCTCAGCTCATTTATTCTTCAAAGCACGACAGTGATATTCCTAATTTCCTTGTCAAAGAGTACACATAGCCATTGTATTAAACAGGAATAAAATTTTGTGACTCTAAGAAATTCTTGTTATTTTCAACATTGATCAGGTCTTACTACTTGAATGAAAGTGCAAATTATAACAGCTAAGAAACTGCCAGAGAAAGAGACCAGGAATTCAGTGCTTGTGATGACATAAAAAAGACATACATAGCTGTAAGTGAATTAATAGCCTTGAATCAATACTGTAAATCATAGACTTTAGAAAAATAAACAATACAGAGATAAGACCCAATACTTTTAGCAGAACAAAACTATGAATGAAAAACCAATTCCAAAAGAAAGTGGAGAGTAGTTTTAAGCCAAGGAGATATTAGAACACCATAGGGACGTTTTTAAAATACAATCCAACAAGATTGGCTAGAAATTTGCTAGCAATCCCAATTCTAAGGTGTTATTCCTGTGCCAGCTATATCATAAAAAGGAAGAAATTAAATTAATCATCTGCATTTTTCATTTATTTAAGTTTTATTGGATCACCATAACATTCAGTTACAAACTCGCATGATTACGTTTCAGTCACACAATACTCGAGCACCCATCCCTCTACCAGTGCACATTTCCCACCTGCATTGTTCCCTGCGTCCCACCCGCCACCCCCACCCCTCCCCTCTCCCTGCCTCTGTGGCAGGTACAATCCTTCTACATTTTTTTATTTTGATGGAAACTACTTTTTTAGGCCAGAGAGGCAGGTAAAATTTTTCTAACAAATGAGTGAAAGTTAATATTTTCCAGATAGGTTACATTATGGAAAAATAATTTACATTTATGAATTATGGGGAAATAGCCCCATGGGAAAATAATTATAAATTTTGATCTAAAAGTTACAAGGCTAGCTTTCACAATTTGTGTATATTTTAAATTAAAGCTTTTTACTAACATGAGTTGTTTTTTAAGTTTTGATTTTATGCACCTGTTTACAACACTTTTAATAAGACATCATGCATAACACAGTCCTCTGCCCTCTCCCCCCATCACCCCGAGTGTCTTTGTCCCTCAACCGTTATCCCAGTGTCTCCTTACCCTCACCATAGCACTGTAGCACTGTCATCCCATTGTTCATCAATTTGCTCGAGTGGGCACCAGTACATCTCCCTTGTGGGACTTGTTACTGTTTTTGGCATATCAAATACGCTACAGGTCTACAGGTCGCTTGCCAGGCTCTGCCGACCCTCACCATAACCCCCTCCTTATCTCCCTTGTGGTAGCTTCCTATCATTTTATGGTACAAATGGGTCTTTGTCATTCCCCTACTATATTTCTTTATATCTGCATATGAGTGAGATCATTTTGTGTCTATCCCTCTCTATCTGATATCCTCCAGATCCATCTACTTAGCTATGTTCTTGATGAAAATGTTTAACAGCCCTGCTATATTTCAACTTCTACAAATTCTCATAATATCTTATCTCATAATAACTTAGCCACTGTAGTCAAGACCCAAACATTTCTTTTCTTTAAGCTTTCCTAGTAACTTCTTTCTTGCCACTCACCATCCCAACCCACCATCATGACATACAACCTGTTGAATGTCCTACTGCATGTTTATCTGAGTATATTTGCATGTGGAAGTTTTGGTGTGATGATTTAATTTTGGGTCACACCTGACAGTGCTTGGGAGCTACTCCCAATTTGTTACTCAAAGGCATTCCTGCGGTGCTCAGGTGACCATGTTGCATTGGGAGCTCAGACTGTCGCACCTACACACAAGACTGCTTTCCTATCCTTGGAGCCATCTTCCCAGCCCATGATTTGCCAATATTTTGAAAGAGATATTTTGATGAGCATCACTGTCATCCCGTTGCTCATCAATTTGCTCGAGAAGGCACCAGTAACATCTCCATTGTGAGACGACTTGTTACTGCTTTTGGCATATCGAATACGCCACAGATAGCTTGCCAGTCTCTGCTGTGTGGGCGGGATACTCTCGGTAGCTTGCCAGGCTCTCCGAGAGGGGCGGTGGAAGTGAACCCAGGTCTGTTTTGAAGAGTGCAATGTAATATATGTGCAAGGCATTTTCTGATCTAAATTGCATTTTTAAATAATGTCTGTATCATTGGTGTATTACTTTTTAAATTTTTTAATTGCTGAAAAAAAGACAATTTGTATATCTATTGCCTTTGTTTTATGCATTCTTCAGGTGGACATGTTCTTTGGTATCAACATTTGTAGTTAAGAATAAGATTTCCCAAAATATTATTATGTAATTCTTTTGTAGATTTCTGTTGTTGCTTCTCAGAGGTAAATATTTGAAGGAATTGGTGGATATTATAAGATTATAATAAACTTTATAAGAAGGACAAACTATCATCTTAAGAATTGTGTTATTTTATAATATCATCAGAAATATATGAAAATTTGTATGACAATATACCTTTATAATATTAAAATTGCCAGTTATTAGAATATTTTCTATTGCATGAAGTATGGAAAGATGCATAGTTTTAATATGGTAATTACAATAATTGATAACTAAAATATATGTGTATGTGCAGTATAAATATATCCTGCCAACATGCCTTTTCATTTTATTAGTGGTTTCAATTAAAGATCAGATTATATTAATATTAGCCCTTTTATTTATTTATTTATTTTTTTAATTTAAATTTTATTGAATCACCATGTGGAGGGTTACATAGTTCTAGGGATTATGTCAGTTATACAATACTCAAACACCCTTCCCTTCACCCGTGCCCATATTCCATCACCAACCACCCCATTATACCTCCCGCCCCCTCCCGCCCCCCCAGTCCCCGCCCTTGTAAGTGATAAGTTTCACTTCGTTTACGCTTTATCTTGGTTACAGTCCATGTTTCAACACATAACTCACTATTGTTGCTAGGGTTTCCCCCCAAAAAAGAAAAGACAGTCTCACTGTCAAGGAAGCATTTGATGGCTCTCCATTGCTGAGAATGTAGAGATATTAAGTCCCACTGTTTGTTACATAACTTTTCTATTTTTTCCCCCCTCGTCCCGCGCCACCGAGATCACGCCTGTTTAGTAATCACCACGCTGCCTGACAAAGGGAAAACAAACCAAAAACGATGGTTATTTCTCGTCATCAGCCGGCGTGGGGCTCTGGCTTAGTTGATAGTCTGGTAGAATGTCTGCAAGCAGTTTCTGGAACCAAAAGTAATACGCTGGTATCGGCCCCGGCTCAAGATTCCACCAGCGTCCCGCTGTTTCAAGTACATAATAATTTATTCCCTTGTATCCGATTCCCACGCCACCAGGTCCGTGTCAGCTTAATGGGCATCATACTATGGTTAACACCACGCCGCGTTTCTTCCCGAGAAAGAAGGATATTTCTTCTCAGCCGGTGTGGGGATATGGCTTAGTTCAGTCTATAGAGATGGCTACCACTTTGGTATCCTTCAATATTTCAGCAAAAGACTTACTATTCTTGTTAGGATTTCCCACCAAAGTCCGACCCATTAAAAGGGAACCATTTCATATTGGTGATGATTAAATGACAATATTAGCCCTTTTATTTTCTAATCCAAATTTCTTTTTGCAAAGACCAAAGAAATAGCCTTAAAACCTAAAAAAATTGTGAATCTTCTAAGCTAAGCCTATGATCCACTTTGCATCCTATTAATGGTATAAATAAGCCCAGAGTACTTCTCTCCCCTTATACCTTTTGAATCATCCAGCTTTAAAAAAAAAAAAAAAAAAAAAAAACAAGAGTTCTTTAATCCATTAAATATCACTGTCATTTTCTTTTTTTTTTTTTGTGGAAAAACCAGTGAACTACAAGTGACATTGAATCTGCTACTGATTCTTTTCAAGGGGAACCATGATGAGGAGAGTGTTCATGATCAGTGCAGGGTAGGGGATTGAAACTGGACATGCTCATGTGATTTTTTGTCAAAAATTAGTTGATCTTGTGTATTCAGATAATCCTGTGGACCTTCTATCATATGTCATTCATTAGCGTGACTAATTTTTCACCAGTGATATTTTCTGAATATGCTACTTTCATGGTAACTCCTGATATCAAGTAATGTAAGAATTGTTGTGTCTGTCCATAGTCCAGTTTTAAAATTTTTCATCTCGTTTATGGTTATTTGTGTTTGAGTCCCATCTAGCAATGGTCAGAAGTTACTGCTGAGTCTGTGCTCAGGTGTCACTTCAGGTGATGCTCTGGAGACCATGAGGTACCAGGGATCAAACTATATGCAACATAAGCATTTATCTCGTTGAAATATTTCTTTGTTTCTCAATATTTTTTATCCTAACTTGAGACTAATTCCTTGATTTTTATCTGGCACTGGATCCCTGTTTTAATTTAGTTTCATTAGTATAAAATTTGCCTCTATATTATAATCATTCTGAAAGATTTGAAATCCTATTATGATGCCATGTTGTGATTACAGTATTGTATCTGCCCACAGACTTCTTTCTAATACTATTACATTTTTAATTGAACCTGGAGTTGCTAGCATCATATTGCACATGCTTATCATAAGGCCTATTAGAAATCTATATTCAATGCTTAAACATGTTGCTTTTTAGAAAAATAGTTGTACATCCAAAAATTGGAAAACATAAAAAATATGCCTCTGTGCATCTTAAATTGCAAAATCATATACTCGGTAAGTCATTTAAAAAATCCAAAACTATATTATAACTCAGCATGATAGCAAAAATGCACCAAATGAAAGATGAATTAGTGCTGAAAAAAATGACTTTCATTTATGTACCATAATAAATTTTCTTATTTAGTTAATACTTAAAAAAAACTTGAATTATTTTTAGGATAAGAACCACCTAAGAATATAGCATAAGATTAGCACTGCCAAACTTGCACTGTTTGCAAAATTACATGTTTTCTATGTAACAGAGAAATAAAGATTTCTCTTGATCTTGGGTCACATTTTATAGAACATTCTATCTGAATCAAAATATCTTTTCTGTCATTATTTAACAGATTGTGTGGAGAGCATGCAAATAAAACATTTCACTTGAATTCAAAATATCTTTCCCCTCATTATTTAATAGATTGTGTGAAAAGCACGCAGCTCTCTTTCTGTTCATTTTGTAACATTGTCAAGAACTTTAGTGGCAAGTATCAGAAAGACAATAATATTAAATGGTGGTGAGCTCAGGCAATGGATGCAGGAAATGGATTTCTGCTCTCTAGCAGTTGTAGGCTATAACGGAACCTATTTTAGGGCCTGTAAAGCAAGAGAGCTGCCAGGAGGAATACAAATCATGACTTCCACAAAAGTGACATCCACTGATGGATGTATCCTAGAGAAGGGAATTTGTGGGAAAGGTGGTATGTTAGGGGCATAAAAATCATTTTTCTTGTCAGAAATAAATGGTTCACAGTCTTCTTTGCCCTTGCCAACATGGTGTCGGCTTTGTTTATCAAGATATTTGTCTTTTATGATGCTGGATATGAGACAAGTTTCAAAACTTTTAAAGGAGATAACATTCACAACCTAAATTTATGAAGGAAAAGTAGAGATACGTCGTTAATTATTCCTAGAGCCACTTAAGAGAAAGGCTCTTCAGGTGTGTTTCAACTGAAAGCGTGAGTGCGAGGGACCAGAGCGTTAGGTGGCCAAGAACCATTTTTCTGGCTGGCCCATGGTGATGGGTGAACGAAGGACGAGGGAACGAAGAAACAGGGCTCCAGGCTCGTTGGTAGACAGTTTATTTCTCTCTCCTCCCCAATGCAGAATGATCTCTCCCTTATAGCAAAATCATAGTCGTAGTTTTGGTCGTAGTCCCAGTCATCATAGTTCCATTATCCTCATCCCTGTCCTCATATTCCCCTCTTTCCCCTTACAGCATAGTTATATAGAAATCATGACAGGTGGGGGTACACATACGTGGGGTTGAACATTGTCATAACAACAGACAGAGTTACAGCCACTCCCGCAGGGGAAGTTCTAGGAGATTAACTCAAGAACAAGATCTCATCTGAGGGTTGAGCACTCCAGAGTACTAGGAGATCTTCTCAAGAGCAGGATTCCATCTAGGACGTATTGTTTTCTCCTTTCTTCAGCTAGTAATCTATTTAACCAATCATAGTAAATTTGATTCTTATAATATTTCTAATCATTTTGTATGAACACAGTAAGTAATATATTAAGCTTAAAGGTTGGCTCTTCCTGGGGATATCTCAGGAATATCTCAGAGTATAGTCCTCAGGCCAGGTTAGTCTTTCCTAATCCCAGCAGGGTTCTTATTCAATTACTCCGTTTTAGGTCATGGACAGTTTGTTCTGTGACTGTGCACTTAACTTATTATACTTCTTATGGCACTTAGCTTGTCCCTTTAAGATGCCAGGGTAGCTTATAGCTTGCCCTGGGTCCATCCAATCCCATTTTTGGAACCCTCCTTAGGAGGTTGTGGGGAGTGTTAGGAAGTTAGGGCAACTGAGGCTTAAATCAGGTAAATGTGATGGATGCCCAGGAGTAAATAATATTTTGGAGTCAATTAACTTCCATTTCACAAAGCATAGCATGAACCGTCTTCCTGTGTCTGTACAAAAAGGACATTGCTAAACTATGCAAGTGACATAAAGGAAAGAAAAAAGCAATGTAAGATTATCAGTGCTTGATGGAATTGGGTGTGCCTCAAGGTCACTGTTATGGGAGTAACTTAATAAACCTAATCTCCCTGCGGGAGGAGTAAGGACAACCCAATGTCATCCAACATCTAGGCCAGGATGCAAACTTCACTTTGGAATGCAGCATGTCAAAGCTGGTTTTTCATGCTAACTGTTTTAACCAGAAATTGGGAACCTCTTTATGTCACACGCTTTGCCGTGATCAGCCAGAATTCAACAACAGCAAAAAAGAAATGCAATGCCATCTTGCAGTTTCTTAATAAGTGTAAGATTAGTAAATGAATTGGTAGGGATTAGGATGTCTGGTTTTGTTTTCATATATTATCAATATCAAATGATTAAGTACAGTACGCTAGAGTAATAGATTTGATTAAAGTCTCCAAACCATTTCTTTTCATGATTAATAGTTCTTTTATTTTCTGGGGGAAGGGGAGCTGATTATTACTTCCTGCTTTCTGCTGGAGTCATCTGCAATGATTTTAAATCACTGAACATTCACTCAGATGGTTTTCTATTTTGTACTATAAGAGCCCTGCACTATACTTGTACTCTTTAGAGCATGGCTTTTCCCAGAATATTAGAGATCTGCTTTTAATAGTATATGTAGTAGCTCTGATGTCTCCTTGTTCATCTATTTGCTCGGGTGGGCATCAGTAACGTCTCCATTGTAAGACTTGTTGTTACTGTTTTGTCATATGGAATATGCCATGGGTAGCTTTCCAGGCTCTGTCTTTTTATTTTTTTGAGAGTGAAAAAAGTATATGTAGTAGCCAGAATAAATACCCCACATATATGCTATGTCCCAGTCCCTGAATTATATGTATATTCCCATTTATGGAAAAGGGATTAGTTTGAATGTATTAAATTAAGAATCTGATAACGGGAAATATCCTGGTTTACCCTGGTGAGCCCAAGATAATCATTAGGATCCATACAGGATAGAAAAAGGTAGCCAGACTTAGAGATAACATGCCATGGTTATGTGGTGACTGACTGTGATGGTGGAAGAAGGAACCACGAGTCAAGGAATACAGGCAACTTCTGTAAACTAGACAAAAGGGTTTGGATTTTCTTCTAGAGTCACCAGAAGTAGCAGAATTTTGCCAACACCATGCCTTTAACTCAGTGAAACCTATTTATTTAGTTTTCTCACACTCGGGTTTAGAAGGTAATTTTCTGACCTGGTAAGCTACTGATAGGGGTTGGTAGTCACATACCGGGAATCAACTGGGGACTGGCCACAAACACGCTCCTTAACTTCTGTACAATCTCTCCTGCATGGCATGAGCAAAATTCTGTCTCCTGCACCAAAGATGGAAATCTTTGAGCACAGAGCCAGGAGTAAGCCCTGAGCACTGCCAGGTGTGGCCCCCAAGCCCAAACCAAAAACATTCAGAATATATAAATTGTAATCGTTTTCTCTGCAAGTTCACTAATAATATGAATGCATAAAAAACTTTTCCTAAATAAATTTTGTTCACCATATAGCAGAAATTTTAGATGGGAAAATTTAGTAAATGTCTACAAATTTTCACAGCAGAGCCTGGCAATCTACCCATAGCATACTCGATATTCCAGAAACAGTTACAATGACGGTCCTCTGATCCTGAAAGAGCCCCCAGTACACCATCGGGCGACACTAGCACGTGACGGGGACAACTTGGAGAGATTACTGATGCCCACTTGAGTGAATTGATGGACAACAGGATGACAATGATACAGTGACTACAAATTTTAAACAGAATGAAGCATTGAAAAAAATGTTCACACTAAATGAAAAGTTTCTCCTCCTGGAGGGAAAAACCTGTAAAATGCCATTCTGCTTAAAAATTGAAAATACTCTTTCAGGAAATTAAGTTTTAATTTTTCAATATTTCTAATAATCATTGTTTTAAACAGTAATATAATCAGAACTAATTGATTTATTATCAGGATTTGCATACACACATCTTACAGATTAGCTATATATAAATATTAATCTTTAGTATGTCTTTTGAAGCATAGTGTTAAGAGATTAGAATACATAAAAGTAAGCAAACTACAAAAGATACTCTTTTAAAAAATCTTAAATCATGTTAAGTTTTAGAACACCTAAGTCATCTATATCTGAAGGAGAATTAGAAAATTTGTCAATTCTTAAATAGTTATATGAGGGGCTGGAGCGATAGCACAGCGGGTAGGGCGTTTGTCTTGCACGCAGCCGACCGGGGTTCGATTCCCAGCATCCCATATGGTCCCCTGAGCACCTCCAGGGGTAATTCCTGAGTGCAGAGCCAGGAGTAACCCCTGTGCGTCGCCGGGTGTAACCCAAAAAGCAAAAAAAAAAAAGAAAAAAGAATTAAAAAAATAAATAAATAGTTATATGAGCCATTCCTTTTCTCTAGAAGTATAAGGTAATGGCATTTCTTGTGGATATTAAATAGTTTCATCTATATATTTGATTAAACTTTGATGAGGTCTGTAAATAAGTTGATCAGATAAAGTATATTTGAAATTTCCAGTTTATTTCAGCATTGAGATTTAACAATAATTCAAAATTATGACTTATTTATGTGTAATTTTCTCTATAATTTTAAATAGACTTATAGAGAGTTAGGGGATTTTTGGAAATATCAAAGAAAACATTAAATTCCTCTACCAAGATGAGAATGGTTCCTTTGTGGAAGTCATCAATCGAATGTCTACGGTTCAATTAAACATTCTTCCAGGAGCAAATGATGTCATATTAACAGCAGCTTTGTTATTTGGGTAAGGAAATTTTATAATTTGATTTTTCTATTCTTTGTTACATGTTATATAACCAAAACGAGTAAATCATATTTGAAAGAATGTTAGAATCATGGGAATATTCAGCATCAGTCTCCTCCGTAGATATCATCCAAACATTATTACAAAGACAAAACTAATGAAACACAGTAGGATAGTATTGATATTTCTGTACATTTACTACTTAAATCTTATTTCGATAGAATCAAAAGAGACCTATTTAAAACAGTGCTGGAAAATTCTAGAGTGCCGCTCACTGCATTTTTCTCCAACTTCATGCAAACAACTATGCAAATATTACCTAATCAGACAAGCTTTCCCTGAACTGACATGGCCCTCAATATAAAATAGTTATTCATACTTGGATAACATCATCCTGTTTTTACATTTTTATTTATTTACTCTTTGGTTTTGGGCCACACCCAACAGTACTCAAGGCTTACTCCTGTTTCTGTGCTCAGGGATCACTCCTGACAAGCTCCGGGGGAACTCTTGGTTGAACCCAGGTCAGCTGTGTGCAAAACAAGCTTCCTACCTGCTGTACTATCACGCCAGTCCCTGAATCTGTGTTTTTGAAGGGACAAATAAATTAATCTTCATTTCCCTGGACACAAGACTGGGTTCAAATCAAGAGCGAGTGACTTTTCCTGGCTATATTTCATAATTGCTATTATTGACTATTGTGTGCATCTCCTTGACTCACTTCTGGAATAGAAATACCTGTTGCATTTTTTCTCTGCCTTGGATGTGTGGGAGTGAGAAACCTTGTTTCTTTGATTCACAAGTTCTTCATTCATGAATAAGGTTAACAAAGGAAAGTGCCCAAGGAGTACTTCTGTGACTAGATCTAATTTAGTTTAGAATTGCCTGAGTGATAAATAGGAGCTTGCTGCTCTATTGGCATGAGACTTTTGTTAGCATTGGGAGGGATTAGTATATATTTCATTTGAAAGGAAACAATCCACTGCCCAGAGAAAGAGTTTAGCTGCTTAAGGATTTAGCCATAAATACCTGTTATTAAGAGATGGTACTTAAACTCCCCAGAGTCCCCAAACCACACATTAAAGCCGAAAGGCTTGTGACATCTTTGAAAATTTAAATGAAACAATGAAACTTCCAATATCCTGTTACAGGTGAAACGATATGACTCCCAATGTCACGTTACGTGGTGTCCCTGTTATTTTCTGCTATGAAATCCAATCCTGGTGCTGTCGCTGACTGTCAGGGCAGACACTTGAGGATGGATTCTGATAGTCTAAACAGTGGAGCTAATGTGACAGCATAGGCAATGCAAATTATATCTGCTGACTAGTAGATTTTTCTGACAGGTAGTAGTTACGTACTGAGCTATTAGTAATTTGACAGAGTAATTTATGGAGCTAGAGTAGTTACTTGTGCAGTTCTCTTAAGCCTTGTTGGAAATTGCGGGAACTGTTAATTTGCTTTTTCTTAAAGTTGAGCATTTCCACCACCTGTAACTTTTCTCAAGAAAAGTTTCTTCTGAGTATGGAGTTTTCCAGATATTCCAGGGAGATCTTGCTTTCCAATTATTCTATACCTGAAAATCTCTTAAATTGATTTGATTGTTATAAATGTTGTGTCATGGGTTTCAACTACTCTTCTTTGCTTGGTACCATATTATTTAAAGGCAACTGGATGTAAGACTTAATATGAGTAGCAGTCTTGAAGGAACATTCAGACAAATTTCTGGATTGACTTTTCTACCTCACTTTGTCTGCCAAATCACTCTTTTCTGCAAATTTCTGTAATATCAGCTTCTCTTATCACCTCTCTTGCCTCAATTCAGCAAAGATATTCAGGCACTTCTTGAATTTCATTGTACAATAAACTGGAAAATGTTTCCATAAAGACAGTCAGGACAATTGTCAACCAGAACTCATCTTTTGGGGACTAGAGTCGTATGTTTGCCAAACTCTAAATAAAAAGTTCCTTTATATAATTTGTCTGGTTTTCCAGCTACTTACTGCACCGATGGCAGTTCAGTTATGGGTATTTCCTCACACTTAGAAGCAGAAGTCCTTATTTTACTAGTAATAATTTGATTTTGACAGGTGTCAGTCTGTGCATAAAGGAAGAAGTGTTCCCAAATGTATTTAATTATATGATAATTATGGTATCAACTTTTGGAAAATGTTGTCATGTACATTATATGTCAAGTGGTACCAATAAAATAACTGAAAGAGACATGTTACATAAATTTTTTAAATTATGCAAGTTTATAATATCCTTACTTATCTCAATACTTTCAGAAATTAAACAAATACAGTGAATTTCTTGAAAAAATAACTGAAAAGTTCAAGTACTTAGACCCAATTTAATTACATTTTTAATAGAAAACTTAGTCTATAGAATACATCTGGTTACAAGCTTAAATGAATGATGGCTTGTTGAATATGTTTTACTTCCATTTCTTTTTTTTTTTTTTTGAGGGGGGAGGTGATGCTCAGTGATTTCTCATGGCTTTGCACTCAGAGGTTACTCTATCATTTCTCAGAGGACCATATGAGATGCCACAGATAAACTCCTGGAGCGTATCATTCAAGGAAAACTCCCCACCTGCTATATTGTTGCTCTGGCTCTGATGTTTTTATTCTTTTTTTTTTTTTGGCTTTTTGGGTCACACCCGGCGATGCACAGGGGCCACTCCTGGCTCATGCACTCAGGAATCACCCCTGGCGGTGCTCAGGGGACCATATGGGATGCTGGGATTCGAACCCGGGTCGGCCGCGTGCAAGGCAAACGCCCTACCCGCTGTGCTATCGCTCCAGCCCCTGATGTTTTTATTCTTAAAAAAAATAAATAAAATAACGGGGAGAAAATTGAATTTACTTTAAAGTTAAGAGATTACTTTATACAATTCATGATGGTCTTTTGTTCACTGGTGGTAAAATAATACTTCCTTCGGTGCATAAGTATTTGTGCTGTTTGTCTTTGTACCTTTTCTGCAGCAAAAAATAATCATATTTGCACAGCCGTATTTGGAATGCCTATCTAAATGTCAAACCCAAGTAGAAAGAGAAGTGTCACTTCTAGTTACTCTGCGGTAAAGTGATCATAAGCATATTGTCTGTACCTCTTAGAAGATTGATACATTTTGTGTTTAAGCTCATGAGTTTTAAAAAGATAAATATTTTCTAAGTGAACTTGACAGTTCTCACAGAGCACTGCTCTTATTTCTCTGATTCTTTGAGCTGCCTTCTACAAGTTTGATATTTTTTGTTTGTATATAAGTGCTCATTTTCCTTCCCTATTTTTCATTCATCACTTATTTAGATGACCTCAAAGAACACTCATAATTGAGCTGTCAATGCTAAGAACTAACAATTAGAACAAACAAATGAACAAAAAACAACTTCAGAAAATGCAGTGCCTCAACTCTTCAAAAAAGTATCTAGCCACTAAAGAATCCTTTGAGAAACAGAACCTTCTCACTGTGGAAAAATACATAGTAGTTTTCCTTAACACCAGAACATTTCCTACAGCCAATTTTGTACAGAATGATTTGACTGTTATCAGAGGTTTAGACATAGTGTCTTTTAATGTAGAATATTTTGTTCAGTATCTAAAACAAATTATCCACATAACAGGCAATACAAAGTAAATCATTATCTTCTGCTTTGGGAGTAGGCTTTGGGGATCAGAGTGCAATAATTCAAAATATGGTGCTGGAAAGATGTAATGGTGGCAGGATTGGTGTTGGAATATTGAATATAATCAATTATTGTGAACACCTCTATAAAAACAAAATAGAATTCAAAAAATTCTAAAAATCAAAGAAGTCATTCAGGTTAAATCCTATCTCTTGGCAGTTCTTTGTAGTAGAGATGTGAGAATGAAGAGCCACTGGGCATTACACATTTAATGAAATTTAATTTTTCATTAAATTAAATTTAATGGAAAATTAAACTTGATATTCTTCATATCTCAGAGCTCCTTCCTCCTGAAATCTATATTCCAAACTTCAACCCTTAACTAGCATTAAAGGTTATGTTCTCTGAAGGCACAGAGGAAACAAGAAGAGTAATTGCTACCTAGTCAATGAGAGATTGGATAATGACATGGCATTTTAATAGAAAAAAAAACTGTTAGCATTTTACAAAACAACTGCTTTCTGCTCGCAAAGTTATATGCAAAAAAAAGCATAATTATGAAATAGGTTTCTTATGTACTAGAGAGAGCTGTTAGAGGCTTTGCAGCCAGAAGCCCGTTATAAAACTGCTTCCAGCCATCACCCCCATCTTTTAAAATGCAACAGATACTGCTACAGACTGGAGAACAGTATTACCCCGTTTTTGTTGTTGTTGTTGTTATTGCTAAGGGCGGGGATGTTAATTTGTTATTGTGGCCGGGGTCAAGTATTCCCAGGTCTGAGCGATTTCCAATGAGAGGGAAGAGAGTGCAACAGCTCAGTGCACCTGCTCTGAATCCGGACTGAGTCCTGACTGATGTGCATCTAACCATCAGCCCGGTATTATCCGGGCCATATTATTTAACCGCTCTGTGCCTCAGTTTCTCTTTCTGCCAACCCCCAGCCCTGCCGAAGGGAGGGAGTTGGTGGGTTAGCCAAGCCGGTGCTGAGCGACCCCCCTGGGGGGGGGGGGCTTCGGCTGTGCTCCGCGAGGCTGGCGCCGCCTTCCCGAGCGGCACCCCGGCGGCGAGCATCCCGACTCCCCCCGCACCTGACGCCGCTGCCCCGACCCCGCGTTAGCGTCCCAGCCCCGGCGCCCCCCGGGCCAATCCGGGCGGGCCCCCCGCGGGCCTGACGCCGGCGCGCGCTCGGCCGGCCGGGCGCGCATGCTCAGTGGGGCTCGGCCCGCGCGGGGGCACTGACGCTGTCGGGGCTGCGGCGGCGGCGGCGGCGGCGGCGGCGGCGGCGGCGACCTGGGCCCGGGCGGGCCGCGGGCCGGGGACGCGCCGGGCCCCCGGGAGCTGCAGCGGCGGGCGGGCGGGCGGGCAGGCGCGCGCGGCGCCGGGAGGAGGAGGAGGCGCAGCCCGGGGGCGGCGGGGAGGCCGGTGAGTAGCGCGCGGCGCCGCCATGGCGTTCCGGAAGAAGGGCGCCAAGAACCCGCCGGTGCTGAGCCACGAATTCATCGTGCAGAACCACGCGGACCTCGTGGCCTGCGTCGGCATGTTCTTCGTGCTGGGGCTCATGTTCGAGGGCACGGCCGAGGTGTCCATCGTGTTCCTCACGCTGCAGCACGGCGCGACTGTGCCCGCCGCCGCCGCCGCCGCCGCCACCGCCACCACCGCCGCCACCACCGCGGGCGCCGGCGCCGCCGGGCAGGAGCGCGCCGCCGAGGCCCGCTCGCTCTACTGCTACGGCGTCAAGGACCTGGCCACCGTCTTCTTCTACATGCTCGTGGCCGTCATCCTGCACGCCGCCTTCCAGGACTACGTGCTGGACCGCTTCAACCGGCGCATGCAGTTCCCCAAGCCCAAGCAGAGCCGCTTCAACGAGGCCGGGCAGTTCAGCGCCTTCTACCTGGTGTCGTGCGTGTGGGGCACGCTGGTGCTCCTGTCCGAGAACTGCCTGGCCGACCCCACGCTGCTGTGGCGCGCGCAGCCCCACCGCATGATGACGTTCCAGATGAAGTTCTTCTACGTGTCGCAGCTGGCCTACTGGTTCCACGCGCTGCCCGAGCTCTACTTCCAGAGGACGCGCAAGCAGGACCTGCCCCGCCAGCTCATCTACATCGGCCTGCACCTCTTCCACATCGCCGGCGCCTACCTGCTCTACCTGAACCACCTGGGCCTCGTGCTGCTCATGCTGCACTACTTCGTGGAGTTCCTCTACCACGTGTGCGACCTGTTCCACTGCAGCGACGAGAAGTTCCCCAAGGAGCGCTCGCTCTGGGCCATCATCGTGGGGCGCCTGGTGACGCTGATCGTGTCCGTGGTCACGGCCGGCTTCCACCTGGCCGGGGAGCGCAGCCGCGACCCCGAGGCCTTCGCCGCCAACGTGAACGTGCTCGCGGCCAAGATCGCCGTCCTCTCCTCCAGCTTCACCATCCAGGCCTACGTCACCTGGAACTTGATGGTGGCCCAGCTCCATCGCTTGCTGCAAGTGGAGAACAGCAGCCTGCAGGTCCCCGGCGCGAAGAAGAAACGGACTAAAGGCAGGTCCAAACGAGGAACGGAGAACGGCCTGGCAGCCAGCAGCCGGTTGAGGAGGGAGAGACCTTCTCAATGAGTTGCAGGCTTCCTGGCTCCACGTACCCAAAGAAGTCCGGTTTTTAAAAGATTCTAAAAGATTCTGCACTAGTGATCTTTTTTTTTTTTTTTTGGTTCTCTAAAATTAGTTTGTGCTGAGTTTTTTTTTTTTTTTTTGCTATTGTTCTGTGCCTTTTTTTTTTTTTTTAAAGCATTTGTGGGGTGGATGATTAGGAGTGGGGACATCTGGTTTAGACTACGCTACTTAGCATCAGGATAGTTTGTGAATCACTCGCATTTTATTGCTTACCTTTGAACACTTTCTTAATGCCGCAGAGAGAGAACGGCAAAGACGCGTACCTCCGTGGCACAATTTAACGTTTCAGTCCCATCTTTTAGGGCATCAGCAATATGGTCGTGTTCAACGAGAACGTATTTTCGGTGTTTTCTTTGAGAAGGAAATGGGAATATATGCAGGTGGAAGTCAACGCAAATGACGTTTTTTTAAATTGTTCCCTACTTTCTAGGATTGTTTTTAGAATTTAAAGAGTAAAATTTGTAAAGTCACCAGAATAGTGGTGTATTTTATAGGTAGAGGTTGTTAGTGTTGCATCCCGGTTGAAATAATCTTAATGGATACCGTGTAAAGATTTGTTACCATATATTGAATCAAAATATCGTTAATGTAAAAGTATTACTAGGAGGTGAAATCATTCTCGTCCATCTTAGATACTTGTTAACTGAAATCAACCAATTAAATATCTGCTACAAAAGGAAAATCATAGTTAAATCATTTTGATACATTTCTAAAAATTGTTCATAAGTCATAAGTTTGGTATCTGCAGCAACTAGAAAAACACGTTTTCAAACTGTACGAATTTTTGAAAGATAATGTGAATTTTGGGAGGAGGGCAGGGGGTGGGAGGGGGCTCACCTTGTGGGCCTCAGGGCTTAGTCCTGACTGCACTCAGGGGTACTCCTGGCAGTGTTCATGGGACCATATGGGATGCAGCGGATCAGACCGTGGTCTATCTGCTGTACCATGGCTTTGGCCTCTGAAAGATAAGGAGTGTGGAGTCTAAATCTATAAAAAGAATATTGACTAAGTACACGTGAAATACATTTAATGCACTAACCTAAAATAACTTGTAAAACAAGTGGATCTTACAAATTTTTAAGATGTTCCAATCATACTGTTGCATCCATTGGGAAATAACTATCAGATGGATTTGGGGGATGTACTTGTACCTCTGCAGAAGCAGGTAGAAACGGTAGGCTGCAGTTGTGAGTAGTCATAGTATTTTTGTCCTCCCAACCTTTTAGTTGATTTAATTTCCATAAAATGTGTGTCTACTTCTTTGTCCAGAAGTTGATATATGTCAAGTTCAGGTGACATGTTTTCCTTTTGTCTATATTTTTCCCCCCATCATTCAGAACTCTGTTTTTTATTGTTTTTTTGGGGGGGCACGTGTTAGGTACGTTTTCATTTCCAGTACTTGAAAATTAAAAGGCTTAATACTTGTATAATTGTATGTGTTGCAGACTGAAGGAAAAACACTATTGGTAAAGTTTTCTTCTCTTTTCTCTCTATAGCTTCTAAAGGTTCATAACACAACAGTTGTTCCTTTTGGGGCGGTATAATTCATCATCGTACAGGATCTCGGTTCTCATTTGATGGATGTCGCGATGCTGGGAGCGCGTGCTCTGAAGTACAGTGAGTGACTTCAGTTAGACAACCATCTTACAACTCTGACAAAAAGTTTCAACAGCTTATCTGAGAGAGTAGGATTTTTCCTCACCATTAAAGAATTCTTCCTTGTACTTGTAATTCCATTCCTGGAAAAATATCCCCCCTCCCCCTTCCTCTCCCTCCCCTCGCCACTTTATACCATTTGCACATAAGTACAAACCTGACTCAAACTGGCAAGTGAGTTAACAAATATGTTTAGGTCTCACGTGACTGCCAAAGGCAAGAAGTAAAGTAGACTTTGGCTCCATGTGGTTAAGACCCAAATGAATTTCCCTGTGATTTTCTTCACTGTCCGTCTGTCTTTGATGGACTTTCTGCTTGGTAGAAAACTAACTAGATCTTTTCTGTATCTCAGCCCACATTTCTGTAGAGGAACAAAGAAAATCAAATTTCTAAAATTCTCAGAACATTGACAGTTTCCTTGGATGTGTTCATTGACCGAGGTGTGCACTGTGCTGGCTGGTTTTTGTGCTTCAGTGGGGGGAAGATAAAGACTTCCTGAAAACTACTATAATTGTGCAATAAATATTGCTGGAAGGTAAATATGTGCAAAATAAATTATGAAAACAATGCTTTAAATGAAATTCACAATTTGAATTGTTAAGTTTCCTTTTGAAAAAATGTATGTATTCTTAGTAAACCTCAGCGTGGCAATTTTCTGTCTGCCCAAAGGGACTGTACAGGAACAAAAATTTGTATCACGATTCTTGTAAGTTTAACTAAAGCTTAAGTAACTCATCACCAAAAATTTCCAAAAAGCATGAAGACTTGTTTGACTTAAATATAAAGATTTTGGCTTTAATACTTGTCAAACTTTACTTTTCAATTAAGTCTGCAGGTCCAGATTTCCTAAAATTAATTTAAACTTCATTTTATAAGAAAATTAATTCTCTTAGCATTTAAAAGTGTGTCCAGATTTTTCCTAACATCTGTCATTTTATTAGTGTTCAGTATAATCCCCTATTTCATTTCAGTAAGCAAACAATAACTTTTAAATATTTCTTTGTTCCATATCTCACCATTATTTGTCTGAAGATGAAATTGTTATGTTCGGTAGTGTGTTAACTTAGAGTACATTCAAGATTAGAAGTACAGCTTATATAATTTAAAGCTTTCTTGAGACATAAAATAGCTAAAAATCCTATTCATGTGGAAAATTTAAATTACCCTGAAATAGTAATTGTAAATTTTTTCTGCAAAGTATTTTTCTTGTAAATGTTTTTTATTGCCATCTTTCAAGCATATACACATGCACTGAGAAACTCTCCATAATTCCTTCAATAGTAAAGCAAAACAATAACGAAAAACTACCGTAAGTCCCTTTTGTGAAAAAAGTTTACCTTTCTATATATTAGATTTATTTCTCATGATGTCTAGTCATGTGGCTATATGAACTTTGCTATCTGAATTTCTATAGTAAATAACTCTTTGCTCTGTATCACCTCTGGCGTTTGTACTGTGCAATAAAGTTCAGAAAAGTGATTCACTTGCTTCTTCCTTTTTCTTGGCAGGAGTTATAGTTATGTCTGTGACTACTGTGGTGTGTCAGCTAATCTTTTTCATTTAAAACATGGAAAGGTACATTGAAGGACACAATGAAGTATAAATTAACCACTCCAGGGAATATGTACATAATTTAGAAAATGACAGTGCAATGTGGTATGTGTAGTTAAAAGGTGTGTGTGAATCTGAGGATAAAGAGTTTATTCCCTTTGTTTATCTCTTGATAAATCACTATCACTGTATCACTGTCATCCCGTTGTTCGTCATCCCGTTGTTACTGGGCACCAGTAATGTCTCTATTCCAGCCCTGAGATTTTAGCAGCCGCTTTTTACTCATCTTTCCCAACGGATTGGACGCTCTTTAAAGGTCAGGGGGATGAGACCTATCCTTACTGTTTTGGGCATATCAAATATGGATCAGAAGATTCCAGGTTCAACTCCCTGGCTGGCTCGGTGGGACCAGTGACTCTCTATAAATATAACTATTAAAATACACCATATAAATTTCAATGTTTAAAAAGGTAATTTTTTATTTTATGTTGCAAATTTAGTGCAAGGAAATAGTACTATAATTAAAATAATAGCTGTAAAAGTCAGGGTCTAGTCCTTCACGTGGCCTTTAAAAGTATGGGGCCTTTGAAGACCCTCCACTCCCCATGTTCTAGGTTTTGGCTTTTCACTAAAATGACAAAGTTCTTGTCTCAAATGCTGCTATGAGTTTTGGAGTAAATGCATATACCGTGTCATATGGTTTGCATATATTTATGTATAGATTTGTTTATTGTGTGTAGAAGCTCGAGTATTATTTTATATAGTCTATTTCATACATAAATAGAAAATTTTCAACTAGACCAATTCTGAAATTTAAAGAACAGAAGGTATGACAGTACTTTCTTAACCTCCATAGCACTTTAGAATACTGAAGAACATGGAGAACAAAGCCTTTTGAAAAGTGGTAGAAGACAACTTGGAATGTGTGACGTGTATTTCTGTGTGAATGGATATCCAGATTTCACTTTTGTCACTTAAAAATGCCATCACTTTTAGATAGCATCATACTCTTGGAAAGCAAAGGTGTGATCAAAGCTGAGGACTTAAGTTCCATAATTTTCATTATAAAAATAACATTTAGCTAAGGCATCTCATTTGATTATTTAACAATATCCTTATTTGATTATTTAAAGAGAGGGTATAGCTAGGGAAGAAAGGGTCCTCTACTTAGCCTTGGAGCATCCCGGTCAGTGAAAACCAGACAGTGGAGTAAATACCTCTGTAGAATGAATTCACTGATGGCTGATGGGGGAAGAGGAGACCAAAAATACTTAGGGGTGAGTGGATTACAGGACCCAGATTTCAGTGATGATTGTTAAAGTAAGCAAAATATGGTATCATGGTATCACAGGACCAGAGGATTGTGTATTGAGAAGATGAAGCTATCAGTTATAGCCAATACTATCGTAAATTCAGGTTCCTTAATAGCAATAATGAAAACCTAGATTTGATGACTTACAGGTCCCTGGAGATGTTGGAGGAGATCATTTTCAGTGGAATATGGGAATGAAATTTTGAAGAAATGGACAGAGGGGAGTGTGAAAAAAAGTAAGAACACATGATATGTCACAAACTGTCTATACATGTCTTAGTGAAGGTACACGGATATGAAGAAATCCTGGTGAAGTAAAAATAGAGAAAAATGGGATCAAAAGAACTGGGTTTGTTTTAAATTTTTTGTAGTGATTTTAGCATGGGGAAATAATAGTTGAATGTTTATATACAAGAAGAGAGATGATGGGAGAAAAGGTGAGAGCCACATAAAAGAAAAAAGAAAAGGTCAAATCATAAAACCTCAGAAATGCATATTCTTCCAAATTCAAACAGTACCTTTGATAACACTCAAGTTTGTCATATTTCAGAAATCTTCCGAACACTTGCTTATAAATAAATATATAGATATATATTACTGTCTGTGTTCTATATTAGTAGTTATATATTGATTTATTATAGCATATTAAATAATTTGTATTATGACTATCATTAAAAGCCAAGCAGAATTAATGGTATGCAACATTTGAAAAAGTGATATTATTTGTTTCTTGTTGTGTCTTTGTTCGAACTTAAGATAAAGAGTTTTTTTCTCTATATGAAAAATAAAGTTTCTTGGAATGGGAAACACACTGGTCTAAAGATTTGCAGTTTTCCTCTCTCTTCATTAAACATCATGGCAATTAACGTCATTCTGTAGGGGTTTACTGGATGTTTTTCTTAGTCAATTAAAAGACTTGTCAACCCTAACAGAGGGTGATTGTCCCATAAGAACAGCAAGTTGTCATCAAAATATTGTAAAAATATGAACAAATATAATTAATTCAACTAAGCAAATCTCATTATTGCTATTAGTACATGTTCCATGCTTCATAAACCCTAAGAAAATCTTTAGATGCTTATTAGTTTTCCTAATACTTTCCAATGATGCATCATATAACTGTTGCTCATTATAATAAAAATTAAAACAGAATAATATAGTTATATTTTTATTTAAAATAAATTATTTAATATGGAATCACAGTGAGATACACAGTTGCAAAGTTTTTTATGATTGGGTTTCAGTCGTATAATGTTCCAACACCCTTTCCTTTACCAGTGTACATTTCCCACCACCAATGTCTCCAGTTTAAAGTTATATTTTTAGAAAAAAATTTCAGAGTTTCATCTGAGTGGTTGGATGCTTAGATGAGCCATTTGTTCAGAGAAACTGTAGCACCCTAACAGCAGATACTTTCAAATTCTTATCAGATACTACTTTAAACCAAGTAGCTACCCAAAGCCTATAAAAGAACTTTTAGTTAAAGAATTAATGCTGGAGTTTTATATACTATCACCATATTCTAAATTAGATTGACAGTTCAGAGAGTTAGCTTAAAGCATAATACTGTAGCACTGTAGCACTGTTGTCCTGTTCATCGATTTGCTCAAGGAGGCACCAGTAACGTCTCTCCACTGTGAGACTTGTTACTGTTTTTGGCATATCGAATATGCCTCGGTAGCTTGCCAGGCTCTGCTGTGCAGGCAGGATACTCTTGGTAGCTTGCCAGGCTCTCTAAGAGGGATGGAGGAATAGAACCAGGTTGGCCGAGTGCAAGGCAAATGCTCTACCTGCTGTGCTATCGCTCCAGCCCCTTGTAGTCAGAAATTCTGGTTTAGTCCTCAGCCTCACATACTCATGAGTAACTCTGGAGTGAGCCCCATGCACTAAACACTGATTACCACGGGGTGTGGCCCCAAACCAAAATTTATTTTAAACAAAAAATTGTTTCAGTTCTAAGGGAAATTAGAATTAGAGTACAATATGGAATATTGCTTCTCAGAAACTTTTACATCTCTTTATGCTAGTGGCAAAATTTATATACAATGTATAGTCATGAGATGTTGAAGTTTTTCATCTTTTTAAAATAACTAGAAAATTTTATATCCAACCTGTATAATAGCAGTTAAATATAGGCAAACCCATGCATCTTAAGAAAATAAGTCATACACACAATTATGAAACTATAAGAAGAAAATTTCAGTGGATATTCTTGCATTTATGTAGCAGCAAATAAAAATCCTGATATTTGAAACTAATCAATAGCTATAAGGCATGAATATATTCTATTTCTTTATTTTACCTCTTCGTCCTATTTTTCCCCCCTCCAAACTTGCTTTCAAATAAATTGGATGCTATAATGGATTTCAAAAGCACCAGATGTTCATTAGATTCTGAGAAAACAGGAAAGCTTAGCTTTTCTTTTTAATTGAAGTTTCTCTCTTTCCATTCTAATTTTCATAACTAGGACTAAAAAGAGCTAATGACAATTTTTTTTAAGGCAAGAAAAGAAAAGTATGCTTTATGGGAAACCCGAGCCAAGAAGAAAAAAGCCTGCTGATTTTTTAATCAGCTTAATTATCCATGTCAATAATGCTAATTCATAATAAGACATCCAAAGGATTCTGAAATTCATTAACACTACTTAAATACCTAATTATGCTGTATTTTGGAGGCTGAATTTTTAATACTTCCATACGTTATCAAAAAGGAAATATTTTGAATGTGATTTCTCCCATTTGACAACAGATTGAAAGTCATTATATCATGTTACATATATGTATACTTTTGAAAAAGAAAATAAACTTTATAGAACTGAGGTTTAAATCTGAAGAGCATGTCTCATAAATTCATGTGATTAAGCTCAGGGAGAAAGTGAGAAGAAAAAATGTCAGCCTTGGAAAGGTTTAGGCATCTGCAAAAGTTTCTTCAGGAGCCAGTAACAGTGACATACAGAACAGGCACTTGGGAAAATGGATCCTTTGCTTGAACTTCTTCCCACTCTATTGATAACCAATCTCTGTGGAGTGAAAGAACGGTCCTCTTATCTTCCTTTATATATAGCATTGCTTCCCAATATCCCATTTATAAAGAAAAATAAGTTGAGAAATAAAATTAAATTATAGGGTTTGGAGCGATAGTACAGCAGGTAGGGCATTTGCAGTGCACACAGCTGACCCGGGTTCAATTCCCAGCATCCCATATTGTCCCCCAAGCACCGCCAGGAGTAATTCCTGAGTGCAGAACCAGGAGTAACCCCTGAACATCCCCAGGTGTGACCCAAAAAAGGCAATATATATATATATATATATGTATATATACATATATATACATTTCTAATAGACGTTTTGGGTGCTTAGTATCTTTCAAGCCTGACCATAAGTGTACAATGATTAGCCACTCTCTGCCCCCCCATCCCGCCGCCCAATGGCAGGTTTAATCAAGCAGCATCAAGAGCTCAAGAATCAAGCACAGTGCAATACTCAGTATTTGTCCAGTAGAGAAGCAAGTCAGCGATGTAGGAAAGACAGGCACCACCGTGGCGTGTGCTATTAGTCACTGTCCAGACTGCTACCCTATGTGGCAGCACTGGGAAACATCCAACTTCAACAGAGCCTTAACTTGATGTTCAGAAGAACACAGTTGAGTGCTGGCCATTTCTGCAGGGGGACTCCAACATCAGAAGGACAGGATTGACCATGTAGAGGACAACGGGGGAGACTGAGTCCCTCCCTCCCCCCCACCCCCACACTCCCTGCTTTCTGGTAAGGTAGCGAAGGAAGGTCAAGGGAAACATCATACTGAGGCCTGTAGTGGAGAAGGAAGGAAGGGATGAGAAGGAAACAGAGATGCAACCTTCGTGGGAGAAGAGGCTGTGCCATTGGAGAGAGGACCAAGGCAAATTCCTCCTGAAATCACACTTCTGGGTGGTGTGTAATAGAATTATTAATAGCATATTAATGCTAACTATTAATTATTAATAATGATTAGTAATGTATAGATTTCTTAAGAGAATGCTGAGCTCTGTGAGGTTTGGAGAAAATAACAACCCCACTAAAATACATCCTAACAAAGACAAACCACTGTGATACATTACATGGAAATCCTGCTGCAAAATACCCCCCAGACAAGTTCAATTTAACAACAACACAGAGCCAGATCTACCCTTTTAGGTAAGATTACGTTGAATAATTAACAGCAGGAAAATAAGTGTGAATCAGAAGTAGAGTCCCAACTTGGCCCTTCACATATTCTATGAACTTGGTGGCAGTGTTTGAACTGCTGTGTATGCCTCCATGGGATGTGACTCATCTTCCTGTCTGATGAGCTGCAGTAGCTAAGCCTCTTCAGTAAGTCACCTCCCCTGGGTCACTCTGTGAAAACGTGACATTCTTAAAGAGACACACTTGATCCCAATTTCAGCGCATGGAGACAAGAAATCCCGATTAGATCAAAGGGAGAATCCACCAGAGAGACTCTTAACAGAGAAATTTGTAAGTACCGACACTTCCCCATGGGGCAGTGGCATCTAGGTGACCCCTAACTCACTCAGCAGCATTTAAAATGTGTCACACTGCTGGTCAGGAACATGGTGCTTGTGAAGTTCACAGAGATTGATTTTGCTTCCTGGGGAAATGCTATTTATTTGCATCTGTTTTCAACACTCTTAAGAAGAAAAACATCTTCCTACTAACTGCCCACAGGCAGGGTTAGAGATTGACACTATCATGCCTGTTTAGTATTGATATCGGTTGGTTAATAATGTCTTTTTTAAAAGTTATTCTAAAAAGAAATAATGCATTCAATGGGGATTGGTTTACATGAACCTTCAGTATTTAAAAATTTTTTAAAAACTCATTAATTACTTGGTGTGATAGAATTTCAAAGAATTATTAGGATAACTGCTCCAATGATGTGTGGATATAATACAATAATGCAAATATATGAGTCTATTATGTTGCTGATGTTTCTTATTTTTATCAGCTTCTACACATAATGGGTATAAATTCTTTATTGCTAGTTAAGCCACAAACTGTTTAAGAATAGAACTGTTACACTTAATCACAGGCTTTAAGTTCAATAGCAGCATAGGATGACCATGTCTGCCATGGGGCAGGAGGATTGTGGGAAAAGGAGGGTATATGGGGATATTGGTGGTGGGGAATGTGCACTGGTGGAGGGATGGGTGTTTGATCATTGTGTGATTGTAACCCAAACATGAAAGCTTGTAACTATCTCACAGTGATTCAATAAAATTCTTCTAAAATGCCGGTTAAATCTCATAAATTACATATTATATTTGTATGAACGGATACTTCAAATTTTAACTCAGTAAATGTTAATTGAATACTTTGGGTGACCAGCACTATATTCAACCCACATTTGACAGTAAGAAAAGGAGTCTTTCCCTCCTGTACCTGAAAGAGACTTGCTGTCTAGCAGATATTCCATGAAGCATTTTGATCATTGCTAGTCAAGGTCTGGGAGAAACTATCTTAAAAAGAAACCTCAAATAACAGCTGATTTTAATTTTTCTTTTTGGTGTTGGCTAGAACCCAAGGCCTCACTCATGTAAAGCACGTCCTCTACCTACCACTGAGCCAAATCCTTGCTCCAGAATGATGACTTTGGTGAAAAACATGGAAAAAGATGATGCTAAATAATTTTAGGTGTGATGTATACATTTTCAAGGCACAGAGGTACACAAGGAAAGACAAAATTGTGAAAGGACAAGCACTAAAAATATACTGCTGGAATGTAGAGCACTTGTGAGGGGTACAAAAGAGAGACAGTGAACATTAGAATAAGAAATACCTGCTTACTTAAGATCAGTAAGTGATCATTGATTTATTTAATCCAAAGTGACATAATCATATTTTTATTTGGAGATGCCATTGTTAGCAGCACAGAGTGAATTGAGAAGATGGAACATTCAATTCAATAAATGTTTCATACAACTTTAGAAAGCAATTCTGCTATTCCAAACTAAAGAAGAAATAGAATAAATTGGCTGGTGGCACCATTTTCTGAGATAGAACGTAAAGGAAGAAATGAGGTTATAGCTTAAAATCAAGTAAGTATTTTAAGAGATATTTAAGTGAAATAATCTTAAAGCTACAAAAATATAAAACTGGGGATTGTCACTGCACTATCAAAATCGGTTGGACTTAGTCTCAGTTCTACAATGTGAAGCAACACAATACACATTCAACAGGTAGAAAAGGAAATTGTTGATACTAATGTTTTGATTATCTCATGTCAGGTAGGTACAAGACAATTGGGAGAAAGAAATAGGGAGAAATGAGTGTTTTAACTCCTGCAGTCATAGAGGTACTTGCAGGGGTAGTGGGCACAGTACCCCTGTATACTAGGGTGGCCCTGAGGATACAGATGTCACTATAGACCCCAGTCATACTGTTGTATCTGTGTCGATGTGTCAACCTCGATAGCACTTTTTAAGTGACTTTCATACCACTTGTTTATATCAGAGGTCTGGATTAGTAGGAGGCATACGGGTAGGTTCCCTCTGTTTGCTCCATGAGAAATAATGGAACGTCCTGTCTTCCGTTTTTACTTCTTTACAGAAAATTGTATTGGCACTGTTGTACAATACTACGAAAATACAGCTTCACACCCCTTTCTCTGCCTTTTAAAATATTTTGTTTTGAAGAGGGTTGGTCTGTAGCCTTCAATAACCTGCCCTATAAATTTTTAGGTCATTATTTTAATAGAGAGGGCTGGAGCGATAGCACAGCAGGTAGGGCGTTTGCCTTGCACATGGCCGACCTGGGTTCGATTCCTCAGCCCCTCTCGGAGAGCCAGCAAGCTACCGAGAGTATCCTACCCACACGGCAGAGCCTGGCAAGCTAGCCGTGGCGTATTCAATATGCCAAAAACAGTAAAACAAGTCTCACAGTGAAGATGTTACTGATGCCCGCTTGAGCAAATCGATGAACAATGGGACGACAGTGCTACAGTGCTACAGTAAAGAGGGTTGGGATGAAGAAAGAACTTTTGATATTAGAGAATTGTCCTTATTTTCTGGTATATGAACATATCAGAATTTTCTATGACAATTCTATGAAATATAGGCCCACATATATATTATATTGCTTTATGGGTCATACCCGCGATGACCAGAGGTTACTCCTGGCTCTGAAATTCGGAATTACTCCTAGTGGTACTTGGTGACCATATGGGATGCTGGGAATCAAACCTCGGTTGGCCGCATGTAAGGCACACACCCTACCCACTGTGCTGTCACTCCAGCCCCTATACATTTTGTGTTTATTTGGGATAAGAAAGATAGCCAAAACATCCTGGATGTCAAGGCCTTTCTATGTTTTGGATACACATACACACATACTAATAGCAGTGCTGCAAAATTTTATCTTATTACCCTAATTATTTAAGAACTTCTAAAATGATAGCCAGGAGAGATAAGGGACCAGGGTATAATGGTAGATGAACCATTATATGCAATAACACTGCAATATAAACCTACAGCTTCTACTGTATTGTAATCTGTTATATACCCATAAAAATAGTTTAAGAAAGATAATCAACCAAAGGGTCAAAGACTTTTAAAAAATTATGTAAAGTATTTATAGAGAATTCAACTTACTTTTGCATGGCTGATTCTGGATCTGATTTCTGAATTATTAAGCAGTGTATAAGATATGCTCCCAAAATAGCCCTAATAATTGAGAGATTGAAGTGAACTCTTCAATGACAGCTTATCACACACCAGGACTGATACATCTACACAAACACACACATACGGCATATATCATGCTGTATTGAGCTTTGCCTACAAGTCATCACTTTTTCTAAATTAGTCATGAAGAAACAGCTTCAATTTATTAGGAAAGGCAAGTTGACAGGTTCACATCAAATATCAAATTCTTCTGTGTTTTCAGTGTTGACTAAGATTTGACATTTAATTTAAAGAGTACCTTAACATAGGTGATGAACAATAAAAACAGCAGCAGATCTGACATACTTGTATTTAATGCTGAAAAAAAAGTCTATTGCCTAGAAGGTGAAATTATTTTTAAAAAGAGCATCACTGTTCAACCCCCAGCAACATTAACGGCACTATAAATAAAGCAAAGCCTTGGATTTGCTTCAAAAAGAGGAAAAAAGCACAATGAAACTCAATATAAAAATTGGATTATAGAATTTTATCAACTTAATTTCATTGCTAACCTGGATAAAAGTATATTCTTATTATTGCTCGTTATGCATACATCAGCTATATAAACCCATAGTATGTTTTAGAAGCAATGGCATATTGGGCCTCACAGATTACTTTTTTTATTGAAAAATAAGGACTTGACATTTAATTATGAGAGCAATGGCACTGTATCTTAATTTTAAAGAGAAACTAATATATATATATATACAGTATCTATTTATTACTACATGTGCATATATATACTTACACACACCACATACATATATATGTGTATATATATGTATATATACAAATATGTGTATATATATATACATATTTGCTTTTTAGGCCATCAGTGGTGCTTGCACCTTGCGCTGCTGTCAGGGATCATTCCTTGTGGGGCTTCCGGGTCATATGGGGTGCTGAGGATCAAAGTTGTGCCCTATCACTCCAGCTCAAGTATATTCCTAATATAGGAATATTAGTGTATACTGAATACTTGTCAGCCATATTAGCAATCTAATAAAGGTTCGATATGATTTAAATTTAATCAACAGATGAGAAACATTTTTTGTAAATAACCTCAGATTTCCATACACTATTTTCAAAGTATTGTACTAGAAAATGCAAGGTTAATAATCTTACAACCTCCAAAATTTCAAATCAGTCAGATGATAAGTACTAGGTCTAAGTCAGCTTAATTACAGTATCTTTTTATTAACATAAAAAGATTTGGGGTAGTCGTGTTTCTGGGCATCAAATATTCTGAAAAAATTCTGAGCTTATTTAAGATCCCAATTTTTATTTTTTTTCTGCGCTAGGAGTAAGTTGCCTCACTACCAGGACCCGTTCTCCCTTTCTTGAACTCCTTTCCTCAGCAGTTTCAAACGTTGCCAATGAGACTATAGGACAGACCGAAGGAAGCGGTCATTATCCTCTCATGCATCCTGATAGCCAACCATATTGTTGACTCAGATTTCGCAGTAATTTCAAGCTTTTATATTCCAGGATGAGTGCACAGGTCAAAATGATTCTGGACAATTGTGAATCAAGACACTTTTCCAGGAACTCATTGAACATCTTTTTTCCTGCTGTCCAGATCGATCTCCTCCAAGACGGCTCCTCTGACCTTCTGTCAATACCTGTATGATATTTATGTGCCACATTCAGTGTAGGATGTGCATGAGTTCTGGTTCCTTTACTTAACTCTTTGTCTTATACTGCTTGGTGTGGATTTGTTCACTAGACAGGATGCAGGATGATAACCTTGACTAAAAGGTGTATTGATTAGATTCAGTGACTTACGATGAAGGCTTCTAACCGTGACAGGAATAAAGTAACTATATAACTTACAGGTGCGCAGGCAGAGTTGATTCATCACTTAAGCAATAACAAATAACATTTATAAAGCGCAATCAACAATCAAAATGACTAGTTAAAAATCCAAAAGCCATCCTTCCATGTGGAGATTCATAACCTAAATTTTATTCTGCAACAGTCCTTGGCAAATTTCTGTTTCCTCTTACCCAGTACATAACGTACTACTGTAAATCATAATAAATATAAGACTGTAGTTTCTACCATCATGACAAGCTCATTTTTTGCTTATAGCTCTTATCTACTCACGCAAATACAAAATTGTTATCATATCTTGACTGAAACAAGAGTTTAATATGATCTTCTTAATTTTTATTGTTACTGAGATTTATAAGGTTATTCATAGTTTAGTTTCAAGCATGAAAATTCTGATACTAATCACACTACAGGTATTAGCTTCCCTCTACCAATGTCCCCAGTTTCCCTCCAACACCCCTGTCTTCTGACAGACACACTTTGGGGGATTGTGTCACACCTGGTGGTTCTCAGGTCATACTCCTTGCTATATGCAGGTTTAGGGGACCATATGGGAAATGGAACCTGAGTTGGCTAGAAGCCAGGCAAGGGCCCTGCCAAATATACCAGATCTCTGGCCCAAACAGACACATTTTTGTTTGGGTGATATAGTTAGGTTCCATGCTTTCAGTTTTTTCATTTCTATGATTCAGATATGTAGATGTAATATAAAATTGAAGCAAATTACCAATTTATTTTTGGTGGGGGTTAGTAAAATGAACATGGTTCTGTTTCATACTCAGTATTTTTGTTCTTTTTAACTGTGGCCCAAGATAAAACTTTTCTACCCACATATATACCTCTTGTCTTCTCAACAACATGTTGAGCAATAACATGAACAGAAACAGGTATTCACCAAACATTTGTAATTAAAAAAAAAAAGCTTTTGAAAGTTGTGCCTGTCATCAAGAAACTTAAACTGTGTTGGAGATAAAGGAATACATAAATGAAAAGGCAAATTACTCAATACATTCAAGCTCTATGTTACCTTTTATTGCAGGTGTTTGTTCATTTGTGCATATTCTAAGTCCCAAGTAATTACTCTCAATTATTCTCTCCAGAGGCTATATATGTATGTATATCACTGTATCACTAGCATCCAATTGTTCGTGGATTTACTCAAGCGGGCACCAGCCTTTCGTCCTATCCCTGAGATTTTAGCAGCCTCTCCTTACTTGTCTTTTCCAATGATTGGAGGCTCTTCCAGGGTCAGGGGAATAAGACCTATCGTTACTGTTTTTGGCATATTGAATATGCCACGGAGTGCTTGCCAGGCTACCCGTGTCATATTCGATATGTATGTATTTATGTATGCATGTGTATATATATGTGTGTGTTGTATAATATGATATATGTGTGTATACATATGTGTATATATATATATATATATATTCATTGAACTCAATCAGTAAATGGATCAAGATTAAATTCAGGTACAGTGGAAGAAGATGAGGAGGTTTGTCAGAGAGCCATATTGGTTAAACTTAAAAAACAATGACCAGATTAAATCTTGTATATACAAGAATTAGAAGCAATCCACAGTTTGGTAAGAATAAAGATAGAAGAAAAAAGTATTTCATCTTCAAAAGAAAGCTATTATTCTTTGACTACATACGCATGTTGAATCATGCAGACACACATGCACCTATAGAAAATAAAAGGACTAAACTTATGATATAAGCAGCTTGAAATGATTCCATATGTTCTGTATAGTTTATTTTATTTTATTTTTATTTTTTTGCTTTTTGAGTCACATCCAGCAATGCACAGGGTTACTCCTGGCTCATGCACACAGGAATTACTCTTGGTGATGCTCGGGGGACCATATGGGATCCTGAGGAATTGAACCCAGGTCGGTCGTGTATAAGGCCACGTGTTCTACCCATGGTACTATCGCTCCAGCCTGTTCTGTATGTTTTGAAGCTTGAAATTACTCTATAAAGGAGAGTCACCACTTACACAATCAGAGTTAAACTTTTATATTTTTTCCTCTAAGAAGTATTTTGTTTTTCATTCCAAATTAGTCATCTTTCATGTCAGAGCAACAGTACAGTGAGTAGGACATTTTCATTGAATAAAACCGATTCGGCTTCAATCCCCAGCACCCCATATGGTCCTTGAGTGATCCCTGATCACCAGGAGTGATCCCTGAATGCAGAGTCCGGAGTAAGCCCTGAGAACAGCAGGATGTAGCCAAAAACTAAACAAAACAAACAAACAAAATAAACCCAAATTATTCACCCTTCTTTTCGTGACTCCATTCTAAGTGGAACCAACTTCATTGTAGTGACTTTAGAATTTCATGGTGCTGGTTTCATTGATAAACCACTCCACTCCTTCTTTGTTCTGACCTTGGAGACAGAAAGTAAGCACTAAAATATTTACGTCCATACCAACTACTGTCATCCTTAGAAAATTGTTTGTTGAATGAATGATTGAATGTTTCTCAAGTAACTGTATGGAGAGACTATTTTCCCTACAGATTTGTGCATCAAAAATAATAAGAAAGCTTAGATGGAAAGTTTATGATTCATAAATCAGTCAAGGGGACTTTATAAGGGGATCAGAGATAGTTCATTACTCCCTGTTGGATTAGACAACATTTATTTACCACTGTACAATCTATCCACTTGTTCAAAATTGTCTCTCTTATATCCAATAGCCAAAACAAAGTACTTTGGTTGGAAAAACAACTAAGGGTATATAGAAAATATGTCTCATGCCTTTGTAGCCCTAAAATAGAAAACTGTACATCTATCTTGAGTTCAAGGTTGAGCCCATACCTTCTCAGGATTATATAGGAAAACTAAGCCGGTCTCTTAGATTCTTCTTTGGAGTCCACATGACCACCTGAATACAATTGAAAGAAATAACACTTTGAAAGAAATCTCTTTTTATGCCATGCAATTGAACATGGTATTCTCACTCTAGAGAAAGAGAGTTCTCTGAGCACTGGGTGATACCTTTCCAAGTAGTGATGAAATGATTTCTAGCCAGCATCATCAATATCTGTGAAGGTATATTTCTTTTCTTGTTTGTTGGACTGCACGTGGCAGTGCCCAGGGCTTGCTCCTGGTTCTATGCCCAGGACTCACATCTGGCGACACTTAAGACTACCACATGTGGTGCCAAGGATCAAACCAAGGTTGGCCAGATGAATGTAAAGCATGAGACTTTACCTTTGTACTATCTCTCCAGTCTTGTGGTGATACACATCTGTGGCAAGAGAACAGAACAAGACTATTTGCTTATTTTGAGAAAATATTTAGATGTGCCATACTGTGATAAATCTTGTGTTGATTTTTTTTCTCTACAGATCTACTCATCTTTTCAAGTAATATCTTTTTTTTAATGATTACTTGCTGTATGTGTAACACAGCTGAAGGGGGAAATGAGGCAATTTTCACTCTGAGTTTAAACACTGAGTTTAAACAATATAGTAGAGAGATAATCATGGGTAGACAGGCAAGTGCTACTAAGTAAAAAGGTTCACACAAGGAAATATACACATAGATTGAGCATAAGAGCAATTCAACTGTTGTGGGATATAGACATACACTGAAACACAAATTAGGGATCCTCTTTAGCAAACTACGAAATATATATTTTTAATGTGAGACAGACAGAGTGGGAAAAAACTGTTACTGTCACTGTCATCCTGTTGCTCATCGATTTGCTGCAGCGGGCACCAGTAACATCTCCATTGTGAGACTTGTTGTTACTGTTTTTGGCATATCGAATATGCCATGGGTAACTTGCCTGACTCTGCCATGAGGGTGAGATACTACTCTCGGTAGCTTGCCAGGCCCTCCAAGAGGGGCAGAGGAATTGAACCTGGGCTG
This sequence comes from Sorex araneus, assembly GCF_027595985.1. Taxonomy (NCBI): domain Eukaryota; kingdom Metazoa; phylum Chordata; class Mammalia; order Eulipotyphla; family Soricidae; genus Sorex; species Sorex araneus. The sequence goes on along the minus strand of NC_073307.1, from coordinate 10,921,831 downwards.
GCAGTGTGTAAGGAAAATGCCCTACCCGCTGCGCTATCGCTCCAGCCCAGGAAAAAACTGTGAAGAATGATACACTCCTTTAAAAGTAGCTCTTTCTAGGGACACATACAAATAAGAAACAGTGAGGACATTGTCAGCAGATGTAGCATCTTTAGCTCCCTATTCAGTGCTCAGAGGAACCGTATGTGGTGTTCAGTGCTCAGAGAAACCATATGTGGTGTTGTGAATCAAAACAGATATGCCTCATGCAAGGCTCATGCATCAACCCTGTCGCATCTCTCCAGTCTTCAACATTTATACTTTATGTGCACTGAGAAGTCAGAATTCTTGTGAATTCTTGTGACAGAATAGTGATGTTTGGTTTATTGTACTGGTCGGGGGGAAAAAAATCCTCTTAATCTCCTAAGCATGCCTGTACACTTCAAACCTAAAGTAAAATACAGTAAAGAACACAGTAAAGTTATAGATAAGGGGCTGGGGCAATAGCACAGCAGGTAGGGCATTTGCCTTGCACGCGGCCAACCTGGGTTCAATTCCCAGCAACCCATATGGTCCCCTGAGCACGGCCAAGGGTGGTTCCTGAGTGCAGAGCCAGGAGTAACCCCATGTGCATCGCCAGGTGTGACCCAAAAAGAAAAAAAAGAGTTATAGATAAGGGTAATTTATATTCTCATCCTCCCACTACTTCCCATAGCTTATTTAAAACTTAGGGAAAATTCAAAGAAGGGATGAAAAGAACATAATTATGGCTATAGAATTTAAGCAACTTGTCTTTAAAGAGAATTTGGCTAATGCTTTCCTAAAGTAGATTAAAATCTGACTCCAAGGCAAGGGCATATGTTATAAGGAAAATCAACCCATCTGGATATTACTTAAATTACTTAAATAGCTCTATTTTGCTAGAAGTAAAGAATGTCATTTATTATATATTTATATAAGTGCATTGGAGGCAAAGGACAGTTAAGATAAAGAAGGGACCAGTATGATAACAATAATTAGAAATGATCACTTTGGACTAGACTGAGTGTTGAAAATAGGTAATGAGATATGCATAATAACCTTTCAGTATCTGTATTGCAAACCACAATGCCCCAAAAGAGAGAGGAGGAGGAAGAGGAGGAGAAGAAGGAGAAGGAGACGGAGGAGGAGGAGGAGGAGGAGGAGAAGAAGGAGAAGGAGACGAAGAAGGAGAAGCAGGAGAGGATAAGGAGAAGGAGAAGGAAAAGAAGAAGAAGGAGAAGGAGAAGAAGAAGAAGAAGAAGAAGAAGAAGAAGAAGAAGGAAGAAGAATTAGAAGAAGAAGAATTAGAAGAAGAAGAAGTAGAAGAAGAAGAATTAGAAGAAGAAGAATTAGAAGAAGAAGAAGAATTAGAAGAAGAAGAAGAAGAATTAGAAGAAGAAGAAGAAGAAGAAGAAGAAGAAGAAGAAGAAGAAGAAGAAGAAGAAGAAGAAGAAGAAGAAGAAGAAGAAGAAGAAGAAGGAGAAGGAGGAGGAGGAGGAGGAGGAGGAGAAGGAGAAGAAGAAGAAGAAGAAGAAGAAGAAGAAGAAGAAGAAGAAGAAGAAGAAGAAGAAGAAGAAGAAGAAGAAGAAGAAGAAGAAGAAGAAGAAGAAGAAGGAGGAGGAGGAGGAGGAGGAGGAGGAGGAGGAGGAGAAGGAGAAGAAGGAGAAGAAGAAGAAGGAGAAGAAGAAGAAGGAGAAGAAGAAGAAGGAGAAGAAAAGATGAGAGTGCCTATCATACAGGTAGGTGGGGTGGGGACAAGAGGGAAACTGGGAACATTGTTGGTGGGAAATGTACACTGGTGAATGGTGAAGGGACAGGTGTTGGAACATTGTATGACTGAAACCCAACCAGGAACAACTTTGTTTTTTTTTAAATTTTTTTCTTAGTTCACCGTGAGATACAGTAACCAAAAAATTCATGTTTGAACATCGATCATACAGTCATCCAACACCCATCCCTTCACCAGTGCATAATTTCCACCACCCAAATCCCCGTAATCCCCCCCACACGCCATTCTATACCTCCCCCTGCTTGTGTGGCAGACAGTTTGCAAGGTACCCTTTCTCTACTTTAGTTACCTTTGATATTTCGAGACCAGTCCTACCTCCCGTCATACCTGCCATCATACCCATCTAGAAATACAATTGCTAGACAATGTGTTTTATATTTTGCTTGGGATGGATATAATATAATATCTCATGGCCATGAGAGCAGCCGCGCACTTTAGGAATTCTAAGATTTTAATCATTAGGGTCTGAAGATATTGTTGCCGCAGGTTGCTCATGTCCGAGATTCCTGTGTGTATTTCTCTGGATTGTGGCCATGTGGGAGCTGGTGCTTCTTGCTGGGTTCTAGAAAAGGGCGACTGCTGGAGCTCTTAGAGGGCAGGAGGTGGGGCGGCCCCTGGCCCCATCTGGAGTGACCCAGTGGAGAAGGCCTATTGCAAAATCTCGGGCCATCTCTGCCACAAGTTGCTCAGGTCCGATATTTCTGTGTGTCTCCAGGAACAACTTTGTAACCGTGTATCTTACTACAATTCAATAAATAAATAAATAATATTTTAACATTGATAGATAAGACAGTGGTCTAGAGCTCAATATTAGTGCCGAGGTCTTTCAAAAGTTGATGGAGATCTTTGATTTGTTTTAAATTGTAACTATATGGAAATGATATATTTTCTGAGTCTTGGGATAAGTTCATGCAGTCTGTTAGTTTTCTTGCAAAAACTAGTTTCAAACTCATACATTTTAATGGGGCTATTGGAATGTGTTCTTCTAGTAAAAAGATTTGACAAGAAATTTTAAGAAATCAACAACAAGGAAGTAATTAGTGAGGATGGAATGAAGGCTACATGGAAAGATAGCAATCATAATCATGCTATCTTCCCATTTCAGAGAACCGTGGATGTGAACACGATTGCTCTTAAATGACAGTTCTGTTTACCCTACGCTACCAACACTCCCCTGTAATTATTCGTGGACCCCTGTATTAAGTAATATACATTTAAAAATTTAAAAGAACATCTAATTTATTCTAGACCTAAACAAAAATATCTCAAGCAGTCTCCAAGAAACTAAATCTAAAAAGAAGAATGTAGCCCTACGCAATTATATATGACCTTAATGTGGAAAAAGAAATGGAAGTGTCTTTTAAAAGGTGGTACAGCTGCACCTAAACTGTAAAAAAATTAAAGGGTGAGAGAATATTTGCCTGAGATGGTAATAAGGATCATAAGGCTGTGAGAAATTTAAGAATGCCATAGAATTTTAAGAATAATGTCAGCAAATCTTATGTCTCAATAGAGCTGAATTTATTATATAAGCTTTAATAATTGCTAACAATGGCAATGATTGCTTCCTAAATGTATTCAGTACTGAATGATGAAAGAATAGTTGGATCACTGCTTGAAGCTGATGGTGTCATTGATAGATAATATTACAGAAGCATAATCCACCAGCTCCTATTTGCTTCAGTTATCTCTCTAAAAGATTAAAACACTTAGGATTGAAAAGCATATAGGGCACATTTGTTAGCATAAATTGAGTTCTATAATCAAACAATGATTATAAGATAACCCCAACTACTCTATTAGTTGATGTCTCCAGTTTAAGAATAATTGCATCTGATTTTATTGAAAATAGAAATTAATTGTTTGACTGTGGCAAATAATTACTGAGTAATGTTGAAAAAATAAAAGTGACCAGTGTACTGAGCAGGCAAATGTAATTATTTTAGTCTATTAATTTTTATACTTGTTAGTCACAGGAAATGAATGGAAACTTTACTCAATGGTAATAAAACCACTATTAGTCTAGATTTATATTTAGAAAATATGAATTCATAATCAATATTCCTCTATTAACCAATTGTGATCATGATCTTTTCAGAGACTAAAAAGCAAAATTAACATGATTTTATGTAACTAAGGTTAAGATATCCCAACAGATAGAAACTGACAGAAATTGATTTAAAAATAGCACAGCGGTTGGGCATTCACCTTTCACGCGGCTGACCTGTGTTTGATTCCTCCGCCCCTCTTGGACAGCCCGGCAAGCTACCGAGAGTATGGAACCCGCACGGCAGAGCCTGGCAAGCTACCCGTGCGTATTGGATATGCCAAAAACAATAACAATAAGTCTCTCAATGAGAGACGTTACTGGTGCCCGCTCGAACAAATCAATGAGCAATGGGATGACAGTGACAGTGACACAAACTTTTGTTATATAAGACTTAAATAGTCTCCATTTAACCTTCAAATCAACCATTCAGTCAGATATTGTTATATGTATGTTGGAATGGCCATGTTTTATGTAATCATACAAAAGAGGACCCAATATTCTACTAAATGCCATATAGCTATTTCTGAGACAATAATTTGACTCATTTTGACATTTCAATCCTAGACTAAGTAAAGTAGATTGTGCAAAATGTGCCTGAGCTTTCTCTTCAGTGGAAGATATGACTGAGGCAAAATAATAAATCTTCATCAAATAAGAGGGAGTTCCTTTTGTGCAATTATCTTCAAGCTGGAGCATAACCCTCACCTTCAGTTTGAGCTGAAACAAAAAAACATGGGCTCTTCCTGGTTCTTGAGACTACCAACCTTTATCCAGAAATTAAACCATCATTTATTCCAAGTCCCTAGATTTCAACCAGCACATGATGGGATTCAGAATCCAAAACAACATGAACCAATATTTTGTTGATTCTGTCTATTATCTATCCACCTATCTATCTATGTTACAACCATCCATCCATCCATCCATTCTTCCTGAGTAAGTTAAGATTTTTTATGAGTTCAGGGATACCATATTTACTCTTTTAATTGGGAATTAGTAATTGAAAGATTACATATTTACTATGACTAATAAAATCTAATTATTTTTATTTTTATTTTAAGAGATATTTTGAAGCTACATTGCATTATCATACATGTACATTTTGGGTGTGGATTATTATAAATCAGCATCTTAATATTTGTAGACAAATTTTAGAAAGTAATTTAGGGCTCCTCAGGTAAACATTTTGTATCATTTTTCCATAGCTATTTGACAATACTTTGAACATTTATTTTCTTTAGAATGCAAAATTGTGTATTATAATTCAGTTGAAGAAGATCACATAAGTACCCTTTGTAGCAACCATTTCCCAGGCCCACTAGTAAGTACATCAATATTGATCTCTTATCTCCAGTGGTATGACTCAGACTGCCGTAACCATTCCCTTTAAATATTCATATAGTGTTTATTCCTGCTCCTTCAACAGGCCCTAGTCAGGAAGTTATCCCAGATAGGACCAAATTGATACTGTAACTCCATAATAGCAGACAGAGATGGAGAACTGACATGACTTTTATCATTTTTATGAATAAGTCTATGATAAATATTGTAGCTAAGATAAACATTTTGATTGTCACAAGCATAACAATTATTTCAGAAAGCTGATGTTTGCATTTTGCTTTAAGTGTCTTTATTTGGAAAGGTGAAAAAATAACAGTTTTATCTGTACTTTCTGACATTTCACATGAGAAACACTTTCTAGAAATCAATGGCTTTTAGGAACATTACTTTAGTAAAGTGAAATAAAGGATTTAGATCTGTGTAATTAAGGGATAAAAAGAGGTTTCATAGAAAAATATGTTAATAATTGTGATTTACACAAAATATAGAGTGTATGTAATATGAACATTGCTTACATGATTCTCTTTCTCTTTTCTACTTAGAATTCAATTTAAAATAAGTCATACATGCTTAAAAAGAGAGTCGGTTGTACTTGGCAGTAAATCATAAGTGTCAAATTAGCTGTACGTAAAATGAGTTCTGTAGAAATTCAGAAAAGGGTGGTTTAACTTGACTTTTGGGTGATCAAGAGAATTTTCTTGTCTGATGAACAGCATAAGATAAGGCCCAGAGAATAAATGCACTTTTCATGCTTAGAAATATAGTTGGAGTGTGGAGAAACTTCAGAAAAGCAATGAAGATTGGTTGAAATTTAAATTAAAGAAGTTTTAGTAAATTTAAATGAACGTGGTAAGTGTTAATCTTTTAATTCCTCAAACAAGAAACCTTAAACATGAACACAGGGGAATGAAAAAGGAGAGAGGATTTTTTTTTTTTTTACAACATTTAGTTATGCTACTTTTATTTCTGGACTGGAGCAATAGCACAGCGGGTAGGGCGTTTGCCTTGCACGCAGCTGACCCGGGTTTGATTCCTTCGTCCCTCTCAGAGAGTCCAACAGCTACCAAGAGTATCCCACCCGCACAGCAGAGCCTGGCAAGTTACCCGTGACACCTTCGATATGCCAAAAAAAGTAATGAGTCTCGCAATGGAGACGTTACTGGTGCCCACTCTAGCAAATCGATGAACAACGGGACGACAGTGCAGTGTAGTGGATATAGTTTGCTTTATAACACTAATGCAAAAATTATATTAATTTGTTTAAACTGTATGACTTAAAAATACTTTTGAATAGTTTTAGATAAAATTGCTGTAGCCAATTGTTCTGTATGTATATCATATTTTAGAAAATAGCTTTAATCCTTGGTATGATTAAAATACCTTCTGTTTTTAAACAAGAATATCTATTAAGGTTCTCAAAACATTAAGCAGAATATCTTCAGCTTTGTAATTTTTATGAAAACAAAAAAACCCTGCAGTAATGTTTATTTTATTTCATAAAACATGTGTATTTTTGCTTTTATTTTTTTCCTTTCCACTTATTTGAATAATCAAATATAACAGCATCTGTTAACAAATTAAAGTGAGAGGGGTTAAAACAACAAACAAGTTTGTAAAAATAATAATGTTTATTTTATTTCATAAAACATATAAAAAGTTTCCCTGTTTTCATTCATAAGCATAGTAATAAGAAAGTGAAATTATGCTTTGTTATGACTAAGATAAACTAAAATAAATGCTAAAAAAACATAAAAAACTAAATCTAAAACCTCACGTGAATTTTTATTTTATAGGAAACTTTTATACATGAAAGTTTTTCTCCAGATTTTATTATTCTCAATCCCATAACTAATTTTCAATTCATATTTTGTAAATTTGTACTGATAATTAAAAATGCATAAACCATACAGTGTAATTTATGTCAGTCTAATAGGTACAAGTGAATTGTGTCATATAAATAAAATGTATTCAGTATAGCATTAGAGTACTGCTAATATTTCTCTTTACTTTTAGTACCCCTTTAAATGAAAATGTTTCCTAATTGTACCCTAATGTTTACCCCAGCTTAATATTTTCATGTTATTAAGGCATGTCTAAAGATGACAGGGGAGTCTTTGAAAATCTCATTAGTTTTTATATCATTGAAATTCTGTTTCACAGGAGAACTCCTGTGTGTTAGATTGTAGCTTTAATTCTATTTCCTTAGCTGATTTAAAATATACAATCACTCATTTGGGAGACTCCCTGCTTGCTGTATGAGGATAGGATCTTTTTAGAATTGAGTATACTTACATAGTCTGCATGAACTATTATCATGTAAACTTTAAAATTAATTATAACATCATCATTAAAGAATTTAGTTTTAGTATTGGGACAAAGATAATGAAGTGGTATAATATCATGAATTTTAAGATTTGTTTTCACAGGTGAGTTATCCAGTGTTTATTGTTTGCTAGAGACTGTTTGAATCTTGGGGAAAATCATAATAATGATTATTTATATATATTTATATACATATGTATGATCAAAATACACAAAGGTTAACCACATTTCACAAAATGTAACTCAAAAAATATGAAAAAATGTATCGGTTCTTTATTAAATGTCAGACATTGAAAGTTGTTGAGTTCTACAAAAATAAACTGGTTAAGGTCTTTTTTTACTTTGAGGAATTTATCAAATTACCAAATCTTGACTCTATTTTTTCTTCCTGGGCTTTTTTTGTATACAGTGAAAGTTCACATGCTTTCTAAAATAGGTAATGATTAAACGTGATTAGGGAAAATTATTAGACATGCTAGCTTAATGTTGTACAAACTTGTTTGTTGTTTTAACCCCTCTCACTTTAATTTGTTAACAGATGCTGTTATATTTGATTATTCAAATAAATGGAAAGGAAAAAAATAAAAGCAAAAATACAGATATGTAGACATTTCCTCTATCAAACTGATCAGTAATTCATCTAGATAGAAATAGAGTTTTCTTTGCTAATTAGCTTCAAAAACAACTAAGATATTTTAGAGAAAATGTAAACAATTCTAACGTAAACAATTTTGCAATACTCTTTTCTGGAAAAAAAGTCTTTATTCTACTTATGACTATATAGAGACTGTAAGTCTTGTTATGCTCTAATTGAATAATGAATGAAATTATTTTTTGAAGAATATGTTTTGTATTTTAATCTTTTGTTTTGCATTATGCATCCAGGTGAATGCATCTTTCAGAATTTAAAAATTTAAAAAATTAAAACTTAACTAATAAATTGTTGGTTTTGGTTTTTAAAGTAATAAAGCTATGCCTCTCATTATATGACTTGTGTATATGATAGAAATCCTCCAAACATTATTTTGTTCCTTTATAAGGTTATTTATGCCTCTAAACTTTTTTTCAACTAAAGTAGAAGTTTGTATACTAGAGTAATATTCAAGTATTATATATGATATAAAATAGATTCGTAGTGTATCTTTTCTACATCATCCATAACAAATTAAAAATGTCCTGAAGTTGATAGAAGTTGGACTCTGAAGGAAAGAATTTTTAACTAGTGAGTGCTTGTGGATAGGGGGGAAATAATTGGTTATTCAAAGCAAGTGGCATCTAATAAAAATACAATGAATCCTGTAACTCAGAATCCCATTCTCTCAGTGTGTGATATTTCTAGGACATGTTTAGTGAGTCATGCTCCCTCTTTTCTAGGCTCTATCTCAGTGAGGGATACATATAATCACTAGTGAATTTCATGAACTCTATATGATTCAACGTTGATACAAAATGACTTTTTTAATAGAAGCACTTCTTGATCTGACATAACATGCTAAAGAAATCAATCCATGAAAAACATTTCCACGGGAAAAGGATGTATATTTTGAGTGGCATCTGTACAATTCTTATGTAATAGGCGCACTCTTGGCTCCCGTATACCTAGACCTTCAGCTGCTTTCTCTGTAGTACAAGAAAGCTTTGTCCTTCCTACTCTAGCAGAATGGAAAGGTTCTACTTTTTTAGAATTGTATGGTTTTAACATTCATTAGTAATTCTGTCATTTTTAATTGATTCTAATACATGGAATTTGTTTTTTAATTTAGTATATGGCATGAAAAAATTTTGAATGACCCCAAACATGTTTTTTTTATCTCAACTTAATGCAGTAAGCCTTTATGCCCATATGTTTTCCTCATTATTTATCCACATTACTTTACTAAATAATACATTATTTTGATATTGTTTATTTTGTACTGGTACCAAGCCCTGGTATAGGGCACGTGAAGGCCAATTACTTGAAAGAAAAGGTTAATGTGAAAAAAATAAAAAGAATTCAGTTAGTTTCCGTGGGACAGATCCCAGTAATGTGATTGTGTCAGATTTTTGCTCATCTATGGTTTGGCATTTGGGTTGTTTTTGTATCTTGGCTATTGTTCTAAGTGCAATGTACATAGGTGTATATGTATCTTTTCCAATTAATGTGTTTGTGTTTTGTAGTAGATTCCAATAAATAGTATTATATGCTGGATCATATGAAGATCTTTTCCTGTTCTTTGGAGCTATAGGGTATCAGGCTGAGTGAGGTCAATCAGAATGAAAGGGACAGATGCAGAATGATTCCTTTCATATGTGGGACTTAAATATACACAGAACGATAGCAACAAAGATCCAAAGGCAGCATCACGGGGGGGAACTATAACCTGCACAATAAAATTGGGGTGGGTAAGAGGGAGGTGAGCTGAACTCCATGAGGAAGAGAGATGGACATGGTGTTGGAATACGTCCATGAGAAACCATTATTAATAGTATTGCAAACCCAAAAATAAAATTTTAAAATAAATAATTAAAAATTACCATCAAGGAAATGTCATAGTGAATCCCACAAGAAAGTCATGATGTTAAATTGTCTTTTATAAGATACTTTTGACTATTGATTGCAGATTTTTGAAGACTTGTGAGGTGAGTTGTATGTTGTACGATAACATTGGTTTCTCACTTCTCCCTGGCAGCAGTGAGCTTAAGTTGATAGAGTTATACCCATCACAGTGTACTCCCATTCCTGTGTGTTTGTCTTTAACCTCTTCTCTGTGCTCTGCTTCCCCAGGTGATTAATCACCTTTATCCCCAAATCAGACTGTTGATTGGTATTTTAAGTGAAATACTGCATTTTTCCTTCCCTTATGTCCTTTTGCATAGTTTACTTCAGACAATGTCCTTTTTGTATAGACACAGGAAGACAGCTAATGCTCTGCTTTTGTAACTGGGGAGTTAATTGGTTCCAACTAATATTTACTCCTGGGCATCTGTTTTCTCAACTTAATCCTCAGTTGCCCTTACTTCCAACTACCCCAAAAGCAGTCCCCATGAGGGACTGGATGGGCCCAGGGCAAGTTATGAGCTACCCTGGTATCGAAACGGGCCAGGCCAAGCTCCATAATACTTACCTATAAATTAAGAGCACAGTCATGGACAAATTCTGTCATGATCCAAAGAGTAACAATTCGATTAGGACCCTGCTAGGGTTAGGAAATACTAATCTAACCTAAGCACTGTAGTCTGAGAACTATAGTGAGATGTCCCCAGGAGAGCCACTGTATAATCTTAATGTATCTCTTACTGTGTCCATACAAAATGACTAATATTCACTGTAACACTGTATCACTGTCATCCCATTGTTCATCAATTTACTCGAGCAGGTGCCAGTAATGTCTCTGTTAGTGCTAGCCTCAGATTTTAGCAGCCTCTCTTTACTTGTCCTTCCCAATAGTGCCGCATTGGAGGTTCTTTCAGGGTCAGGAGAATGAGATCCATCATTGTTACTGTTTTTAGCATATTGAATATGCCGCAGGAAACTTGCCAGGCTCTGCCTCGCGGGCAGTATACTCTCAGTAGCTTGCCGGGTCCTCCAAGAGGGAGAACTAGATAATAAGAGGTTGCATAGCCACGCCCTTCCAGAAGCTTGTTTTATAGACTCTGGATCTTGGCCATTGATGGGATTACACAGTGCCAGGGGCAGTTTGTGGGTGTGGCTGCCTAGCTACTGGAAAGAGGGGGATCTGGGTGGAGGAGGCCCAATTCCAATCCAAGCAGGCTTGGAGATCTCAGGCTCAGGTCCCACACACCTCTGTTCCTCTTTGGTTCCTTCATGCATGAGGCTCATCTGAGCGTGTGGAGAGTGGCCTTGAACATGACTGTGGCTGGGTTCTGGAGGTCTTCAGCTGCCCGGGTTCTGCTTAGGGTGGGGAAGGAAACTCAACCCACCCCCCTCAAAAGGGCCCTGGTGAAGACAGCCAGGGGGAGGGACAGAAGACTCTGCCATGACTAATATTAAGAAGTAAAATTAAGATGAGTGTTTAAATGGTTATTGGATTAAGAAAAGGAGAAACACAACCCTTGGTGGTATTTCTCCCTTGAGCAGATCTCCTGGCTACAGGAGACCTTAGTCTTATCTTCGAAGAGCCTTCCTCGGAAGGAAGGGCTTTCATAGGTTGATGTGCTACCAGACCTAGGTGTGGTTGCTATCCCCAGTGCTTGGAGAGTGGTGCAAGATATAGTGCAGAGAGACTAACTAGCATGCGGGACAGGAGGAGATGGGAATGAGGGACAGGAGGAGATGGGAACGAGGGACAGTGTGAGACTGGAACGGGAAGCTTAGTGAGACTGGAACAGGCGCGTGGGGATCATGGAGTAAATGACAACTGATCACCAACAAGCCTCGTGGCCCTATTCCCTCCTTATTATGTGTCTATTATTGGCGGTGGCTGCAGGCTAGATGGGAAAATGGCTCATGGCCATGGAACACATGTGGCGGGTGAGAGACACCACCACCTCCCACCATGCTCACTCATTTATTTTGTGATTACACAGTATGTTGTGATAGCTGAATAAGGGAATGAGCTGGAATTTCGGAGGTAAACAAACATGCTTTATTATAGCAGGGGAGTAGTAACCAAGAATCAATGGCCAAGGACTTTGTTTCCTAAGATCTTTCCACAGTCTAGATGCAAATCACTTTCAACAGTCACTCTGGATTATTGGAGTACAGAGACCCAGAAGCGGGAGCTCTGTATATCTGTCTGACTTTTTATCTGGTTTGTTTTCTGTTCTACCTATTTCCCATTCAAGAATGGAAAAGTTCAAATGCATTGGATGATTTAGTTAAACATACAAGAAAGGATTTGTAAAGTATATTTGTTATATCAGGAATACTCAGAGTGTTCAATGATATACTTATTATTGACTGAGCTCCTATCTAAAAAATTGTTTGAATAAAGACTTTTCCTAAAGCTCACTTTTAAATATATTTTTTTCTGAAGTGAAATGATCTCTAAATACTAAAGGAGCATTCTTGGAATTGTGGTTTCTCTTAATAACCACATTTGTCAAAGTAGTTACACTGATTGTCACCAATTAGAAGCCACAAAGAATAAGTCACAGAGATAGAAAATGGGAGTTTCTTTGTGCTATAGTGGAAAGATCTCAGACAATAGAAACATAGACATATGTGTAAAATAAACCTGTTTATTGGTACTTGGGAGCTTGGTAAATTTTTAATCTATTGTGATGAGTAAGATATCTTTAAAAGTATCATATGATTTAGAAGACATTTCTGCTTTGTCTTCACATATCCAAAAACTGACATGTTTAATCCTCTATTGACATTTGAACTCAGTTATTTTTGTGGATATGGTAAGGGCCCAAATATTACCAGAAAATAAGCAAGGACAGTTAAAATATTTGTATACACATACTGCAAGATCCAAAATAATTTGATTGAAACTGCAATGTGTTTTCAATCACTATGTTCCTTCTTATATATGAGTATCTGCATTTTAGATATGGTTTTATAACAGTTTGGATTTTGTTTTTCTTTTCCTGATATGTTTCTATTTAGTTTTCAGTCAAATTTTTAATTTTATTTTGGCTCCACTTGTTTTCACGCATTGGAAAATATGTTCTGTTTCTGGCTTAATTGCTTGAAAACGAAGAACTAATTGATTGTTTTTTAAATAGTTCTAATATGTATTTCCATAAAAAGGGATGATTAAGAAATGTGAGTCATCTGGAATATTTTACATTTTTTTTCTAGCAATTTTATTTTGAAAAGTATATTTTCATGGATGTTGCCTCTCTAATTATGCTTTTATTATTTTCTCTTCATTTTTTTTAGTTTCATAGAAGTAAGTTATCTGGCAAACATTTAAATTTAATTCTAACCCTCAGGACAGTTATGTTGCTGTAATGTAAACTGGTTTTGGCTTTCAGGACCCAAACTGTTGAAGGAATCATGTGCAATCTCAATCACTTCAAGTGAGATATTCAGTTGTAAAAAATGGAACTAAAAATCTAGTTGAAGATTTCAAAAAGCTCATATTTCACAAAATTTCCACCCCACCTTAGACAAGAGGATGAAAAATGCTCAGATACGTTGAAGTGGCCAAACACCTCAATTTTGTACAAGATTACCAATTATTGTGACTAAATGGATAGAAATAATTATGGTTGACCAAGCTGTCTTTTTGAGCATTGTGTCATTATGATCACTTTTTGAGTTAAGTGGTATTTCTCAACTATTTCACCTTGAAATGAATAAAATAGGTCAGTGTTTGCTAGTGTCAATCCTTGAATTTCAAAGCCCCTGAAGGAGAGAATTCTCCTTCAAGGCAGCTGCTTATAAAAAAAATTTTTTTTCCAAGAGAATTGCCTTTTCCCCTTTATTTATCGACACATAGAATGTCAATGCCCAAGAATTCTCAGTTTTACTGTACTTCAGAAATGAGAGCTAAGATACATTGTTGAGAAAAATATCGCTCTCAGGAAAGTATGGTTAGTCTGATACTGCTTTTGTGCAAAAAAAATATTTTTCAAGTACGGCACAGCTCTTTTGTCTCATTATTCAGGTGGTGAATGAAGCTAATCGAAGTGTTTTATCAGGTTGGGCATTCTCTAGTTAAAAGTGGCACAAAAATTAGCCATTACACAGCCCATCAAGTAGGCCACTAGATGAAGTTTACAAAAACACACATACACACACACAAACGTATTTGGTGTTTGAACATTAGAGCAACATGCTTCATATAATTAAAATTCCCTGATTCGCAAGCAGAATGGTACATTCTGATGGCACCCACTTGTGCTCATAGAAAGCAAACCTGCCTTTATATCAATTAAATATTTTCTTTTAGATTTTAGATGATTTATCTTTAAGTGTTCAAAATGTTTCTGAGATTATTAGAGCTGATAGATATATCAGAGACAGGAAATATATATATATATATATATATATATATACACACACACATATATATTACTGAATCCCCATGAGGTCATGAGATACAGGTACAAAGTTTTCATGTTTGAGTTTCAATCATACAATTATCAAACACCCGTCCCTCTACCAGTGCACATTCCCCACCACCAATGTCCCCAGTACATGTCTCCTTTCCAACCTTCTCCTGACTCCTCAATGGCAAACAATTTCACCCATACTTTCTCTCTACTTTGGAGCATTGTGGTTTGCAATACACATACTGAGAGGTTATCACATTTGGTCCTTTATCTACTTTCAGCACACATCTCCCATCCCGACTGATTCCTTCAGCCATCACTTTCTTAGTGATCCCTTCTCTATCCCATCTGCTCATAAAGCAGGCTTCCAGCTATGGGGCAATCCCCCTAGTCCTTGTGTCTACTATCCTTGGGTGTCAGCCTCATGTGGTGTTATTTTATACTCTATGAATGAGTGCAGTCCTTCTATGTCTGTCCCTCTCTTTTTGACTCATTTCACTTAGCATGATATTCTCCATGTCCATCCACTTATAAGCAAATTTCGTGAATTCATCTCTCCTAACAGCTGCATAGTATTCCATTGTGTAGATGTACCAAAGTTTCTTTAGCCAGTCATCTCTTCTTGGGCTGTTTCCAGATTCTGGCTATTGTGAACAGTGTATTAAAATAGCCGAGATATCAGGAGGTAGTACTGAGCCTGAGAACTGAGGGCTGGAGGAGCTTCCCCTGCTGGTGACAAAGTGTTGCTTTGTCCCTGGAGAATTCAGTGCATTTCCCTGTCCTTCCTCCCTCATTCCACTAGAGTGCAACACCTCGAAGTCGCTCCCGGGGGGGATTTTTTGGACCATGCTTTGAGAACTCTTCCCTGATTTCGATCTTTGTCTTTTTCGTTGTGACAGTCACAGGCTGAGTCTGACAGCTCCTGTGTCCTTTGGGCCGGTTTCAGGATCATCAACCTCAAAGTGCTCCTCTCTACTCTTCATGAACCCTATATCCAGCATGTAATTGGGAAACTTCTGCATTATTTTCTCTTTTGAAGTGCATAGGCAAACAACCTATTGTTTAAGCATTGTTTAGCTTAAACAATAGGTATAAGCTAAACAATGCTTAAACAATAGGTATAAAACTTTGGGGCTAGAGACATAGAACAGGGTTGAAGGTGCTTGTCTTACTCATAACTGACTCCAGTTTGATCCCCACCAGCACATACAGTTCCTGGAGAATGCAGACAAGACCCTTCAGCATCCCTGGGTGTGACCCCAAAGCAAACAATAAAAAGGTAAAGAGAAAGAAAATTAAATATCAGGCTACAGATGGATTTTGTGTTTATTCCCTGTTAAGTTATTTTGTTCCCATTTTATTTTCTTATAGAAAAAGATAATTTTAACTTAGTTGTTTCTCAGTGCATTATTCTTGGAAACACTTCAACGTAAATACAATATAAATTACATACATCCATGTGGCATGTGGTTTCTTTTGGGTTTGGTGTTATTTAAAATAAAGAACTTTGTTTCAATGCTTTTACTAGAATTTAAAAGCATGTGAGGATTATGAGGCACACACTGGCAATTTGATTGTCTCTTTAATTAGCAGTGCAAGAGTATAAAATCTTTCACAATATAATTTTGTATGCAAAGCATACTATGTTGGAACACTGTTTTAATATATGAGGTAATAAATTAAATGTATACCTACACATACATATATGTACATATATATGTATAATGTCTTTCTCATAGGGAGAAATAGCACTGGAAAGATAACATAAATAATGAAACATCTGCAAAGTTTTGTTTCAGCTATAGCACTTTTGAAAAAATAATCATCAATTATTAATGAAACTAGCCCTGTAATTTACATTTCCATTGCCAGCAACAACAAAAAAGTATTACTTCTGTAAGAATTAAAAGAACCTCTGTGGCTTTCACTTTTAATTTCAAATAATGTGCAGGGAACTAATTTAACAGGACAAAATTATAAAAAATGAATATTGGAAAGCACATGTTACATAAATACATTTAATATTTGCATAACTTACAAATTTTATCATTAGAAAAAGTTTAATTTTCTTTGGGCTAAAAATAGAAGATCCAGGTTTTCATTTTTTGTACCAGCAGAGGACATAAACATATTTAAAATATGAAATATTTGTATTTAAAAATATTTTGTTTATTTTTATACTGATGTTTTATTTGCAATAAAATTTCAATAAAGTTAAAATTTTAAAGGCAGCCATTAAACACAAATATTAACTTGCAGGTAACTATTTGTGTATCTCATTATATAAAGCATAATGTATTATGACACTTGTAAAATGTTATATGAGGTAGTAAATTAAAATAGACAGATTCAAAACAATTTTTAATAAATTTTCTTTCAAGCTTATCATTTTGACATGAAGAGTCTAAAGCTAATGGAACTTTTCTTTTAGATAATCCTTCTATAAATCCAAATTTTCTTCTTCTCCCTTCCCCCACTTTCTCCTTTTATTTCTCTTTCTTTTCTTCTCTCTTTATTTTTGTTCTTATATTGAAATTTGTGATGACCCTCCATTAATAAAGCAAGGTCTTTAGTATAAGATCTTAACTTTATTTTAAAAAGTTCCAAATGTTTATATAATAGATATTTCAGAATTTTCTTCCTCTTAATTTTTTTAAATTTTATTGATTCACCGTGAGATGCAGTTACAAGCTTTCATATTTGAGTTACAATCACACAATGATCAAACACCTATCCCTCCACCAGTGCACAATCCCCACCACTAATATCCCCAGTATACCCTCACCTTTCCCACCCTCCCACTGCCTTCATGGCAGATAATATTCCCCATACACTCTCTCTCCGCTTGGGCATTATGGTTTGCAATGCAGATACTGAGAGGTTATCATGTTTGGTCTTTTATCTACTTTCGATACAAAACTCCCATTCCGATCAATTCCTCCAGATTCATTTTGAGTTTCCCTCCCTGCCCTGAGCAGAGCCTGGCAGCTGAAGACCTCTGGAACCCAGCCACAGGCATGCTCAAGGCCCCTCTCCACACATTTGGATGAGCCTCATGCATGAAGGAACCCGCAGAAGAACCCAGGTATGTGGGACCCAGACCGTGATCTTCCAGACTGCTTGGATTGGGACTGGGCCTTTTCCACCCAGATTCCCTTTTTTTCTAGTAGCTAGGCAGTCACACCCAAAATTTTCCCCTAGCACCACGTAATCCCATCAATGGCCAACATCCAGAGACTATAAAATCATGCTCCTGGAAGTGTGCAGCCATGAAGCGGCCTCATGACATCTTATAGCCTAATTCTCCCTCTTGGAGAACCAGGCAAGCTACTGTGAGTTTCCTGCCCACATGGGAGAGCCTGGCAAGCTCCCCGTGGCATATTCATATGCCAAAACCAATAACAATGCTGGCTGTCATTCCCCTGACCCTGAAAGAGCCTCCAATGCAGCACTGTTGGGAAGGACAAATAAAGAGAGGCTTTTAAAATCTTAGGGTTAGGATGAATGGAGACGTTACTGAGACTGCTTGAGAAAATTGATGATCAACAGGATGATGATGATGATGATGATGATGATGATGATGATGATGATAATTTTATTAGTAATCCCTTCTCTATTCCAGATGCCTTCTCCCTGCTCACTCATGAGGCAGCTATGGAGCAATCTTCCTGACCCTTATATCTACTGTCCTTGGGTGTCAGTCTCATGTTATATTATTTTATATTCCACAAATGAGTACAGTCCTTCTATATCTGTCCCTCTATTTTTGACTCTTTTCACTGAACATGATACTCTTCATGACCATCCACTTATATGCAAATTTCATGACTTCATCTCTCCTAACAGCTGCATTGTATTCCACTGTGTAGATGAATCTCTGACAAGGAGTTCAGAAGGGAGCTACTGAAAAGCACCACCTCATTTATTTTTTGTTTTGGTCTTTGGGCCACACCAGACTGCTCAGTGGTCACTTCTGGCAATGCTCAAGGGATTCTTTGTGGTTCTAGGGGTCAAACCCAAGGTGAACACATGCAAAGTAAGTGCCTTAGCTGCTCTGTCTTTCCTGCCCAAATTGGGAAAAATTCTAATAGAGTCGCCAGTTCACAACTAGACTTTTACTGACTAAAAGGAGGAGTTTAGTGAGCATCAGATGGTGAGATCATTGTTTAATTCAGCCTTCAGAGTTCATTCTAGATTCTATTCTCTTTACTCATGTGAATTGCTATCCAGGGAGAGGCCTTGTCTTGTTATGAAGTATGAAACGGATCTAAACGGAAGTAAATTCAAAAGAAAAATTGGGGGACCAGAGAGAGGGATACAGGGATAAGCCCTTGCCTTGCATGCAGCCAACCCCTGTTTAATCCCTAGTACCACATGTCTCCCATCGCCAGGATGATGCCTGATGACAGAGCCAGGAGTAAGCCTTGTACTGCCATATGGCCCAGAAATAAGGACAAGGAAGAGGAGGAGAGGATAGAGGAGGAGGAGACAAGAGAGGGAAGGGAAGGGGAAAGAAAAGTACTTTATATATACTAACTGGGCTATATTACTTAAGTCTTTTAATACTAATCACACAAGTTACTAACTATATCCAACTCCACTCTATGTGTGCCTTGCTGCAAGGCCTTAGGAGAGTCTGACAGATGAGTCTCAAGCCGTGCTTCTCATGCTCAAAGTTCACTTCAGATATGCTTATCCAAAAGGACGAGATTGTGGTGCCGTTAGGAGGTGACTAACAGTATCCGTACAATGAGAGACAACATTATTGAGCTGTGTGTTTTTTTGGTTGTTGAACAAACATCATATTGACTAACCATATTGACTGCATTATCCTCTAACCCTTCCTAATGACTTTTAACTGTTAAATACACAATGATAGAGAGAAAAAATACACACAGACACAGTGACATTGGCATAAGGACACATACATACCAAAGCAAAGGCACACACATATACACACACGCGCGTACACACACACACACACACTCACAGATACACAAGCACAGAGATTCACACAGATACACCCATACATAAACACACTGACACAGATACAAACATGAAAGCAGTACTCTGATACACAGAGAAATATGGACAGTTAATGTAGTTAATGCTCCTGCAGCTTATTATTTTGAGGATTGTATAAAAAATTCTGATTTCTACCAATGGTTGATTTGTTTGTCTTGAAAGAACATAAGAAAATCTAAATGAAACATACATAACATGGTTTTTCCATGATTACATCATTTTATACTGTAATATAAAATATAACATTTAAACGTTATTTTTGTAAAGTTTGGCATGGACATTTATAAAATCTGTCACACTGTTGCACTGTTGTCCCATTGTTCATTGATAAAATATAATGTCTGATTCTTAAATTAAGTCTTTGCTTACATTAAGCAGAAAATTCTATTTGCTAGTCATATCATAACAAAATCACATATGCCATATAAATAATCTAAGCCTTATTGCCAGTCACTGACTTTGTGTAAACTCAATCCTAATCCAGCAGATAGCACTTTATCTCTGTACACTGTTGAAAACATTACAGCCCAATGGGTAACTGACCACTCAAATTAAAACCATCAACACCTGTTAAGAAAACATGAAAAAATAAAAAGTCTTAATTACTTTAGACATGTGTTCTATTCTCACTCAATGTAATCCTTCTCTGCAGTGCCTTTATCTTATGACTTCATAGTCTTTCAAATTTTATCCATAAACTTTCCCTTAACACCTTTATTCCACATGTCTTTATCTGAGACCAAGAGTAGGTTTCTTTTGGATCTTTTTAAATCATTCTTTAAAGAGCAGCAGCTGTGAATTACTATCATGTGCAGAGTTGGAGTAAAATATCAACTATGAAAAATGAAACTCTATGTTCCATTTTGTGTTCTTTGTGGTCATACTAGTTCCGTTTTGAATAAAATTGCCCACTTAAGATTCTTTTCTGTGAAGCCTCGTCTTATCTCAATGGGAAAGCCTTTAGTATACAATTAAAATCTGTTAAGAGAATTCTAAAATATGCCATAATTGCACACACAGTTGTAAAAATATGGTCCTGCTAAGAGTTTATTAGAGTTTTCCTCTAATGTAATCAGTTAGAATCAATAAATATGAAATAGCATGAGAATATTTCATTTCCATGTTTTACCAGATTATATTATAGGTGCAAATATATTTTATAGCACATAAAATATATTTTATGTGCTCCATAGCACAGCGGTTGGGCATTCGCCTTTCATGCGGCCGACCCGAGTTTGATTCCTCCTCCCCTCTCGGAGAGCCCAGCAAGCTACCGAGAGTATCGAGTCGGCACGGCACGGCAGAGCCTGGCAAGCTACCCGTGTGTATTGGATATGCCAAAAACAGTAACAATAAGTCTCTCAATGAGAGACGTTACTGGTGCCCGCTCGAACAAATCGATGAGCAACAGGATGACAGTGACACATTTTTACATTTTCTAAAAATTGTCCTTGAGTCTTCATGATTTACAATATTGCTAATGATAGGGTTTCATGCATACAAATTTCCAGTTCCACATCTACCGCCAGTGTCCAGTTTGCTCCGCCATTGTCTAACTGCCACTCCCACCCCTACCCTTTTCTTCCTGCCACGGTAAGTTCACTTCTGTCCATCTTCTGTTGCTTTTGACTATTTCTTGTCTTTTACTTTAAATCAATAGCTAAAAACGATTAAGCTTATTAAGAAAGGCATGCCAAAAAATTATAATCTTGGGTCAAGAGATATAATACATTGGATAGTGTGTTTTCTTTGCACATGGAAAACCTGGGTTTGATCCTCAGCAACCCAGATGGTCCCTCAAATCTGCTATGAGTGATCCCTGTGTGCAGAGCCAGGAGTATGCCTTGAGTATGAACAAGTATGACCCCCAAACAAAACACCAGTTTAAAGAATGATAGACTTACAGCTAGAACTTTCACACTAGTTACCCACGTTAATGATGCAAAAGAAATGTTTCTGAAGGTCATGAAAGGTGCTATCTAGAAAATAAAGGAAGAGTAGAAAGCAAAGCAGCCTTATAGATGATAGAGGAAGTTCAAAGAAATCTGGGGAGATCAAACTAGCACAACATTTGTTCAAGTCAAAGCCTCATCTAGATTAAGGTCCAAACTCTCATCAGCCATGTGAAGGCTGAGAAATGTGGGCAAGAAACAGAAGGAAAGTCTGATTTAACAGAGGTCAGCTCCGGAGGATGAGGAAACAAAGACATCCCAGAATCTAAAAGTCCAAGTAGAAGCAAAGGCTGAAGGGAAAACTGCAGTGAAGGAGACTCGACTACCTGCAATTTTAAAGAGTTGGAATAATATTCTGATGGAATATGCCTTCTTCATCCTTCATATTGAGAGAAGAGAAGTCAACCCTGGCTTCAGATTTTCAGAGTGCAGGCTGACTCCTCATAGGCTGATGCAGTTGGTAACTTTCCACTGAAATAAATACCCATTTACCATTCTGGTAGTCCCCAGATCCTTAAGAATATGTCAAAGCAGCTCATCTCTTGGCTGCTATGAAAAGCAAAGTCTGGATGGCAGAATATCTATTTATCACAGGACGCACTGGCTATGCTAAGTCCATGTTGATACCTAATACTCAGCTTCTTTGTCATTCATTTTTCTTTTTTTTGCTTTGTAGGTCACACTCAGCGATGAACAGGGGTCACTCCTGGCTCTGTACTCAGGAATTACCCCTGGCGGTGCTCAGGGGATTATATGGGATGCTGGGAATCAAACCCAGGTCATCCTCGTGCAAGGCAAACGCTCTACCCGCTATGCTATCACTCAGCCCCTCATTCTGATGGATCACTAGCCACTAATTTGAAGGGCAAAACCCTCTGCCAGCCAGAGATTGTGATTCTGAAGGCTCTCATGATGATTGATGTACTGAACAATGAAGCATTATAAATGAAGGTATGCATGCTGTATTTTTAGATCAAAATGATCTAATAGACATTCAATTGGCAATATCATATTCTAAACATAAACTTTATATGCACTGAGAAGCCCAGAAAGTTTTCTGAATTGCTTTACTGTATTGGTCTGGAACTGAACCTGCAATATCTTTAGTATATGCCTGTTTAATAATTTATTCATGCACTTAATTACTACCAACGGCCTCCGTTGTCCGAGCTAACTCATGCATTTCAGGTGTTTCCCCATTAAATCTTTTGAAGAAGCAATGTTGGCATATGTGAAGGTGTCATTCACAAAGATCAAATAGGTGACCTACACATAATGCCTGTTTAATGTCTGTATAATAAGAACTCATTTTTCTTGGATTTTCTTTTATTTCTGAATCAACTGACTATTCACATACAATATTAGATAATCATAATTTTCTTTTAAACAAAATTTTGTCAGGAATTTTGTTTTGAAGATATATTTTCAGTATACATTTGCTTTTACATAATGGGTTCACCTAACTATCATGCTTATAAACACTTAAATAGGAAAGAAAAAGTCTCAAGAACAGACTAACATTTTCTTTGACTCAGAAGGTCAAAGTTCTATTCCATTTTAAAGTAGAATGATTAAAAGTGGGGCTGTAGAGTTAGTAGAGAGGGTCAGTTGCTTTTTATGCATTGAACCAACTTGGATTCAATCCCAAACACTTCGTATGTTTGCCTAATCAGCACCAAGAGTGGTCCCCTAGTACTGAACCAGTAGTAAGTTCTCACTACAACTGGGTTGGGCCCCCAAACAAAGGAAAATAAGTAGTAATGTTGAAGGATCTAATTTTGAGTGCATTACATGAATACAGCCACTTTTGAAAGCTATATAATATATATAACTAGCTTTAAGTGCTTAAATTTTTTTTATCACAGTGCATGTATTGTTTTATAAGTTTTTCTGTAAAGAAAACTTTCTATTAACAAATTTATGTACACTTTAAACAATTCAGAAATCTAAAAAATTGCTGAAAATTTACTTAAAATCTATAATACTACAGGTTTGCAAAGCCTAGGTCACAAAACACCAGGTTACGCTGTAGTGTTTCATCATAAATATTTATTGATAATTTAATGAAAGTTACATTGTATTATTACTAAGTATAAAGTAGTATACAGATGTCTTTTCCTTAAACTCAGCTGGAAGTCTCAAAATATATAAATCATAACACTTAGAATTGCAAGAACTGAAACAAAAAAATGACTGACATTTTTGAATTAGAAACTTCCTTTGTGCACATTTTTAGAAAAGAAAACTTTAAAATAGACCTTGATTTTTCTTAAATCACATCAGTAATATAGAGATCCTATGTCTAAATCCAGGGAATGGTTTGAACTTCAGGCACAGAATAAATTAAGCTCAGCATGATGTCCCTAGCAGATGGATGAGGGCCATTTTATATTATACCAGAATCAATGCCATTTGGCTCTGTCACTATCCAGGCAATAAATATAGATTTCTTTTGCAAGTGGTGTTTTATCTAGGATATTTCATTCTTTCAGTTATAAGTGGAAACTGATCTATTAAGTACTTATTTTACAACTTACAAAATAGGTTACTTGAAATAGCTAATAAAAGAATAAGAAATGAAATAAAATAAAACCTGGATCACAGGGAACAATAAATTTGCATCATATTTTATTTCACTTAGAAATTGCCAAACATCTTTGCTTGGGTTTCATCAGGGACTCCACCTACATGGCTGAAATAAAAAGCTCCTAAAAATATCTGTACAGTGACATCTGGAAATGTTCCAGATCAACATGTAGCCTAAATTTTCTGTCAAGTGGCCCCAGAGGCAACTGGAAACTCATTTGTTATGTAGTTGCTTGAATGAGTCTTACTCAGGCTAACATAGTTATCGGCTAGAACTCTCTCTCTATATAACACAAAATAAAGATAATATATATACATAAACATACATGTACATATGTGTATATGTAAAGTCTATAAATATTACTGGTTTGCAAGGTCGAGGTCATAAAACACCAGGTTTCACTGTGGTGTTTAATTGTAAATATTTACTAATAATTTAATGAAAGCTACATCGTATTATCTCTAGGTACTAAAGTAATAGACAGATGTCCTTTATTTAAAATTAAGTTGGAAGTCTCAAAACCTATAAATTATAACAATTTTAGAATATGAATGCATATATTCATATATGTATATATATATAGTTTTTTGTGCTGTGTTTTAGCCTACAAATGTATCCATCTAAGATTTAGACTCTATTCTCTTTTAGAAAAAGCAAATAATTTCTGTGTATTAAAACACAAAGGGAAAATATTAATTCATAAGTCGAATAAAGATCCTATAGCTTATCTTTAAAATGGTATTTTGCTGTACCTTGTAGGAAATGTTGAGGTTGACATCAAAGAGATTTTTCTGCCTTGCCTTTCCTCTCCCTTTGACACTTAACTCTGAATTATTGACAAAAAAAATGGGACATGATAAAACTGGGGAAATTTTGATTTTCTATTCCCAAAAAACAGACACAAAAATACCCTTCTCAGAAAGAGAATATTTTTTTAAAACCCCCAAAATTTGACATACAATTTTTTTCTATTTGTATGTTATACAGAATGGTTATAATTTGAAACTTAAAGCCAAAAATAATATATTTTAAAACAAAGTTAAGGGCAATGTCACCTTGGCTTTTGACTAAAAACTGAAAAATTCAGAGTCAAAATTAAATTATTGATGTCATGCTTAGTTAGGGTTACAAGAATTGATGATACACTTAATGAATAATAAATGACTTCTTGAGCTCCTATGAGATAAGTGGTTTGTAAATTCTTCATATTGGAATATGTCTGTAATTATTCCAAAATAACTCTAGATAGAATTGCTATTCTCAAAGCATACATAATAAAATACAAGACTTAGTCTGTATAAACTACCAAAGTCTTTTTACGTATAACAAATGGGTTGTGGTATGTTAAACAAATTTAATAAGTGAGTCAAACAATCTTAAAAACCAGACAGTATGATTAAAATTCACAGCATATCCACTGAATGAAACTTCTGGGAGCGAGGTCAGTGGTGGTAGATAGTCAAAACTTAATGAAATATAGAATAATTTATCCAGGATACTTTACCACCAAGGATACTTTACCCAGCTTAGACTCTTATTCAGATGTGAATGAATGATATACAACTTCGTGGATGAACAACAGTTCAGGAAATTCAGAGACTCAAAACTAACTCTGCAAGGACTGAAGGGGCTACTATAAATCAATACAAGTCCCACAAACACAACAAACTTCTAAAGAAAGATGGCACAAGTCCCCACGACAATAATCTCTCTCAATGTCAGTGATCTAAATACAGTCGCAAAATAGATTCAAAGACTGAGTCCAAAATTGTGCTGCTGATAAGAAACACAAGTCCTTCAAAAAGGTCTGAGTGGCCATACTAGTATCCACAACAGATTTCAGGTAGAAAAAGGTTAGAAGAGATAACATTGGCTTTTTTAAGAAAAGGAGGGTAAATAATTAAATAGCCTTACAATGGATGAGTGAAGAGGAAATGAATAAAGCCTATAGAGTAGAGATACATCAATGTGTTTAAAAAGAAAAGTCTAGAGACAGATGCACAATTAAATACCAAGGAGATGTAAGTCTGCCATGAAAATACACAAGTACGCTGGTTCCCCATCTGTAAACTCCGGGCTCCCTCATGAGAGGGCGGGATTAAGTTCCCGCCCTACTGGAGCCCCAGGAGTCACATCCATGTGGGACAGCTGCCATCACATAAACACATTGGCCCAGTTCTACAGATCCTGGAGGTCTATGTTTTCCTGAAGTGACACCTTCATGTCTCACATTCCTGACATACCAGTAGGAGCAGGCCCAATCAGATAAGAAGTAACTTAGAATCTAACTAAGCTCAATAAACAAAAACAACAAAAACAATAGCAGTAGGCTCAACTAGCAACAAATACCTTGGTAACCCTCAGAAAAGAATTTACTGATGGTGATATATCCCACGGTGAGATGTAACAATGATTACATATTTTCTTTTACTGAAGTCGTTTTTGCCAGCACATGCACAAACCCAGTTTTTCTTTTTAACAAAGAAATGATCTTATGTGGCCATCCGCCTACAATTCCTAAAACCACCTTTTCAACAGAAAATAACACAGAAATAAAAGTTGAAGAGTCTCTCATGAAGCCGGCAGTGTTTTACACTATGGCTTCAAGGACACAACTTGCAGTGGTAAGATATTTGTTTTTTGCAATTCTGAAACCAGCCTGGACTGGAGCCATAGCACAGCAGGTAAGACGTTTGCCTTGCAGGCAGCCAACCCGGATCTGATTCTTCTGTCCCTCTTGGAAAGCCCGACAAGCTACCGAGAGTATCCCGCCCACATGGCAGAGCCTGGCAAGCTACCCGTGGTGGATTCAATATGCCAAAAACAATAACAACAAGTCTCACAATGGAGATGTTACTAGTGCCTGCTTGAGCAAATCGATGAACAACTGGGCGACCATGCTACATTGCTACAGTGAAGTGGTTTTAGATAATTCCATCAGCCATTTTGTTGTTAAAAGCAAGATAAAATAAATTATTTGTGCCTGTTAAGGGAGCAGCTTGGGGGGGGGGGAATATGGGGACCTGGAGGAGAGAACGTTACTTTAGTAGCAGAATTGGTATTGGAATATTGACTTCTCGTAACAACTATGTTATTAACAACTTCCTAAAGCAAGGTGTTTAAATAAAGTTTTAAAAGTATATAGAAACTTAATGTAATAATCACTTTTGCAGTGCAGGCAAGAATCTTTTTTTTTATCTTCTTTGGTCTCTGGTAATGAGCGAGACATAGAATAGATGAGTAGAAAAAAAAGATAAAAAGTTTTCATAATTTCGGCATGTGCATGGGAGTCCTTACAAAAATGAGAACTTCCAAGCAGTTAGAACAGAACAATTACTTTACAAAATAGGAAAAAAGAGTAATGAGTAATAAAAGCATGTCAAAAAGGGGCACAGGCAAGTGCAATTAATTCATGAAAGGTTAACTAGGAAGACATGCATTGAACCAATGTGAAGAGATTTCTGTCATCTCGAGTGCTAACAGTGAGTTCCTCCCTCTGCTCCAGAAAGGACACCTCTCACTTGGGAATCTTTTGGAAAGAAAGAGCAATGTCAGTATGCCTCCTGCATCTGCTGTTTTTCAAGTGACTTTAACTGGAAGTATTCAGTATGCCAAAGTAGCTGATTTGGGGGATTAAATGCCCTTAACCTCAATATGCTTCCAATAAAATACAATGAACTTTCCTTGCAGAGTGAGACCTATCATTTTAATAATAGCAAGTAATTATAGAGTATTTTAGTTGTAATTGTAGGAATTAGGCACAGCAAGAATAATGGTAAATGATAAAAGCTTTATTTCTTAAACACAAATACATTTTTATAACTTTATTATAAATGTCATTTAGTTGACAACCATATTATGGTCACTAACTGTTAACAGTGGATGCCACAAGATAAAATTAGACTTATACAAGAATTAAAACTTGTGCTGACATAATGGTATTTCAAGTCATTATGTTGCTTGTGAAATGTAACAAAATTCATCAAAGTTAAATGTGCAATGAGAGAGAACCTCGGAAGAAAAGTGATGTGTCAACAATGCTGGCGTGGAAAACTTTTCTATCTTTGTCACTTGAGCAATTTAGTTTTATATTGTTAAATCAAAAATGTGTAGGCAATATATGGATGAATTTTTCACCATAAGAATTAGAGTTAGGATCAGAAAGTTGGCATGTGGGTTAAGGCACTTGCCTTGCATGCAGCTGATCCCAGTTAAATCCTGGCACCGAATATAGTTTTCTGAGCTTCTTCGGGACTGATCCTGAGCCAAAAGCCAGTAGTGAGTCCGAAGTACTGCAAGAGTGTACCCACAAGAAAATTAGAATTGACTTATATAGCGGTATTTTATCCAGAGTTTCTTTCCATTTTAAACACGAGTTCATAGAATGCTTATTTGTAGATATGAATTAGCCCATTAGGGCTGGGTTTTTTTTTAAGATCTAATTTACATTTAAATTTTGTGCCAAGAGAGATATTTGGAAAAGTACAGGGAAAAGAGAAGGATGGTACAAGAAGTGAGGTGGTTTCTTTTGCAATAAATGAACTTCGGTATTAGAATTCCTATATATGGAAGGCTCTTCTGCCATAAACAGAAGTGCCGAATGCAACTAGAGTGAACCTTATTTTTACTCGCAACCATTACTAATACTTCATCTTTAACTCTTTTCAGAGTGTAAATGGTGTGTGTTTTGACATCACATTGTAAGAAGAAGCTCTAAACACAGGACCAGCCATTTGCCCTGTAGCAATCTGACGGTGGGGAGGCAGAAGTCTTTGTGAGATCTGCTGGGTGGGGAATGGCAGAAAAATCCCTCGTGGTGAGTGGAAACGTACAGAAAACTAACATTGATGGGCCAGTAATGGAGAAACTATTAAAAGTGCACTTATCTGATCCACTATGCTTTTCTTTAAGTGTTTGGTCCCTGTCAAGGTAAATGGCTTCTTTTCTCCCTGAGAACTATTTCAAGCAATCTTATTTAAAAGCGTTTTATTCAGATATTCTAAAAAAACATTTTATGGAACAACCTCCTATAATCTTTTATCTTTGCAGCCTTGTTTCACATTGTTAGCCTTTGTTAGTAATGTAATCATTTTATCACTGTCATCCCCTTGAGCTCATCGATTTGCTCAAGTGGGCGCAAGTAACATCTCCATTGTGAGACTTGTTACTGGTTTGGCATATCGAATACGCCATGGGTAGCTTGCCAGGGTCTGCTGTGCGGGTGGGATACTCTTGGTAGCTTGCTGGGCTTTCCGAGAGGGGTGTAGGAATGGAACTCAGGTCAGCCGCATGCAAAGCAAACGCCCTACCTGCTGTGCTATTACTCTAGCCCTAGTAATGTTATGCTGTAGAATATCAATTTTCCTTACTAAATAATTCATTTTCCTTACTAAATTATAATTACTAAATAATTACACTAAATAATTATTTGGTAAATATTAATAATTAACCTTATAGAGATGTCACTAAGTTTTTTCCTCCAAGTTTTCCTAAGATAATATCCATAATATTAAAAAAATGTTCATCAAAGGAAATTATAAATTTTTATCACATAGCATACATAGTCAGAAAGGTTTTTTTTATGAACTTCCTTATATCAAATCTCAGTTGGTCCTATTATGAATTATGCCCATTGTCTGCAGGCCACTGAGTAGATGCAGTAGATGGTTGACATTTTCTGTGTACTGCCATTAAGGGTAAAGCTTGTTATGGAATGATGTGATTGTGACAAATATAGTAGAGTCAAGAAGAAAAGATGAAAGGTCCCTGATATTTTATAGGTCAATGTCAGATCACTTCAAAAAGACTAATAAGAATTTCCTGGAATTATGACCCTAAATTTGCAATTCAAAGATTCATGATAAACCTCTGCTGTTGAATTTATTGCACTATCTGTAGACTATTGGCATTTTTAAGGATTAACAGTTTGGGACCGGAGTGATAGTATTGCCACTAGCCTGTTATCCTGGCACACAACCAATGTGGGTTTGATTTTTGGCATCACGTATTGTTCCCTGAGCACCTCCAGGAGTAATTCCTGAGTGCAGAGCCAGGAGTTACCCTTGAGATCACCAAGTGTGACCCAAAAAGCAAAAATCAAGCAAATAAGCACTCCAAATGACACTTTAGTTGATTCATTCCCACATTTTATTAATTTAATTTTATTAATTTCCCATATAAATCTCCTTCTTGTACTTTCTAAAAGGCAGATGTTATCTTTATACAAAGTATACAAAGTGACAAGAATGAATTAAAACTATTTTTGTGCATTTGATAAACATATATTGACTGAAAAAACTTTGTGCATAAATATACTATCTTAAAATATTGTTACTGAATACTACCTAAAATATTGTATGAATGGTTTTATTATTCTATTTATCTTTGTGAAAAATAAAAAAGAACGTTCTGCTTGGGGCAGCTATGGTATAGATACTTAATATTCTATGCAGATTAAAGGAGAGGAAAAGGTTTTGCAGTAACATTTCATCATATAGTTTTGTCTTCCAAAAATATGTGATTATTTAAATATTTGAAAACAGGATTAAAATAACTGCAATTCCTGAGACTTGTAAAAACATGGAAATAGACATGTAACATAAAAATAATTACTTGAAATGTGTTAAATACTAACAAATGTTGATTTGACATTTTTAGAAGAAAGTAGTCCAAAAGGAGAAGTAGATCTATAAGAGAAAATATAAACTGTGTTTAAGGGCTAACTTAGTGAAATTATATTGATTATTTTCATTAGAAAGTGTGTCTGTGTTTTAGAGAAAAACATAATTGTTTCGTAGTTTAGAAATCATTTTGTGTAGTTGAAGAATTCATACAATTAAATGATCAAAACTTGGGAGGTTGACACTATTTAGTATGAATCAAGAATGCCTATTTAAGAAGAAATGCCACTTTCTGACTTTGTCGATAGTAATTGGTTGGAATTCCAATCCAGCAACAATTCATAGATTAGGGTGTTTGCCTGGCATACTGCTGGCCTGGGTTCAATCCCCATAACCCCATATGGTCTCCTGAGCCTGCCAGGAATTATCTCTGAGGACAGAGCTAGGAATAAGCCCTGATCTTGGCTGGGTGTGCTCCTCCCCCACCAAAAAAATTCAGAAGCAATCAACTCAGTTATTGTTTTAATTGTGATGTTCAAACTCAATATGTAAATAAATGAATTCTGTTTCATATATAAGACAAAAGGATATTCTAGGTAATCATCAGAGACATCTTTGTCAGTGTGCTGGAGATAAACAATGAATAAATTTGACAGAACTTGTGCTGTCAAAGCAAGGTTCTATATATATTAAAGTCCCAGTGGCAAAGGTGAATGAATTAAGCATCCAAAGAATCCTGAATGCTATGAAGAGAAATACATTGCAGGGTAAGAAATCTGTGAGCCTGTCATAATAATCATATATAAAAAAAGTAACCTCAGCAACAGCAGCAGTTCATTTTAAGCCACTAGACTAGGACGTGAATACTTTTAGTCTGCAGATTAACTCAGGTAAAACTAGGTTTTATCTAATTCTGTCCCACCTTTTTTGTGTAAATTGCCTTGCACCTTTGATAAACAAAGATATCTTCACAGAAGTTTCCTTTGAAGCAATGTATCAGATGATAAAAATGGAAAAGTACTGACCATTGTGTAGTTTTTGTAAAATAATAATCGATTCAGACAAAATGATTGAAATAATTAGATGAAAGGCTAACAGCTTTCACTGTGGCAACATCAAGAGGTCATAAGATGAAACCAAGTGTGGTTATAAAAAGTTCCAACATTGGGGCTGGAGTGATAGCACAGCGGGTAGGGCGTTTGCCTTGCACGCGGCCGACCCGGGTTCTAATCCCAGCATCCCATATGGTCCCCTGAGCACCGCCAGGGGTAATTCCTGAGTGAAGAGCCAGGAGTAACCCCTGTGCATCGCCGGGTGTGACCCAAAAACCAAAAAAAAAAAAAAAAAAAAAAGTTCCAACATAGCTGTCAGATGAATTGGCTGAATACCTTATTTAATTTGCTTCTCCTTGAATTTTCACCTGTTTCTTTCTTTTTTTTTTTTTTCCAACCATTCCCAGCCTGCCAAGGGCAAGGGCAAGCTAGGAGGGCCATTCCTGGTAGCACCAGGGCAGACTCTCAGGGCTAAGCCCAAAGATACCAGGTCTTTCAGCCATGCTAGGAATTGAACTGCCTCAGTGGCATCTCTTTCCCTTAGCTGCTTTTAACCGCTTCAACTCTTCGACTTGAAAATAATTGTTGTGATTAGTATGTCTTATTATTTCTGAGTCTATTTCACACAATTACAATTCACAATAGAACTAAACTCTGACTCCTAAATTCTAATCATTAAAAATGAAGCTTAGGCTATTCATCACACTACTTAGAGATGATTTTTTTTCCTGCTGTCACTCTTTCAGTATGCTCTACTGTAGTAATTTTTAATCTCTTGCCTGAAAATAGTTTGTTGCTAGTCTTTTAATAGAAATTTGTTGTATCCTTAAAAGTCTAAAGATTCTTTGTTTCAACTTAGTAATTATGGTTCAACCTTCAATGATGGATGCAATGTAAGACTATATTAAATAATTTTAGAAATAACTCATCCCCCCCCATTTGCTAGATAGCCTATTTAAAAATAGAAAGACCCCATGGCAGCATTACTATTTTTTACCTGTTGTCTCTTAGGCTAGGTTAAATTTACTAGCTTTACAAGACAGCTGTATAAAAGACACATTTCAAATAGCATTTTCATTTTTGCTGAGCTTTCACATTTTTCATTTATGAAAGCTGCTGTGCATTTACATGCAAATTGTGTCTTTAGTTGATGTTTCATTTTCTGAAGGCAAAGGGGGCATGTTCTGCCTTTGGCATTTTATTTTCATGAAAAGCTATATAGCAACAGACAATAATGTATTGCTCTTAAACAATTCTTCTAGTTGGAGAAAGATTAAAGTTAACACCTTGGAAGCTTGCTCCAATTTATGATACTGTGATGCATTAAAGAATATTTAAAAAATACTTGCCAAGAAAGTTAATTTGAAATAGGTATATAATGTTTATGGAAACAAAATAATTAAGAAAAAATCAATAAACTAAAATTTCAGTGACAAATATTTATATTTTAAGAAGTGTATAATGAGTAGTACATGTTTTATAAACTAATAAGGAAATAAATTTGAAAGCATTTAAATAATGCCCTTATGAGAAAGGTACAGACATATGCATATTGACATCATAGTTCATAGAATGTCAATGAAATAAACTGCTTTTAAATGTGATTGAATTTCATGTTATAAATTTGTTTGCATCTCCCACAACTTTTTAGTAATTTACATAAACACAATTTTAATATCATATTTTTTGTGTGTAAATCTACATCATTTAGATAGACATAGATGAAGGTAAAAGTGAAATAGAGAGGAAACTAGGTGGAAAAATATATTATGCACTTCTGGTGCCAGTAAAGCTAATTTTTTTAATTCAATATCATCACAACACTTATGAAGCAATCAGAGACAAAATGTATAAAATGAACAAGTGTATTGGGTAACCTGTTCTCGAAATAATTATGAAAGTAGGTAACAATATTTTCACTGATACAGAAACTAATGGAATCAAGATAAATGTGATGAAAAGTATGTATATTTATTTATCTATAAACAGATATTCTATACATTTATATCCTTGATTTCCTGGCAGCAAGTTCTCCCTCCCTCCTCCGATGGCCAGACACAATGTTGGGTCAGTATGTCTCAAACAAAACGCCGGGGACCTTTGGGCAAGTTAATTGCCAGCTAGCCAGAGGAGTGAGGTACCAGAACACCCTGTTAGACTGTGGACTTTACCCCCACAAGTTTTTAATCCATTGTTCCCCTTTCTCTCTTAAGGTATTATTGTTTAAAGTTTTATTGGGTCACCGTGAGATACAGTTACAAACTTCCATGATTATGTTTCAGTCACACAAAGCTCCAGCATCCATCCCTCCCCAGTGTTCATTTTCCACCACCACTGTTCCCAGTGTCCCACCCACCACCTCCACCCCATCCCACCCCCTGCCTCTGTGGCTGGTACCATCCTTCTTACTTTCTAATTTGGGGCATTAATGGCATCAATACAGATACTCAGAGGCCTTCGTGCTTGGTCCTTGTTCTCCCGTCAGCACACATCTCCCATCCCTGGTGATCCTCCAATCATCATTTACTCAGGGGTTCCTTCTCCATCCCAACTGCCTTTTCCCTCAGTATGTCTGGCTGGTGTCCAATCCATGGCGTGACCCTCCTGGCCCTTATCTCTACTGTCTTAAAGTATGTAATCCCAAGCCTGTTTGCAATGAAGGGATGGGTTATCGAACTTTGTATGGGGGAAGCATGAGCACAAAGATGTATGGATCTGTAACTGTACCCTCACGATGACTCTCTAATTAAAAATAAACTAATAATAAAAAAAGAGTCTTCTCCCTGCAGAGGCTCCTGGAATAGGTGTCTTGTCTTTTCATACAGTTCCATGCGCTCATCCTCCCCCCAAGGACTGTCTTCCTTCCCCGCCTGTTGTTGGGTGGACTGCCAGGGTTGGCTTTCCCACCCCACCCATTCAGAGGACCCAATGTGTCAGAATGACATCAAATAAGATGACTTGGCAAATATATTGGTTTTAAAGGCTATTTATGTTAAGCAAAATCACCGTATCACTGTCATACCATTGCTCATCGATTTGCTCGAGCAGGCACCAGTAACATCTCCATTGTGAGACTTAGATTCATTAAGTAAAATACAAATGTAAATATATAGGTTTTCACTGTGTAAACATTTTTTTCCCTCTGTGTGTGGAGGAAATTACCCTTAACCCCAGCTCTGTCAATGTTCATAGTTTTTTCTAAGAAAGCACGAGTTTGTTGGGTGTTGTTTGCGGTAAAATTTCACTGAGTCTAAGAAACCAAAATCATTGATTTTTAAAGGAGTAGTGGGGTTCAATTTAATAATATTAACCGGGTATGATTTTACTGAGACAAAATTTTAAACTAAAAATGATAAATATCAGACTGATAATTACTATTGGGTGATATGTAAGAATATATGAAAGCTGTGATTTTTTAAAAACTTAGAAAATCCCATTTGAAATAAAATTTGCCAGCATATAAATTAAATGTGATTTGCATATGTTATATAATCAGTTAGGACCAATATATTTTTCTTCTTAGCGTGCAACTATATCCTTTAAATAAGCAACATTATTTTTATCACTATTCATTAAACACTCAATAACTTGACTTTCTTAACATTTATATAAAATAATATAAAGGTATGTAGATAAAAATCAGAAATACACTCATATATGTGTGGACATATAAAAACATTTTAAAGGGAGTAAATATAGTTGACAATAACAAAATGTATGAACATTTATTAAACAAAAATAAAATACACAAAACAGTCGAACTTTCAGAGAGAATCTTAGCTGTCAAACATGAGTTTCAAATTCTTTGAAAGATTTCAACACATGAAATCATAATTCCTTGTTTTCCTCTGCGCTTGAGCAATAGATATATATTCAATATTCATTAAATATACATTAAGTCTTTGAAACTTTGAAATTTAAAATCAAGTCTTTGAAATCATTAAGTATACATTAAATCTTTGAAAAGTCTTTACTCAGTAGAAATAATGGTGGACTTAAACCAAAATAAGGGAATTTTTTTTCTCAATTTTTATTTAGATACCAGTGATTTGAAATACTGTTAATAATCACTTTCAGACATAGAATGTTCCAACACCAACCCACTAACTGCGTGTCACTCTCCTCTACCAAATGTATCCCCTTCTGCCTACTTACCCTCATTTGCACCCTTGGCAAATATTATTCCCACTGCCTGCAGGGTTTTTTCACTCCTAGGGCACTTGCATTTGCTATTTATGCCTGTGTAACAAATCACACTCAAGTTTAGTGATTTAAACAGAAAACACATACCACAAACTCATTTCCCTTCATTATGAAAGATACCTCCAAATTAGCTATCAGACACTGATTTTTTTTTTTTTTATTCCCCTGTAGTTGAGATAGCATGGTTACAATGGTGGTTACACAGAAAACTTTTAGCATGCAGGTACTTCCTGAAACAAAATAAGTCAGAGGATAAAGAACAAGTCCCAGATGATCTCCCGCAGGTAAGTATTATAAAGAAACAAAGCTGGGATAGACAGTGTCTAAGTAACATCTCGGATTTTGAATGCAGAAGTGAGGTTACCAAACAGATCCGTCCATTCTATCGGGGTATTGTATGTGCTGGGGATTCCTGGTGTAATCCAGATTTAGTGAGAGAGGAGAAAGGGCAATCTGGTGCCAGATCCCAAGTGATGAGAGAGAACATATTAAGTTTCAAACAAGGTAATGTCAGAAAGTCCCCTACCTTGCCAAAGATCATTGGGACTTTTGTGTGGAGAATATTTTAGTGTTAGAAGAGGGAACCTCTTTGGAAGCTGTTCTGACAGCCTGGGTGTCCATGATAATTTGCTGGGCAAAAGCCTGGCAGTGGCGTGGGGCCAGGTGGGGATGTGTGTGGTTTGAAAGCCGGCGGCAGTGAGAACGGCTCCTATGGTCTAAGTGGGTGCTGGCTGCGAGTGGAGTCATAGCTGACGGCTAGGTTTCCGCTGGAGAAGATGCACGGGTTGAAGAAGTTGTTAGAGTTGAAGAGAATTAGAGCTTTGGCATAGCACAGTTTCATCCCACACAGCGTGACTTGTAAGGAAACTGCAGATAAGAACACAGGTTCTGAAAAGTCTCAAGGACAGTGAACAGCAAAATCAAAACCTGTGTATTTAGATTCAAAACCTGAGACACTGTTCATAATCTCACCGGTGAAGTAACTGGGGTATATTTTACCAGTATATTTTACACACACACATACACACACACATATATACTTATATATATGTATGTGTGTACATATATACATATATGTGTGTACGTATGTATATGTATACACACATATATATACATATATATATATGCACACACATATATCTTGTAGCCTACTTCTCCCTCTGGGAGAAACTAGCAAGCCACTGAGAGTTTCCTGCCCACGTGGGAGAGCCTCACAAGCTTCCCATGGTGTATTGATATGCTAAAGCCAGTAACAAGCTGGATCTCATTCCCCTGACCCTGAAAGAGCCTCCAGTGAGATATTGTTGGGAGGGCCGAGTCGAGAGAGACTTCTAAAATTTCAGGGAAAGAACTAATGGAGAGATTACTGAGCCCGCTCGAGAAATCGACGGTTAACGGGTTTTCATGATTCGTGATTCGTGATGTATATATGTACATATATATATACATATACGTATGTATATATGTATATGTATATACATACATATATATATATGTATATGTTTTGTTGCAGCAGTGAACTTGTTCCTAGACAGTTCACTGAGGAAACTGGGGTAAGGTTTGGCTCCTCATTCAGTTATGGAAAAAAGGACAGGGGACCCAGAACTAGAGCAGTTGGCAAAATTCATAGTTACAAAACAGTGAAAACCTAAAAAATAAAATAGAACCTAGAAATATGAATTTTTATAAAGTTTATGTAATTTGTTTTCAAATTATTTAAGAGATTTTATTTTCCTTTATTTGTTTGCCTGATTTAAATAATTTGCCAGCATAAAAAATCAAATGTTATAGATGTTATTAAAACTGCAATGTTTATTGCTTATTTCCAACCCTTTATTTTATTATAATTTGAATAGTACAAATTTTATATGATACATATGTATGTATTTTACTCTGTTGTAGAAATGTAACATTGTGATCGGATTATATCACTGCAAAGCAATTGCAGAATGAGATCTCCAATGAATCTGTATCTAAAAATACTGATAGATGGTTCATTTGGAATTCCAGAGCCACCACACAGCCCTGTTTTCTGAGGAGCATTCTGAAACTAACCTGTTTTAGGGAGAGTTGTATTGGTTACACAGAAATGGAGAACATTTCAGGGCTGGAGCAATAGCACAGCAGGTAGGGCTTTTGCCTTGCACTCAGCCAACCCAGGTTCGATTCCCAGCATCCCATATGGTCCCCCGAGCACCTCGAGGTGTAAATCCTGAGTACAGAGCTAGGAGTCACCCCTAAGCATCGCCGAGTGTGACCCGAAAAGCAAAAAAAAAAAAAAAAAAGAAATGGGGCACATTTCAATCATTATTTTTACTACCCTGCCCTGCCGGAATCCTGCCTGAAATATCACAACCCATTAAAGAGGATTATAAACCTTTTATTTTTTTTCACTATGCCTGAAATTTATTCTTGGTGGATAGTAAACAGAAGTATTAAGCTCAATTAATATTAACTTATTTATTTTTAATAATGCATGCCATGCCCTTGTGAGATGCTGCTGTTCATAAATCTAAATTACTTTTCTCTCAAATTAAACTGCATTTTAGTATGTTTTTCAGTCATGTATACACATCTGGCTATTTATCTGTTGCACTCTGAATTTTTTCTCATAGTGCAGTCCTGCCCACGTTCAGGTTAATCAACCTGTAGAAATTTTATCCTATTTGTCCTATAAACTAGTTGATAACACTTTAAGTTGATTTTCTACCATTAAATAATGTTCCAAAGAATGTTTTCATTCTTTATGTTGAGATTAAATAAACTATTTTATGAAAACACATCTCTGGGGCCAGGAAGATCGTACAGAGAATAGGGCACTTGCCTTGCACATGGCCTACCCCGGTTTGATCCCCGGCACTGCAGATAGTCCTGGATCTTGCCAGAAGTAAATCCTAAACACATCTGAGTGTGGGCACAAAACTAAAAAATATATATAAACGAATAAATAAAAGCATATTTATATTTTAGATTTGATATTAAATTTTGTTATTTGCTGCATTGTGTCATACTTAGCAAAAAGTTATACTACCTTTGTGGTGATTTAATTTATTTTCTATCAAATTGGTAAGTAACTTAGTTTATTAGAGAACTACTTTAATATTTCTGGACTTTAAAATCAAATTTAATATAACTTTTAAACTAACAAGCAGGAGCTAGAAAATTATTTTTTTCCTGCCAACTCACTTAATCTACCTCCAAAATCCCATTTAGAAAGAATTCTCTCTTCTTACCTCACATAATTATTGGAGAATAAAATGAAATTAGAATCTGGAAAAGTCTTTTGTGAGCTAAATCAAATTATTATATACTTAGCTTGAGATATTAAACTTATCAATAGAAGAGAATTTTCAAAGATATAATTTAATTTTTTTTTTTTTTTGTCTTGGCGTTATTACTGGCAGTGCTGAGGGATTACCTTTGGCTGTGTGTTTGTTCAGGAATCACTCCTGGTGACCTCAGGGGACCATATTCCGTATTAGGGATTGAACCAAGGTTAGTCGCAGCAAGGTAAGAACCTTACCCACTGTATTATCTCTCCAACCCCTCAAAGGTATAATCTTAAGAGATCATTTTGAATATACTGTTCTACAAGAGGGAGCATACATTTGCAATTTCAAATGATTTTAAAGGTTTTAGCTATTCTAATTAGCTTTAATAACACACTGCTAAACATATCCATCATTCTGTCAAACCTATTTTCTATAGCAAAGACCAAGTCGTGATATTATTCTAAAGGAAATATAAGATAAGCTTTATTATGATAGATGACACAGTTTAATTATACCTATGTTACAGAAAATAACACTCCTTTTTTTCTAAAGAATCAAGGGAATTAGAGATAGCAAAGCAGGTAGGGTGTTTGCACGTGGCCAACCTGGGATTCTTTCTTCCCTCTCAGAGAGCCCGGCAAGCTCCCAAGAATATCCTGCCTGCATGGCAGAGCCTGGCAAGTTCCCCATGGCGTATTCAATATGCCAAAGACAGTAACAAGTCTCCCAATGGAGACGTTACTGGTGCCCATTCGAGCAAATCGATGAAAAACGGGATGACAGTGCTACAGTGCTTTTATTTTATTTTTTTATTTTTATTTATTTTTTTTTTTTTGCTTTTTGGATCACATCCAGCAGCACACAGGGGTTACTCCTGGCTCTGCACTCAGGAATTACTCCTGGCAGTGCTGGGGGACCATATGGGATGCTGGGAATCGAACCCGGGTCAGCCGCGTGCAAGGCAAACGCCATACACGCTGTGCTATTGCTCCAGCCCCTAAAGTGCTTTTAAAAATGAGGAATAGTATAGACATAGTTTTATAATATCATGACTCTGTACCTACTTTCACTGCAATACTTGGCTAATTTTTAAGCAATTGATGAAATAATCTGTATGAAACCCTGTAGGATAACATAGCCTCAGGTAGTTTAGGTTTATTGGGTTACTCCTATTACAGTGCTCCTATTCCTCTTTGTTTATTTGTAGCTTCTTTCTTGGTGTTCTGTTGACTTGTAAATAATGTTTTTCTCTTCTCCTTGAGTCCTTTGCATAGTTTATTCAGAGCCATGTCCTTTTTGTATGGACACAGGAAGATTAACAAATGTTATGCTTTTGTAACCTGGGAGTCATTTGACTCTACATGATATTTTCCTCCAGGGCATCTGTTCTCTTGACCTAAGCCTCAGCTGCCCTTACTTCCTAGCACCCCCAAAGCAAGGTCTCGATGGGGTCAAGAAGGACCCAGGGCAAGCGGTGAGTTGTGTGCTACCCTGGCATCGAGATGGGCCTGGCCAAAGTGCCTAATGCTGAACTATAAGTTAAGAGCTTGATCATGGACAAATGCTGTCATGATCCAAACAGTGATAACTAGATTTGGACCCTGCTAGGGTGAGGAATGATTAATCTGGCCTGAGTGCTGTGGTATGAGCCTGTGGTAAGATGTTGCCAGGAGAGCTGCCTTGCAAGCCTCAATGTATCCCTTGCTATGTCCATACAAAAATTACTAGTATTAAGATGTTAATAAGTTCCTGGACTAAGGAAAAGAAAAAACCTTAAGAGTGAGGAAGGGCTTTGGAATGCCCTGCCCTCAGGAAGGGCTTTCTTATGTTGATTTTGCTACCTGGCTGGGTGTAGCCTAAAGGGCAAGGTGGGAGAGAGAAGGAGGAGACAGAGAAGCCAGAAAAGAAGCAGCAGTTGATCCAGAGAGAGGCCGGGGGAGTGCGGGAGATGAGAAAGATGGAAGATTGAATAAACGGTAACTAATCAGCAACTAGCTTGGTCCTCGTTCTTCCTTCGCCTTTCCTTGACCGCCGACTGTCCCGATGCAGTCCACACGCTGCAGTTCCAGAGCACCGAACTCGGGTGGTGAGACAGAGCCGCCCGGAGAGCCCGAGAGTGTACTCGCCCCTCGGCGAGCTTTAGTTTTTCACAAAACCCTTTATGTTCAACTACACAAAATTAAATGTTCAACAGAATTGCTTCTGTCTCTGTACTCAGTGGTCACTTCTACTGTATTCAAGGAACTGTACACGTGGTTAGGCCTTGAACCTGTGTCAGCTCCAAATAGGCAAGCACTTTGCCCTCTGAACTACCTCTCTGGCTTCAATAGCAACTTTTTGTGTGTATGGTAAATTACTAGACTAGAGCTGTTACCACTGGACTAGAGCTATTACTGACTGGATTCCATGGGACGTGAAAAGACCACTTGGCCGCCCACCAATGAGATGTTCAGACTTCTTCATCAAAACCCTGAATGACTCCCCGTACAAATGAGACCCCGAATGGCTGCCCATGAACAGCTCCTCTGACCCTGAACCATCATGATCCCAGAGACACACAAAGCAATCTCAGAATGCAGCAGCTGCTGGCAGAAATACCTTTGGACTTAATTACTAAAGTAGCAGAATCCCAAAACTGGGCGGCTGCTTTCTCGACCATGCAACATCATATGCTCTTTGTTATCAGGAATAGAAAACATATGTTCCAATGATGCCATTTCGACATGTCTGATTGTTGGAGGACAAACTCCAAATAATAATAGTGGTTTTTTTGTCGAAAATTGAATGTAATCAAATGAAAGAGAGATTAAAGTGAAAATCATTTGTCACACAGGCAGTGGGGGAGTGGGAGGGGGGTATGCTGGGGTTCTTGGTGGTGGAACATGTACACTGGTGAAGGGATGGGTGTTTGATCACTGTATGACTGAGACTTGATCCTGAAAGCCTTGTAACTGTTCTCATGGTGATTCAATAAAATAAAAAATTAAAAAAAAAAAAACACCTGAATGAACGATTTGAGGCTCTTCCTGTTCCTGGAGCAAGCAGACATCATTGGGCTACACACGCATGTGACAGGGACAAATGGAGACATTAATGATGCCAGCTGGAGCAAATCGAAGATCAACGGGATGACAAGTGATACAAGTGATGGTAAATTCATGTATTTATTTATAGAAGGAGTCAAAATCTCTAAAACTTTCTGTCCCTCAATAATGCCTTGGGTGTTTATTTATTTGTAGTCTTTGCAGTATTCTATGGTTTCTCACCTTTGACTCAGAGTAAATATTGATCTGCAAATGCAGTGCCAAGGTAATTGTTAAATCACCTGAAAAGAATTATACATTTTCTTACTAGTATGCAAATAGTTGGCCAAACTTGCCAGCCTGGTCAGATGAGGGTCATCAGAGCCTCGGAAATATCCTCCATATATGTCCTCTGACTTCTTACTTATATCATGCATGCCTTTTGTTTCTAGAATCTTCTTTCCTGAGAAATCTTTATAAGAATTATTTGTGCATATACAAAGAACAAGGTTGGTTGACAACAGTTCCTTTGTAAGTAGATATAAAATATTATATGAAAATCACTGAATTGCATGAATATTTTTGAAACTCCAGAATTTCACAGTTTTGTGTTTGCCTAGGAATATATCTTGACTATATAGCCGAGAATGTCCTAAAATTTATATAAATTTCTTAGGAATCAGAGAATAAAAAGAGTTTGATTTTTCTTGAGGAGGAAGAGGTAAATGGTATCAGGAAACACTTCTCAGAGGAGGGATTTTTAACTAATTTTACTGGGTAAATAGGACAGCCATTACACATGGTGGAGGGAATTTAATGGAGGATAGACAAGCTCATGTAAAGGTATGAAATGTGAAGGCAGTTGACTCTTTTAGATATGATGCTGTGACCATAATGAAGTTGGAAGCTGAGCGGGGACCAGAACGCTGGAGCATTTTATGTCATGATGAGGAATCTCATCTTCATCTTTTTGTTAGAACCAGGTCTGTGAGATAACAGGAAAGTCATCATTATGCATCACTGTGTCACTGTCCTCCTGTTGTTCATTGATTTGCTTGAGGGGGCACCAGTAACATCTCCATTTATCCCAGCCCTGAGATTTTAGCAGCTCTCCTTACTCATCTTTCACAATGATTGTAGGCTCTTTTAGGGTCAAGGGAATTAAACCTGTTATTGTTACTGTATTTGGCATATTGAATATGCCACGGGGAGCTTGCCAGGCTTTTCTGTGGGCGGGATACTCTCAGTAGCTTGCCCTGAGTTTGATCACTAGCACTTCATATGGCCCCATAAGCACCACCAAGAGTGATCATTATGTATACTTTATAAAAATCTAATATTAGGTACAATAGGGAAGATGAATTGTGTGCATGCGTGAAAAGCATTGAGAATCTCTGGTGAAAAATAATGAAAACTAAGGCAGTGGAGAAGAGGAAGATAAGTTTATAATTTTTAAAAAAACATTGAGTGTTTCATTTACTATGAATAAAATTTAATATTAAGCAATATAAATATTTAATATATACTCTCAAAGCCTAGGTATATTGTTAGTTTCTGATGATTCAAAGGTGAAGTAAACTAACAAAACAGTCA
Organism: Sorex araneus; assembly: GCF_027595985.1. NCBI lineage: Eukaryota > Metazoa > Chordata > Mammalia > Eulipotyphla > Soricidae > Sorex > Sorex araneus. The sequence goes on along the minus strand of NC_073307.1, from coordinate 10,878,054 downwards.
TTGATGTTTATTTTTTGGTAGAGTATAAAGAAGTGGCGTTTTAAGAGCTGACATCTTATGTTTTCTGTTACATTATTTTAATCATGTTCCATTTAGGGAAAATTGTGGATATAAACATAGAAAACTTCCACTAGATTTTATGTACTTTTATTTCATAATTTAATGAATTTTAAGAAATTCTTTTTCTTCGTTACCTCTAGAAATTAAGTGTGGTTCATGCAACTCTACAGTCATGATTCATTATATATTATTAGTGCTAAACCAATTGAGAGCAAAGAATTAAGGTCTCCTGCTACTGTGTCGCTGTTGGGAGGAGGCATTCATTTTCTTTCCCGTGGTGAACTTCAGCCTGAATGATATCAGCACCTCTTTTTTGGTGTGGGTTTTAATTTTCTTTTATGTGCTAGAAATGTCAAATGTCATTTCTTATAAACTCTAAGACTCTTGTCAGGAGTTGACACTGAACTTGGTAAGGAATATGCTGAAGTTCACCACGGGAAAGAAAATGAATAATAACATACAATGAATCCTGGCTATAGAGTTACACGAACCACACGGCGGCCTCTTGGACAGTCTCTCTGCTCAAGTTTCTCCTGGAATGCACAATTTCTCCTTCACCACCCACCAGCGAGCTACGTTTCCAAACCTCTTATCCTTATGCCGTTCAAACAGGTAGATCTTGAAACCAGGTTTTGCTGGGGACGGGCCTCGGCACCCCCTGTCTCTGTCCCTATAAACAGGGGCTGGGTGCGGAGGGGGCCTAGGCACTCCCTGCCTCTGTTCCTGTGAACAGGGATGGGTCTGGAGAAATTTGGCAACAGGGCAAGCCATTCCTGGCATCAGGACTTGACAGGCAGCCAAAGGGCCACCATGCTCTGGTGACCTGCATCGAGAGAAAAGCTGAAGGGCCACCATGCTCTGGCAGCTGGACTTGAGAGGAGGCTGAAGGGAGGATTGGTCCACATCCGCCTTGGCTATGCCCACGGCCGCATCTCCATCCCTTGTTTCAGGGCTGAGATAAGCAACCGAAAAACAAGAAGGAACCGAAAAACAAGTAATGTTGGCAAAAATAAAGTTGTTTGCACAGCTTGATTAATAGTTTTTGTGCAGCTTATGTAACCTGCTGATCATCGCTAAAATTGGACTATATATACCAGCTCGGATTATAATACACATGCAATACACGTCTATTGCATGCAGTCCTCCCTGGCCTTTCCAGCTCTCATTTCCTCTCTCCGGCCAAGGTTCAAGTTGGCCTCACAGGACATAGCAAGGTTTAGACTAAATATCTATCTTATAGAATTTCCAGATTCCATGAAAATGAGGATGTGCTTAATTAAGCATTTCAAATGTTCTTGAAGAACACATCAAGAGGTTTCTCAAATGTCCATACAAGTCCAGTAAGACTTTTATCTAAGTATATAACCAATTTCGGTACATTTGTTCTTGGGAGCATGAGGAAATGCTGGCAAGTATAAACTAAGCACAGGAGTATCATGCAAAACTCAATGACAATGGTGTCTTAAGTCACCAACTCAATGCCACTGAGATGGCATTGAGTCATGACACTAATCATTTCTATACAACCACATTCTAAAAATATCATTCATTATAAAGTCATACTAATATGTATCCATTCATTAACATTAAAATTTTGGCAACTAATTTCATAAGATTTGGTTAGCCTCAAATTAAGTATGCTCACTTCCATATAATTTACTGTCAAAATTAACCCACTCAGATATTTTTAGAATAAACTGATTAATATTTAAAAAGTGTTTCCGGGGCTGGAGCGATAGCACAGCGGGTAGGGCGTTTGCCTTGCACGCGGCCGACCCGGGTTCGAATCCCAGCATCCCATATGGTCCCCTGAGCACTGCCAGGAGTAATTCCTGAGTGTAGAACCAGGAGAAACCCCTGTGCATCGCCGGGTGTGACCCAAAAAGCAAAAAAAAAAAAAAAAAAAAAAACAATAAAAAGTGTTTCCATCGACTCATCTACTGAAGAGTTGAGGTTTTACATGAAGTGTTACGTTACTTTCCTGGGGATGTCTTTCCAATATGCCTATGAGATAACATTATTTTTACGTTAGAAACACATCATGTAGCAATTAATTCATAAAATTTGTTTGCTGTAGGCTTTTTTTTCACTGTAGAGAAGCTGTGTTCTCTCTTGAACTTTATCTCTCTTTCTCTCCCTTCACATCTCTCCAAATTTCTTTTAACAAAACTGTTTTGATTTGCATAAAACAAAACAAAACTTGTTTGCTATAAAATATGATGCAAATCCTTTTTTTTCCCAAATAACTTACTGAATCACGGAATTAGTAAGCACATTCATATAATTGCAGTATTACTATAAGAAAAAAGGAGAAAATACAAAATAATGATAGGGGAACAAGGATTTAACCTGTTGGCAGAGCTCAATCCCGAATTTGATGTTAGTATCACAAATAAAAATTAATTTAAAATGAACAGAATTATATAAGTTTGGGGTCCCAATTTGAAAAAACTAATCAAAATATTATTTTCATCCATACAGTTATCATATTAGGGAATTACTTGTTTTTATGTAACTGTGATATTCAACGTTTTATCTGTGGGTGAAATTATATATTATATAAGATTAAGTTTAAAATAATTAAGTGACAGGTAAGTTAATTGTGCTAAATATTGAAAAAAAGAATGTTTGAATGCTGCTAATTAAACTTGTATATACTTACACATTTCTGTAATATTAAGTTAAAGAAATATGGAACACTAATAACATTATTATAATAATGAACACCTATGAAATGAAAGTGATATATTAATCTGAAGCGGTAAAGACTTTCCTTCAGCTCTTAAATTGTCTTTATTCCCCAAGTGAGTAAACTTAGGCAAGATCCTGACCATTCTTGTGTTTTAATTTTCTCATGTATAAAAGTGTATTCGTTAAAAATACTGTGCTAAAGTATGATGTGAGAATATTTTTAAAGCGAGGTAAGTGACATATACGTGTGTAGCACTGAACTGTAGCACTGTCATTTCATTGTTAATCGATTTGTTTGAGCAGGCACCAGTAATGTGTCCATTGTGAGACTTATTGTTACTGTTTTTGGCTTATCAAATATGCCATGGGTAGCTTGCCAACCTCTGCAGTGCAGGAGGGATACTCTCAATAGCTTGCCGGCCTCTCTGAGAGGGACAGTGGAATCAAACCTAGGGTCAGCCGCGTGCAAGGCAAATGTCCTACCTGCTGTGCTCAAGTCCACAACATAAAGTACCACATAAAAATAAGACATTCTAAAAATAATATAATATGTAGACTACATATCAATATACAACATGTATTACATAATTACATAATATATACAATTTCATATTTTGGTATATAATAACCACAGTATCATTACTAATTATATGAATTTAGCTATATTTAATTGCAACATCAAGTGGAAACCAGTGCACTAGGCTACTCCCGTCCTCCACAAAGATGATGTCATGTAGTTGGAGTTGCTCTTAATTGTTGGGTTCCTGCCCACTGTTTACTACTGCCCATTTCCGTGAGCTAGCTGTCAAAACTTCAAGAGATCTTCAATAGTTGGGGCTTCTTGAATTGCAAATGGGAAAAATCAGTCACTTTAGTTAAATAAATAAAGTTGCAACAGAAACAAACAAACAAAAAACAGAAATGAAACTGTTGGTTGACAGCTCAGTTATGGATCAGTGGTTACATCAGAGTATGGTTATGTGCGTATTTCCACCAGGAGGCAGTGACCTGACCCTCTTCTTCAGTATCTCAGAAATCTTATTTTTTATGATAATAATAGCAACAACCATATATTATTACTTTCTTATTTCTCTATTGGGGTTCAAGAGTAATTTGCTTGTAATGCTTGTAATGTGTCCTTCTGAAAGGACACATGTTAGTGCAATGAATGATTCTATATACTTTTAAACAGAGATTCAAAGAATCTCAACAAATCCCTTCGTGTCTGGAATCAGGGGCTTCAACTTTAACTTATTTAGTACATAGGTTGAATTTGCCTTCAATTGACAAAGTAGCAGCATTTGCAAATGTCTGGATGGACAATGCTAAATTAAAACCACTAGGCTGCAAAATATAAAGCTGGCAAAGTTAAAAACTATTTTGTTCAGCAAATGGATTTTTCTGTAATTGAAAAAAAAAACAAACTAAATTGGTCACATTAAAGTAATTCAATCTTAATTATGGCCTTAAGAGTCCATTTAAATATTTATAAAGATTTCTTTCCAAGTGTCTTGTCAGCTCTATTCAATTAAAGAACTCGCTCCCTGTAGTATTTTTCTGTCCTAAAACGGCTGTGGTTTCCTCATTGTACTATGACCCTTGTCAGGTTAAAAATTGCATCTAGGAACATTGTTATCCGAAGCTGGATGCTTGCAGGATCCTGGGTCCTGTCAATTTCTGAGGTTCTTGTTGGTGATCCATGGTTTGGGATTAACTCTCTGAGAAATCTAGGAACATAATATATTAACTATTTGGTTCAGCAGGATTTTATACCTGCATTTTAAGGAGAGGTCTTGCCCTTGCTTAGCCCAGGTAGCCCACTGAGCTAAGGTTATTTGTCTTCCTAGCAATGGAGAGCCTGAAGCACATGGAGAAGTGAGAACCGAAATGGTATAGTGTTTCCAGTGGAAGGGATGCTGAGCTCACACAACTGACAGTTATGTCAGATTTTCACTTCACAAAGGCATTATCACTCCTCTGCCCTCATACTCATGGGGAAAATGGAGATGCTATTTGCTGTCAGATAATTGAAATTGATCCCTTTAATCTCTCAGGATGTATGTGCACGTGTTTGTTTATATATATGTATATATTTGTGCATATATATGCATATATATCATTATTTTTCCTTGAAATACCCTACACCATAAAATACCCTATACACCTTGAAATATCCTATACCCTATACCATGTGCAACTCATAATATATTCATATGAGTTGAAATTTACCTAAAGTTTCATATTTATTAATAATTACTATTATATGTACATCAGCACCTTCATATATGTGTGTATGATATTTCTATGTTTAAGAAATAGATATGTGGTGGGTCAGAGTGGTAGAGCACTTCCCTTTTAAGTTGCTGAGCGGACTTGGATTTCCAGAATGACATATCATTTCCTGAGCTCCAACAGGTATGATCTCTGAGCACAGAGCCAGGAGTACAAACTGAGCACCACTGGGTGTGACTACAAAATGATTAATTACTTAAAATAATCTTATAATGAATTAGGCTAGATAGTAGAAGATTAAGAAAAGGCTCTCGTCCACTGTCTTATAAAAAAGGTCAAAAGTGTTCTTTTCCACTCCTCTTCTGAAGTCTGGGAACTTGAGAGGACGAGTCAGAGACCGTGCTTAAGAAATCACACTTCCTGGGAAGTTGAAAAGATGAACAGTGAAGAAGAGGAAGGAGACTTGCCTCTTGCAGTGCCTGAAATGAGAGCCAGTCACTGCCTTTGAGGGGGTGAGACCTCGAAGGTGAGAACTTTCATTTACCACCTTTCTCTCTGAGAGACAGCCACAAGAAACTACAGAGGGGAAAAGTGAAATGTTTGGATTCGGCACATATTGTATCAAGGGAATGAAAGTGTCAAATGGGAAGTCAGTTGTGACAGAATCATAAGAACAGCCGTGTAAATAGATGGATAGAAGCTAAATAGCCAGTGCACTGCTAAGGAAACATTCCAGAATTATTAAAGAAATAATCAAAATTATCATGATTTATTAGCTGTGTATTATACAATTTCCAATAAAAGCTCTTTAATACACGGTTGATACATATATATATGTATATACATATATATATGTATATATACGAGGGAGTGATTATTCCTTTCTAAGCAGTCTGACTTTTGTAAGAAATAAAGTGTCATTCGACCTGCTGTCACCTCAACCATGAAGAACTTAGACACTGTCACTGTTGACAGCAACATCAGGCAGAAAAACACTGGGAAAATCCGCTCAATTCTGTGGCCCATCCTGGATCTGAAGAAAATGTCCTATCCAGAGATGCAGTAATTGTTTTCTGCATATCTAGAGAAGATGGCCCTGGAAGTGGAAATAATAATTTCCTTGCCCGGAGACAAGAGTGAGGATCTACTGATCCTCAAGATGAGTCTCATTGGCCCCTCCATGTACATGGGCACCTCTTCCCGGAAGCCCACTGAGATCTCACTCTGGATCTTCTAAGGAAAGAAGTACTCAGGACCCTCTGAAGGGTAGGAGGAGGAAACCTTTGTGGAAATGAATAGTCTGATGGAGATGCAAGACAAACTGGAAAAAAAATAAGGAAAGAATCAGTGGAATTTCATTCCATATTTTCTATTTTAAAGAGTATTTATAAGATCCTTAATCTAATGGGGAAGCTACTTGCCTTTAATAGGGAAAAACCATTTGGAAGAATCACCCAGATGCCATATAGGGAAAAAAAAGGACTAAACTTCTTTTAGCAATAAGCTCTACCTATAACTGTACCTTCTGCAAGTAGTAATATGTTTGAAAATTATTTAATGTCTCATTGGGATCTCATAGAATGGTTTTCATAGTAGTTTCTTAATTAGTATTGATTGTTTTCTGCCAATTTATGAAGCATATGATTTATTAACTTCATTAACTTGTCAAGCCAAAATACTCTTTCCCATTGCTCAGTAGTAACCTTTGCCAATAAAGTGAAGATATCGGTAGGCAGAGATTGATGTATACGAAAATTATTTTGATTTATTTGGCAGATATTAAGATCAGAAGTCTGGGCGCTTTCTATCAGCATTGGATATTTTGTGTTGTGTCTTTGAAATTAATTGCAGACATATACAAACATCCACACTTAAAAGAAATAATGCACTGATTTATTTTTTGTTTTCATACCAAATGACCTCAAACAGCAACTTAAAACAGAACCCAATCATTTATCAGCTCAGTTCTGTAGCAGAGGTTTAGGCAGGCTTCACTGAGTTTTCTGCTTAATGTCCCACCGTCAACGCCAAGTGTCAGCCTAGTGGGGGACTTTTTCAGACGTTGCAGGAAAAGAAGTGTTTTTCAAGGTCACTCAGAAAATTGGCAAAAATGCAGTTCCTTGTAATTATAGAGAGATGGTAGATCCTTTTTTCCCTCTGACTCAATCTAAAATTTCGTTTTCTCAAAGCATTTTCTCAGGTATTTTCTATGAGGCTTCTCCTGCTGTTTTCAATGACAGGACAGTGAATCAAATCCCAGTCACACCTGGAAAACCTATTTCCCCTACTGCTATCAGTATAGAAAGTTCCTCTTTGGAATGGCTCCTGTGATTACATCAGATCTAATTATACTTTAGGTTGGAGAGATAGTACCCTAGGTAGGACACGTGCTTGCAAGCTGCTGATTCGGGTTTGATCCCTGGCATCTCATATGGTCACGTGATCCCTGAACTCGGAGCCAGAAGTTGTAAACACTGAGCACTGCAGGGTGTGGCCCCCAAACAAAACAAGAACAAAAACCTATTAATAAAATCCTCCTGGGATTATTTATCATAACTGTCATCTCATATCATATTCATACTCCATAGTTATGAATAAAAGCAAGCTCCCAGAAGAGAGCAATGCGGAGTCTCTTGCCCGCACGCCTAGCTGTCTGTCTTCCCCAGGGCCCTTAGGAGGGGATGGGATCCAGCTTCTCTCCCTGCCCGGAGCAGAGCTCCCGGCGGCTGAAGACCACCAGAACCTAGCCACAGCCATGCCAGAGGCCCCTCTCCACATGTTCGGACAGGCCTCATGCATGAAGGTACCGGCAGAGGAACCCAGCTGTGTGTAATCCCATCGATGGCCAACATCCGGAGACTCAAAAGCAAGCTCCCATAAGCAAGAGGCCGCTTTGCAGCTCAAGATATCTTATAACCTACTTCTCCCTCTGGGAGAAACTAGCAAGCTTCTGAGAGTTTCCTGCCCACATGGGACAGCCTTGCAAGCTTCCCATGATGTATTCATATGCTAAAGCCAGTAACAAGCTGGATCTCATGCCCCTGATTCTGAAAGAGCCTCCAATGGGGCATCATTGGGAAGGCTGAGTGGATAGAGGCTTCTAAAATCTCAGGGATAGGACGAATGGAGAGATTACTGAGACTGCTTGAGCCACTCCACGATCAGTGGGATTTCATGATTCCTGATACTTAGAGTAGGGAATCGAGGAGGGTCATTTTATGAATCTTACAGGCACAGAAGGCAAACCTTAAAATTCAGCCAGCTGCCTTTACATAGGAAGACCAGACAGTTTACCAAAAGAGTTTGAGGCACAAATTTATCTTTGCATTCTCATATGACCCAGAGGCCTTGGGAATAGAACTGAGCTAAAAATAGTTCCATTACTATTGTGAATCCAAGCATTAATATTCTGCAGCACAAGCCTCTTAGTTGATTGGAGCTTTCTCTTAAATTACCATTTCCATTTATTAATTCAAGTAGATGGATTGATGAAGAAAATAATGCCGTGATTAATTTGAAAGCTTCAGCAGAATATTTCCTGAGACTATGAATTGCTCTTGTAAAATCACTCCAGTTACATCACATGCTATGTGTAAGTTTTAATCACATTCTGATCAGTAGGCCATTGTTACAATTTTCTAAATTTTCAATATTTTAAGTACATGCAAGTTGCATGAATTCATCCCAATGCCTGGTGCAAAGATATGCTCAGTGGGGGACACAAAATGGGGAACAACAAGAAAAAGAGAGAGAAAAGCCAAAAGAGCAAGGAATAAAGAATGAAAGAAGGAAAAGAGAATAAAAGAGGAAAATAAATTTTAAAAAATATGTGGAAAGAAGAAACCAAAGTTGGAAATGGGGAAGGAGGAAGAAAAACAATAAATCACAAAATAATTTTTAATCTGCAGAGATTGAATTAATGATATTATCTTCTTGAATAAGTGGTGTTAACGACCATTAGATAATGAAGATACTTAAAATAATAAATATAATTGGCTGATACCACTCTCTTTTCATATTCTGTAGCTTCATCTGAGTCCAAATCCAATTGTCAATAAAATCATATTAGAAATTCAAGAACTTGACAACCACGCCCATTCCATTGAAAATAGACCAGGCAACCAGAAGCTGCTGGTGAACCAAAATATCAGTCCACAAAACACCAGTTCACAAAGACTTCAAAGAGTCATCCATAAATATGTTTAATGACAACAATGCCAGAAAATAAAGACAAAAAGAGTAAAGAAAAGAATAATGATGACATGTTTCAAATAGAGCATATAGAGTGAGGCTCATGGAACATAGAAGACCTAAGTGAAAATTCAGCTGTAGAAATGCAAAGTCACTGAAAGGGAAACTTTGCTGAAGCTATAAACTAACATGATTTATACATCAGCAGAAATGAGAGTTAAACTTGAAGATAAGTCAACAGAGATGATAGAATCTGAGGAACAGGGAGAAAGGATAGCGATGGAAAAGGGATAAACCCTCTAGGAAAAGTGGGTCCGCAATATACATTTTTTGTATGCATAGGAAACTCGCAGGAGATAAATAAGAAAGGAAAAGGAAAACACATCTTAAGAATTAATGGCTAAACAAAAATTTGATTTAAAAAAGCTTATGCTGGGGCTGGGGCAATAGCACAGCTGGTAGGGCATTTGCCTTGCACATGGCCGACCCAGGTTCAATTCCCAGCATCCCATATGGTCTCCTGAGCACCGCCTGGGATAATTCCTGAGTGCAGAGCCAGGAGTAACCCCTGTGCATTGCTGGGTGTGACCCAAAAAGCAAAAAAATAAAAATAAAAATAAAAAATAAATAAAAAAGCTTATGCTGGGGGCATTGGTGGTGAGAAATGTACATTGGTGGAGGGATAGGTGTCGCAACATTGTCTGACTGAAACCCAACCACGAACAGCTCTGTAACTGTGTATCTCATGGTGATTCAATTAAAAATACTAAATAAGGAGCTGGAGTGATAGCATAGCAGGTAGGGCATTTGCCTTGCACGCGGCCGACCCGGGTTCAATTCTCAGCATCCCATAAGGTCACCCGAGTACCGCCAGGGGTAGCTCCTGAGTGAAAAACCAGGAGCAACTCCTGAGCATCGCTGGGTGTGACCCAAAGACCTAAAAAAAAAAAAACTAAAAAAAACCTAAACAATAATTTTTAAAATTATATAGCACAGCGGGTAGGGCGTTTGCCTTGCACGCGGCTGACCCGGGTTTGATTCCTCTGCCCCTCTCGGAGAGTCCGGCAAGCTACAAAGAGTATCCCACTCACAAGGCAAATCCTGGCAAGCTACCCATGGTGGATTCGATATGCCAAAAACAGTTACAATCCTCACAATGGAGATGTTACTGGTGCCCACTTGAGCAAATCGATGAGCAACGGGATGACAATGCTACAGTGATATCACTGTAGCACTGTCTGTATCACTGTCATCCCGTTGCTCATCGATTTGCTCAACCGGGCACCAGTAATGTCTCCATTGTGAGGCTTGTTACTGTTTTTGGCATATCGAATCCACCATGGGATGCTTGCCAGGCTCTGCTGTGCGGACGGGATACTCTTGGTAGCTTGCCAGACTCTCGAGAGAGGCAGAGGAATCAAACCCTAGTTGGCTTTGTGCAAGGCAAATACCCTACCCGCTGTGCTATTGTTCCAGCCCTAAAACTATATAATATTTTAAAAATTCAACTATAAGAAAATCTACACATCAAGTACACAACTTATAGTACATAGCAGAGTGAAAACAAGAGAAAATGATCAAGTGAAAGAGAGAGGGAGAGAGAGAGAAAAAAAAAAGACGAGAGACAGAGAGACAGACAGAGAGAGAATGAGAGAGATAAAGGGGAATTTTTACAACAGTAGAGGGACACTTACCTCCCATGTAATGTCAGTTTGACATTATTTCTGACTGACTTCTCACCGGAAACTGACTGATTTCTCATTAGAAACCAGAAGGTAAGGGTTTGTGTTTCCAAAATGTTGGAAAATTCTTCAACACAAAAGAAAACAAGGAAGATGTTTGAAGGGACCTGGGAATAAAGGTGGAGGAATCCTGTCTCCCTGGTACCAGTGCTCCAAGTACAAGAATTCACTATGAAAAATAAAACTGTGCATAATAAAAGTGTTATTATTGGGACCAGAGAGCTAGTGCAGAGGTTAAGCTGTTTCTTTGTGCTCCGCTGAACCTGCTTTAATGCCCGGCACCATATACTGTCCGTGGAACCCCGCCAGGACTGATCCCTGAGCACAGAGCCAGGAGTCAGCCCAGAGCACCACCACATGTGGCTGAACTCCCCTCCCTTCAAATTTATTATAGCCTTTTCCCCACAGGTTGTAAATTTTAAATTCAAAACCATATAAGAGCTCAGTATTTTGCAGGAAAATACATTTTTTTCTCCTTTTCAGTTTTTTTTTTTTTAAACACATGTAGAAATGTTAGACTTTGAATCCAAATTATGGTGTGTAGCACTTTGAATAGGTCACAGGCAAGTCCCTGTTTGTCATAGGGCAGATTGAGGCTGTGAGAAAGGACTCAGATTTTCCTGACATAAAGATGGCAATTTAATCACCCAAAGTTGCTTTTGCAGCTAATGCCCAAACAAGTTAGCTTTGCTGTCACAACCGCACTAAAGCAAGCAGGATTGCTTCCAGCACAGGCGACAGACAATAGATGATCCTCCTGCACCATTTATTTTATTTCTGCACATTTTGATCTTACGTTGTGTTATCCGTGGAGCATCTTGAGCCTGTATATCACTACAACAGGATTTTTTCTAGTGGGGAAAGATTGGTGTTGTTCGGAAAACACACAAGGAAATGCTTCTTTTGAATTAAAAAAAAATGAGAGTATGACTGCTGAGTAAAAGAGATAGTTGTGTCGATCGTGATCTAAAAATCTGCTGGAATTTTAATGAATATATTTTAAATATCTTTATTTGAATGTGGAGAGGTGATAAGTAGGTTTCTAGGGTCTGTAGCCAGCCTTATGTATTTCATCAACTTCTAGTTCATTGTCATGATGGTTTACCAATAATTATGTGTTAACATTCTAAATTATTAATGTATGAACGTCATGTGTATCATACCAGCAAAGCACATTATGCAAGAATGTAACAGAATGGCACAATTGGCAAAGGAGAACAAAAGAGGGAGATTTCCATCCGATGGAAAAATTAATATTTTCTAAGGAATTTGTATTGTGCCTCCAGTAGTGAAATTATGTGACATGTTTGTCATTTAAGTAATAATCTTTTTCTCTATTTGAATTTGTAAATAATAATTACAATTATAGTCACCTAGTATTAGAAGCTACAGTGTATTCATTACCACAGATATCTGATTTACTAACTTATAGTGATCACACGATACATCTAGAGACATAATAAAGGGGTTAAGGTGCCTGCATTGAATGTGGCTGACCCTGATTTTATTTTATTATTTATTTATTTATTTATTTATTTATTTATTTATTGCTTTTTGGGTCACACCCGGCAATGCACAGGGGTTACTCCTGGCTCTGCACTCAGGAACCACCCCTGGCAGTGCTCAGGGGACCATATGGGATGCTGGGAATTGAACCCAGGTCAGCCGTGTGCAAGGCAAACGCCTTACCTGCTGTGCTATCGCTCCAGCCCCTGACCCTGATTTTATACCTGGTACCACATATGGTCACCTGAACACTATCAGAAGTGACCCCTAGCCCAGAGCCAAGGTGCTTTCCTGCCAATAAAAATCCTCAAACCCTGCAAAAACAAGAAAGATGATATTACAGTTCCATTCTCTTTATTAAGGAAATTCTGAGTCAGATGAACAAGCAGTTTATTCCTTGTCACATTGTTAGGAAGTGATGAATCAGTATTTACACATAGATCTGTCTCTTCAGTTTAGGTTTATTATTTCCCTTTAAACCACACATTTTCCTATCTCTTAGGAAAGAACATGCTTCCCTTTGTTTTCTTATCAATTTTCCATAATTTTAGGGGAAATGGAATAAAACCATGCTACCTGTCCATTAACTGTCAAATCTTCTTGCTTCGGTTGAGTTTCTGGAGAGCCTTGAGAGGGAAGACATTTTGAAAATCTGGTTAAAAATTAAAGCAGCATGGAGCCCATCTTAACGTTTCTTTTAAACTGATTACCTAAATGGACACCGTGGTATGTTTTTTTTTTAATTGAAAGTCACGAGGCATCTAATTTCTAGTATTTTCATAATTCCCAGAAAGAGCCTCTGGGATTCTAGACGATGGTTCCTAAGGATCTGAGGTTGTCAGATCTTATTTGAGACATCCCCGAGTTCCCCTACTAGGTGCAAACACAATATAAAAAAGGTAGCAGCTCAGAGGAATTTTCCAAAGACAAGTTTGGCCTGTCAATCACCTGCAGCCCTGTGCAAGCCACCGCTTCTGTGAGGCTAGCTGTCACGGATCATTCACAAAGACACTCTCTCAGAGATTCCCTTATTCTTTAGCCTATTTTTAAAAAATGACTTCCTTTGTCTTCTTACTAACTTACCTTAACTTCCTTTTCTCTTTTTCCTTCCATTGGTAAATCCATAAACCATTCATTATCTTTCCCACTTAAGCAAAAAGGAGGAGTCACCGGCATTCATATATGAGAGTTTATAAATGACAAGTTTTATGCAAAATTCAAAAGAGTGTCACAGATAATGTCACTCAAATCTAATTTCTTTCCGGATCGCTCCTCTTTCTTCTGCAGCCCAAGCATCATTTGTAAGTTCCACACAGATAAAGTGTCTATTTTCAATGCTAGTTTCTCTGCAATAAACTTTCCTTTTACCTCTTGGGCTGTGAGAGTGCTACATGACCATCTCTGAATGTATTGCCTCTCCTGGTCAAGACCATTTTTATTTGAAGAACTGTGGTTGTCTAATTAAAAGATCATAAAACATATCCATTTTCACTATCGTTTTTAGAACAGTGTTCTAGGAGATAAGAGAAACATTTCACAGTGGATCACACTAGCATAAAATATATTCTGAAATATTTTTGATTTGTGTGTCTATGTAAATATCAATGTACTGACCTGGGATGTGGTTCAGGAGGTTTGGACACATGACTTGGACTGAGAATAGATGAGATTAGAGAGCTATTTACAAGGAGGGATAAGTAGTGTCCAAAACAACCACATACTTTCTCTGTAATATTCAACAGCTATCATGTTTCTAATACTAACAGCTAAAAAAAATTTACTCTTTTGAAATTTATATTATTTTTTGAAACTAATTTTCTTAAAGCAATTTGAAACATTTCCCCCCCACTCTGGACTTAAAATAGTGTATGCAAAACAACCAACATATTCTTTGGATAATAGCACCAAAGAATCAGACAGAAAAACTCACCAGATCCCCAAGGGAATCACTGATCTTGTGAACAAAACAAAAATTTAATTATCTGCCTTGGACTGGAGCTAGTGAGGAGAATGGAGGTCAGTCTACTCAACCAAGGGCATGACTTATCTTGGAACCACAAGCCTTGCTCAACCCAGATGCAGAGATTTAAAAGATCCAGTTATATAGAGTGAGCATCCAAGATCAGGGACTAGGCAAGAAGGTAGGATTGCAGAAAACTATAGAGCATGTTGATCCTGACTTCTGTTGACAAGAGATGAGTGAAATGGAGGTTTGTATTTTTAAAATGACCGTAGGGGCTGAGAAAGCTTATTGTGCAGTAGATAGGGCATTTGCCTTGCCATTTTAGGCTCAAACCAACCCTGGTTTGAGCATCCCATAATGTCCCCTGAGCACCACCAGGAGTAAGTCCTGAATGCAGACCAGCTGTGGCCTAAAAAGCAAACAAAAAAAGAGTGTGAAGTTTTGTCTGTTTGTTTGTTTTTTGGCTTTTTGGGTCATACCCAGCGATGCTCAGGGGTTACTCCTGGCTCTGTATTCAGGAATCACTCCTGGTGGTGCTTGTGGAACCGTATGGATGCTGAGGATCAAATCCAGGTTGGCCGTATGCAAGGCGAATGCCCTCCCCGCTGTACTATTGCCTTGGCCCCAAGACTGTAAAGTTTGATTGTACTTATTTTTTATTTTCTATATTATTCTTAGTTCCAAATGATCTAAAGTGTTTTCACCAAGGAAACATATCCAAGAATACAGAGAAGAACATCCTGTAGAATATTGATTGGGTTCCAGAGAATTTGTTAGACCGCAATCTAATGCATTTATCTTATTCAGAACTTGTCATATGTTTGACACTTTTGTACCATTTTCTCTCATTGGTGAAAGAGTAAAACTCTCCAAGGTATATGTGATAAAATGGAACAGAGGACAGGGAAATTTTACTCTTGATTTTAAAAAGCTTGAAAATTTGACTTCACAAATCAGTTAATTAGGAAAAAATCTGAAATGGTTACTCAATTATAAAAATAAATACAACATGAAAGTTTGTGCTAAAAATCAGTGCTATCCGAAAGTAGATAATGGGACAAAAATGATGACCTATCAGTGTCTGTGTTGCAAGCCATGATGCCCAAAAAAGAGAGAGTAGGGGGAATATTGTCTGCCATGGAGGCAGGGGGAGGGTGGGAAAAGTGGGGGTAATAAAAAAATAAAAATAAAACAAAATAAAAAAATAAAAATAAAAATAAATACCTGGGATATTAGTGGTGGGGAATGTGCACTGGTGGAGGGATGGGTGTTTGATCATTGTGAGATTGTAACCTAAACATGAAAGCTTGTAACTATCTCATGGTGATTCAATAACATAAAATAAAATAAAGGAAAAAAAAAAGAAAAAAAAGTGCTATCACATAACATGCCTTAATATTATGAAACAAAATTATTTGCCTTTAGTTATCTGAATTTATCATCAGTAATATTTTGATTTGGCACTTAGCAAAACATAAATGACATTTTAGATGAAATAAAATTTAGTGTAGCATATACTATCAACAGGTTGTGCATTAGCTCACCAATAATGTATTTTAGCTACAATTCTTGTTTTTATCATTAATTTTCCTTTCATATTCTTTCATTATACTCATAATATTATTAGAATATGATTTAGAGAAAATTGATTCTAGAAAATACAGGAAAATGGATGAAATTTATATATATATATATATAAATCACATAAATTGACTAGCATTAGAAAAACTATCACCATTCTTTTTCTTTCTGTGTTTGTCATGGATCCTGAAAATCGTGCACTCTTTTTACATAATCTAGGAAGTATTTTCACTTAATATTATTCTTCCATCTATTCTACCTCTTCTATAGGAAAATGCTTTTATGTAAAATGCTCAGGATGGGATATGTGGGCTGAAAGTAGACTACAGACGGAACATGACGGCCACTTAATACCTCTACTGCAAACTACAACATCCAAAAGGAGAGAGAGCAAAAGGGAATGCCCTGCTACAGAGGTGGGGAGGGGTGGAGGGGACAGGGTGGGAGTGGTGGGAGGGATGCTGGGACCACTGGTGCTGGAAAATGGGCACAGGTGGAGGGATGGATACTTGACCATTGTATGAGTGAAAATGGAAGCACAAAAGTTTGTAAGTCTGTTCCTGTACCTCAAGGTGATTCACTAATAAAAACTTTTTTTAAAAAAGTGTCAGCACTAATATTTCAGCCATGACAGGCATCTGATAAAATTTTCTCATGTATATTCTGATGAAAAGTCTGAGTTAAAGAATGAGGTCAATTCCCCTTGAATTGCAAACCGTGAACTAAAGCTAGTGTCTAATACCTAAACTACGATGCTTGATGCAGCTCTTTCCGGTGGATGAGTATCAGAGTCGTCATAGATATGTTGGCCAATAAACTGCTGGATTGAACTCAGCGTATTTTAAGCCTCCTGCTCCCCACTGCTGGTGGCCTTGATGCTGCCTGGTATATTGGTCAAGACAATATTCCGTAGCACAGAATAGGCGGCATCCGGCATTTAAAGTGGCCGAGCAGGTCTTGAGTTTCCTTTCGATCAGTGTAGCCTGCTAGATGCAGTGACTCGCCCTGGACTTTGGGAGGGACACCCTCATGTTCCAGACAGCAGTGTCCCTAAAAGTGTCTCCCCTGGTGTGTATGGGCGTAGGGGGTATACTGGGGACACTGGTGGTGGAAAGTGTGCACTGGTGGAGGGATGGGTGTTCAATAATTGCATGGCTGAATCTCAAACATGAAAGCTTTGTAACTGTATCTCATGGTGATTCAATAATAATAATAATAATTATAGGATAGCATAGCCTCAGGTAGTTTAGGTTTATTGGGTTACTCCCATTACAGTGCTCCCATTCCTCTTTGTTTATTTGTAACTTCTTTCTTAGTGTTCTGTTGACTTGTAAATATCATTTTTCTATTCTCCTTGAGTCCTTTGCATAGTTTATTCAGAGCCATGTCCTTTTTGTATGGACACAGGAAGACTTAGCAAATGCCATGCTTTTGAAACCTGGGAGTCATTTGACTCTACATGATATTTTCCTCCTGGGCATCTGTCCTCTCAACCTAAGCCTCAGCTGCCCTTCCTAGCACCCCCAAAAGCAGGGTCCCGACAAGGGACGAGACGGACCCAGGGCAAGTGGTGAGTTGTGTGCTACCCTGGCATGGAGATGGGCCTGGCCAAAGTGCCTAATGCTTAACTATAAGTTAAGGGCTTTATCATGGACAAATGTTGTCATGATCCAAACACTGATAACTAGATTAGGACCCTGCTAGGGTGAGGAATGATTAATCTGGTCTGAGTGCTGTAGTCTGAGCCTGTGGCAAGATGTTGCCAGGAGAGCTGTCTTGCAAGCCTCAATGTATCTCTTGCTATGTCCATACAAAAATAACTAGTATTAAGATGTTAATGAGTGTTTGAAAATAAGGAGAGGAGAAAAAACCCTTAAGAGGTATTTTGCCTACTGGCAGTCAGGAAGGGCTTTGGAATTGTTGTATTCCCTTTAAACAGGACAGCCCTCAAGAAAGGCTTTCTTATGTTGATTTTGCTACCTGGCAGTGTGTAACCTAGGGGCAAGGGAAGAGAGGAAAAAGGGAGGAGAGAGATAGCAGAGAGGCTGCAGTAGATCCAGAGAGAGGACGGAGATGGGAGTGCAGGAGATGGGAAAGATGGAAGATTGAATAAACGGTAACTAATCAGCAACCAGCTTGGTCCTCGTTCTTCCTTCGCCTGTCCTTGGTCAATGGCCGTCCCGATCCAGCCCATACACAGCAGTTCCAAAAGCACCAAATGCAGGCGGTGAGACACAGCTGCCCGGAGAGCCCGTGAGTGCACATGCCCCTCGGTGTGTCTTAGTTTTTTACAAATAATAATAAAAGTAATGTGGAGCTTATGCACAATTCAATCAGCTTAATCAATGGCTGAATGAATAGCAGTAATTCTACATAAAAAAAAAGTCTTCCATATAGGAACCTTTGTGGGGCTCTTGTCCCACCTTTCCTGGATCTTACCAAGGTCACTTCTTGATCACCCAGTGTGCTGGGCCAGGCCTTGGTGCGTGGATTACTGTCCTGATCTGCTGGCTGTTCAGCAGGGCTGAGTGTTGGAATTCTGTTGTAAGAGCTAGAGCGATTCCAGGGGATGCAGACCGTGAGTGAATGCGCACTCTGGCCCACCGTAACGGCGACTCTCCTGACAGGGCTGGCTGCCTTTCTCCCTATGGAGGACTTGAGTTGTGCTGTGTCAACTCTGAAACAACAGCTATTAGTAGGGCATTTAACAACATCACTGGTGAGTCTCCATGGCGTCACCTGTGAGTTAGGTGAAAGGAGATGTCACCGGAAACCAGTAAGCCAGAGCAGGGAGCCACCCGTCTAGTCTGTGTTCTTGAAGCCAAAGTGAGGGAGGCAGGGAGAATTACTAACGTCCACTAGCCCTGTACCCAACCAAGGTTATTGGAGAGCAAAATTAATATAATCTACAGACCTCGCATTTAAAACTTGGAAGAAATGGCCATTTCATAAGGGTGAGGAGAATTGGGGGCAGGGTGCCTTGTATGCTGCCAACCCCAGTTTGCTCCTCTGCACTTTTATAGCCCTGAGAGCACTAACAGAAGTGGTCCCTGAGCACAAAGCCCAGGAGTCTGCTCAAACATTGCTAGGTGTGACCCCTCTCTTCACAAATAAATGGTTATTTTATTTTATTTTATATTTGCTTTTTGGGTCACATCCTGCGATGCACAGGGGTCACTCCTGGCTCTGCACTCAGGAATTACCCCTGGCGGTGCTCAGGGGACCATATGGGATACTGGGAATCGAACCCAGCTTGGCCACGTGCAAGGCAAACGCCCTATCCGTTGTGCTATTGCTCCAGCCCCAATAAATGATTACTTTAAATCTTGCCTAATAGCGTGTCCAGTGATCTCTTTGCTCAAGTTCGCTTGTTCACCAAACAAAAAGACCAATTCCTTGCCTCTGGGATCCAGGGCTGGATTCTGAACACTGAAAGCAACAGTTCAGCATTACGGGGGACTTTTTCTTTTTTCAGCTTTTTTGGGGGTCACACCTGGCGATGCTCAGGGGTTACTCCTGGCTCTGCACTCAGGAACTACTCCTGGCGGTGCTCAGGGGACCACATGGGATGGCAGGGATCGAATCTGGGACAACCACGTGCAAGACAAAGGCCATCCCCACGGTACTATTGCTCTGGGCCCTTCCAGGGTACTTTCTGTCTCTCTGCCTGCCTTGTGCATTGTCAGAAACATGCCCTGTGTAACTGGTGCGTGACTCCCAGGAAGGCTGATCTGTGGATGTTTGCGTTAAGGCCTTTGCATCCGCCATCCCCAGAGTGAGGAGGACGTGTCCGCCCTGGTGCACGGGCTCTCAGAACAGCTGCCCTCTGCACACCCACGTCCCAGTGGCGCTGCTCCCCGGCCTTGGCCCTCTAGTCGGGTCAAGCAGCAGCCTTGGGAGAGAGAGTGGGGTGAGCTGGTGTCCCAGGACGCAGGGCGCTTTGCAGCGAGCACTGGCTCTGGATTCTGCCTGAGACACCTCACTTGACCCGCGGGGACTCCGACAATCCCGGTACCCGCCTGTAGGGGGCGTTGTGAGCGCAGCGAGGGAAGCGCCTGGGCCCATGCTGCGCCCAAGGTCACTGCCACTCTCCTGGGCGTCCTAGCCTACAAGCTCAAGATAAGTGTCTGGCACCCTGAAATCAAGGCTGCTGGAACCCTTCCCGACGACTCCTTTAATTAATCCGGCTTTAACCCCCCGGATGAAAAAACACATTTATTTGGAGGCCCGGAGAAGCAGAGAATCTGTGTCTTGGTGACTGCGGTACCAGACATAATCCTGACAGTGTTTCACGGCTGTGGTTATTTACTCGTGCATATTTATCAACCTGTTGACATTTTGCTGGTCTGACAACTGACATTTCAGTGGTTTTTCAGGGCCCATTACGGCTTGTCTGCTGCGCCCGCGCGCGCTGCAGTGGCATGCTAGCATCTGTCTTCCTTCAGGAGGACCTGGAATGGCTTTTCCTGCAGGCTTGCAGAGACACTGTCCCGTCGAGAACTCTCCAGCTGGGGTTGACAGCCCTTCGGGTGGTTAAGGTTCGCGAGATGTAGGGCCTTGGAACCATACTGGCCAGGGTGCAGCACTTGCGGCCTTCCTGAAGTCTTTCCCCTGAACCCCGGCGAGCACTGGGGCTTTCAGTTGCCACATGTCCTTTTTAAAAAAGTCCTTAGACCCCTATTTCTTAAGCATCCTGTAGCACTGTAGCACTGTCATCCAGTTGTTCATCAATTTGCTGGAGTAGGCACCAGTAATGTCTCCACTGTGAGATTTGTTGTTACTGTTTTTGGCATATCTAATATGCCACGGACATTTGCCAGGCTTTGCCCTGTGGGTGGGATGCTCTCCGTAGCTTGAGGGGCTTTCTGAGGAGGAGGTTGGCTATGTGAAAGGCAGCCACTCTACCTGCTGTGCTACCTCTCGAGTCCCTTAAGCATCCTGTATTTTAAAATCTCACCTCCAGTGAAGTTTGTTTGCATTGTAGCCAGATACTTCCTTTGTTTACAAATGCTGGTGCTTTTTAAAAAAAAAAAATTAAACTTTTTTTAATTTGAAATTTAAATTTTTAGAGACCAGAGAGATAAAGAGGGTTTAATGTGGCTGCCTTGTGGCTTCCAGCCTGCCCCTAGGAGACCACCTCCACCAAGAAGAGACCCTGAATAGCTTCTGGGCACCACTGATGTGGTTCTGAAATTCCCCCAAATAGAAGCAAAGTGTTAACCATTCAAATTCCGTATTAAAGTTTATCTCTGGAGTACTGAACTTCTACTCTCTTAGGCGGTTAAGTTTTCTGATATATAAAAGGGAGTATTGCTTTTACTCTGACTTGGGTTTGAAGCCTCTCATTTGAAACAAAGGATCCCTGTTAAAAAGTATTTGAATTATAACTTGTTTATAAGTGAGTATTCAGGTTCCCTAGATGTTTGAGACACTTCCTTAGAAGTTTTGATTTCTCTTAGTTTCTACATGCAAACCAATAGAGCACACATGGAAGTGAAAATGTAAAACCCATTTAAAGTATCAGACCAAAAATGGTCTTTTTTTTCCTTCCTGGTCTCTTGTAAAGTTCTGGAAGTGTGAGTTCCTGGGCTGTATTGCATGCACAATGCCTCCTATTGGCCTGCCCTAGCAGTTCACCAGCTTATCACACATCAGCTTTCTCCTTTCCTCAGCTAGCAATCCATTTCAACAATCATACCACAGCGGTAGGGCATTCGTCTTTCACGCAGCCAAACCATGTTCGATTCCTCCGCCCCTCTCAGAGAGCCAGGCAAGCTACCTGTGGCGTATTTGATATGCCAAAAACAGTAACAACAAGTCTCACAATGAGAGATGTTACTGGTGCCTGCTCAAACAAATCAATGAGCAATGGGATGACAGTGACAGTGATTATTATAATAAATTTACATCTTATAATATTTCTAGTCATTTTGTATGAACACGGTAAGAGATATATTAAGCTTAAAGGTTGGCTCTTCCTGGAGACATCTTGCTATATATCCCAGACCACAGTCCTCGGGCCAGGCTAGTCTTTCTTAACCCTAGCAGGGTCCATATTCAATTACTTCTATTTGGGTCATGACAGAATTTGTCCATGACCATGTTCTTACTTATACTTATGGTGCTTAGCTTGTCTCCTTTCTATGCCAGGGCAGTTTACAGCTTGCCCTGGGTTTGTCCAGTCCCTTGGTTGGGATCCTGCTTTTGGAGTGCTAGGAACTAAGGGTAACTGAGCCTTAAGTCAAGTAAATATGGATGCCCAGGAGGAAATATTATTTTGGAGACAATTAACTCCCCTGTTACAAAGCATAGCATGAACTGTCTTCCTATGTTTATACAAAAAAGACATTGCTAAATAAGCCATGCTAATGACATAAAGAAAAAAGAGAAGCAATATTATATTATTAGTGCTTGATGGAATTGGGTGTGCCTCAGGGGCACTATTATGAGAGTAATTCAATAAATCTAAGTTCCCTGTGGGAGGAACAAGGACAACCCAATATTATCCAACAACACATACCTGAAAAAATATGTATTTTCCCAATATTACTAATTTAACTTAGAGAAATTTATGTGATACATGTTGAGGACTCCAATATACATTTTAAATACTTGTTAATTTTGAGATAGATGGATATTGTCAACAACTAATGAATATATTTTAATTATTGAAAAGAACCGGATGTTCCTTAGTTTATAATAAGCATTCCAGATGGCAATTTTTTTCTCACACAATGTGTTGCCAATTACAAGAGGAATTTATTTTACTTCTGAATTACTTTTTCCTTCGTACCTATTTTCGAATGTCGATCCAAAACAGATGGGTTACATTAAGAAATGATTGCCTTTGCTTGATGATTTTGCAAAACCTTGTGATCAATACTTTGCAAAATTTGTGAAGAATGTAGTTACATAAATTTACTTTCATCAATGTAATTTTGGCACTGTGTATGTTATATGACTTGTAAGTCTAGAAAATAATTGGTACCCCTAGCTCTTCTTCAGATTTTAGTAAACCATGATATATCTTGATCAAATTTCAAGGTTAATTTCTAAATGATTTGTGAAAATGTCAGACCAGAATAACTAAATCCTAAAAGTGGAGTTGAGGGCCAGAGTGACAGAAAGGGTAGGGCACTTGCCCTGTACGTGGCCCACTCAGGTGCTTTTTGTTGGGGTACCACATCTTACAGTGCTTGAAATTCTTCAATTTCGGTTCTGTGCTCTGGCATCACTTCTAGTGATGCTTAGAGACCCAGAAGGTGCCTGGGTGATCATAAAATGTTGGAGATCAAAGACAGAACTCTCCCATACAAACCATGTCTATTGAATTATGTCTTTGGCCCAATTTTAGGTATATTTTAGTGGTCGTATGCGAAAACAGTCTGCCAATTATTATCACCAGGGGTAAATCTTCAGTGGTATTCTTCTAAATGTTTAATCAACCTCTCAGCAGAAAATAAACAAATCAACCACCCAGCTTGCAACATTTCTCTGACTCCTATGGTGTAAATACCCTACATTGGCATTCCAAGCTACCAATATAAAAGAACTGAGTGGGGATTTGGGAAACGGTGGACAAGTATTTATCTTGAGTTCACTTCTAGTTTCAGAAGAAGTCATGGAGTATTTGGTTAAAAGAATTTGTGATTCCAAGGCCCAGAGCAATAGGACAGTAGGTAAGGCACTTGTCTTTCATGGGGTCGACCTGGATTTGATCTCTGTCATCCATTATGGTCCCCTGAGCACATCCAGGAGTACTCTCAGAGCACAGAACCAGGAGTAAGTCCTGAGCATCACTGGCTGTAGCCAAAAACAAAACAAAACATTTTTTTAAAAAGTACTTATTATTCTATATTTTATATCATATTTAAAATAAAAAGAATGACTGTGATTTTAATATCATTTGTAGTTTTTGAACAAAACTCATTTTTGTAAAAAATCACTGAAAATAAATATGTTTGTGAAAAGCCCTTAACCTCTGACATTAAGAAACAAATGGTGAAATGCTGGTATCTGAATGTGAAATGCCAGGATACTATTTGTGTCCAGGATAAAAATACCTCACGAAGTCTTTCAAATGATAAAACTGCGATACAAGGAAATGCCTGATGTTTCCTATCTTAAAGTCACAAACCACAATATTATTCCAATATACTGATGCAGTATTAGGAGTACTATATTCTAATCATTCATATGAAGAGATTTCTGCTGCAAGTTGATTGTCACTTAAATCAGGTCTTTTATATTTGCTTGGATCACATTTAGCTCAGTGGATACAGTGCTGTGATGTAACACTTACACTCTACCCCCCCAATTTCCTTTTCCATATCTAAGTCCCATTCCTTCTAATTTACCTTTCCATATCTAAGTCATATTCTTCCTTAAGGCTCTATTCAAATCCTCTCTACTCTGCAACCTAAAACTGAATTCACTTAGAACCCTAGTCTCTCTCTTTCACTCTATAACAATTATTATCTATATTTGTCTTCCCGGTGACTGTATTTTGAAACTGAAATTCTTTTGAGAATTTTACGGTTAATTATTTATGCATACAAATACCTGTATATATCTGTGTATACACATACAGGCGTATGTACATGCAAATATGTATGCAGAAAACATGTTAATTTCCTTAGTAAAATGAGTGAATATTACACTAGCTGTACAAGGACAGTGTGTGAATTTAAAACAGACAAACATATTTCCCATATGCCTGGCAATGTGGTAGTATGTCCTTTTTAACATAGAAAATAATTAATGATACATTAATACTTCTATTTTGATTTGGTCACTTTTGAAATCCAGTCTTGTATATGCAGCAGAATTAAAGACTTAACGGATTAAATGCCTCAAACCTACAGGATATATAATTCTCCATCCAATAATTCCATTTTGAAATACATTGAAAGCTTCACACGTTTATTCCTATGGCAATATTTACATCTTAGAGATGACTGTTCCCTTATCAGTGTTTTCCTATGTAAATGAAACTTTACCCAGAATAGATAAGGCCTTTGTGTAGTGGGACCAAGGCCAATTCCCTCCAGACTACCGTGCAAATAAGTCACCAAACATTGCTGGGCAATTGAACCTGTCTGTATTCATTACCGGCTCTTCATTAGACAGAAAAAAAAAATACCTTGTACATGATAGATCGAAAAAAAAAATGTTTGACTCAAAATGTACTTCTACATTCTATTTTTGAAATAGTTCTAGTAATTTGATCTAATTCTAAGTAACGTCTCTGGCAGAAAATTGAATCCCCCGCAGGAAAAGTTCATCAATTTTGGAAGCTTCAGGGTCCTGGTGTCCTCTCAGCAGTGTCCCTGTCACGCCCTGTGCTGGCACAGAGGTCCTCAGCATAGGATATGATGATTAGTACAGCATGGCTCTCAATTAAAGTGCTCACTGAGGGAGAAGGAATGATGGGCAGATGGATCGAAAACAGACAGATCACAGTGCATAATATAAACATGCCCTGTCATTGTGTATCAGTACAGGGAGCTTCGAAGACAATTAGGCTGAGAGCAAAAGCACCATTTTTGTCCTGCAGTAAAACGCAGCTGTGTTGGTTAGTACTCAATGCAAGCCTCCCCTAATATGAAGAGTCAGGCATTGATCGGCATTTTAGATAAAACTGGTGCCGGGTTCAAATTAAAGGAGCGCTAGGAAGGGTGGACAGGGAAGAAAACTTAAGAAAATGCGGGTGGTGACACTGCAGGGACAGACTCGTGACTGCGTGGATGATCTTTGTGGTCAAGATTCCAGCTCATAGTATGGGTGATCACTACCTGCTCTCAGCCTCTCCTCTGCCTCTGCAAGTGCCCTGGACCTGCGCGGAGTCCCACCTCCCAATACCCTGCACCTGTGGGGTCTCCTCCAAGCCCACCCTCTCCCCCACCCCACTTATACAATAAAAGCACCAAACCAGGTGTGTTTCCCGCTGTCACAAGCCACGTGGACTTTCTGGAAACTGCCCGAGGCTCCCAGGAGCCTGAGCGAGCAGCTCTTCTTCCTGTCCAGCTGTTGGATGGCATCCTCTCTCCCCAGGGTCCAGTGATGTTCGGTGGAAGTGCCTCCTGGCGTCCCCGGTGGCCTGGACACAGCCGTGGTGCACAGGGTTAGATAAGCAGGCCTCCAGGCTTAAACTGCAGCTTCTTGGGAGGTGGCACTTTGCAATATGTTTGTAGCAGTGGCCGGGGACTGCAAGAGGTGTTCGCAGAAGCCTGCGGCCCCTCCCAGGGATTTTTCAGGCCCGCTTGGCAAGCAGTTCTGTAGGGGATGGAGGATGCACCATTGTTGATCCTGGTGCTGACGATGCCCCTAGACTGCAGGGCTGCCCAAGTGATGCTCTGGGGCACCACGTGGTACTGGAGATGCAACCTGGGTTAATATTTAACCCCAGTGCAACCGCAGGATCCTTTTGTTCGTTTGTTTTTTCAAATCAGCAAAATAATTGTGGGAATAATCGTGGTTAAGTGCTTGATCCTAATCAAGATGTTTATTAGAAGCCCTGATGGTTTCTCACTATGGTACCTGTGGGTTTCGAACTGTCTGTTTGAGGTTTACTTGCTTAGTTCCCTTTTTGATTTGATGGCACTGAGAGACAGGGAGAATTCAGAGTGGCCTGAATGTAAGGAATAGTTGAATAAGAAATTGAAAATTTTAATATGTTTTAATGATAGCTAGTCAATGTTTCTGGAGTAAAGACAGGAATAATCCATAATCTATATTAATTAGCATGCTATGCTAATGGACTGGAATGATAGCATAGAGGATAGGGCGGTTGCTTTGCACACGGCCGACACGGGTTTGATTCCTCCATCTCTCTCGGAGAGCTCAGCAAGCTACCAAGAGTATCTTGCCTGCACAACAGAGCCTAGCAAGCTTCCCATGGTGTATTCAATATGCCAAAAACAGTAACAACAAGTCTCACAATGGAGATGTTACTGGTGCCTGGCAAGCTACCCATCAAGTATTCCATATGCCAAAAATAGTAACAAGTCTCACAATGAGATGTTACTATTCCTGCTTGAGCAAATCGGTGAACAATGGGACGACAATGCTACAATGCTACAATAAAATTAGTAAATTGAGTAAAATACATAGTAAATTATTAGTAGATTATAATATTAAATTTTACTAATAAAGTGTTTATTAGTAATAAAGTAAAGTAATAAAGTTTACTAATAAATGTTTATTTGGTGTAAATCTTCACCAAATTTTATTGATCCAGCTATACAGGGACAGGAGTAACCTAATTCCGACTTGACCAGTAGTTATAGAAACTTAAAAGTCATTATTGGGCAGAATAGAAATCAGATGCTCTTTCATTTTATTAAATTTTTTATTTGCATTTAATTACTTATTCGATGGGCTGGAGCTATAACACAGCAAGTAGAGCATTTGCCTTGCATGCAGCCATCCTGGGTTTGATTCCTCTGCCCCTCTCGGAGAGTCCAGCAAGCTACCGAGAGTATCTTGCCTGCACAATAGAGCCTGGCAAGCTTCCCATGGTGTATTCAATATGCCAAAAACAGTAACAGCAAGTCTCACTATGGAGATGTTACTGGTGCCTGCTCGAGCAAATCGATGAGCAACGGGATGACAGTGATACAGTGACAAAATAAAATGTCTATAGAAACAAAAATGAAAGTATTCATTTTAGATATCATTTAAATGAAAATGCCATTTAACGTTACATTAGAAGGAACAATCACAGTAAAAAGATGTTTAACATGTATACTTTACAGTCCTTCTCAAATGCTTTTAACAAGTCTGTGGTTTGCAACTAGGACTAAACCCATAGCTTGTGTTGGCCTTCAGATACTGGCTTCTATAACATTTATGTAAATTAAAATGTTCCCCTTGCATTTGCAGTGTTTCAATAGTATGGATTTATGCACGACTTGATCATTGGCTTCCTTTTAAATGTATTTTGACCTTAAGCAAACACACACACACACAAAAAAAAAAAAAAAACAAACAAACAAACAAAAAAAACTATTGGTCTTTAGATTGAGGCCATACTAGGTCTGATTACTAAATCACAGTGGAAGATAAAACACCAACATGAAAAAGAGCTTGAACGTTGCTGTTCCCTGAGAGTGATTTAATAAAAAAGTTTTGCTGTGTGAGACTAAGTATGTTCGGAGTAGGAGACCCTCTGCCTCAAAAATGGATGTCTGCTTACTGAATTCCTTTCTTTGTTCTGATCACGTTTCAGTTACCTTTATTTCAGCATATCTCCCTAAGCACATCAGCCTCAGGTACTGCTCTATTCATTCCTTTTAGTAACCCAGAATTTGTTTGTTTTTGTCTAGGGACCATATACAGCAGTGTTTAGGGCTTATTACTGGCTCTGTGCTAGGGAAATCACTCCTGGTGGTGCTCAGGGACCAGATAGGGTGATCGGGATCCAACTCGGGCCAGCTGTGCGCACAGCAAGCGCCTTACCCACTGCACCATCTCTCGGCCTCTTCACCCAGCATTCTTTTATTTTTTTCTTTTTGGGTCACACCCGGCAATGCACAGGGGTTACCTCCTGGCTTTGCACTCAGGCGTTACTCCTGGCGGTGCTCAGGGGACCATATGGGATGCTGGGAATCGAACCCGGGTCGTCCGCGTGCAAGGCAAACGCCCTATCCGCTGTGCTGTTGCTCCATCCCCTTCACCCAGCATTCACCTCTTGTCCTGGGTAGATCAGCCTGAAACAAAATAATAATAATAATAATAATAATAATAATAATAATAATAATAATAATAATAAACAACTCCCCATCCTTTTCTTTCTTTTTAAACTCAGCTTTTTAATTTTTGAGAACCTATTTTCTCTATTTAATCAGAAGTATTTAGATTTATGTGCTGTTTGCAAACAAAGTTGTGTTTAAAAAACAATCCAGGACAAGATCTGAGGGTCTGAGGGTTAAAAGCAGGTAAGGGATATTCTTGATAATCGTTCAGTATCAATATTGCAAACCACAATACTCAAAAAGAGGAAAAGGGTGGGCGAGGAAGAGAGAGAGCGGGAAAGAGAAAAAGCAAAAGTACCTTCCATAGAAGCAGGCAGGGAGCAGGGGTGGGGGGTGGGGGGAGGGAACCTGGGGACACTGGTGCTGGGAAAAGTACACTAGTGTAGGGATGGGTGTTGGAACATTGTATGACTGAACCCAATCATAAATTGCTTTGCAATGGTCTATCTCACAGTGATTTAATAAAAAGTTAAAAACAACAGTGGAGACAGGTAGTACATAGGTTAAGGAGTGTACCTTGCTGATGGAGGACCCTGGTCAGGTCCCTGGTACTATCAGGTTCCTTGTGCACGACCAAAGGTACCTCTGAAAGGTCCCCACAACCCCACATCCTTGGACCTTTACATTGGACCACTAAACTGACAAAGGGAATTAAGTCTTGGGATTGGAATACTGGATTTTGATGGGTGACAATTGTGCTTCTCTATTTCTCACTGATGTGGCACTGATCTGTGATAAACAACAATCTGTGTGCAAGCCATCATTCACAGGCTTAAGGAGAGAAATGGTGTTAAGTTTAGTTAGTAGGATACTGCACTTGTAATTCAATAATGAAGTGTGCCTGTTGCTATTAAAATTGCAATTCATTTTTTCTCCATTTCATGTTCTAAACATGTGGCTAATTTATTTTTCATTATCTTATTAGAATATAAATACAAAAATTCTTATTTCTTTTACATTATTGCAACCTTGACATTTTAAGCAACAGTGGGTATATAAATATTTATTGAATGTGACAATTATTAAATATTAATTATAGCTGGTTATTAAGGAATTGATTCATATGAAGCACTCTCTATACATGTAATGAAGCCAAATTTAAAATTGTGCTATAAAAATTGAAACTTTCAAGTAATACTAAAAACATACATAATGACGAAATAAAATAACCAATTTAGTCATTATGTATTGTATGCTTTGATTAGGTAATGGATTTTTCCTAGCTATGTTTATTTTCATAATTAACCAAATGCATCATTAATGTGTTTTCATAAAAATATAAGTGCATACATTTTTTTTTTCTCTTGAATTTTGTAATAAACTGTTGATATTAAGCATTAATGTCTATTTTAATGGTTGATTGTAGTTGTAATCTAATATATACATTTTAAAAATATTAATTTTAGAGTTACTAGCAAATTAGTTACAATATACTATTAAAACTAGCTCTATGAAATTAATAAATAACAATTTTTCACTATTTAAAATATAACATTTTAATATAAACAAAAATCACTTTCATGCACAAACTATCATCAAATAAGTTTAATGTGTTTCTGTAAGATGCTAAAGTTACTCTTATAAAAACTGAAAGTTTAGAAATGAAATACTGGATTGAGTTAACTATTTTATTCTGTGACTGCACTTTCTCCTTTCACTTTTTTGTAGAAAACTCATTTGCAATATGTAACGATCATACTGCTTATGTGTAGGTACATATTTTTTCCTTATCTACGAGTCTCAAGTCCCCTTACCCTTCCTGACCACCTCTTACTTTAATTTCACTATTTTGAAATGGTCCATGGTACTCAAATGAGAAATCCCATATTCATTCAACTGCTTCATCTTGTTACATCAGAATGAGTGCCAAGATCAGTATGGAAGTTGACAGGTGTGGTTTTGCTTCAGAAGTAAAACCAGATTATCTTCTCCTCCAAAATCATTCAGGCTTGGCATGAAGAGACCTAGATAAAAATGCATCTTTAAATACTACTGATAATTGGGTTCTTGTTCCTAGGAACCCCAGTCTTCTGAGTTTGTAACTCCTAAGAAGACCTTACTCAAATTCAAGATTCTTGCCTGGGAACCAGCACATTGATTGTGCTGCTCAGGCCTGTGTTTGGAGAGAGCCTGAGATTTTCCTTTGTGAAAACTTAAAAGAACCAGGAATTAATAAAATATGCAGTTGGGTTATTAAGAATTGCAGCACACTGTGTGTTGGATATGCACTCCATAGGTAATGCATTTGAAAGATTTTTATCCAACCTCTTAGTTTAATGTTACTTTGTCTCATTTGTTTCTTACATTATTCTTCATCTCACTATGACCTTCTATGTTACTCAATATGACAAAATTCCAACAAGAGTAAGGCAGAATTATCATAACTATTTCAATATAGAAAACTATTCAAAGTAGGACACTATTAAAAGTAGAAAGCTTTCAATAGGAAAAATGTTACTTGGGAGAAAAAAAATGTTCTTTTTTTAAAAAAAAAATTTTTAAAAAGTACTGGAAGTTTCCAAAAGAAATTAAGATTTCAAGATATAAAAAATGCTTGAAATTATATTATTTAATTTTTTTCAAGTCGCAACTTGTTGTCGTCTACAAGTTGTTCACTTGAGTCATCCTGAATGTCATAGGCAGAAAACTAGATGAAGGACAACCATGCAAGCAAGCCGGGTTCCGAAAAGGATTCAGCAAGATCGACCATATCCACACAGTGACCAAACTCATTGAAGTTTTGGGAGATTCAAGATGCCGCTCTGTCTAACATTTATTGATTTAAAGAAGGCCTTTGATTCTGTTGAGACTGAAGCAGTTATCGATGGCCTAGCCAAACAGGCGTTCAAACTCAATACATCAAGATTCTCCATGAGCTGTATTACGGATTCAACACCAGGATCTCACCATTCTACAAAGGAGTGATCATTGACATAAAGAGAGGGGTCTGACAGAGTGATACCATTTCACCAAAACTCTTCAGTGCCACCCTCAAGAACATCATGCGACGACTGGAATGGGTAGGAATGGGAGTGAAGATAGAAGGTCGGCAATTACATCACCTCCGCTTCGCTGATGACATCGTTCTCATAAGGCCAAACATTAGCCAAGGGCACAAATGCTGGCCGGCTTTGACCATCAGTGTGGAAAGATAGAACTGCATCTGAATCTCAGCAAAACGATGTTCATGAAAAATGAACTAGTCCCTGACGTTCCATTTGCTCTCAACGGAACGAACATCTCCGAATGCAGCAGCTATGTGTACCTGGGTCGAGAACTCAACATGAGGAATTACTTGGCACCAGAACTGTGCAGGAGAAAGAGAGCAGTGCAGAATTCCTTCAAGAGTGTCAAAGAAATGGCTAAGAGAATAATGAAGGCCGAATCAATCAGCATTTCCACCAGCAGTGAAGAAGAGTCCCTTTCTCCCCACATCCGCGCCAACACCGGTTGTTTTTGTTTTTTTGGATGTGAGCCAGCCTCTGTGGTGTGAGATGGTATCTCATTGTTGTTTTGATCTCCATCTCGCTGATGATTAGTGATGTCAAGCATTTTCTCATGTACCTCTCAGCCATTCGGATTTCTTCTTTAGGGAAGTTCCTGTTCATTTCATCACCCCATTTTTTGATTGGGTGGGCAGTTTTCTTCTTGTGAAGTTCAACCAGTGCATTGTATATCCTTGATATAGTAGCAGAGAGGTACGAGCTAGCAATGATGCAACTTCTGGCAGAAATTTCTCTGGACTCAGTTAATAAAATCCTAAATACAGAAATTCTAAACCTCGCGACCGCTACTGTGTCCACACGACCTCATATCTCTTCATCCTCAGCAATGGAAAACAAATTATCAAATGCTTCCTTTCCAGCAGGTCTGACTTTGGGAGGGGAAGGAAACTCCAAACAATAATAGTGAGGTGTTTTTGGTTGAAATATTGAATGTAATCAAAGTAAAGAGAAAGTAAAGTGAAATTTATCAGCTACACAGGTAGGGCGGGGGGCTGGAGGGTAGGGGTGTTGGGGGGATGTTTACTGTGGTTCTTGGTGGTGGAATATGTGCACTGGTGAAGGGATGGGTGTTTGAGCATGTGTAACTGAGACTTAAGCCTAAAAGCTTTGTAACTTTCCACATGGTGATTCAATAAAAAAAGAAGAAATAAAAAAATAAAAAAGTATAAAATGAATAAATCTATATACTGTCAATACCAAAAACAAAAAAAGAGAGAGAACAAAGAACCTCCAGCTCCGGGCACATCTATTCGACTCCACCATTCTTCCTGCACTAACATATCCCTCAGAGACCTGGGTCCTACGAAAATAGGATGTGAACGCTATTCGGGTATCCCAAAGAGGAATCAAAAGTACTATGGTTGGAATATCACATTTCTCTCAAGTGAGAGAAGGAATCCGGAGTTCTGACCTCCATAGACAATCAAGAATCAGGGACTCTGTCTCATTTACCAAGACGTCAAAAATCCGATGGACCAGACATGTAGTGCAATTCAGAGATGACCTCTGGACTAGAGCTGTTACCAACTGGATTCCACGGGATGTCAAAGGACCGCATGGCCACCCACCAACAAGATGGTCAGACTTCTTCATCAAAACCCTGAATGAACGGTTTGAAGCTCTTCCTGTTCCTGGAGTGAGCAGATATCACTGGGCTACACTAGCACACAGTAGGGATGAATGGAGACATTACAGGCGCCTGCCCGAGCAAATCAGGATGACAAATGATACAAGTGATACTGTCTAATCTCTATTAACCTCAACCTTATTCTAATAATCTTATTTCCTTACTTGTCAGATAGGACAAAGTTCTATTGCTTCTTTAAGTTAAAACTCTTTAAGGAAAGAAAATTATTTTGAGCCTTTGTTCCATTCATACAACTTTTCAGACACAGAAAAGGAATATTTTCAGTAGACTCAAATAATTTTTTAAGGGTCCATCTTGAGTTCCCTGGTCTACATCAGGTTCTTCCTATGTTTAGAAGACTCCACTGCAAATTATAGACAATGAAGCAAAGTAGGAAAACCCTAGGAGTGTAACCTCCAAAAGAATAAACTTTATGAATAAACAAAAACTGTAGACAATGGGACCTTTTAGAGACTATTTTCAAAGCCTGTCCTACAAAAATAATTCTTGAGTCTTGAAATAACACATCAATAAACAGTTTTCTTTTATTAACAGGTTAATATTTGATATAGAACACAGATATAGATTCTAAAAGGAAGTGTGGATTTAGTGTTTTCTTTACTGTCATGAATAGCCTCATCGATAAGTAAGAGCTTTTATAGGAAATAAATCAATAGAATGGAAGGAAACAAGCGAATTGCCAGGTTGTGATCTGAGCATATTGTTGCATAATTATTCTTAGAGCTGAAATTTTTGTACTACATGGACTGTGTGCTAACTGTGTGTCATGTAAAAGGAAGAGAGCTAGGTAGAGTGGAGAGAGGAAGTACAGTTTTTCGAAACATAAGAAAACTAATAAGTAGGCATAACTGTAAATAGCATTTGGAAGACAGGTACATGGGGAAGAACATGATTTATGTATCTTGCTCCTATCTGGAAATTAGTCTCCACAGTAGATGCACAGAAACCGTTAGATGCTTCAAGAACTTAGCTCCACAGGAAACTGTTTCTTTACTTAATTGAGTGTCCAACAGCCAAGTGGCTGGTTTGCTAATGTATGCGATCTTTCTACCGGGTAAATTGGGTAAGTAGGGTATGATACAAAGGAAAGGAGGTTTAATTTACTCAGATATAATTTACGGTTAATAGCTTACATCAAGCATTGGTAGAAACTGAACAAGAACAGAGATGAGGTGGGATCCTGAATTTCCATGTAAAATGTCCTTTAGTATCCCATTCCATACTTTAAGGGACAGGAAGCCTTAAAACCAAGATTTTGCCTTTGAAAGGCAAAACAATCAATCTGGTAACACAAATGTACCATGAGTAAGATACCCCTCCTTTCCATGTTTGCAACCTGACAGTCACATATATAACTTTATAAGAGAACTTAAAGTTAGTAAAAATAAAAGAATTCTGGGACTTTATATTTTAAAGTATCTTTAGTTTCTCAGCAACGTTCAAAGGAAGGCACAGAGACTTCCTGTATACACCCTCCAAACGCAGAGCATCACTCATTATCAACATGCCCCCATTATCAACATGCTCCACCAAACTGGTATTTTTTTAGTAGAACTGTTAAACCTACACTTACCTCATCAATTTATATATTAGGGTCCTTGTTTGCAAATTTTATAGTTCTAAACCAATGTATGTATAACATGTGCCTACTATCATACATTTAGTCCCTCAAATTCCTTCATATTTCCCATTTTCAGAAAGCCCTCAAAAACCTTGGCAAATACTGGTAGTTTTTACTGCTGCCATCATTTGCAATGCCCGAAGTGTCACATAGTTAAAATCATGCATGTAGACTGAAGGTTGGAATCCTTCACTTGGTAATTCTCATTAAGGGAACTCTGTGTCTCTTCATGGCTTCTGACCAACTCCTGCTCTTCATGGCTCACAGAACTCATTTCTTATTAGCGCTGAATAGGGTCTTCTGTCAGGATGTGTCAGTTTCTTCATTCAGCTACTGAAGCACATCTTGGATGCTTGTGGTCAAGATAAATAAAACTGCTCTAAATATCTTTATGCCTTTTTTTGTTTGTTTTTGGGCCACACTCAGCAGTGCTCAGGACTTGCTCCTGGCTCTGTGCTCAAGAATCATACCTGGTAGTGCTCAGGGGACCATATGGCACTCTGGGATTGAACCCAGTTCAACTGCATGCAAGATAAGTGACTGACCTGCTGTACCATTGCTACGGGCACAATTTGTGCCAGTTTTCACATGAAAATGTGTTTGTTTCCAACTCCTTTGGAAAATCAAAAGCGTATTTGTCAACTCATAAGGTCATAGTATGTTTTGTAAGAAGTTAGCAAATTGTTGTCCAAATGGCTGTATCATTTTATATCCCCATTTTATTGTTCCACATACTCCCTAGAATTTCATGTTGCCCATTTTTTTCTGCTTCTTTGTAAAAGATTAACTGATTATGTTATGAGTATTGTTTAGATCTCTCCAGGATATTTTGTTGTTCTGTTCTAACTTGACCTCTATTCTGTTGAATTCCTTGACTATCTTAATTTACTGGGAAAACTGTGATTTTCTTATTATGTAAAAAGTTAGCTTTAGTTATTTTGCAGTTAAACTTATCCGGTTAAGGAAGTTCTTTGAGGCAGAACCTCCTGCCCCCGTGGCCAGGCTGTCTTCACCGGATCCCCCTGGAGGGGGACGGGTTGAGTTTCCCTCCCTGCCCCAAGCAGAGCCCCAGTAGCCGAAAACCTCCAGAACACATTCATAGTCATGCTCAAGGCCACTCTCCACATGCTCGGACAAGCCTCATGAAGGAAGGAACCAATAGAAGAACCCAGGTATGCACCAACAGAAGAACCCAGTTATGCAGGATCCCTAGCTGAGATCTCCAATTATGCTTGGATCAGGACTGGACCTCCACCACCCCGATCCCCAGTTTTCCAGTAACTTGGCAGCCACACCCACAAATTCCTCCCTCCCTGCCATGTAATCTCATCAACAGCCAAGATCCAGAGACTATAAAACAAAGCTCCCGGAAAAGAGCAACGCAAATTTTCCCTGAGCGTGTGGCTGCATTTTCGGCCACGTAACCTCTTTATTTTTATTTATTTATTTTTTTCCTGCATGGCAGAACCTGGCAAGCTACCCGTGATGTATTTAATATGCCAAAAACAGTAACAACAACATGCTCTTCATGTTCCTGGAGCGAGCAGATGCCATTGGGTTACACTAGTATACGACAGGGACAAATGAAGACATTATTGGTGCCCGCTCAAGCAAATTGATGAACAATGGGATGACAGTGATACAATGATACAGTGAGAGAGTTCTTTATTTCTGGCGTATTGAATTTTACTATAGGTGAGGATTGTATTATATTTCTTTTTATGCACTCATAGAATCATGTAAATGTCTTTTTGTTGGTAGCTTGCTGTTGGCATGGATAACATTAATTTCAAATGTTGAAGCAGCCTTGCAAACTTGGAATAAATCTCACATGATTTGAGTATGTAAATATTTGATATATTCTTAGATTTAATAACATCATATTGATTTTGAATCTGTTTATGAGACATATTGACTTGTGCTGTCTTGAAATATATTTCAGCTCCTATATTAACGTATTACTGGCCTCAGAGATTAAGTTAGAAATATTCTGATTTTATTCTGTGTGGGATGTTGTGGAGAGTTGGTAAAATTTCCACATCAAGAGTTTTATAAAAATCGTCAGTGCACCCAACTGGATCAGGCATTTTCTATTTTAGATGATTAACTATTGATTCCATTTCATTAGTGTATGTAGTTCTTCTATTATGAGTTTGTAAGCATTGATCATAAAGGAAATTGGCTTATAAAGGTGAAATTTTGGTTTTTAAAGGTAAAAGCAATGAAT
This sequence comes from Sorex araneus, assembly GCF_027595985.1. Lineage (NCBI taxonomy): Eukaryota > Metazoa > Chordata > Mammalia > Eulipotyphla > Soricidae > Sorex > Sorex araneus. Next base: position 10,840,832 of record NC_073307.1, on the reverse strand, counting down.
GTTTACAACTAAGATATTTATAGCATCAAAGTTGTGGCCATTGAATTGTTGGTAGCATTCATGTACTTTATAAGTTCTGTCAACTTAGTAGCAATGTCCCCTTCTGTTCTTATAATTTGTCCCTCCTTCTTCCAAGTTACCTTTTATCATTTCTTTTTCTCTCCTCCCTACATTCCCTCTCTCCCTCTCTCCATTTATAGATTTTATTGCTTTTGTCAAATATCCAGATTTATTATTTAGTAATCCCCACAGAGCCTTCATAATTTTACTAATCTACTGTGTAGTTTTTCTTATATGATACAAGCATAAAGTGAAACATTTAAACAAAATTGCATTCGTTGCACTTCTAAATATTGCATAAACTTTTGTGTTTGTGCACACGTCTCTGAAGGCACAAGACAAAAAATAGTAATTGGGCATTTTGTGGGGGAGCAAGCCACAAGGGACTCTCCTACAGAATTTGAACCAGACAGGCCGTGGTTTAATGTAAAGATCTGAGGATGTGGTTCGACTAAATTGGGTTTGACTGGTGCATGACTTGGACCTTAACACCTGCCCCATCTGCCTGGTTTGCCATTAAATTTTTTGGGTGAGGAGCCCAAGCAACAATACTTATAGCAGAGAACTTGTCTTGTACACAGCCAACCCATGTTTGATCCCTGGGTATCACATATAGTCCCACAAACTCCACCAGGAATAAACCCTGACCCCCACCAGGTGTGGCCTAAATGCCAATATAAATAACAAAATAAAAACATTATGAAAAAAATTTTCCACTACACAAGATTCTCCCTTGGTAAGTGAAATTACTGAAATTTTGTTCTTCAGCTAGATTATGAAGTCAAGTAATGATTTCTCTTCTTCATCCTCCCTCTGCCATCGCTCCCTAATGCATGTGAATTTAATATACTCAAAACTCGAATTTTATTAGGTGAATAGTCATTAACAAATATTATGTGGCAAGATGCTACTTACATTACTTTGCCAAAAATCACAATTGTTCTTAGGTTTTACTTGCTGAGTATTGCTTTTTTAAAATTTTGAATATTCAAAGAAGATTCATTTGTAAGTCCTATTTAACTGAGAAAAATATTTCTATTTGTACCTAGTTTCTCTTTTAGCCTTTAATACTGAAAACTTACTGTTTATTATTTGCTACTCTGTATTTCAAAGTAATTTGGTTAACTTATTTGAAAGGACTTCAATTAAACTAGGCTAACTGACTTCAAAGTTCAGAGTAAATGATGGAAGAGAGAAGATGAAAAGAGAAAATAAAGCGATGTTTTATTGTCACCTACCCTATACAGGGTGAGAATAATGGTTGAAAGAGTTTGATAATCTGATAGTAGAATGAAGAGTTGGGTCTGAGAAAAGAGAGCTAAGGCTTGCCAAGCGATTTGACCTTAAGTTCTATCCCATCTTGGCATCAGCAAGGTGGTTTTTCTCAGAGTTCTGTGATAAAGTTTCTCTGGACCATTACATCTCTCTGTGACTATGCCTCAGCCTTCATTTCCAGGACACAAAAATCCACCAGAACCAAGACCCAAAACATTTTTTAAAATATTGAATATCCCCTACTTGGGTTTTATCCTAGTCTGCCATCCACTAAGCTTTACTATCACTGAATCTATTAGAAAGTCAACCTTTATCATCTTGAGTTCTTTAAATTCCTTAAGAAATTATCTGCCTTCACTAGAAAGATGTCATTTTTCAGATTAAAATGAGCCTTCTAGGGGCTGGATCAATAGCACAGCGGGTAGGGCGTTTGCCTTGCATGCGGCCGACCTGGGTTCTTTTCCCAGCATCCCATATGGTCCCTTGAGCACTGACAGGAGTAATTCCTGAGTGCAGAGCCAGGAGTAACCCATGAGCTTCGCCAGATGTGACCCAAAAAGCAAAAAGAAAAAAATAAGGAGGCTTCTAGATTGTTTCTGAAGCACATCTTGAAGCACATTCACTAAATTCCAACAACCACCATGTGTTGCTGGGGAGTTAAAGAAAAAAGTGAGGAGAGAGCCTCCTGATTTTTTTTTAAAGTCCCAAATAGTCTTATGCCAAGTTCATAGATGAAGAACGGTATAATCTAATATTATGCTTAATCTCCTTGGAAGTAATGCTTTAATAGATTGTTGCTTCATCCTTATCCTGGTGCTTGTGTGCAATCTAGTGTACACAAACAAAACACACACACACAAATATGGTCAACAGTTGTTGAACATACTAACCTATTTTTCTTAAAAATCCTATTAGTTTGTAACTTAAAATTAAATTGCTGGGTACTAGAGAGATAATACAGCAGGTTAGGTGCTTGCCTTGAGAGTGGCTGACCTAGGTTTGATATTCAGCATCCCATATGGTTCTCTAAGCACCGCCAGAAGTAATTCCTGAGTACAGAGCCAACGGTGCCCCCTGAGCATTGCTAGTCGTGACCCAAAAACCAAAACTTCCGAAATTTAGCTAGTTGTTGGATGACATAAGGCAATTTGTTTTTGTAGGGGACAGGGTCAAGGTGAAGGGTGGGGGCGTGGGGGCCTCACCCATCAGTGCTCAGGGCTTACTCCTGGATCATTCCTGGTGGTGCTGGGGAGACCAATGACTAATGATGCCACACTGTTAAATGATCAAAATAAGATAAAAATGGAGCATACTGTATAATTCCAAACTTGCACACACTTTTTTGCAAGAATTAGATTTCTTAATTTGTATTCATTCAACAACGTTCAGTTGAAATAATTTCAAATTCTTGCAAATTCAAGCATTTTAGGAACAGCTACCATAAACTTTTCACATTTGGAGCACTCTGCTTTGGTTACAACTGTGGACCATATGCTAATGGCAGATGAAGAGAAATTCTTTAAGATTAATTGTGTTTCAAGAGAACACCTGCCAGCAATGTGTGACAAATGTTAATTATTCATAAACCGGCACCAATTCAAAGACATTCTCTGCTTATGTTTTACAAAAAGAATCTAGCTTTGACACCTAAAGAATTTTAAAAAATGCTGCTAGAAGTATTGTGAAAATTTAGGATGCTCATTTGTTGAGTTTCATTGAGATATTCTCAAACAATCATATTGGATATCTCAAAAGCAAAAAGCAATATTCCAAAATTCCTGTCCTCAAAAACATACTTATCTAGAGAGAAATTGTGATTAGCCTAAGGCGTCACCATCAAATTAATTTTCAAGGAAAGCTGATTATTAAAAGCCAGCTGTTCTCTCTTTCTGTCTCTAATGATGTAGTTGAGAAACCACAACTTTTAAGAAATATTTGATAATGTTAATCAAAATTAAATATGCATATCACATGCAATAAAATATAAAAACTCCCCACCCTGGACTCCCAAGATCCTGAATTTCAAAGCTCCAGTGACCTTTTCTCTACCTCCTTCCTTTAGCACTATTGTCATGCCCAGTAATGCATCAATAGTGATAATTGCATCATATTCAAAATACTGAAAGTATAGCATCTAAAGTACAATGTAACAAAAAATACCTTAAAGAATGTTTTGAATCCTAAATTTCAGTATGACTGTAGACTAAATTAATCCCAAGATTCCAGGCCATTAATGAGCCCAAGATTCTCCAGTTTTGTTTTTTTTTCAAAGAGAATTGTTTCTAAACTCAGATTATCCTCTGTGTTTATCCTCTGCTTAGACTGCATAAGAAGAATTTGATAATGGCACTTTTTGCTATTGTATGCATTAACTTTTTAAAATTCAACTATAAATTACCTCAAACTGTTCAGGTACATATGCATGTTAAAACATGTAAGTCTATTGATATTTAGAATCAGAATAAATTCACATCCTATAAATTATACTAAATCACTACTAAAAAATATTTTTATAGTTAGATATTTGAAAACCACATCACATTCATCCCAAACTAACTCTTGTTTTCAACCACCACCTAATCTCTTCCACTGTTCATTATTAAAGACAATTTTGACAAAGGAAACTCAAATGCAATGTGCAAGACAGATTTCAGATTCTTGTTAGGTAAATCAATCAAACTTTTATTCTTCCTCCATGATGACTAAACTGTGTGTTTCTGCATCTTTTTAAAAATCCATATTTTTAGGCGAGTCACAAAAAAATTGTGGAACAATGTGTTTCCCTTTGTAAAAATATGTGTCATGAGATTTTAAATACATAGAAAATACTTTGTATAGGTTGGAAAAATTCAATGTTTCATAAGAGTAAAACACTTAAAAACATAACAACTCCCATGTTTCTGCAGTCCCTGAGGTTTCATTATCTTTTGCTTAGTTAAAGGGAATTGGAAAGACCCCCTGCAGCATGTCTCTGTGGAGCACAACTCTAATGAAAGCTCTCACTCTTGCTCATTCATGAAATTATCCCAGATGCAACCTGAGTGAGAGGTTAAGGTATGTCTTTTTCATATTTCAACCGCTAGTTACTTGCTTGTTAGAGTTACTCAATTTCTAATTACTCAGTTACTCAAAGCTTGTTTGGAGGTTCTTAAAAACATGTGTGGGACCGCACATTTTTTAAAAAGATAGAGTAATAAGGATATACTGTGTGAGGGGGCCAGAGTAGTAGCACAGCAGCCGGTAAGGCACTTGTCTTGCGGACAACCGAGGTCTGATTACTGACATCAACACATAGCACTCCTGGGGGTGCTATGTTTCCCTGAGCACCCCCAGGAGTAATTCCTGAGCACAGGACTAGGAGTAGTCTCTAAGCATCGCTGGGTGCCCCCTAGCCAAGATAAATAAATAAATAAATAAACGGTGGATGAGCTTTTGCAAAAATTGTCTTCTTAAAGCACAGGTGGATAAGATTTCTCTCCTTTAGCCATTTAATAATGTAAATTTGCATTCAGCAGGGTACACCTAGGAATTTCCCTCTCTCATCTCTGGTCATGCTTTTCCTTGACGTCTCTTTTTTTTCCCTAATAATATTAGAATAACTTCTCCAGCCTTCTTATGTTCATTATTTTCATGGTATAACTTTCCCAATTCATTTGCTTTTAACTAGTTTATCTTATATATGAAATATATCTCTTTTCTCCCCCCTCCTTTTCCTTCCCATTTTTGTTATGGTGATAAATGAAGGTCATACACTTGAATGCAGTATTGTATCTTTTGTTGCAGTGTACTAGAATTCACACACACATGTGATCATAGTACTTGCGCTCTTGTTGTGGCATGAAGGGTGATATTAGGAGAATCAGAGGTTGAACTCGCAGCCTGAAGATTGCTCGACAGACACTTTATCACCGAGCCACACGTCTCAAACACTGAAATGTGTCTCTTTTTGGCAACATATAATTGGGTCTTATTTTTCAATCTAGTCTACTTTTCCATGGAGTATTTAGTTTATTAGCATTTACTTTAATTACTTTTATGATTATATTTATATTTCTCATATCTCCAACAAGTGGGGCACCTAGACGACGAGGATGATTTATAGTTTTGGGTTTTTTTGTTTTGTTTTGTTTTTTGGGGTTGGAGCAATAGCATAGTGGGTAGGGCATTTGCCTTGCACGCTGCTGACCCAGGTTCGATTTCTCCACCCCTCTTGGAGAACCCAGCAAGCTACCAAGAGTATCTCACCCACACGGCAGAGCCAGGCAAGCTCCCCATGGCGTATCCTATATGCCAAAAACAGTAACAAGTTTCACAATGGAGACATTACTGGTGCCCACTCAAGCAAATCGATGAGCAATGGGATGACACTGACAGTGATAATGACAATGGAACCACTATGAAATTCAGTTACAAAGTTGCTCCTGATTGGGTTTCACTCCTACAGTGAAACATTCAGTCCAGTATCCGCCATCCCTTCACCAGTGTACATTTACCACTGCCAGTACATGTCCCTACCCCACCCCACTCACCCAGTCTACATCTCTCTCTCTCTTTCTCTCTGGGTCTGTCTCTGTCTCTGTCCCACTCCCGGTCACCCTCAATCTTTGGTTGATTCTAGTTTGCAATAGAGGTACTGAAAGTTATCATGTTGTGTATTCCTTTACCTACTTTCAGCACTCAGTTCCTATCCAGAGTGATCATTTCCAACTATTTAATTACACCTTATCTTAGCTGTGTTTTAATTTTAAAATATGTAATATGTGATTGAAGGTAAAAAATTAATTTACTTAATATTTTGATTCAGTATGTTTTCCTTTAATATGTTTTAAACATTTCGTTATTTGAACATTTATCTTGCCTGTGACAAAAATTTTGGCCAGAAATAAACTAAAGTAATGATATGTATTGATCATTTAATACAATGGAACTAAAAATAATAAGGCATTGAAGTTGAATATAGCTTATCCCAACAAAAAAATATAAAAGAGACTATGATAGATGGAATAGAAAATTTAGGGCTGGAGTGATAGACCAGTGGGTAGGGCATTTGCCTTACACAAGGCTGACCCGGGTTTGATTCTTCTACTCCCTCTTGGAGAGACTGGCATGCTACTGAGGGTATCTTGCCGCATGGTAGAGCCTGGCAAGCTACCTGTGGTATATTTGATATGCCAAAAACAGTAACAACAAGTCTCACAATGGATATGTTACTGGTGCCCACTAGAGCAAATTGATGAGCAAAGGGATGACAGTGACAGTGACAGTGATGTAGATTTCAGTGTTGACACCATGAATTTACTGTTTAATTGGCAGTTTATATCCATTTAGACCAAGTCAGTTAAATGACTATTTCTCTATTTCTGTCCAACCATGGGCCTTGTCTGACCCTTATTTTCTTGCACTGCCAATGGTTCTTGAACTTCACCTTGGAGTATCCTGAGTGCCAACGTAGAACCATATGGCCACACTTAAGAATCTTTGAGTTTGACTTAATTATTGAGGGCGCAGAATTGTTTGTCCTCAAACATAGTAAGTCAATAAAGAAGATTCATACAGCTTTGGCCTTTAATCATAATAGAAATGTCAGATAATATAAAGCATATTGAAATGATGTTCTAACCAAAATTAATACCTGCCATTTGGAATTGTGTTTAAATTTCCATTAAAACTGATATGAAATATTCACACAGTTCTGAGGGTCACCTGCTTTCAAAAGAATAAAGCAAGATTCTTTTGAAAAGAAGAAATCTTGAGGGATTTTTCTCAGGTATTTGGGACAAAATTATATGTTAACACTTATAAAATAGTGATCTGAGTGTTCTGAGAAGGGATAAGTCTTACCAATTATTTGGTGTATAAAGGAAAATAAAAAGTTCTTAGAACTTCTCTGTATGACACATCATTCACCTAATACCCACACAATGGAAAAGAGCAGGAAAAGAGTTTAAGAAAAACAAAGCAACATATACCAAATATTATATACTAAATCACAAATAATAATTAGATTTTCAATATATCACACATTTTAACTTATTTGATGTCTTAAAACATCTTTAATATGTGTAAGCCAGGTTTTCCCCTAAGATCCTAAATCCAGGGGTTGAACATCATAATAAAGTACTTTGACATGATTACATTTGTTTAACTCATGATTGATTGTCAAAGAAATTTTTGCTTGCCTTATATAAGAAAAAATCTTATAAGTTAAATCAAAATAAACATACTAATGATAATAATGGATAATATTTCAGAATCCTGAAATATTCTTTCAGGATATTTATTTAACTATGTAATTGATAATTATTGAGGGGGAAAAACTAAGAACAAAATTTAAAAGTATATCACTAGTAGCTCCGTAGCACTGTAGTCCCATAATTCATCCATTAGCTGGAGCGGGTACCAGTAATGTCTCCATTGTGAGAATTGTTACTATTTTTGGAATATTAATATCACTAGTAACATTTTAAAATACTTACAAACATATATCTCTAGTGAACATTTGTTGAAAGCTTGAATTGAGCCTACTTGAAAGAATCTGAAGGAGAGAGGTGGGAATTCCATGCAGCTTTATCTATTCAATCACTATCTCTACTCTGAAATATTGCACAACATACATATGCTTAGTTTTTCAGGAAATTTCTACTGAAATATCAACATAGAAAAGAATGTAAATAAAACAACTGTGCAATCTAGTTATAGTAATCACAGACATTCCCATTGCATGATAAGCATATTAACAAATATATTTGAGAATAATTATTAAGTGCAAATTTTTTTTGTGAGAGAAATTTTGCATTCAACCATGATGAATTTCTATTTAGAGTAAGCAGTGGGTGCTTGCAGCACAGTCATTATAACATACCACAGAGTTTTTGGCCACAGGACATAATATTTAGACAAACATTGAAGTTGATGCATCTGTTCTTAGCATTTGGTATTGTTTCAGAGAGTAATTGCTAGTGTTACTTATTTAGACACATGTCAAGAAAATAAAAACAAGCACTGAATAAGATTTTTCTTTGCATAAAAAGTGAGGAATAAATCAAGAATAAAACTTGAATGAACTAAAAAAAGATGCTGTTTATTGGCATGACTAAATAGAGACAGCGCATTGTTCTGGGAAATACATATATCATGCTGTTTGTTTCTCACAAGCATATGTTGAAATTGACCATTCTGTCTTAGGCATAGGACAGAATATAAATTTTGGGGAGTACTCTAGCCAAGCAGCTCAAAAATTACTGTGTTATCATAGATGAATGAACACCAATACAAATATCATAGTCATTGACCTTATGTTTCCACTGTATTACTTTGCCAAGGATCCAGATCAGAATAGTACATTTCACTTCTATGATCTAAGGGAAAAATGAGCTTTATTTTGAAAATCAGAATTCTTGCAGTAACTGCAAGAAAAGTCTTGGCAAAAATCAGACACAGTAATAATAAATATGTATTTGTTCACTAGAGGGAAATAGAACTTGGCTTCAATCCAAATAAAAAGAAGGCATGTTTTGATTAAAACTTCTTAACCTGAGATTTATTTCATTGTGTATAATATGCCCATATATATATAATCATCTAAACACTTTAACTTATTATTCTGCATAGTAAAAAGAGTATATAGAAGTATTAGATCATGGAGCAGGAGCAATAGTGCAGTGGTGAGAGTGCTTGCTTTGCACGCTGCTAATCTGGTTGACTCCCTGCATCTCATATGGTGCCCTGAGCAACACCAGGAGAGATTTCTGAGTGCAGACCAGGAGTAACCCCTGAGCATCACTCAGTATGGCTCCCAAACAAACAAACAAAAGTATCTCACCAATCATGACCTTGCTGCCTGGAAGAGATGATTGGAAACTATTATCTTACTCAGACGTTCTTTCTTTATGGTTTTTCAAAACCAAAGTTCTGGTTAATATTCTCAAAAATGTAACCTCAGTGTCATTTTAGGAATGATCTGGAGGTGGGGAAATAAAAATAAAGGGAAGCCCCTTTCTTGCCATCTTGTGATGCTGGACCCATCATTAGATCAGTAAGGATGGGAATCCTGATGAAGGATGCAGTCCTGATCCCAAACTCAGGTATTGTCTAACACTAGAGTCCCATCAGCTGCCAGCCTCCCACCAGTCCTTCCCAGCCCTACCAGGCAACCAGAAGCAGTGAAGGACAGCTAGAAGAGTCACAGGAGACAGTATTCTTCTGGTGAACGGCACAACGCGAAGAGCTAAAAGCTAAAAAGGGAGCCAGAAAGAAAAGAGCACTAGAGAAGATGGGTGCTGCCAAGGCAGAAACCAACTTTAAATCGGCTCTTTCTAGATACACACAAAATAGCCCACAGAAGACTTAGCCCAAGTAAAGACATATACTTTACTTGGAATCCACACATGAAGACTTTGGGCTCGGGAAGGTGACCTACAGAGGACACAGAATAGAAATCTCACTCGTGTCCTCCTCAGTAACTGTCAATGAGATGGGGGTGGCCAGAGTGACTTACCTTGATCCATCAAGTATTTATTAATTTTCTATAAGAATGGGGCTCTCTGTGATTTTGTATGTAATCTCATGACTATTTCAAAAGAACATTAGCCCTAGTGCAAGTAAAAAAAAATGGAGCCTGGGTAAAAATTAAAATCAAGTGGTAGTTAGAAATGTGCATGCTATATATATATGTATACATACATACATACATACATACATACATATATATTATTCTGTGATTTGTTGCCTACTGTCTGAACTCCATCAAATATGGTATGGTGATTATGGAAAATAGGTAGGAAGTGTCTTATAATGTGTCACACGACTGGGCGATCCAGAAAGCAGCCTGGAGTGTGGCGGCAGTTGGGTAGTGGAGGTCAGCTGCCAGGGCTGGGTTCCCTTGGGGTGGGGAGGATTCTCACCCGCCCCCCTCTGGGGCACCGCAAGTGAAACAGACTGGCGCGGAGTCCAGTCTTTATATGATATAAAAAATAAATTCTTCTTGAATAGACTCATTAAAATATTCTGGACAAACCATTCTTGAAACTTTTTCCTGGTTAATCAAGTCCCCAAACAGAATTCTGTCATCTTGGAAATGCTTCTTTCATGTCAAAGAATTCTGATTAGCTAAATTCAGCATAGAACACTTTAAAATAAGCTTCTCACCATTTTAAATGTTTCACTCACTGAGGGTTTTGAATTCATACCACAGCTCAAAGAGCTAGAATACTGTCTGAATTAAAAACATTCTCTTTCTGGGGTTCTTGCATAAGAAAATTCCACTAGCTTTCAAGGAAGTCGGTAATTTCAATCATCCCCAAATGGACAGCAAGCAGCCACTCAAGGTGTTGTTATGAAACTTCAGCAGCCTATGCACATGCACATAGGAATGACAGAATAAAGAAGAGGGCAAGAGAAAGCGACCTGATTAATCACGTTATGTAAAAAAATCAAATGCACGCACGTGGAAGGGTGGCAAAATTAAAGCACAGTTATTTGTCCTGATTTTTGATGCGATATTGTGTGCAGGTGAGAAGGACCCAGGAAACCTCACACTGTTACTTCATGAATGTTCCCTTTGCTCCGGGCTCAGGAGCAGGACCCTGTGTGTTCCTGAGGCTCAGCATGCAGATGTGTGGGTTATCTTTGTCACCCAGGCATTGCAAATGCAAAATAATCAGCAAGTGACAGAGACACAGTTTCACCTAATTTGACCACTAATCCTTTTTTCAATAATCTCCTGAATAATTCCCTTCATTTCTGCTGTTGAGTTCTTAGGATCTTAATGCTTCTCAGATTGAGTATGGTAAACAGATCAAAGTTCAGGAAAATAATGAAATCACTGCCTCAGATGTGCTTTTATGTATCTTAAAACTCATTTTCCCTGCACTGTTTGAACTACGTAGTTTAGGTGATGAAGCAGCAAAAATTAAGATTCTGTAGTAATAAGAAAGTCTTTCTTTTGGTATTTTGGGTCATTCTTAGCAAAGCTTAGGGGTTACTCCTGGATCTGCACTCAGGAATTACTCTTGACTGTGCTTGGGGATCCCCATATGGGATGCTGGGGTCGAACCTGGGTCGGCTGCATGCAAGACAAACACCCAAACCACTGTACTAGCACACTGGCCTATAAGTAACAAATTCTTAAAATAGACCATTCAACAAAATTGTGAATCAGGATGGGACTATAAGTAGATTTCTTGGTTGAAATAGCGATAAGCCTGACTAGAGAAATTAACAGGCAACACCAGCAGTTCTGGCTGAGGGATGGGTTTTGTGAAGAACACTTTGTTTTTTTGAACAGAATACCCTTAAAAAAGAAAGCAAAAACTCCCTCCAAACAATGCACATGCACACACACATGCATAAACCACACCCCCCCGGAATGTTTAGATAATACAACATCAGAGGATTTCTCTCTGTATAAGATGGAATCATAATTTCAAAAGACATGGAACAGTTTATTCACAGATGCTAAGCCAAATATAAAATATGTTTCTGATCAACCAAAATTAGTGAATATGATGATTAGTATGAAAGCTTTAATACGGCATTAATTTTACTAAAAATTCTCTAGCTTAATAGAGGTTTAAGTATATTACATTAAGCTGCTGTGTCTAAAACTTATTTACATAGTGAAAGTAAAATAATAGCTTGTTTTTTTTTTTCCTTTTTGGGTCACACCTGGCAATGCACAGGGGTTACTCCTGGCTCTGCGCTCAGGAATTACTCCTGGCGGTGCTCAGGGGACCATATGGGATGCTGGGAATTGAACCCGGGTCGAACTCGTGCAAGGCAAACGCCCTACCCGCTGTGCTATCGCTCCAGCCCAATAGCTTGGTTTTTATTCTGATTTTTCTTAAACCCTGAGTGGGTTTTAGAAATTGGATTATTTTGATTTTTAACTTCAGGTTGACGGATATATATTGCAAGAAATTCTTTATAAAGATTTTTAAATTTATTATTTTTAATTTTTATCTGAGGCCCCATGGTTTACAGTTTTGCTCATGATACTATCATGCTCTCATAGAGTTCCCATGTAACACCTTCCACTGATGTCCTCTTCAGTTCACCATGGTCATAGGGACTCCCTTGCCCCAGATGCCCCATCTCCACGTCACTGTGGTTAAAATCAGTTCTTCAGGTTTGAAGTTCTTCAATCTTCAAGTTCTGTTGCTTTTGACCATTTGTTATTCTCTTCCTACTTTTTATTTCAATTTCATATATAACTGAGATTATTCTGTAGATGTCCATCTGACCAACCACAGTCTGACACTCAAACAGAACTGAATGTTGATTGTCTAAAATAACAGGAAAAATATCAGTAATGCAAAAGTTGATCTTTTTTTATTCACAAGTTTGCTCAGATATATCAAAGTATTGTGTGCTACACTGCATTATACATTTAGACACAGCAGTCAGCAACATTGGTCTGCATATCTGTCTTGTAGAATGTATTTTGATTATTGATTGTATTTCCTATATAGATACATGCTATCCATCTATATAGGAAATACAATCACATATATGCAGAATCACATCAAAACAATGATGCTCTTGATACTACTAGACAGCAATGATACCGTTTTTTATTTATAAACATTACTTATTTCTGTTGGCATTAACTTCCTTTAAAACTGTTCTTTTGCTAAGAGAAGGATAGACATAGAAAGATTGCACTCATTTGTGGAATATAAAATAAAAGAAAGGGAGACTAACACCCAAGAACAGTAGAGATAAGTCCCAGGAGGATTACTACACAGCTTAGAAGCTGGCCTTGCATGCTGGGGTAAAAGGCAGCTTAGATAGAGAAGGCACCCCAAGTAAAGGGTCCTAAGAGGGCCCATTCAGGATGGGAGATGCGGGCTGAAAGTAGACTATAGACCAAACATGATGGCTATTTAATACCTCCACTGCAAACCACAACACCCAAATAAAAGGAGAGAGAGAGCAAAAGGGAATGCCCTGCCTTTTGCAGAGGCAGTGGATGGGGTGGGGGTGGTGGGAGGGATGCTGGGACCATTGGTGGTGGAAAATGGGTACTGGTTGAGGATGGGCACTCGACCACTGTATGACTGAAACACAAGCACAAAAGTTTGTAAGTCTGTAACTGTACCTCATGGTGATTCACTAATAAAAAATTTTAAAAAAGCAACAACTGTTCTTTCCCTAAATAAAAAACTCAAAAACTGAAGTATATGTTTTGTGTGCAAGAGTTTTATCTTTTTGTAGCAAGCTGAAGTTGCCCCCCACCACCATTGATGTGGTCCCAAACAAAATAATAGATGCCCTCGTGTACTTTTCAGTATTGCATATATGTATATTTTTGCTATTTTCATCTACATTCCATTGAGATTTACAGCCTATGGTGATTTTACTTAAAATCACTTGAAATGTGTTTATGCTAAAATAATTTGTTCAAACTTTGCATTTAAAATTTAGTTTTTTAATTTGTTAAAGAATATATAGGTTGTATAGTTGTCTGATGTAGGTTCTTTTTCCTTGCCTTAATCAGTATTCTTACTGCTTTCTTTTATAAAGCAACATTCTATTTACTTTTTTCCTTCTTTTATGAGACAGTAAGCCAATATGTTTCTGTATTGTCTGTCTTTTTCCTTAGATACAGCACAATAGATCAGACAGAATGATTCACACTTTACTTTTTACACTAAGTATGTCATTGAAATAACCCTGTAGAAATATCAAGGTCCATTCATTGTCCTACATAGGTATAATGTAATATTGTCATATAAATGTGACTTTTGCATAAGGATCTTGAGTCAGAAAACTAAAACACTTATTAACATACTTGCTTTTATTTGAGCATTCAATATATGATTAATACAAATGCCAGGTAATGCAGAAGATGAGAAACCAACTCATGTATAATATAGAAAAAATAGCACTGTAGCACTGTCGTCCTGTTGTTCATCAATTTGCTTGGTCAGGCACCAGTAACATCTTTATTGTGAGACTTGTTGTTAGTATTTTTGGCATATTGAATACACCATGGGTAGCTTGCCAGGCTCTGCCGTGCACTTGGGATCCTCTTGGTAGCTTGCTGAGCTCTCATAGAGGGATGAGGAAGAAAGAATAGAATAAGTGTAATCTCTTTAATTAGTATTTTAAAATGGAAAATAGTAACTATGAGATGGCTACAATATTATCAACTTGTAATTGTTAGGCTTTTGCATTTGCTCCATCAGAAACATTAAATGTTAGTATTTCAAGAGCTATTCAAGACTTATCACTTGCAGTAGAAATCTCTGGTCTAAGAAAGTTTTCCTTTTTTATTGTGGATCAGTTCAATATTTTTTGGATATAATAATGTGGTTCTCTTGACTGCTCCTCTTGACTATGAAGAAAGTGTAGTTTTATTGCTTATAGCAGAGCTGTCTTTGCCATTATTTCCAAGAGTTGTTGATTTTATTTCATTGAATTACTCCCTTTTCAATATTAGTTTCTTTTTGATATTAACAGCATTGATATTATAATCAATTTCCTGGTGATTGGTGGAGCTATTACTATGTGTTCACTTGCTCATAGTCTTTATCTTACTTATATTACGGAAAAATTGAAGTGAATAGCAATGTTCTATTTCCTCAAGGAATTTTCTCTGAAAAAATTCATGAATATGTAAAGATTATGGAAAAGAGAATCAAAAAGTAGATGCAAATACAACAATCACTAAATTTAAAATATGTTATCATATTAAAAGTTAAACAATAATTAAATATGTATTATTAGGCAAGATAAATGTATTCATAAAATTAAGCATTAACTTTATCAGAATTAAGATACATTTTGAGCAAAAATAGGATTTTACTTAATGGTAAATATTTGCCTTTTTATCAAAAACTAAGATTGTTTTGAATTTTGATCATACCACCATAAATGTATCATTTTAGTTCCTTCCATATGAAAGTAATCCTATGAATGTATATGAAGATTTTTTGTTTCACTGAGCATCTCATTTCTTTGTTATAGCTTGTTGATGATTAAGGGCATTAAATTACACCTTCTTGTTTTAGCAGTTTAAGTGTGTATTTAGAAAGCTTTAACTGATTCTGACGGTAACACTCAAGTTAATTAGAGTTGTTTAGTTTGCTCAAGATGCTGGGCAGCTAACCAAACTAGAAAAGACAAGGGGACTTCAGTTAGACAGAAATGTAACTTGTCCTGATTGATCCTATTACCCGCTAGGGCATGTTATACAAAATGGTACACAAGGTAATCACATGCAAGGTTATACACGTACAAAGTACATATGCTGGTTTGATATAGGACAAATACACTCATGTTCAGAAATCATGCTTACCAAGAAATAAAAATGCAAATCAGATCGCTACTCTCGAGGAAAAGGGAAAAAGAGACAAATAATTGTATTTCTAGAGAATATCTGAGGACTGCTCTTACATGACAATAATGCTAAATCATCAGCTCATTTATGGCTCTTGATTTCTTGATAATCTATTTAAATAAACACATGTCTCTATGGCAGGCTCTCTCTCTCTTTCTCTCTCTCTCTCTCTCTCTTATTTTCCCTCTCTCCCTCCTGCTGGGAATTATAGTTTGCAATATAAGTACTGTAAGGTTATCATGCATATTCATTTACTTAATTTCAGCACTGAATTCTTGTTCAAAGTGATCATTTCCACTTATAAATGTTGTAGTGGTCCCTTCTCTGGGGATGGAAGGAGGGAAACTGGAGACATTGGTAGTAGGAAATGTACAATATTGAAGAGAAAGATGTTGGAATATTATATTAACCAAACACAATCAGGAACAATTTTGTAACTGTATCTCATGGTGATTTTAAAAAATAAAAATACATATACCTGGATGCAGCTATCCTTGTTCAAACTACCATATCAAATACTTGATCTGTCTATTTTACACAGAGTATTTTCTCACTATGTTTGAGTATGCTTACTTATTTAAAAAGTGTTGGGGGTGGGTAAAGTAAATGGGTGCTTTCCTCACCTGCAGCTGGCCTGGGTTAGGTCCAAGCACTGCATATGGTGCCCTGAACACTGCCAGGAGTGATTCCTGAACACAGAGCCAGGAGCAAGCCCTGAGAATTACAGGTGTGGCTCATAAGCTAAAGAAAAATAGGTAACAAGTTTTCAGTCACATATTAATCAAATGTGGCATATCTGTTTTTAATATTTTGAGAAATCTCCATAGTGTATACTTAGCCTGGCAAGCTACCTGTGGTGTATTCAATATGCCCAAAACAGTAACAAGTCTCACGATGCAGACGTTACTGGTGTCCGCTTGAGCAAATCGATGAACAAAGGATGATGGTGCTACAGTGCTTTATTGAGGCACAGTGAGTTACTAAGTTGTTCACGACTGAGTTTCAGGAATACAAGGTACCAACACTAGTCCCTTCACCAGAGTCCACTCCCTTCCACCACTGTCCCTGTGTACTCTCCCTCCTTGCTTCAAGTTTATTAATATTTTTTTCTCTGCAGTGCTGTGGTTTACAATACTAGTACTGATATGGTTTCATGCATAACACTTATGCAACTTCTAGAAGCCCCTTCTAAAAAATGACCATATCCTGGGGCTGGAGCGATAGCACATCGGGTAGGGTGATTGCCTTGGACGTGGCGGACCCAGGTCTGATTCCCAGCATCCCATATGGTCCCCTGACCACTGCCAGGGGTGATTCCTGAGTGCAGAGCCAGGAGTAATCACTGTGCATATTCAGGTGTGATCTAAAAAGCAAAAAAAAAAAAAACCAAACCAGAATGACCATATCCATTCCATTCACCACTGTCAAAGTGTGACTTTGCTATCCTATTCCCACCCCCCACACACCCCCCTTCCTTTCCCCCATCCCACCCCAGACCCCCAGGGTTATGCTTCCCAATGAAGGCCGGTTCTCATGTTCTTCTTCTCTACTGTCTTTGGACATTTATTGCTCCCTTGTTTCTTTTTCTCTTTTGTTTTGGGGCCACACCCATTAGTGCTCAAGGGTTACTCTTGGCTCTGGAGGGGCTCAGGGAACAATCTGTGGTGCTGAGTATCAAACTCAGATCGACTGCATTCAAGATCAGTGCCTTACATGCTACACCATCACTGCAGCCCTTGCTATGTTTTTTTATATTCTGCATATGAGAGGGATCATTATGTGTCTGTCCCTCCCTCTCTCTAATGTCACTCAGCATGATACTCTTCATGTAGCAGCAAATCACAACTTTTCTTATAGCCCTACAGTATTCCATATATATACATATATATATGTATACATACATATATATGCATATATATAAACATATATGTGTATATATATATATACACACCACATTTTCTTTACCCAGTCATCTGTTCTTGGCCACTGGTTATTTCCCAATTTTGGCTATTATGGGGAGAAGAGATAAACAGAAACTTTCTCAAAAATCATACACATGGCAAAAACATGTATAAAAACCCTCTGCATCACTAATAAAAGGGAATTGAAAGCTGCTTTCAGACTGTTTCTAGCAATTTCATCAAATTTCCAGCTGAATGTTATAGATTATTTGGATATCTGTGCTGAACAAATATTTTAGAATTATTCACAAATAATTCAAATGCTTTATTATTATAATTATTTAAGAATATGTGTAATTTAAATCAAGCACAACCTGCTGGTCTAATATTCTCAGTCTTTTAAAAGGATAGTGAATTTTTTTCAGTGACATCTAAATTAGTTTTATAACTAGCTCGTGTATACTTAGGGATGACAGAATATAAAACCAAAATATTGTATGCTTTCCCACTTCTGTTGAGATATATAAGTATCTCAAAAAATGCTGCTAATGTGGTTGCAAGTAAGTCACATTAAAATTAAAAAGAAAGAAGCAACTGAGTGGTTGATACAGATGCATTCATAGTACACACCAGGTTCTTCTTCAACAGCTTTTCACACTGAGCCCTTTTTCAACCTCTTTACAACTGACAGCGTTAAACAGGCAAGGCTAGCTGTTAGGAGCCATTATATATGACTAATACATTGTTTTTACAATCCCAGAGAAAGCAAAAGAACTCTTCTAAAAGCATGGAGTATGTCAAAGATTTTGCTATTGAGGGTTCTAAAAGAGGTCAGGCAGAAGTTAAATTTAATGCTATTATAAGCCTAAATTATAGCCTGTCTTTATTGAAAGCATCTTGTAAATTCTGAGACCATGGTTTTCAAAGTAAGCTAAATGTTAAACTTTAACATTTTTAATTTGGTTTCTGGATAAAAACTTTTAAAGTTTTAAATTGATTTTGAAAGCACAGTTTAAGCTGATATTGGAAGCACAATTTGGTGGGCATAGGCTACACCAGGCTCTGGGTTCAGAATTGACCCCTGGAGATACTCGGGGGAATAGTGCTTGGGTTGGAACCAAGACTGTCCCGAACCATTTAGTGTCTTACCTCCTATACTATCTCTCTTAATGTTACAAGAAGATAATTCAAATTTAATTTTTCACAAGTGGAATATTAAACCACTGTGTTTTCCATGCACCATCTGAGATTCTTAAGGCAAAAGACACCTTGAGCAATTTTGTTTAAGTAATTTTGGATTTGGTCATGGGAATACATTATCAAAAGTGTTGTGACATTCAGGGCATTCAATTAAGATGGCCTCTCAGGTACATTGGGAACAGTTCTCAGCAGTTTATTTGGAAAAACAAAAATCCACTCCATTGCCTTGCTCACAAATTTTGTTTTTTTCAGTCATTGATGCTCAAATGTAATCATAATAGCTCAAAATAACTTAAAATTTTCGTTTTGGAAATTTTCATGGAAATTACTTATATGGGAAGAACAAGAAAACCAGTAGGCATCAGGAACAAGGCTCATGAATCACATTATTTTCTGTGGAAGTCGATGTGGAGGTCTCGTTCTGTTCAGCAGGGAGAACCCTTCGTAGGGCGCAGCCGAAGGAACAGACGCAGAGCCCGGAGGAGGGAGAAAAGGCATTTATTCTATGGCGGTTACAGTATTTTATACCTCCCTGTTGGGAGGAGGTGGTGCCAGGACCCCCAACAGAAATGCAGGGTGTGGCACGGGATTTAGCTAGTAATAAACAAATACTGATAGGATAAGATCAGTAAGATTAGGAGTGGCAACCTTTGCTAGGTGTGGCATGGGGTTAGCTAGTGATTAAACAAATAGTGACAGGATAAGATCAGTAAGGTAAAATGGCTCCCTACATCTCCCCCTGTTTTGTTTTAAATTAAATGTGGTCAGGGGAGGCATTGTCCGGTATCCCTTGTGACATAAAGACTCCATTTTTGCAGGGAGAGGAAGGAAAGGATGATCGGGTCTATGCAGGGGGCTCCTCATAGGCCCCATCAATCCTTGGTTTTGGAGTAACCTCTGAGCTATACCGGAATACCTCGCAGGGAGCCGGGCCAGGGTATCAGCCCTCCCTTGCAGTGCTTTGCCTGGCAACCTGATCCACAAGAATAAATCCTTGGGAGCCCGGCATCCTCAAGGTAAAGAACTGGGG
The DNA here is from genome assembly GCF_027595985.1 of Sorex araneus. Taxonomy (NCBI): domain Eukaryota; kingdom Metazoa; phylum Chordata; class Mammalia; order Eulipotyphla; family Soricidae; genus Sorex; species Sorex araneus. The sequence goes on along the minus strand of NC_073307.1, from coordinate 10,821,025 downwards.
GAAGATGAGGTCCTACAAATCAAGCCAAAGATCCTTAAACACTCGAAAATCTCATTTGTTACTCTAAGATATTAACCCAGACCTGGACCCAAAGTAGCACTTGCTGTAGAGTGTCCAATTGTTGCTCAACATCATGGTTGACAGTAGCCTGCATTGTCCCAAGGTGGTAAGAGTCATTTTGTCATGTTTAGACGAAGTTGTGTGTCTGGACCGAGGCTTGAAGAACTATTCCTGCAACAGCATCAGTGGTGATTACAGCAATGAGTCCAGGATAGCTGCGATCAGGGGCCCAAGGAATTGTCAGGAATGCCGGAGCAGTTGTGTCAGGTCTTCAGCCAGGAGCCCTTTATCGGGGGAGCGTTGCCATTCTCTGGTCAGGTTCACTGGTAACCATATGCGATCCGGCCCTTAATAAAATTATACTGTGGGGAGAATCTTGGATTGAGAGTGAAGAATTGAGACAGGTAGATAATGCACAATCACCAGAAAAGAAAAATCTTTTTGTGAGTGATCAGAGGTAGTATGAATTTGGGACTTGGTATGAATCCAAGTCTGAAAGTGAAGAGGGAGACAGGGAGGCACTCCAATGCAGACAGGATCAAGTGAGTATCCTAGAGAAAAAATTAAAAGGTGTTTCTTCTTTATTCGGCAGCTGAGGCATCTGTGAATCCCATGGAGGGGGTAAAAGAAAGGAATTGTTAGCCCAGATACTGGGTCCTGGCATGGTCCAATCTACAACCTGTAAAAGTGGAGGGTGAGGAATGTAAGTCCAATAGATAAGTTTAGCTTACTAGAATTCAAGAGGATTTCAACTGTTAATAACTATTAATGTTCTCCCAATATGAAATCTGGATTGAAAATTTCAATTTCTTTGTAGGCGCCACATTCTGATTAGAAATCTTTGTTTAGACCTGAATCTAGCAAGCTCCAAAGATACTTAGATCTTTTAAATTGCTGGGCTCCATATCACTCTGACCTCCCTTGATTTTGTTTGCCCAGATCTAAGAATTACTGACTTTAAACTAGCTCTAATACTCGAGTGTTCCACAGACAGAGACAGACAGTCAGACAATAAACATCACACATGTGCACAAATATATACTTGATCGATCAATCTGACCCTTCAAGAATGGCAGGAAAAAACTGATAGACTGAGAAAGGAAAGAGCAGTCCCCAGGGCAAAGTGAGCCCTGTCGGCCGATTGGGAACATTGCTCCCGTTTCTCTGCCTGAGCAGCCAGTTTCCTGCTTGTTGAAAAAACGGGTCAAGAAAGCACTTTTGTTGATATAAGCTGGCAAAACCTTCTCAAAGTTGTTGAAAAGTAAGCAGAACTAAGAAAGATAATGAGACAATTGCACACACACTAGGAGCACACGCACAAATCTTACTCCTGCACACGCTCGGACCGGTCCTTCTTTCACTCGGGTGCGCACCCCACTCACCACATTCACACTGAGACTCCCGATCCTGCCCTACGGGCATCATCTTCAGTCTTGAAGTAACGCTGGTTCCTGCTCCAGCCAGGCCAAGTCTGAATAACTGTTCTGTGAGCGAGACCACTAGTTGGTCACTCCCGACGCGGCTGACTGAGCAGAAGCAAGTTCCTGGGCAGTGGCAGAAGGGACACTGTCCTCAGAGGATTCATTTATTCTCTGGGTGGAAATCGGTTCAGCCAGAGCAGGTGTGTCGACCTGCCTTATCAGTCGTTCGGGGAGCCAGCGGGCTACACTATCAGCAGCATCAAATATGCAGGCTGATCCTCGGCCCCATATAAGGACTGGATCAGGGCCCTTCCATAGACCACTCAGAGGGTCTTTCCACCTTACTTTTGCATAAGTGTGGCTGGTGGAAGTATGCCAAAAACGGTCCGCTGCGCTGCGACCTTCTTTGTCCAGTATAAGAAAGTTCATGACAAACAAAGCATGAGATAGTAACGTCTTAGGGGAAAATGAGGCTGGGTACAGTTCCTTTTGTGTCCGAAGCTTTTGAATATATGTTTTAAGAGTGAGATGGGCTCGCTCCACTATCCCCTGCCCTTGAGGGTTATAGGGGATCCCTGTATGATGGGAAATCTGCAGCTTCTTACAAAAATGCTCAAACTTTTTTCCAGTGTATCCTGGACCATTGTCTGTTTTTATTAGCTGTGGTTTGCCCAGTACAGAAAAGCAGTGCAAGACATGAGCAATGACATTTTTTGAGGCCTCTCCAGTCTGGGCTGAGGCGCAAATAAACCCACTAAAGGTATCAATAGTCACATGCACATATTTAAACTGCCCAAAGGAAGGAATATGAGTGACATCCATTTGCCAGATAGCATTAGGGACTAGTCCTCGGGGATTGACCCCTAAGTGAGGCACGGGTAGAAGGGATACACAGGAAGGGCACTGGCGCACAATCTGCCGTGCCTGCTCACGCGTGATTTTAAACATAAGGCGGAGAGTTTGAGCATTCAGATGGTGAAGGGCATGTGCAGTTGTGGCCTCCTGCAGCGGATCTGCTTGTAGAGTTAGCGCTGTGAAAGATCGGGTGGCCAAATCTGCCAAGTGATTACCTGCCGCCAGTGGCCCAGGGAGGTTAGTGTGGGCACGAAGATGACCTATGAAAAATGGAGCTCGCCGGGAGCGAATATACTGTTGGATTTGCAAAAACAATGACGTTGCGGGGGAGGAGGGTTTAATGTAACTAATAGTCTCCAGTAATGGTATAGAGAAGGCCACATAGGCACTATCCGTGTATAAATTGAAAGGAAGAAGGGAAAAATTTTTAAAAACCATTAGAACAGCTGTGAGTTCAACCAGCTGAGCAGAGGACTCCTTTGTGGAAAAAGAAACAGTCTCACCCTCACAGGCATAGGCGGCCTGGCCATTAGAGGATCCATCAGTGAAAATCACTTTAGCCCCAGGGATAGGGCTGGTCTTAGTGACAACAGGAAAAACCCATTGATGTAAAGCCATAAATTGTATCAACTTATTGGGGGGATAATGATTATCTAAAATTCCTGAAAAGGAAGCGCAGGAGATGGGCCAATCATCAGTATTTTGAAGAAGCCAATCTATCTGTTCCTTATTGTAGGGTTGAATAACATAAGCCGGTTCAAGACCAAAGTGTCTGCGAGAGAAACTCCTTCCTTCAATAATTAAGGATGCCACTAAGAGATAGTAGGGTACAAGAACTTTCTTTGGTGTGGCAGGAAGGTGAATCCAAGAAACAGGGTTTTCCTGCCAAATTAAGCCCGTGGGAGAATGAGGAGTAGCGAAGATAAGGAGGTGAAAAGGGCGCTGATAATCTAGAGAGCAAACAAAGTGACCTTCAATCGCTTTTTCTATGAGAACTAGGGATTCTCGGGCTGCTGGTGTCAGACTCCGAGGGGAAGAAGGGTCAGCATCACCGCGCAAAAGGTCATAAAGGGGCATAAGGTCTCCTTTGGTAAGTTTCAGATAGGGACTGAGCCATGTAATATGCCCAAGCAGTTGTTGAAAATCATGTAGTGTCTTTAATGAAGTAAGCTTCAGCTGCGTTTTTTGCAAAAGTACACGGGACTCCTGAAGACGAAATCCAAGAAAGGTATAAGGGTCAGCGATCTGAATTTTTTCGGGGGCAATTTGAAAGCCAGACTGAGTAAACGCACGGATCACCTGATTGCAACAGAGCATAGTGGCCTGTGGGTCAGATCCAGCAAGCAGTATATCATCCATATAATGGATCATATAGATGTCGGGCCATTGTGCCCTAATGGGAGCAAGAATTTGAGCCACAAATTTTTGACACAGTGTGGGGCTATTTGCCATTCCCTGGGGTAAAACCTTCCATTGAAAACGTTGCATGGGCTCTTTATAATTAATAGCTGGCAAACTAAAGGCAAAACGGGGGCGATCATCAGGATGCAAGGGAATTGAGAAGAAGCAGTCTTTTAAATCGAGTACTATCTTATACATTTCTGAAGGGATGGCTGCTGGGGACGGCAGTCCAGGTTGAAGCGCCCCGAAAATGACCATGGTTTTAGTTACTGCTCGTAGATCCTGTAGCAGTCGCCAACTGCCGTTTTTCTTTTTTATAACAAAAATGGGTGTGTTCCAGGGGGAAGAGGTGGGTTCTATGTGTCCCGCCGCGAGTTGTTCCTGCACTAACAACCTGGCAGCCTGTAATTTTTCAGTGGGAAGCGGCCACTGGTCCACCCATACAGGCTCATTGGACTTCCATATGATCTTATCCGTATGGGGTGCAGGAGGAGCAGTGGCAGTTACTGAGAATAAACCTAAGCCTGTGCGGTCATTTTTCACTGGGTCGAGGGCTAGCGGCGCAGGCGTGCCCTGGAGGTATTTTCCTAGAACCTTTCCGGGAGAATAACCTGCTGAAAGGAGCATGTCTAGGCCCTTGGCATCAATTAGTATAAGGTCCATCTGTGAAAGAATATCCCTGCCCCAGAGATTGAGTGGGAGTCCGGGCAGAACATAGGGGCGTACCATCCCGGATTTTCCCTCCTTGGTGCGCCAATCAAGCGTAAATGAGCTTAACATAGGGTTTTGGGATTGACCTATACCCTGAAGGTGAGTCAATGAGGGGGTGAGGGGCCACCTTTTTGGCCAGTCTTTTTCAGCAATGACTGTTACATCCGCACCAGTGTCAATCAGACCTAAAAATTCCTTCCCGTTGATCTCTAAAGTCATCAAGCCCTTGTGATTAAGAATGCGTTGGGCAAAAAATGCAAAAGTCTCTGACATTGGGGGTGGTTTTTGTACTGTTGTTATTGGAATGAGTATTAGCTGTGCTAGCCGCGCACCAGCGTCCAAGACTGAAAATGGGGAGAGTGATTCAACTACTACTCCAATCTGCCTTTGAAAATCAGCATCTATAATCCCGGGGAGTACTTGCACGCCCTGAGGGAGCATATTGCCTCGCCCAATAATTAGGCCAAAAGTTCCAGATGGCAAAGGGCCACAGGCGTTGACATACACTATCTGGGGTCCCTGTTCTTTAACTAATATTGTGCGGGAGGTGGCACAGAGATCCAATCCGGCTGAGTATGGGATGACTCTGCAGAGGGGTTGGGTGCCGATGGGTTGAACAGCCCATGATTTTGAGGTGCCCCGGTCATGGGAGAGGGAGCGAATTGGGGGCTGGACGCCGATGGGTTGAACGGCCCATGATTCTGAGGTGCCCCAGACACGGGAGAGGGAGCGGACTGGGGGCCCTGGGGCTGGCCCTGTGCCCAGTTTCCCGGCCTGGCCTTCTGGCGGCACTCTGACGCCCAGTGGAAACCCTGTTTGCACTTAGGGCAAGGACTTCTAGGTCTGGGCCGCGATTTTTTATTGGGACAGTTTCTTAAGAAATGTCCAGGCTGCCGACAGCCAAAGCACAGCTTGTTCTGACTGCTCGATGGTTGAATAGAGAACTGTTTGAAGGCAGCCCCTATAGCATGCCCTATTTTTTGGGTGGTGGGATCAACCTCGGAGCATAGCCGAATGTATTCTGAGAGGGTCTTCCCACGCTTATAGGGGCGGAGTGTAGCCTGGCAGATGGGATTAGCATTCTCATAGGCCAAATGGCGGATCAACTCATTATCCGTCTCTTCGTTTCCCATGAGTTTTTCAGCCGCCTCCGTGAGGCGCCCTATGAAATCACTATAGGGCTCGTTAGCTCCCTGACGAACCTTGGCTAAGGATGTTACCACCGACCCTTTAGAGGGAAGTGCCTTCCAGGCCCGGAGGGCAGCCACATGTATTTGGGCAAGTAGCCCTGGGGGAAATTGAGCCTGCACCTCATTAGAATCAAAGGGTGCCTGACCCTGAAATTTAGCAAAGATCCAGGATGAGGAAGAGCCTCCTGCCTCGACGTTGCGGCGCGCCATTTCTTGGCATCGTTCTAAATAATCTGCTTTCCACAAGAGATAGTCTCCCCTACTCAGGACAGCCTTAGCGACTGAGAACCAGTCGTTCGGCGTGAGCCATCCCTCACAAAAGGAGTCCAAAAGGCCAAGCGTAAAAGGAGCAGTGGGGCCGCAAGAAGAGACAGCAGCCTTTAAATCTTTCAGGTCTTCGAATTTCAATCTACGGTAGCTTTGGCGGATTGGTGCCTGCGGAGCTACGTCCTGAGGGGAATTTTCCTCTTGGGAATGTGCCCCTTCCTCAGGCTGATCGGCCTCCTCAACTTCTCTGTCTGAGGGATCATCATCAGGTGGAGCCGTGGCAGAGGTGGGGTATTTGGGGGCCCGAGAATGGGACCTGGTAACTGGGAAGGCAGCCATAGGTTTTGAAGCTAGAGTGTGGCAGGGCGGAGGAGAGACCGAATTTGCACTAGATTCTTGGGAGAGGGTAGAAGGCTGCAGGGCACTCACTAGTTCCTGAACCACCTGCCTTATTAAGGCAGCGGTGTCCTGGGCAAGCTGGCGGGGTGCCTCACTGGCGTATGGGGGATTAAAAAAGGCAGTGTCATGGGACAGATAATGGAGTGGTGGAGCTGACGGCTGACACCTCTCCTCCTCATCTACCTGGGTAGCCTTGTCCTCTGGCTGACACCTCTCCTCCTCATCTACCTGGGTAGCCTTGTCCTCCAGGGGCAAGGATTTAAGTTCCGGAGGAGAGGGATCGGGGATATCAGAAGTCACAGGATAAAGTCTCAGAGGTGCCTCTGCGCAGGAGGAGTCAGTCCCCTGCATGGGGGGTGCCTCATCCCCAAAGACTGAGGAAGCCTCTGAACTCTCATACTTTTTCCTCAAAAAAATCTCAATTTCGGAAACACGGTGCTGAATCTCTGAAAATGGCTGACTTTTTCTCGCCTTAAAAATCTCATTTAAGATCCAAATAAAATTAGCGAGACAAAGGATGCAAATAACACAAAGGATGCAAATAACTGGGGATTCCCAGGAGTAGGTAGGGATGGAGGAATCAGAGGGTAAGTAGGCCATTCCCGCACCACGGTGTGTGCCAAGAGAAAGGCGACCCTCAGAAATACTCACTTTTTCCGTGAATTCGACAGCCACGTTGGGCGCCAGGTGTGGAAGTCGATGTGGAGGTCTCGTTCTGTTCAGCAGGGAGAACCCTTCGTAGGGCGCAGCCGAAGGAACAGACGCAGAGCCCGGAGGAGGGAGAAAAGGCATTTATTCTATGGCGGTTACAGTATTTTATACCTCCCTGTTGGGAGGAGGTGGTGCCAGGACCCCCAACAGAAATGCAGGGTGTGGCACGGGATTTAGCTAGTAATAAACAAATACTGATAGGATAAGATCAGTAAGATTAGGAGTGGCAACCTTTGCTAGGTGTGGCATGGGGTTAGCTAGTGATTAAACAAATAGTGACAGGATAAGATCAGTAAGGTAAAATGGCTCCCTACAATTTTCTACAGAAGCACACCTTCAAATAAATTAAATTAGATAAATTTATAAATTAGATATATATCTATAATTTTTTTTTGCTTTTTGGGTCACACCCAGGGATGCACAGGGATCACTCCTGGTTCTGCACTCAGGAATTACCCCTGGCGCTGCTCAGGGGACCATATGGGATGCTGGAAATCAAACCTGGGTCGGCCGTGAGCAAGGCAAATGGCCTACCCGCTGTGCTATCACTGCAGCTCCTATAAATTAGATATTAATGTGGTTTAAAAAAAGAGAGAACATATCTATAACAGAACCCAATGATCTGATAACTCCAAATAAAAAATAACAGTTATATGCCTAAAATCTTGGTTTTGAATAGTAGTAAATTTTACACTGTTTGTGTTAAAATGTCTTAAGTCAACTGTGCTGGGAATCTAAGCCCGTTCAGCCATGTGCAAGGCAAGTCCTCGGAACCAGGGATATTTTAAGTTTGTTGCTGTGATACAGGGATCCAAGTTCATTTTTTTGCATGCCCCTAACCAGTTTTCCCAGCAGCTTCTCTTGAAAGTTTTTCCTTCTTCTACTTCATACTCCTTTTGAAGACAAAAGATCTTATATAGCTGCATTATATTATACACCTGCGGGTTTGTCTCTTGAATATCAATTCTGTTCTAATTATTTAAAAGTTGGTTATTCTAATACCACAGTTTTGATTATGACAGCTTTAGAGTATAAAGTTGGATAAATAAAGGCCTTCCATCATTGTCTTGGCTTTCCTGGAGTTTTTATAATTCCATATAAATGTTGATATCATTTGATTTATGTCCTTAAAAACTGTCTTGATGGTTCAAGGGAGATAATATAGCAGTAAAGAAGGTTTGATCTCCAGAATTGCATATGGTCTCTCGAGTCCCACTTGAGCACAGATGGGTTTGGCCCCAAAATAAAAACAAAATAAATGCCATGGAGATTTTTATGAAGACTGCATTGGGTCAGAATAATGCTTTATGTATATGATAGTCATTTCAACTCTTTGTTCCTTCAAATCTATGAATGGGCCATGAATTCCATTTCATGGTGGCTTCTATTTCTTTTAGTAGTGATTTTTTTGTTTTCTACTAATATTTTCCATATTACAAACATCAACCAGATAAAAATAAAATTTTAGTAACATCTAATTTTGCAAAGAACACTAATGAAACATGTCACAAGTGGAAGAGAGGGTAGTAGTTAGGATACAGAAGGGACTACTAGACAATGACAGCTGGAAATGATCACTCTTGACAACGATTAGTGCTGAAAGTAGATAAATGGAGATACATGATAACCTTACAGCACCTGTATTGCAAAATGTAATTCCCAAAAGGAAAGAAAGAGAGAGACAGAGGGAGAGAGGGAAAAGAAAAAAAGGAGAGAGAGGGGAGAGTGAGAAAGAGAGGGGAGAGAGAGACAGAGACAAAGAGAAGTGCCTGCAGGCAGATTAAGGTTTGGGGGTGGAAGGAAACTGGGTGGTGGAAAATGTTCACTTGTGAAGGGACAATATTGAAACATTTTATGATTGAAATCCAATCATGGACAACTTATTAATGGTTTATCTCAAGGTGGTTTAATTCTTCTTCTTCTTCTTCATCACCATCATCATCATCATCCTGTTCATCATCGTTGATTTTCTCAAGTGGTATCAGTAACATCTCCATTCGTCCTAGCCCTGAGATTTTAGAAACCTCTATTTACTCATCCTTCTCAATGGTGCCACATTAGAGGCTCTTTCAGGATCAGGGGAATGAGACCCATCATTGTTACTGGTTTTGGCATATAAATACACAACGGGGAGCTTGCAAGGCTCTCCCATGCAGGCAGGAAACTCTTGGTAGCTAGTCAGTTTCTCCAAGAGGGAGGATTAGGATACAAGATGTCGCTTCCAAGAGCTTGGTTTTATAGTCTCTGGATGTTGGCTGTTGATGGGATTACACGGCACCAGCAGTTTCTGGGTGTGACCGCCTAGCTACTGGAAAATGGGGCATCTGGGTGGAAGAGGCCCAGTCCCAATCCAAGCAGGCTTGGAGATCTCAGCCCCACGTCCCACACACCTGGGTTCCTCTGCCGGTTCCTTCATGCAGGAGGCTCATCCGAACGTATGGAGAGGGGCCTTGAGCACAGCTGTGGCTGGGTTCCGGAGGTCTTTGGCTGCCAGCACTCTGCTCGGTGGAGAGGGGAAACTCAACCCACCCACTCTGAGGGTCCCCGTTGAAGACAGCCAGGCACAGGGGGCAAGAGACTCTCTGTCTCTGACTTAACTTAAAAAAAAGAAAATCTAGTGAAAAGTTATCATCATCATCATCATCATCATCATCATCATCATCATCATCATCATCATCATCATCATCTCGTTGATCCTCTATTTTCTCAAGCAGTCTCATTAATGTCTCCATTTGTTCTGACTCTGAGATTTTAGAAGCCTCTCTTTACTTGTCCTTCCCAATGGTGCAGTACTGCAGGCTCTTTCAGGGTCAGGGGAATGAGACCCATCATTGTTACTGGTTTGGGCATATAAATACACCACAGGGTGCTTGCCAGGCTACCCCCTGTGGGCAGGAAACTCTCAGTAGCTTGACAGGTTCTCCGAGAGGGAGAACTAGGCTATAAAATGTCACACAACTGCGAAGCTTCCAGGTGCTAGATTTTATAGTCTCTGGATGTTGGCTGTTGAAACAAAAATAAAGGAAAATAAGAAAGATACATTCTTTGTGATAGGAAACTAGTAAGTCTGATTTAGTCATCTAAAATATATATTAATTAGAGAAACATTTCATTAAGTTTTGGGTTGAGCTTTTACAAATCACTTGATGACATCATTATTTTCTTATGATTGAAATGTATTTTCTTGAGAACAACAAAATATAGATAACAGTATTATTCAAATATTTGCTGTTTCTTAGCACAATATTTTTAATTTTCCTAAGGAACAGCTCTCTTACTAGTAACTTTGGTCTTACTTTATTCTACTTTTCTGATAGAGGAGTGGGAGACATCATAGTGGCCAGATAAAGGAGAATATATTCCGATATGCAGCACTGTTGTCCCATTGTTCATCGATTTGCTCAAGCGGGCCCCAGTAATGTCTCCATTGTGAGACTTGTTGTTACTTTTTTTGGCATACGGGTAGCTTGCCGGGCTCTGCCGTGCAGGCAGGATACTCTCAGTAGCTTTCCGGTCTCTCTAAGAGAGATGGAGGTATCGAACCCTGGTCAGCTTCATGCAAGGCAAAGCTGCTGTGATATCACTCCAGCCATATTCAGGTATATTTTATTAAAATTGGTGGCCTTATCAATGTTCTTATAAATCTGTGGTAACAGAGCTCACTATTTTGTGACAAAATTATGGTTAGTCTATAGAGATATTTACAACAATTAGTGCAAAAAAAATCAAAACCCAAATTCAACATTTCTTAAAACACCAGCATTTGGCTATATTAGGCACAATGTCTCTTTTATTTATTTTCTAGTGATATTTATTGGATTTCTAGAATGATTCCATTTCATAAAAATAAAAACTCTCAAGAAAGTAGGATTCTTGCCTAAACTGAAAAATTATCAAGCTTCCTACCCTTTTGCAGAAGGTGCCAATATATGATCCTTACCCATACTCATGCTAGACGGTGCTGTGAGTATGGCTCTTGCTGCCCTCAGTGATGTTTCCAACTGAAGTTGCAAAAGACATAAAAGGGGAACCAGGGACAAATAGAATATTCTGGAAGTAGTAAAGAAAGGATTAAATCACAGATGTTGATTTCTGTGACTGCCCTTCCCTTTATAATTATTTTTGTTGTTGTGGAAAATAAAACTGGACTAAAAAAATAAGACTGGGCTGGAGCCATAGCACAGTGGGTAGGGCATTTGCCTTGTACTCAGCTGACCCGGATTTGATTTCTCCGTCCCTCTCAGAGAGCCCGGTAAGCTACCATGAGTATCCCGCCCACAGGGCAGAACCTGGCAAGCTACCCGTGGTGTATTCGAACGGCCAAAAACAGTAACAACAAGTCTCACAGTGGAGACATTACTGGTGCCCGCTTGAGCAAATTGATGAACAATGGGGTGACAGTGCTACAGTCCAGTAAAATAAAAATAAGGGTCATCCTCAAGTGTGGTCTACTCTGAGTTATAAGCATGCTTCCATAAACTCTTAAGCCACTTTCCATTTGAAAAGAAATACTTTCTGGAAACTTATCCAACTTTCTAATATATTTTAAGAGTTAAAAATCTATAACTATAACTTTTGGCTCCAAACAAGATTTTTAAGATGAGAATTGAGACATTCATCATATATTGTTGGGCACGCATATTGTGAACTGAAATGGCACTGCCAGAAGTTTTATTTTTAAATGTACCAAAAATGTTGTAATAGCTAGGTGAAAGGAATTTGGTACTTTTATTATGATGCAGATAAACAATATGTGTGATGTGAATTCTACTATCCAGTCTTTACATGTTAATGTTTTAAAATGCATATTTAGAAAAATAGAAGTGTTAAGAAAAGTTTTAACCAGTACAATTGCTAGAACAGTCAAAATGTCAATGATAAATCATGTCTTTCCAAACTGGAGAGAATTACTCAATGGGCTGTTCACCTACTCTGCATGTAGGAATCCTTGGTTCAATCCCTGGTACTATAGATCCCCTGAGAACTTCCAGGACAGACCCCCAAGCCTAGAGCCCTTGGGAACCTCTTTGTGGCCCCGAAACAAAACAACACAGGAATAAACAAATGTATTCCACTCAGATCAGATATTTTGAATCTATTTTATGGAAAAACTCATTAGGAAAGTAAAACACGGAAAAATCTATGTGTGTGTATAGCTTCTTACAGCATTTAGTGAGTTGACATGTTTTGGCAGCCAGTATATTTCAAAAATCCACCAAACTCATTCAGAGTTTGGTGGATTTCTCTTGTTTTAGAAAAAGTAGCAGTTATAGGGCTTGGAGATAGGACTCCAGGTAGGGTGCTTCCTTGCATGTAGCTGACATGGGTTTAATCCCTGGAACACATATGGTCCCCTGAGCCTTGCTAGGAGAGATCTCTGAGAACTCCTGGGCTGTGGGCCCCAAACAAGCGAAAAAGCAGCATAATTCAACACTTTGAATAAGGATAACCTAGTAGTACTGTCATCCCGTTGTTCATCGATTTGCTCGAGCAGGCACCAGCAACGTCTCCATTGTGAGACTTTTTATTACTGTTTTTTGTATATCGATTACGCCACAGGTAGCTTGCCAGGCTCTGCCGTGTGGGCGAGATACTCTCGGTAGCTTGCTGGGCTCTCCCAGAGGGACAGAGGAATCGAACCTGAGTTGGCCGTGTGCAAGGCAAACGCCTTACCTGCTGTGCTATCACTCCAGTCCCAAGGATAACCTAGTAGTGATGCCATTTCATCCCATTGAGATTGCTATTGTCCAATCTGGATTTCTTTTACATTTTTCTTGATCAATTTTTCTGATCAGAACTACTGAATAGTAGTGATGAGAGTACTTATTTTGGTCAAGTTCCATATCTAAAGGGAAAAGCTTTACTTTTTTTACTACTGATTATGATGTTAGTTACGGTTTGGTAATATGGCCTTTATATTGTGAGGTATGTTCCAACTTTATTATTTTATCATACTTGAATATTTACTCATAGTCAATAAGATTTTTCAGCATCTATCAATATGATCAGGTGATATACATCTAGGACTTTGGTCAAACTTAGCAACATTTTTGAGAAGCATAATTACATTTGCAAAATAACTTTTTCTTACGTCCATCATACCACCATTTTTATTTTTTATTTATTCCCTGCATAAATCTAAAAATTAGCCAGCAAGCCTGAAAGTGATTTGCATTGTCAGACACTGTGGCCCAAAATTGTCACATGGCATAAATGTGCTGAGTTTTGTGGCAATTCCCATATTTCCTGAGCTGTGTGTATTGGCCTAAAAAAGTAAGGTTGTAACAGAAATTACACAATGAAAATGTAGTTTTCTAACTGCTAAAATTCTTCCCTTAATTCTGGGTAAATCACCTCCTGTCTCATATTTCCCAAGAAATGAGAAAAACAGAATTAGGAAATAATACTCACCCTTCCTAAAATGTTTCCAAGGGAAGCATTTGCATCTCAAATAAGATTTGTTCCTTTTAAGTTTCCTTAGTGTCTCTCTGATACCTTTGCTGGCGAGTGGTGGTGTCTATATCCTCAGTCTGTTCCAGGGAGCATTCTCTTTGAAAGATACAGGATTAATGGTGGCTGTAGAGAATCGACACCCCATGCTCTCTTTGCTTGATAAAGAACTCTCTAATAGTCAGGGTTACTAACTAGGTGTTAGGATTTAAAAATTAGAGTAGGCTTTCAAGTAATGCTATTCATATATCGATGAGAAGAAAATACTGCTGTTAACAATGTTATTATCTGTGGACTTTGTTTTTTTATATATTGTTTTGCTTAACTTTGTGGCTTTAATTAACATCTTTCCTACTACACAGATATAAACTAGAGAGTCATTCTACCCAATGTCAGCTGACACATCAGACACTAACTTGGAGAAATGAGAAAGTGAGACAGGGCAAGAAGATGCTTCTGACAGAGTGATACTTGATCAGTCCTCTCTGCAGTCTAGGGTGTAGAATCTTCGGGCACCAAGTCTTAACCCAGGACAAGATTTCCATCAAGTCATGTAGATATTGTTATCATTTTGGATGCACCATGCACTGGTACTTTGCAAAGCTCCTGTGAGTTGCCCATTGGACAACATCATCTAGCTGTGGCAGCTTGCTTCTACCAGAAATTTAGTCTCTGGTAATAGAGCAACCAGTAAAAGCAGAACCACAATATAAATGTTGATTTTAACTTGAGTCCCAGTGAGACATTTCCCAGGGGTTGGGTCCAGAGACATTTGAAGGGGTTGCTACAGCAACCTTTTGAAAACCATCATTCTCCTTTACTGGCCAAGGGTGTGATAGTAAGCTGATGAATCGTGGCCCTGTTTTATACAGTGTCTTAGCCTCAATTTTATCAGCTGTGTCAGAGATGCTGATGGAGTTGACTAGCCTTCGCTTTTTTGAAGATTGGAGGAGAAGAAAGGAGAGACTCTGGGTGAAACAGGCTCATTAGTGTTCCCAGATGTTTACTCTCCAAAGATGGAGTGTGTTTCATATCAAAAACCAGCCCTTATGCTAAATGTAGCCTCAGCTTCAATCTCTAATGCATCAAGGTCACAATTTTTATCATGTCTCCATTTCTGAAAGCTGACATGGGATCCATTAATCCAGACAATTTCATCTGAGCTGGAGACATTAGCTACTGAGTAGGTTGCCAGAAGCATGACAGCAAGATGGGCTGAACCAGAACTTCCCTCTCACATGAAGCAGCATCTAGAGCATCTGTCAGGAGCAGGATGAGGCTGTCGGTGATCAAGGATGCATCAGGGGACCTGCGGATGAATGAGAAGTGACTTCCGGAGCTTCTGACTTAGGGTATTTTCTCCCATGTCATGCATGATTGCTTGGTACAAGAATTTCCACTTTGCAGTTGCATTAAATGTCAATTACATCATTTAATGATATTTTCTTTATAAATTTTAACCATATCAATAGGGCTGGAGCCATAGCACAGTGGGTAGGGCATTTACCCTGTACATGGCCGACCCAGGTTTGATTCCTCCATCCCTCTCAGAGAGCCCAGCAAGCTACCAAGAGTATCTCGCCCGTCCACGGCAGAGCCTGGCAAGCTACCCATGGCGTATTCCATATGCCAAAAACAGTAACAACAAGTCTCACAATGGAGATGTTACTGGCACCCGTTCAAGCAAATCGATGAGCAACGGGATGACAGTGATGAACTATATTAATAGGGGATAATGACACTGTATACAAGGTTGTGAAAATGTTATATGTACTGTAGTTAAAAGTATATGTAATACAGCTCCTGCCGCCAAGATGTGATCCTGGGGGCTGCATGCGTGTGCGGCCTCTCCGCAGTTGCACGGGCGTGAATCCAGACCCAGCTTTTGACATGGGCAGCTCCTCGCAGAATGTCTCCAGCCTGAGAACTAAGCCATGACCCCATGCCCGCCCAGGAGGGGAAAGGTATTTCTCTCTCTCTCTCGCCTCTTCCTTGCCGGGGATGAAGGGCGTGGTGACCGCCATATTATGATGACCACAGATGGGGTTTACAAGCTTGCAATGATCTAATATCCAGAAGAAATCTCCCTGGACTTAGTTGCTAAAGTACAGAAATACAAAACCTCATATCTCTTCACAACAGGTCTGACTCTTGTGGGATACTCCTAACAATAGTAGTGAGGTTTGTGTTGAAATATTGAATGTAACCAAAGTAAATAGAAAGTAAAGTGAAATTTATCAGTTACAAGGCAGTGGGGGGGGGCGTGGGGGTGGGCGGGATGGGAGGGGTACTGTGGTTTTTTTTTTTGGTGGTGAGATATGGGCACTGGTGAAGAGATTGTTGTTTCAGCATTGTATGACTAAGACTTAAGCCTGAAAGCATTGAGATTTTCCACATGGTGATTCAATAAAATAAAATTCTTATTTAAAAAAAAAGAAATCCCACATAAAAAAGTACATGTGATACAGAGGAACAAACTATACTACTCTTACAACCAAAACAAAACTGTAGTAGTAATTGTGTCCTTGTCCAATTCACTTGCAAATTTATCCTATAATTTTTCATGTGACAAGTCTTACTGCTTTTTACATGAAAAATCATGTCACAATTTAATATTATCTTCATGTGATATATATGTTCTTGCAAAAATACCTTAGTGAGTTGTTCTGTAAAGTTTTAGGAAATTATAATACAGAATTTTTAAGGAAACATTAATATTTCACCAAAAAGTAATACTTTGGATACATACCTATGGTTATATTTGGCTCATGTTTTATGATTCAGGTTAAATATCAAATGGTCATCATTCTGAATATCTTTTTCAATATGGTAGGATAAGTGACCCACTTGAAAAAGTTAAATTTGGGTAATTATTTTCCAGCCTGAATATTCTGTTCTAGAGGAGATGCTGTAATATTCAGATATCTCATAAATGTACTTTCTTTTAATCCATCTTAATAATGAAATATTTTAAATTAAAAATTCCATTCTCCTAGCAAAATCTTTTCAGCTACTGAGGATAGGAAAATGACAATAGTTCTAAAGTCTCTGTGAGAACATCTATAATTTTGTTTTAGACGTGTGTCCATAGTCGATTCTTACTAAAATAAGTTCCCTAAATGTTAATAAACATTTTAAATTAACTTTAACATCAACGGACAACTGACATTAAAAATGCTGACCAAGAAACTGTCTTGCCTGCAACAAACTTTAGCAATTTTATCTTCTGTTCCAAAGCAGAGCACTTGAAATTATTTTTAGGTTTGAATACAACTATCAAAATATAAAAATAGAGGCTTCCATTTGATACAAGAAATGTAACAGAAGCAATGCTTAGGTAGTAAAACTATTTGAGCACCTCAGTTCATAACTATTCATGTACCATAAACAGATGTGTTTCTTATACTGGGATTCTGCTGTACACAAAATTACTTTATATCTAAAGCAAACACAGGCAATTTGTTCTATTATACAGGAAAACAAATGTTATTGTGGAAATCCTGTGGGAAATTACACAATCTTACAAAAATAACTAATGTTCTGCTTATGAAACCATGACTCCCACCGTGCTTTTACAGAGTACTAAAATTTCAATGTTAGTAACTCAGTAAATCTCAAAAATTTAAGGAAAAAAATGTAGGAAAGAGACACTTTCTGATGGGCAAATATTTTTCTTGTAAATTAAAAGTAACATAAAGTGGATATAAAGTTATCTCTTTTGCTAATCACCTATTGCTATCAATATTGCAATTCTTATATATCACATTCAAAGAGCAGTCTCCATGTGCCTAGAGGGTGGTGGGAATCAAAGCTGGGCCAGAAGCACTCAAGATAGGTACTGTCTCTCCAGCTCGATACTTTCTCTTTTAAAGTCCAAATGTCAAGAATGTCCCTTTACCTACTTACCTTGTACCTAGCCCTCAGATCTTGTCCAGTGTAATCATTCCCAGATATTATTGTCATACTGGTCTCTTCTCTATCTTGATAATGAGAGAGAGAGAGAGAAAGAGACAGACAGAGAGACAGAAAGGCAGATACAGATACAGAGAAACAGAGACAGAAACAGAGAGGGCGGGGTGGAGGGGAGGGTAGGAGGGAGAGAGGGAGAGAGAAGGGGAGGGTGAGAGAGGGAGGAGAGAGAGGCAAAGAGCCTGCTATAGAATCAGATAAGCAGTGGGGGGTGATGGGAGGGAACCTGGGGACACTCTTGCTGGGAAATGTCACTGGTGGAGAGATGGGTGTCAGAATACTGTACGACTGAAGTCTCATCATGAACAGCTTTGTAAGGGTCTATCTCACAGTGATTCAGTAAAAAGTATAAAAAAAAATAAAGTCCAGATGTCAGCTGATAAATGTATAAACAGGATGTGATTCACAAAATATATTAAAGCTTAAAATTTCTGGCATATGGATGAAATAACCTTAAATAATTTGCGCTGTCTGAAGTAGTTTTTGCAACTAAAAATTATTTAATTTGATTAATACATTATTATATGCATGCCTATAATTAATGTGGGTTATTAAGAACCACTTTGCTTTAAAATCTGCATTTTAAAATTTCATCAAGGAATTGAAGTCTTGTCAGCTTGCTAATGTTACTAGAAATTAAGCCTAATGTACACGAAAGTAACTCAAATCTCATTAGATGTTGGAATCAGTTTCCAGGAATTTTAGGCACTAGATTGTGATTTGAATTCATGTAAGGGATCTTCATTTTTATACGCATCATTTAATGCTGTGTTGAAAGGACTTCATAGAAGACAGTAATTGACCATTTTACATTTTTATATGGTACTTAGTCAATGAACAGTCTCTTTCATATATGTTTAAGTTCATTTAACAAACAAGAGAAAGTGTGGTGTGCCCTAATGTGTATCAGAGTATTGAAACTAATCCTAAATGTCTTTTATAGCAATACTCTAAATTTTAGTATGTTCTTTGTTTACAAGGACATTAAAATGTTAATTTCAATTTCACTGTAATTACATCTTAATACAATTATATGTTCAGGATATTAGATTTATCATATAATGACATACATACAGGGTCATAATTTTGTGATCCATTTGTTTGGTGGGTAGGGACCACACTCAGCTATGCTCAGGGATCCATCCGGGGGGTACATGGAAACAAAACTGGAAACTGGGTTTTCCAGGTGCAGTGAAGCACCTTAACCTCTGTATTGTCTCTCAGGTCCTAAGCGAAAAATTTTGCTGAAGTCCAAAATAGAAAATAGTTTTATTGAAATGATTTTTTTGCTTATAAATCTTTAGTTTTGTTAAACATAGTTTCTACGTTCACTCATTTCTTTGTGACCTCATATATACAAAGTATTCTTTTCAAAGCTACTTTTAAACCGATTTAGCTCATTTTTGTTATTTTTTCCCCCAAAGCAGTAGGACCTAGTTTAGGTTTTCATTATTAAAGTATATAGTGAAAATCTTGCCTTGGTTTCCCCTAATAATGAGAGCAAACTTCTTTTTCATGATAGCAATGTCGATATACGGGAAATGAAAATAGAAAGCAGTATTTATGAACACTCGTTTCAATATTAAAAATCATTTTTACCTAAAGGTATATTTAGTGTGGTTTCTTTTACATACAAGCATTTGTACTTATATTTTCAAAAATTCACTTTGTGTTGAGTCAGTTGAGTATTTTTCTCCATTATTGAAGTACTGTCATTTACAACACTAATAAGAGATTCATGCAAATTTCCTTCCCAAACCACACACGCCAACAGAGTTCCCGCTTCCCACCGTGAAAGTTCCAGAAGCCCCCTACCTGCTCCCTGCCACATTTAAATTCAATTCTATTCAACTAACTCTCCACTTCTGCTGCTTTGACCATCTGTTGCTCCCTGACTGTGCGTCTTTATATTCCATGTATGAGAGATGATTTTATATTTGTCACTCTCCTTCTGACTCACTTCAACCAGAGTGATCCCTTTAGCTGCACCATCTATATGCAAATAAGCATTTGCACTTAATAAGATTAGTAGCCTGTATGGAACTATGCTGCACCTTTGCATTTATAATGTCTTTAAAAGTTAGTATTGATTATGTTCGTATGACCTTTGTAAAATATTTTCCTAGTTTAATTCAATTAAAAACAAGTACTAGTCATTTATTGAGTTTTTCACTGTGAGGCTCTGAATCTTTTCACAATTCTTAACCCAAATGATTTAGGTATTGCCTTTATTTGCAAATTATAAGATTATATATTAAATAAGATGTATCCATTATTACCTAAAAATAATGGAGCTGAAATTTGAATTCAATACATGTTCTTCCTGATTGCAATTTCCTTATTACTGATTAACCTGCATTTATTATGATAGGACTTCTTAACTAGAGCAATTTCATTAGACATTTTAGGATAATGACTTATAAATTATGATTATTTGTAATACTTTTTGAACCAGTGAAAAATGGCAATAGGTTTAGGTTTATAGGTAGTAACTCAGTCACACTGCACTCAAAAATTAACATTTCTATCATACCACACATCATTTATAAGTAGTTATTTTTTGAGTATTCACCAGATAAAAATTAAGAAACATGAGAATCTTTAACAATTTTTGAAAGTTGATTTAACTATTCTTTTAGTAGTTTATCAGTAATTACCAAAATATGAATGTTGTTGGTATATGTTGTATATGTGCATGTATAACTTAGTAGTTTATTGTATGAGCATATATGTTTTTAAATACATATATACTTTGCTATTCAATGTTTTGTCAGTAATACAGAAAACAGTGGAGGTGGGACTAAAGAAGTCCTGAGTCTTCCTTAAATCAATTGTGATATAGCTGTTCTTTATTCAGATTCTCTGGCACAGCTTCCATCTTTCCCAACTCGTATTATTCATAAGTATAAGGACATATTGCTTTATATCTCACACTTAGCATTTGGGCCCTTAAGTATATTTTACCAAGACTTCGATCGGCCTACATGAATTTAATGATCAACCATTTAAGCTGCCACACTTCCAACTGAGGTATGTATGCGTATATCTCTAGGGGTAATACAAAGCTTTTAAAATGATAATTGAGCAGAGAATTTTGAGAACATCAATTTACAGGTATTCAGCTTTTATATACATTGCATTCTGCTGCAACATGTGTTGCCAAAATACCAATTAACTTAACAGAAATAGGAAAATTATGTAGAGTAAAGTGGACATATGTTGGGCTCTGAACATCCTTGTTCAGATGAACAGATGATGATAAATAGAATTATAATCAAGAAAAGAGAAAACTTTGGAGGAGTACTTGGAGGCTATTTTTTTCTCTCATGATACACTGAATTCCTCCAGATTGTCCTGTAAAAGTGCACAGCTAGAGTTTAAGGAGCTCACCTGCCCAATCTGTTCATTTACTTCCTCCAGTAGTCAGACGACCATTTTCTCAGTGTCTTCAAGTAGCCTTTCAATGTTAGGGTTCATTTTTACTACATCTGCAACCGTGGAAGGTGATATGAGATTTGTTTGTGCGGGTGGTAGTAATTGTGTTTTTTTATGCAACTGTACCATCATTGAGAAAACTAACCACTTAATTCTTCCAATAACCTTTGATTAACACTTTCAGAAAACAAGATTTTCATTATATATATAATATATACATATATATACATATACACTTGTGTGTCTGTGTGTATATATATGTTACATATATGTATATATATTATATATATATATGACCCAACATTGTTACTGTATTTGGCATATCGAATACACCACGGAGAGCTTGCCAGGCTCTGCGTGCAGGCAGGATGCTTTCGGTACCTTGCCAGGTTCTCTGAGAGGAAGTAAAGAGAGGCTGCTAAAATCTCAGGCCTGGGACAAATGGAGACGTAACTGGTGCCTGCTCAAGCAAATTGACCATCAACAGTACGACAGTGATACAGTTATATATATATATTTATACTATATATATATCCTTTCATTGCAGAGATCTCTGTGCCTATTGTTTCCATATTGCTCTGTAACTGAGTGTCAAGGTGGTTACACAGCTTCAGTTTTACTTTTTCTGTGACCCCTTTTGAGGTCCCCTATCATTTCTTAACAAGTCACACTCCATTCTTCCATGTTAACATCTATTTTTGTGTCTTTTTCTAACAAAATACACTTGCCTACAATTTTTTGCCCTAAGCTTTGCTACTAGTTATTACAGTCAACAAATGATCACTTGGATGGCATTGTCATTTAAATATTTGCCTGGAAATGCAAGTAAAAAGGGATCTATATTTTTGAATAATTGAATTCTTCTTTTTGTTTGTGTCTAGGCAGAAGAGAGAAGATACAGTAATGATATAAAAAACAGAAACAAGACAATAGTAATTTATGGATATAGTAATTTATGGTTATAATGCATTTTAAGCTTTTTACTTCTTAGAAGCACTATAAAAATTTATGAGATTCATTTATAACTTTCAGTGTTCATGTTTGCTCTAAAACGTTAGGATATAACTAGCAAAATGGTTGTCAAAGTATATTTATACCACATACACAAACACACACATATATATACACACATTATATATGTATATATGTATGTATACAATATACATGAATTTGGGTGCATGCACACATTTTACTATGTAAATTAATAAAATGCATGCAACTTTGGAATATTAGATTAAATGTGATTATTTGACAATTTCATCAGAAATGCAACTATTGAATTGGAATTTTAAAATATTTTTTCTCTGTGGAATTAAATACATTTGGTTCAAAAATTACAATGAAGCTAAAACTTTAGTTAATATGAAATTTCATAGATGTAAATTTTTAGTCTGAGTACCTTGAATAAACTCCTAAAATATCATATTCTTTTGCACATATTGATATTGGTTTCATTCTTGTCATTTAAAAATTGTTTTTCTGTCATTTAAAAATTAACTTTTATATCAGGAACATAATATCAGGAACATCTGATTATCAGAAACATCTCTGTTATCAGTTCTCATTTATAGTTTTTTCCTTAAGTGGTGATACAGCTTGAATTTTCAAAGAATGCCCTTTAATTGGAGGCACTGTATCACTGTCATCCCGTTGTTTGTTGATTTACTCAAGTGGGCACCAGTAATGTCTCTATTCCTCCCAGCTGTGAGATTTTAGCAGCTTCTTCCTTACTCATTTTTTCAAGCAATTGGAGGCTCTTTCAGAGTCAGGAGAATGAGACCTATCATTAGTGTTTTTGGCATATCAAATACGCCATGGGTAGCTTGCCAGGCTCTGCTGTAAGGACAGGCTACTCTCAGTAGCTTGCCTGGCTCTTCGAGAGGTATGTATAATATATATGTTACTGTATTTGGGATATGAATTGGAGTCATCCACCACAAAACACTTGTTCTTTTGGGGTCTACATTTTTAGCATATAATAATTTTCTTAGAATTGATGGGTAAAGGACAGGCTCTGGAGTCAACTCGTTATGAATTTTCTCCTGCCTTTAATAAATGAGGAATTTGATAGAACTTATGCCTAATTTATAAACTAGGGAACTATTTTTGACAGTTTGAAAATTATGTTATATAATGGTAGGTAGAGTACAGCTGTCATCTTCCACGTCAATAAACACTTCATAGCACTACATCTTGGACACGTAATGTGATTTAGAGACAACCGCTGGACTAGAGCCATTACTAACTGGATTCCACGGAACATTCAAAGAACACCTGGTCACCCACCTACAGGATGGTCGGACTTCTTCGTTAAGATCCTGAATGAACGGTTTGGTGCTCTTCGTGTTCCTGTAGCAAGCAGATGCCACTGGGACTAGCACACGACAGAAACGAATGGAGACATTACTGGTGCCCACTGGAGCAAATCGATGAATAATGAGAGGACAAGTGATTACAAGTGACAAGCATTACATCTTATGAATACAAATCACAGCTGATTAGTGTAGCAACTATTTAGTGATACCATCCAATACCTCTTCTGTCAAGTGGAACACTTTTTTTTTTTTTTGCAGGATTTCATGCTTCTGGGTCATGTGCACCAGTGGAGATGCTTGAGCCTCTGGGGGCTGAAAATGCAAACCCCGTTCCACACCATTTGTATCTGTTTTTATGAGAACGAAGCACCTTCCATTACCAACTGCTTTCAACTTGTCCAAGTAGTAGTGCCATAAAGGTTTTGGCATGGATCTAATATGTGAAAAGGGTGTCCAAATGCCAGTGTCTTTAGATTGCTATTGGAACACAGGAATCATAAAATCAAAACCACTGCTATCCTCAGTTTCAATGTCTAGATTGGATTTCAGAGCAAGAGTCCATGTTATGGGACACAAATGTGTCACCGTCTCTAGAGGACCCTTAAGACAATGTTACTTATATTAAAATGAAGACAGTGTGGGAAGCTTAAAAGTATTCCTCCCCAAATATCAAATCCCTAAAATATTTATTATTACATATTATTACAGGGATACACCAGGTGGGACTTAGGTCTTAGTCTTGGCTTGCTACTCAGAGACAACTTCTTGCAGTGCTCCAGAGACAATGTGGTGACAGGGAATTGAACCTGGGTCAGCCATGTGCAAGAAAAACACCATCTCCCTGTACTATTGCTCCAGTCCCCGTAGGTGTATAGTAAAGTGTTAAGTTCAATTAAGGATTTTTTGAGATGAGTGTCTTGAAACGTGCAACTAGGTATGTATTTGAAAATGGCGGAGGGAGACTCACACAGAAGAGGACAAGGTGAGGCAGCCACAGATGTCAGGGCAGAGGGAAGCAGCCTTAAGGATCAGGGTTGGTTGTGCAGTAAGCAGAAGGGGTCCGAGTCGCTTCATTCGTTCCCAGCCCATCCAGACAGAGCGTGGTGCTGCAGCCCCTGGGTTCCCATCCGATGACCTGGGTTTAGGTTTTTGACATCTAGAACTGACAGAGAAAGAATTTCAGGGGCTGGAGCAATAGCACAGCGGGTAGGGCATTTGCCTTGCACGTATCCGACCCGGGTTCAATTCCCAGCATCCCATATGGTCCTCTCAGCAATGCCAGGTGTGATTCTTGAGTGTGAGCCAGGAGTAACCCCTGTGCATTGCCATTGCCAGGTGTGACCCAAAAATAAAAAAAAAAAGAATTTCAGTTATTAGAAGTCACCAACTCCGATACTCTTAGGTTCTAGGTGAGTGTTCCCAAGCCACCATGACACAGCAGAGGAGGGCCTCCTGTTCTCAGATGCCACCCGCTGCAGTTCTGGTCACCAAATTATCCAGGAGAGGCTGATTCCAGAAGGCAAGGCCAGAGGTCCCCTGAACAGAGCTGGGTATGGTCCCCCCCGCAATAAAAATCCAGCATTTATGTGCAGGCATTTCACATGCAAAAATTATAATATTATAAGCCTATAATAAATGAATGAAGGGCTGGATATATAGTACAAAAGTTAAGGGGCCCCTTGTTCCCTAACAACACCTGGTTCTCAGAGTATGGAGATATAGCCCTAGGTAATCCCTCACTCCTAAGTACTCATACCCCCTCAATTAAATTCTTGTTTTAAATTTATTTACCAAAATAATGTTAATAATGGATACTGGCAATTGGTAGACTACAAAGCTATACATGTAATTGTATCATGACCAATCTAGAATATTGTAACATTTTGCATAGAGTGCATTTTTGCTTGATATGTCCCTTGGTTTCATTTTAGGTATTTATGCAGCCTATATAGAACACAATTTTTATGACTTACAAAAAGCTTGAAAAAAATATAGCCTTTAGGTGTGTTTTCATTTATAAATCTAGTTGATTTGGGCTGTTAAAGACAAAATGATAATTTCACCCATGCAGTTATGAATTATTGTCAGAGATTTGTCATGAACAGCAAGTGACAGGGCAGTTGTGACAAGCTTGTCATGCCAAACAATTGGGAAGAAATGTTAATAAGCTCTGCTTAACATTATTTTATAATGTATAAAACTATGACCTGCCATTCTAAAACACTGATCTAATATTATGTTTATGAATATGTTTATGCATATTATCGCTTGAAGGTTAATGGGAGCATTTTCATTAACTGAGCTCTTTATTATATAAAAATATAATCCAACAAAGGGTTATAAACACTGAGTCTTAGAGTCACAAAGGCCACTTTTCACCATTTATATTCTTAGGTAGAAGTAAGTTGAAGGTCACAAAAAATGAATTATAAATAGTTTTGATCAAATAGAACATAGTTATATAAAGTAATTATTTTAGATATACAAATATATATAAACAGAAAGTATGTCTTCACATTAATTTTGTCCATCCAACTTAGGAAAATCTGAATGATAATGCAAATAATGTAGATAACTCTTACTTGTCTAGATAATAGATAAAATCGCATACTTTGCCTGTTCTTAAATACTTCCTTTAATTGCTATAAAACTACATAGTATTAATAAAGCAGGCTAAAGACTGAATATGAAAAAATATGTTTCTTTTAATATCATCTTTCAATCTTAAGGATCTATGAAAGGTCTGCTGAGCATATTTGTTTTTACACATGTTATATACAATGCTCATGAATTCCGTATTTATTATTCTGGGTTGCAGCATAAAATCTCACCTTAATAGTAGAGGGTATATATCACCTGAGGAGACGATCAGGGCCAAACTCTTTCACTGAATTCTGAAACGCATTTATGTTAAGACTTGCTTATAACTCAGAACTTGAACATGTGTGATATGCTGTGAAAAGGTGAAACAATAACTATCATATCAATTCCTCTGACATATGCTGAAAGTGTGTTGCTGGCACCAGAATCCTTTGCACCAATCTCCTAGGAAATTCAAAGTAGCATTGTGGCAGGAAGCCATCTTGCTTCTGCATTTCTCTTCCCCTTTTGTCAAGCAATATATTCAATTATTTGAATCCATTGTGTCAGATTTTTTTTCACTCTGGAATAAGTTACCATGAAAAGTCAAAGTGTTTTTTGTCATTTCTTTGATACTTTTTTTGCTTCTCTTTGAAAACAGAAATAAGGTGGCTTTATTTTAAGGGAAATAGAATTGCTTTTTTTTGGGGGGGGGGTGTATATAAAGCTGAATTTAACCTCCAGAATATATTGAACTGTCATGTCTATAAAACTTTTAGTTGAAGTGCCCATTCATGTTAGCATTCACCGGGTACTTCTTACCTAGCTAGGTTAAATTTTCCAGGAAAATATAACAAGAATGCTAGAATAGGGGATAGGGCCTACAGCAATAGTACTGTAGGCAGGGTACTTGCCTTGCATGCAGCTGGTTAATCCCTGGAATTCCATATGGTCCTGGAGCCCAGCCAGGAGTAAGCCCTGGGCCAGCTGTGGAGCAAAAACCAAAGAAAAAGGTTCAAAGTGTTAATAGCAATGATATGAATCCAGAAGGGATGCACTGAACCTGCTAACCTCTGTGTGCGGTTTAGGGCACTTCGTGTGGAGCACCTTGGTCATGGGCACGAGCAGAAAATGCGAAGAATTCATTCCATACACAGGTGAGGTTGTGTCCAAGACGTTTTTTGAAAGTCTTTAAGTTCCTTAAAAATGTAATTTATTAGAAAAAAGAAGAGTTTCAAAATGCTTCCTGCTTTTAATGCTAGTAGCCTACTTAGAAGAGAATCCTCATCAGTTACGTGGGGAGAGTAGTGATGGGTGCAGTTATTTTCAGTACCCTTTTCTGGGTTCTGTTTACGAACTTAAAATTGCCTTCATACATATGAATATGGTCGGAATTTATTAGGAATATTATTTTCTTGATAAATGCCTGCTGTAACCATTGGAAACACTTGCATATTGCATCCAGACAATTCCTGGGCTCATGGATTTGGTTTAGTAGGAACTTATCAACATTATTTCATTCAATACTAGAATATTTCTATAGTGAAGTCTAATATTGGAATTACTTATTTGTCTTTGGGTCATGTTGTTCAGGGGACTGTATGGTGCCCTATAACCAGGTACAAGGTAAGGACTTGATTCCCCAGACATTTTCTAATTCCCCTGAGTTGGGTATGTTTCATATTCTTTATATGCCCGATACAGATATTGATTTTCAATATAAAGATTGACATCTTAGATTTTAGCATAGTATTAAAACATTGTTATTTTGACTTGACATTTATGAACATCTTACTGCTGTCACATAATCAAGTTCATTTTAGCTTACATTTCATAAAATTTTCATTTTATTTAGAGCACAACACAAGAGACTTGAGAGATAGTTTGAGGGCTAAGGTGATTGCTTTGTCTGAGGCCAACCCCAGTTCTATTGCCAGCATCATCCCCATAGCATGGCATGGGGGACCAGGGAGTCTGGGGTACCACAGTGCTCAAACAGAACTGCATCATCACGAAAGGCCTTGTTGGTCAAGAATTGTAGCCTGAGCATCACTTAGGAGGTCTCTGGGTTTCACTTTTTTCAGACTCTATTCTTTAAAGTTGGAGTCCAACACCTTTATTTACAAAATAGGAATTCTGACAGCTGATAGTAATGACAATCATGGAAGAAAAGGGATTTCATGTTATCGTATTGCTAAGAATGCGAATCTGATATTATCTAACATTTCATTTCTGAAAACTTATCCAAAAAGTTGAAGTCACTACTTAAAAATATTACCCATTTGTCCATCTAACGAGTGAACTTCTTTCCCATATCCATACTTATTTTGCCAATAATTCTCTACGAGATTGAAATATTGTGTTATTTCATGGCCAATCAGATCACTTAAATTTCT
Organism: Sorex araneus; assembly: GCF_027595985.1. Taxonomy (NCBI): domain Eukaryota; kingdom Metazoa; phylum Chordata; class Mammalia; order Eulipotyphla; family Soricidae; genus Sorex; species Sorex araneus. The sequence goes on along the minus strand of NC_073307.1, from coordinate 10,792,865 downwards.
ATGACTAAGACACTCTTAGTAGCTTGCCGAGCTCTCCAAGAGGGACGGAGGAATCGAACCCAGGTTGGCACATGTTTAATATGCCCAAAACAGTAACAACAAGTCTCACAATGGAGACATCACTGGTGCCAGCTCAAGCAAATCGATGAGCAACAGGATGACAATGATACAGTGATACAGTGATGAATAAGGTACTGAATACTACAAGACTTGCCACATTTTCTCTACCTAATCACCTATTTATGCAACAGCTTCAACTTTGTTACTGCCAATTTAAGACAAAACCTACAGTCAGTCTAAGACAAAAACTATAAAGGAAGGTGTGGAATGGGAGACAGAGTTAGGACATAAGTAGTAAAAGTCATTGACACCAGGACTGTACTTTTCAGTTAAATATGCCAGTTTACTCTCTTTATTATGTAAGGTGGATTTTCTGCTACATGCACCTTCACTCACAAAAGAAATTTAAGTATTCTATTAAAATATAATGTGAACTTAAAATAGTCTATATTTTTCATAAGTAGATAATAGCTCAAATTATAAAAATACTTTGCATATTTGTAGACTGTGTATTTAAAATCTCTTTCTACATGCCAGAGAGATGGTAGAGTGGGTAGGGCACTTGGCTTGCATTTGAACCCTGGCACCCCATATTGTCCCTCAGCCCCTCCAGATATGACCAAAAAAAAATAAAAATTAAATTAAATCTGTTTCTTTTCTCTTGGAGCTTAAATCATTCACTTATTTTTTTTCTGGTTCTAGGGTTAATAATGCCAACATACAATTTGTCTCTGTACATTAAAATCCAAATTTCCTGCAATTTAACATTTCAATAGAACCATAATATTTAAACACATATTAACTTCTTATTAAAGTAAAAGACTTGTTTTCTTGATTATAAACGTTGTCGGGAAGCCATTCTAACATGTGGTGAGTCTCTGCCCTTCGGCAGAACCTGTTCTCTTTGTTTTCATGTTAACACCCATCTCCTAGGCAACGCCAGCTCTATGCCAAAGGGGGGATGAATTTGATTCAGGAGATTTATGACTAAAGATGTGCTTTGTAAAGGCAGAAATGCAGTTTCAAGTCAAACTATTAGAAGTCTCAAATTGAAAATAAAAAGTGTCTTTTGATGCCATCCTTTATGTATTTAATAGCTGCAAAATATGCAGTAATTCTCACTATTTTACTCCTCAAATTAGAGAATAGTGTCATATCTATTTGTGGTCGAGTTGTGAAAGGTCTATCATCCTGGCTTTTTGAAGAACTTTGTTTTGTTGCCTTTTCTGTATTTTCTTCCTATGGAAATGTCTGTGTCACTGTACTGTGCTCTGAAGTGATTTTTTAATTGCTCTGTTCGCTCAACAGTCCTTGTCATTTTACTTCCTTTCCCTAGGTTCTTGGTCAGAGAGCTCAATTTGCACTTGACTTATTTTATTTTCCACTGGGATCATGTACTAGAAATTTCATCTAAGTGCTTCCTTAGCTCGATTCAAACTATCTCATAAGTTGTTTCTTTTTTTTATCGAATACTGCTGACTTACAAATAGCTTTAGCCTACTATATGTTTTGCCAAATATACTTTGTTTGTGCATATGCAGTTTTACATATGTATTTTGTGTGTGTGTGTATATATATATATATAGTTTTGAATAATACACTTTTAATTCATTTTAGTTTAATTTGATTCCTATATTTCCATTTACAGTTTGAAATATTAGTTGATGAGGTTATTAGCCAGCATCCGGAGACGTAAAAGCAAGCTCCTGGAAGCATGTGGCCACAAAGCAGCCACGCAATATCTTATAGCGTTCTTCTTCCTCTGGGACAACCTGGCAAACTACTGGGAGTTTCCTGCCCACATGGAAGAGCCTCGCAAGGTTTCCATGGTGTATTAATATACCAGAACCAGTAACAAGCTGGGTGTCATTTCCCTGACCCTGAAAGAGCCTTCAGTATGACATCATTGGAAGGACGAGTAGAGAGAGGCTTCTAAAATCTCAGGGCTTGGACGAAGGGAGACATTACTGAGACCGCTCGAGTAATTCGATGATCAACGGGATAATGATGTTGATGATGAGGGGGAGGTTATTAGGACCCCAAATGATAATTTTAAAACTAGCTATCTATCATTTCAGGTCTGTTTGACAGATGCATCTGTATGTCATTATAGAATGTCCCTCTTTTGGTGGGACAGAACTCCCAAGTGGTTCTCAGGTGAACTCAGGCCATTGCCCTGTGTTGGTTAGTGGATCTGGATACAAGGGGCCCTAAGGATGCTGTACTAGGGATCAAACCAGGTTCCAGCACACATACTCTTTCCCTGGCCCTTGAACCTCTCTCTTCTAAAATGTAATTCATTATTCTGACTAAAATCTTTTATCATAGATCTCAGTCAAGCTTTCATTGTAGCCAGGTACCAAGGTTAACTCAGTGTTTACACCTATGTGATAGTACTTCCAGGTTCTCCACCATCCATCCTACCTAGCGTCACTTCTCCTGTCTGTGTCTCTCTCCCTACCTCAATTCTATTTCCATGTCTCAGGACTGCCTTAGATCCCGTCGTTCTCTTGCTTTCTTGATTGACCAGATGAGTGAGATTATGTGGCATTTGTACTCGCTGTCATTCAAGCTTTTAAGAAACTATTGTTTGCAAGGGATTTCTTCTGTGATTCATTCAAGTGCTACATCTTTTATGGATTTTTTTTGTGGGCCACTCCTGGAGAGTTCAGGGCGCCAGATAGTATTCCCAGAATACTATCCTCAGAATACTGTGGTTTGAATTCTGAAGTGAGAATTTTCTTAGCAGTGTATGCTCAGCCATGTTAATATAACCAAACTGGCTGAGTATAGACAATTGGCATTCCATTAATACTATGTCTGCTATTTTGTATTTTGTATTTATGTTGAATTGCTGTCTGTTAAACATATTTATTTCCTCTTGGCTTTTAATTTCAGAAAAAAAACATTTATGCATCTGACTATCAATGTGTGAAAAAAATGAGGCAAAAATTATAAAATATGTACAATGATAAATCATAAGCAGAATATTCAAAATTTATGTATTTGCATCAAAGTTACAAGATTGCAGTAATAGGATTTGTGATTCGTCATATTTAAACTTTGAAGGGTGTTTTAAAACGAACTTAAAGCTCACCATCCAGAGTTTAGGAAAAAATTCACACTCAATAGTGTTTGCTATACTTACAGGGAAAATGCATATTTTCTTGCATATGTAAACTATTAGCAAAATCATTTATTACAAATTTTATTTTTTGAAGTATCTTGAAATCTATTTAGAAAAGTCACTGTCACTGTCACTGTAGTCATATTGTTCATTGATTTGCTTGAGCGGTCACCAGTAATGTCTCTTGTGAGACTTGTTACTATTTTTGGCATATAGAATACGCCACCGGTAGCTTGCCAGGCTCTCTCTGTCATGTGGATGAGATACTTTTGATAGCTTGTCAGGCTCTCCGAGAGGGGCAGAGGAATTGAACCCGGGTCAGCCGCGTGGAAGGCAAATGCCCTACTATTGCTTCAGCCCATTTAGAAAAGTAAAGGGTATAAAATTTAATAAGAAAAGAGAATGAGGCATTCCTGAGAACTCCTCTAGGAACAAAAATTGAATGCTTTGCGTTTCCATTATGAGTTTTCGCATGTAAAATTTAAAACACAGCCTTTAAAGAATTGGGTTTATTTCTGTATAATAATATAAATAATATTAATATACATAATATATAATAATATATATATAATAGCATATGGGCTGGAGCAATAGCACAGCCGTTGGGCTTTTACCTTTCACACGGCCTACCTAAGTTCGATTCCTCCGCCCCTCTCGGAGAGCCCATCAAGCTACCAAAAGTATCGAGCCCGCACGGCAGAGCCTGGCAAGCTACCCATGCATATTGGATATGCCAAGAGCAGTAACAATAAGTCTGTCGATGAGAGACGTTACTGGTGCCCGCTTGAACGAATCAATGAGCAATGGGATGACAGTGACATAATAATATATAATATATATAATATATAATTAGCTATAGTACAGCTAATAATGTTTTCTTGTATCAGTTACACAGGAACCGCTCATGGAACCTTAAACAAGGGACTGTACCATAGATGCATCAGTATTATAAACTGTCCCAAAGTCTATCCTGCTGAAGACAAGATTTTCCATTGTTTCATTTTCTTTTGAAAGAGCAACAGCCCCAGATAGTTACCCTGGCTACTGGGTCCAATGGTGACTGAGGTGGCAGTTGAACAATATCTAAACTTTGCTGTCAATAGCAGTTTCCTTTTACTATGTGTTGTGAAGTCGCACTTCTTTATTCCCTCTCATTTGCTATTGCAGGAAATAAGGCCCAGTCTTTTTTTTCAACAGAGCAACCATACAAACACAAGACGTTTGAGTTTATAAAGCCTGATTATTTTTATGGGCTGTATTTTCAACAACAGAACTGTAGTTCCATCGGGCATAAAATATTTAATTATGAGTAAGTAGTATTTTACATTCTCACCACAAGAGTGTCAAGTCCTCTACCTCTTTCATAAACTGCATGGATAATTTTTGTAAATATGTCATGAATCACAAAATCCTGTTGGTCGTTGATTTCTCGAGCAGGCTGAGTAACCTCTCCATTCGTTCTATCCCTGAGATTTTAGAAGCCTCTCTCCACTCGGCCTTCCCAACGATGCCGCATTGGAGGTTCTTTCGGGGTCAGGGGAATAAAATCCAAGCTTGTTACTGGCTTTAGCATACAAATGCACCATGGGTAGCTTGCTAGGCTGTCCCATGTTTGTAAATATGATGTTTACATATTTATAAAAATATTTTCTTCCATTTTTTGCTTATCTGTTTTCCCAATTTTATCTGGATTGACAATATACCAATATTTGTTAGCCTTTTGAATCGAATTTCCTATAATATTTTGATATCACTTCAATAATACATATCTGTGTTATAACATGGATGTGGTAAAATATGCTTTTACATACTTACATATTCATATTACATATATATTCATGTCTAGTAGAATATTACGTGTCAGAAAGAGTGTTAAAAAATGTCTGTCTCACAGTGCTTCAAGAAAACAAAGTGCTCACATATATACCTACAGATATATATGAGAAAAAGGTATTTATATATAATTTACAGCTAAAACTATTTTATGAAAATGTAAATATCTTGACCATCACACATGAAAAGTTATCAAAACCCAAATGTTTCCTTTACATACATGCAATTCATTGTTTCCCAGTTATCTGTGAAAACAAAACTCTAGTTTTAGAAAATTCAAAGTTTTTGCAGGAAAATTCTAAATTTCTTCAGTGCTAGCACATGAATAATCAGCAAAAAAAAAAAAAAGAGAGAAAGTATCAGAAGTACCCTTGGAAAAGATTTGAAATTACTGTATACTTAAAAATGTAACATGCCTCCATTTTTTATATGACCTTCAATGTTATTTGAAAAGCTCAGAAAAAAATTAAATGGATTCCTTATAATGACTTCCTTTAATGAAATTGTGTTTGCCCATGATTAAAATTCTCCCTATTTTTTAATACTTCATTGATTTTCTCTTTGCTCTATGCTATCAATTCATTTTAGTCTGCAGTTAAAACTTTATCAAATGATGATGAAACAGCAATTTAATAAAATAGTTTCAACTAAGAAAATCATTAAATTACATTATTATAAATGTTAAGTGTGAAATTACTTCAGTCTGAAAATAATTTAATGGAAATGGAGAGATTATCAAAGAAGTCATTATATACATAGCACGTATCTGACTTTACTGCTTATGGAATACTGCACCATCTTATATGTGATCCACTAAAAAATATTGCCATTTAATGTGTACTTTGATATTTTCTAATATATTTGCACTTAATTCAAAGTAATATCTTCAGTCATAAAAAAGTTGTTAAGACAATTTCAGGGTAAGAGAAAAATCAGAATTTGAATTAGAGGCTTAATAATCTTGTCAGGTATTGGCTACATCACTATGCAAAACTCGACTCTGGCTATAAATTAGCTTTTTTGTTGTATACTTTTTAAAAGACTGCAGCATCGTTGATATTTTTCAAGTTTAAAATGATAAGCAGCTATCCATTGTTTTATAGCACTACAAAAATTTTCATGATATTCATTTAATTTTTTGAAGATATTAAAGACTTCTTACTCTGCCACATATCCTTTTCACTGGACTCTTTCTGTATAACCGAATTTCATAGGTCAGTAGGTATTTGGTATCACTGAACTACATTTGAGTATTTAATATATTGATACGTCTGCTTCCAGTGAGCAACACATTTTATTTCCAAACTTGGTTGTTCATTAGGATAATTACTCCAAATTAAAAAGTTACATAAAGTTATAAGCTAATACTATTTAAAAAAAAAAAAGAGCATATAATGGGAGTGTAGTGCGGCCAGCAGGTCAACCTGTACTCACAGGGCAAGTGCATCAGCAGGCTGACGGTGCCTTCAGGCTTCCTGATACCCCCAAATAGCCGGTGTGGTTCTGGCCGCACCCCCCAGCAACTTAGGACCAGTTTCCAGAGAAATTAAACATCCAGAAGTTAGGTATGTGGGAGCCACGCCCACATACCACCTCTGGTTCAGCCAGGCAAACTCATATATTTTTACTTGCTTCAGAAACCCATAAATAAATCTCAAAAGAGATCTAAAGCTGCAATTAATCTCTGGACCATGCAAGGCTGAATAGACCAGGGTTAATTGGGGTGATGAAGGGCGGATTAGCCTGGTGCCCACCCAAGCAGAGCCCCAGGCAGCAGCTTGCTCCCACAATCCCAAACAACTGCCATGCCCCCCGCTGAACTCCACCATCTCAGCACCAATCTCACCAAATATCTACCTGTTAAAAAATTCAGATATGCAGGTTTTGTGATTGAAACCTCCAGGCTTTCTTGGAGTCTGAAAAGGCTACCTGCCCCCCACCTCCCTGTACTTAGGGAAGCCTCGCAAGTCATACCCAGACCCCAAAGCTGCCACCTAGTTAAAGAACTACTCCAGTTGTACCTTCCCAATAAAAATAATGAACACCCTGAACAAACACAGTGATTTCTTAGTATCTGTATTGAAAACCATAATGCATAAAGGAAAAGGAGCGAGAGAAAGAAAAAAAGTGCCAGTTATAGAGGCAGACTGGGGTGAGGAGATGGCAGGAGGGAAACGGGGGACATTGGTGTGGGAAATGTACACTGGTGGGGGAATGGGTGTTGGATCATTGTATGATCAAATCCCAATCATCAACAGATTTGTAAAGGTCTACCTCACAGATATTCAATAAAAAAATTAAAAATTTTAAAAACAAAACCAAGCAATGGGAAGTTTCCCACTCTTTGTATTTCTCTTGAGCACTGTTGAACCTGTTCTAGGACAAAAATTTAAAAATAAGTTAAAAAAACTCTTGCCTCTATAAACAGTGTTGAGTCTTTTAGGTGGGAATTAAACAGTGAGCCTCAACAACTGAGTGACTGAAAAGCAGCAGATACAGCTCTTCTTTAGTCCAGTGAAGTTTTCTGAAAGGAGGGAACATTCAGGGATGTCACAAGAAATCAGTGAGAGTTTTAATGCACTGTAGCACTGTCGTCCCGTATTGTTCATTGATTTGCTCGAGCGGGCATCAGTAACGTCTCCATTTTGAGACTTGTTATTACTGTTTTTGACATATTGGATACACCACAGGCAGCTTGCCAGGCTCTGCTGTGCAGGCAGGATATTCTCAGTAGCTTGCCAGGCTCTCCGAGAGGGAAGAAAAAATCAATCCCAGGTCAGCCACATGCAAGGAATGTAGCTACCTGCTGTGCTAACAAAGAAGAAATTTGTTGCTTGGACATTATATCATGGGGAAAAGACACAGAAACACAGATGTAGTTGTGATAATGTCCTGTCTTGAAATTCATCCCTAAACAATGACAATGAGGTACATTGGGTTAAACCTTTCCTGGAACATGTTTTTCAGGCACTTTATTGATTAACTGATGCTGTAGAAGCATTCTCCCAGATATTTATTGATCTTTGGGTTGCGGGGGGTGCACACCCTACAATGCTTAGGACTTACTCCCGGGTCTTTGCTCAGGAATCACTCCTGATGGTTCTCCGGGGACCACCAGAGGGATGGAATGCCATCAAATCCAGAATGACCACATGCATGGCAAATGCCCTATCCACTGTACTTAGCATTCTGGCCCCAGATATATATTGACTTGTATATATTTTGCAAGGTTTGGAAACTTGCAAAACTAATTTAAAACTTCAAAGCATGAAAGGAGCTGAAGGGATAATACAGTGGGTAGGGCACTTGCCTTGCATGCAGATGGGCAGAGTTCCATCTCTGTCACCCCATATGGAATGCCACCAGGAGTCATTCTTAAGTGCAAAGTCAGGAGTTAGCCCCAAGCACTGCCCAGGTTTGTCCCCGCAAATGAAAACAAAAGCCATAAAATTAATGTGAAACTAAAAAGCATTATTTAAAATGTATTTGAATTGCTAAAGAGAGAACCAGCAGGAAAATGAAGTTCATTACCCACAGAGCCTTGCTAATTTGGCTAGAGTTTCAGTTTTTTTGAAGTCTGAGGCAGTCTAGGAGAATACTATTACAATTGGTGTTTTGGATCATTATAGTTAGTAATGATTATTCTTAAGTTAATATGTATCAGAAACATTCTATACCCTCCTTTTAAATGTGAATAAAATTTCTACTGCACTGCTGGTAATAGTATTCTCTTAGACTGCATGGTTTCTGTGGCAAATTTGATACTAAAAGGCAACTCAAAAGGAAGTTTGACCTTTTAAATTTTTAAAAAATTTTATTGAATCACTGTGAGATATAGTTACAAGCTTTCATGTCTGAGTTACAATCACACACTGATCAAACACCCATCCCTCCACCAGTGCACATTCCCCACCACCAATATCCACATACTTCCACTTTCACACCCTCCTGCTGCCTGCATGGCAAACAACATCCCCCATACTCTCTCTCTACTTTTGGGCATTATGGTTTTTAATGCAGATACTGAAGGCTTATCATGCTTGATCCTTTATCTGTTTTCAGCAACATCTCCCATCCCGAACGATTCCTCCAACCATCATTTTCTTGGTGATCCCTTCTCTATTCCAGCTGCCTTCTCCGCTCTTCACCTCCCTCTCATGAGGCAGGCTTCCAGCTATGGAACAATCTTCCTGGCTTATATCTACTGTCCTTGGATCTCAGTCTTATGTCACTTTATACTCCACAAATGAGTGCAGTCCTTCTATGTCTGTCTCTCTCTTTCTAACTCATTTCACTTAGCATGATACTCTCCATGTCTCTCCACTTATAAGCAAAATACATGACTTCATCTCTTCTAACAGCTGTATAGTATTCCATTGTGAAGATGTACCAAAGGTTTTTTTAACTAGTCATCTGTTCTCGGGCACTTGGGTTGTTTCCATATTTTGGCTATTGTGAACAGTGCCACAATGAACATATAGGTACAGATGTCTTTTCTACTGTGCTTTTTTTTTTCACCCTCTGGATATATTACTAGAAGTGATATTGTGGGGTCATATGATAGCTCAATTTCTAGTTTTTGAAGGACTTTCCATATTGTTTTCAAAAAAGGCTGGACTAGTCGGCATTTCCACCAATAGTGAAAGAGTCTCTTTTCCGTCACGTCCACACGAGCACTGGTTGCTCTTGTTCTTTATAGTGTGTGCCAGTCTCTGTGGTATGAAATGATGTCTCATTGTTGTTTGACCTTTTGTTTTACCTCAGAATAAGACAGCTGTTGACCAAACATGATGGCCTCTCAGTACCTGTATTGCAATATTGCAAGCCATAATATCCAAATGGGAGGGGAGGAAGAGAGAGAGAAAGAGAGAGAGAGACAGAGAGAGAGAAAGGAGAGAGTGGTTGGGAAATATGGGGGTATTGGGTATTGGTGGTAGGGAATGTACACTGGTGAAGAGATGGATGTTGCAATACTGTATGACTAAAACTCAATCATAAAAGCTTTGTAACTATATCTCATTGTGATTCACTAATGAAAAAAGACAGCTGTTATCAATCAAGCCTGTTGCTATATATCTATAAGAGTTTACATGCAAAACTATTTATTGATATTCAAAGGTGGATCAGTCCTTTGTGTTTTCAGAGACTCTGATCCATAGAATACTCTATGGGTATTTCTGCTTTCACTAATGGTCCATAATTTTTAAAACTGCAATGTCTATTCTCTTTGTTAGCTTTCATTCATAAACATTTTATCATCACTTTTTAGTGCTTGGATCTATATTCTTACTCCGGGGAGTACTTTTTGAAACACTGAAACATTTTCCAAGAAAAATACGTAGACGTTAGGAGAGACAAATGCTAGAACCTGCAAAGATTAAAAGTAGTTAAGATTACTAATTCAGTACCTTAGTAGAATTTAATAATTAAATTATATATATTAAATTCCCTTGCTTTTGCTCTGCCTTCAGAATTAAACTGATATTAACATTAATATGATGCATAAATGAGGAACCATAACATCCATCTGCTCAAGTCCCTTACCACAACTATAAGTAAAATTTAATATATCATGTGTTAGTCAAATAGCAATACATATTTACACTGCATTTTTCCATAAGCTCTTTAAAGCATTGTCTAAAAGTATACCTTAAGTAAAACAGGAAGAAATGTTTTACTTAAAGTATCTAAGGAGAAGTAATTTGACAAACATATTTTCAGTAGCATTGCACTGTAGCACTGTCATCCCATTGCTCATCGATTTGCTTGAGTGGGCACCAGTAATTCTTCATTGTGAGACTTGTTGTTACTGTTTTTAGTATATCAAATATGCCACGGGGAGCTTGCCGGGCTCTGCTGTGCAGTCGGGAGACTCTCAGTAGCTTGCTGGGCTCTCCAAGAGGGACGAAGGAATCGAACCCGGCTTGGCCACATGCAAGGCAAACACCCTACCCACTATGCTACTGCTCCAGTAAGTCTGTAACTGTATCTCACAGCAATTCATTAAAAAATATATTTTTTACAAAAAAAAGCAGCCCTGGCTTCTCTCCCCACCTTGTAGGCTGCCCCCCCCACCCTTGTGTGCCCGGCCACTCACAAGTTAATCTGAGGGTTATCTTCTTGGGTACAGTACATGTTAGTAGCTTTATCTCAGTGCACTAATGGATACTCCTTCTAATAGATTTATTAGCCGTACACAGAAACTACGGCTAATAAATCTATTAGAAGGAGTATCCAGAATGACAACCGACTGGGAGCTCTTTGGCACTACTGTGGCAACGTGGGAAGATGCTGTCATTGACAACATCCACAAGGAATATGATCGACTGGTTCAGCACCTCTATCACTGCGCAAAAGAATGCTGAGTCAGAAAGCCAGAAACAGATGACTGCCTTTGGAAACTCTCGAGCTCATACATCAAGGTGGTTTGGCGTCAGCCTCAGGCAACCACCAGCGAACATCCGAGCTCACAAAGTTGTGCAGACAAGCGATAAAGGAAGACCTCAAAGAGAGAAGAGCAGTAGTGTTGGCCGATGGGGCAGAAGTCAGAAAAAGTATTCACAACGCTCTCCTGTCCTTTGCCAACTACAAGACCAAGATGACTGCCCTCCAACGTGCTGATGGATCTATCACATCTTTCAGAAGGTCAATGGAGAGGATTATTCATGACTTCTACTTGGATCTCTTTGATAGTCATGTCCACTTGCCAAATTCCGCAGGATGGATATGTCGTTCCCAACGCCCTCCCTTCCGAAATCCGACATCCATTTCATTGGTAAAGATGCGCACAGCACCCAGTCCAGACAAGGTCAGACCCAAACACCTGAAGAATCTGCCACCAGTACTCATCAATACACTGACTCGACTCTTCACCTGCTACCTGTCTGAATGCAAGTTTCCATCTCAATGGAAAACCAGCAGGACCGTTCTGTTGTACAAGAAGGGAGACATCCATGACATCAGCAACTATCGTCCAATCTGCCTGCTGTCTGTTGTCTACAAGTTGTTCACTCATGTCATCCTGAATAGAATAGGCAGAACACTAGACGAAGGACAACCATGTGAGCAAGCCAGTTCCAAAGGGGATTCAGCACGATCGACCACATCCACAGTGACCAAACTCATTGAAGTTTCACGAGAGTTCAAGATGCTGCTCTATCTAACGTTCATCAACTTAAAGAAGGCCTTTGATTCTGTTGAGACTGAGACAGTCATCGAAGCCTTGGTCAAACAGGGCGTTCAAACTCAGTATATCAAAATCTTCCGAGAGCTGTATTGTGGATTCACCACCAGGATCTCACTATTCTACAAGGAAGTGATCATTAATGTAAAGAGGGGTGCGGCAAAGTGATACCATTTCACCGAAACTCTTCAGTGCCACCCTTGAGAATGTCATGCAACTAATGGAATGGGAAGGAATGGGAGTGATGATAGACAGTCTGCAAGTACACCACCTCTGATGATATTGTTCTCATAACACCAAACATTAGCCAAGTGGCACAAATACTGGCCGACTTCGACCACGAGTGTGGAAAGGTCAGACTGCAGCTGAATCTCAAAAAGACGATGTTCATGAAAAAAGAACTAGTCCCCCTGCCACTCAGTGGAATGAACATCTCTGTTTTGGTTTTTTTTTTTGTTTTTTTTTTTTTGCTTTTTGGGTCACACCTGGCGGTGCACAGGGGTTACTCCTGGATCTGCACTCAGGAATCACTCCCTGGCGGTGCTCAGGGGACCATATGGGATGCTGGGAATCGAACCCGGGTTGGCCGCGTGCAAGGCAAACGCCCTACCCGCTGTGCTATCGCTCCAGCCCCGGAATGAACATCTCTGAATGCAGCAGTTATGTGTACCTGGGTCAAGAACTGAACATGAGGAACTACTTGGCGCCAGAACTGCACAGGAGAAAGAATGCAGCATGGAACGCCTTCAAGAGTGTCGAAGAAGTGGTTAAAAGGATGAAGAACCTCCGACTCCGGGCACATCATTTCAATTCCACCATTCTTCCTGCACTAACGTAAGCCTCAGAGACCTGGGCCCTACGCAATCAGGATGAGAACACTATTCGGGTATTCCAAAGAAGAATTGAAAGAGCTCTGCTAGGAGTACCATGTCTCACTCAAGTCAGAGAAAGAATCCAGAGTTCCAACCTCCATCGGCGGTCAATTATCAAGGGCACTGTCTCGTTTGCCAAGGCATCAAAAATTCGATGGGCTGGACATGTAATGCAATTCAGAGACGGCCACTGGATTAGAGCTGTTCCCGACTGGATTCCACGGGACGTCAAAAGAGAGCATGGCCACCCACCAATGAAATGGTCAGAGTTCTTCGTCAAAACCCTGAATGAATGGTTTGAGACTCTTCCTGTTCCTGGAGTGAGCAGATATCATTGGCTACTCTAGCACACTACAGGGACATGGAGACGTTTCTGGCACCCACTCGAGCAAATCGAAGATCAACACAAGTGATACAAGTTTCTGTGTATTGACTTCACATTTTACTGTTTTGCTTTTCTTAGGGTGAAATGTGTCAAACATTAATGATTATAACCCCCCCCCCCATCCTCACATTACTCTCCTGTAATTCAGTTGATTTCATTAACCATATCTTATATTTGAGAAAGGAGACTTTCATAAATGTACAAAAAACTGAAAGACTAATCAGTAACTTTATCGCAACTCAGTTTCCAGATCCTGAAGTCATTGTTTTTGAATCACACCCAGGATATACAGAGGACCAGATGCTGCAAGGGACCAGACTCGGGGTTCCCACAAAGAAGACACTCGAGCGCTTTGAGCTATCTCCCCACACCATGCTCAGGTCTTTATGTTGTACAATACTATATATGTATATTTATACTTGAATCTACATACAACTTTCATCTACTTTATTATTCAGCATCTATAAAGGTGCCTGCATGTACAAAAATGATGGCTAAGATTCTTTAAAATATGACATGTATTTAAAGGGTAAGCAAACTTTATTCAAGACTATTTCAAAAAGTAAAGAATTGGAACGGTGAAAGATTAGGTCCAACTCCAAATACAGCAAAGACTGTTAAGAAATTATAATTAATGAACTGGGTAGGGAGGTCGTTGGATATACAGTTACTGAGGGAAGAAAGCAAAGGTTGAGGAATTTCATTGAACTGACTGGAGAATTTTAGTGGAAGACCAGAATGATAAGACCTTCAAAGAAGAGGTTCTTACTAAACCAAGTTACAACTACACAGGGCAGGGAAAAGATCAAGACCAAAATAGTGCTAAGAGATGCTTAACTGAAGTCTGGCTAAGAAGAGAACCTTGGGCCAGACAGATAATACAGTGGTCAAAGCAGTTGTCTTTGTGGCCGACCAGGGTTCAATCCCCAGCATCCCATATGGCTCCCCCAAGTGGGGTGATCCCTGAGCATGGAGGAAACAAAGGGGAAAAATAGTTTTGGTGAAAATAAATAATGGAAATTACACTTTAAAGCTTAAAGAATCTAGCAGAAGTAGATAATAAATAAGTTAACAAAGTGTTGTGTGGTAATTTATATTTTGTTGAGGACTTTAAAGAAAGTAAATGAGTGGATAGGATTTAGGATGCATCGAAGTTGGATGCTGTTCAAAGTAAACCAGTGGCTGAGCAAGGCCAGATAGAAGATGTGACGCTTGAACAAATATAGTCTTTATCTTAAGTTATATTTGGATCCTTCTCATGTGCTTATTTGCTATAGATGATAAAATTATTGTATTCTAATATACTTTAAAATATTCCCTCGATAATCTACGGACGTTATATTTGGTATAATACAAGCAGTACTCTAAAAACATATTCATAGTTGTACCTTAGTACAACCAATGCTCTAAAAATATATCCATAGTGTACCTTAAAGGAGTACTCATTTTTCCCCATAGAGAGAAAATGAAATGTTTTATTAATTTAAATATAACATAAATTATCAAGATAGGAGGTGGTAGACAAATACTGTTGTTTTGATGGTAGATACTATATGGTGATATTGTATCCTTAAAACATTTATGCACTTATAAATAAAAACATCAACATATTAAAATACATATTTTATTTAAAATTCTTTGCATACACACCTATTGCTTAATGTAGGAAAGTAAATGCAGAGGATTTGGAACATTTCTTCATAAAAATTTTTACTGAATTCATCAGAAAGTCAAATTTAAAGACAATTTATTAAAATATGTTCTGTGTTTTATGTTACACAAGAGAAGAAAATATAAGGAGGAGGTTATATGGTTGTTGTGACACATTAAGGTATACTTGATTTTTTCTTGATATTTTTTCCAGAATGGTTTACCAATCCTTGTATATTTCAAACCACCCTCTCTCTTGGTTAAAAGCAATCTCAACCTAGATGTCTGTGTGTAAAAAAACAATTTAATTATCATTTTTAATTGTATCTTGAAATTTGATTATTAAAAGACTCTGAAGAGAATGCAAGTTGAAAAGTATAATTTATAATTCTGTGTCTAAGAAATGACTGATATAAGGTAATTTGAAAAAACATTACAAATTTTCACAAGCTAAGAATGTGGATTTGTCACTTGGACAAAGAAGGTTTAGCAGAGAGATGTTGGAATAAAAATATAAAGATTGAAACTGAGAATGTTTTGTACAGGATAAGATCTGTACCTTCTTCTGTTTACAATAATTATTTTAAAATAGAATTACTTCCATAAAAATAAAATTTTGATTAAGGCATTAATATCAAACTTTGGACTTAGTACATTTTAATGCAGACTTTAAAATACATTTTTATGCATAAATGTTATGAATATTTCAACTTACTTTTGCATGTAAGTTTTAATGTTCTTCCAAGGACCAAAAATGAAGCAGTTACTCATAAAGATGCCTAAATCCAAATTATATAAGCTGTACAGTTAGAAGTAAAATGGGATTGACACTGATGTTTTGGGGACCATCAAGGCAATTCCTTATTAAGCTTGATAGGTCAATGCTGAAACCCAGGGCCTTGAACATTCTAGACATGTGGTCTACCACTTAACTCATATTTCTGGCCACCAGTTTTTAATACATTGTACCTGAAATGATTTATGAGGACATATTCTGTTATGTCCTCAAAAAATTCAGTTGAAATACAACTCTGAAAGTAGAGTATAGGATTCAAATGAAGATAATGTAACATGTAATATTATATTACATGTAATATTACATATGGGAGAGCCTCACAAACTCCCCATGGCATATTCATATGTCCAAACCAGTAACGATGATGGGTCTCATTCCCCTGACCATGAAAGAGCCTCCAATGCAGCACCATTGGAAAGGACAAGTAAAGAGAGGCTTCTAAAATCTCAAGGCCAGGATGAATGGAGATGTTACTGAGACCACTCAAGAAATTTGATGATCAATGGGATGATGATGATGATGACAATGTTATTTCATATGCATTTAACATTATATGCATGTAACAATGATATCAGGAAAGCATTCTTGGTTACACTGAAGGGAAGGTGCAAGTATCTTTAATCCTGACTCCATCAAAGATACTGGAGAATAGCACTGTCTTAGCACTGTCCTCCTGTTGTTCATCGATTTACTTGAGTGGGCACCAGTGATGTCTCCATTGTGAGACTTATTGTTACTAGTTTTGGCATATTGATTACGCCATGGGTTGCTTGCCAGGCTCTACTGTGCGGGCAGGATACTCTTGGTGGTTTGCCAGGCTCTCAGAGAGGGACAGAGGAATCGAACCTGGTTGGCCGCGTGTAAGGCAAATGCCCTAATCACATTAATAGTAGAGTAATGTTTTATGAAGCCAATGAACCAAGGGAGAAAGCAGTGTCCTGCACAAATAGGGTCGGGGTTTCAAAAAGGAAACTAGTATGTGTCCAAAACGAAAAGACAAAGTTTAGGATTTTGTTGATAAGGTTTATACTAAAATGATTTATACTAAACGCAGTGAGTATACCACCATGCTCTGGGCCGCTTTCCAGATGCTTGGGCCGAGCCTCACACATCAGTGGAGTACCACAGAACCAGGTAATAATAAGGAACTTTGTGACCTTGGACTCTAGGCTCAACAGGAAATGGAACAGCAAACCTCTGCCCACCAATCTCTGGCAACCCAGGGGTCACACCCATAAGACCCATCCTGCCAGCACCAGGTAAATTCCTCATTGGCTGACCTCCAGTACCCAACTGCCGCCACGCTCCAGGCTGCTTTCCAGACTGCGTGGCCACAAAGTGGCCGCACAACACATTTTAAACACTTCCTACCCATTTCCCATAATTACGCACCATATTTGATGGTTCAAATCTAGTGTGAACCATCAGAACACCTATAATGGTGATTAGAGGCCACCCTAAAAGCCTCCATCCCTTTCACCAAGCCCAGCAAGCTACTGAGAGTATCCTGCATACACGGCAGAGCCTGGCAAGTTACCCGTGGCATATTCAATATGCCAAAAACAGTAACAACAATGGCAACAATGGGCCTCAGCCCATTGACCCTGAAGAGCACCCAATATGGCAGCAATAAGAAGGACGAACAAAGAGAGGGTGATAAAATATCAGGGTCCTGAACTAGGCTGCCAAAGTGAAGGACTAAAATGACTGTTTGCACTTTTAACACACGTACGCTGGCATTGCCCACTCGAGCAAATCGATGAACAATGGGATGACAAGTGATACATTGAGGAAAGGAAAATACACAAATCATATTTTGGTTGATGAAAACTCTAAAACCTAAGGACAGAAATGGAAACTTTAGTGTCAGGAAATAGCAGGCTAGATGTGGTGTTGTCAAGCAAATCTCCCCTGCTAAAATACAATCAGCAAATGCAGCGAATAATAAAAGATTCGCCTCCTTGGTATTGCTTGTCTGCCCAATCCAGGTATGCATCTGCACCTGGCAGTATGTGATCACAGAAGGAAGGAAGCACGCGGAGAAGAGACCTCAAATGGTATGGTGAGGCCCTACCCAACAGGGGGAGGGCTAACACTTAGAAAGTAGAGTCTTCCACTCAATCTGAGGTGAAAGATAATGTTCCCAGCAGAAAAGTTCCCGGTGAAAGCTAAACAAGCTAAATGAGCTGTAATACTTTAGGGGCAGCCTTACCCCACTGGGTCCCTCCGCAGCTCTGTCAAATATTAATTGATACCAAGGCATGGCCCAGAGGCAGAGACTGAGACTACCAGGGAGAGGTCAGGAATGGAAGTAGGAATCACTTCCCTACTCACCCACCACCTGCAACACTGTCATTGATGTTTTCAGTCTCCTCATTACCATCCTCCTCCCGCTCAGTGATACAGCATTGTAAATGCAGGATTAGTCCTAGAGGTATACCTCTGCCCATCATCAGAACAACATAGGAAGCTACCACAGGTGTGTTAGCAGAATAATTCTGCTGCCAATCCATGCAAATTTAAAGTGGAATTCTCTCAAATAAAATTATCCAAAGGGTAAACCAGAATTGAAGGAGGTAACAAAGAATGGTAGCTACGTCCACTACCCAGCCATCGCCACACTCCAGGCCACTCTCCGGATACTTAGGCCGAACCTCACGCATGAGTGAAGCCCCACAAAACCAGTTAAGCAGAACTTTGTGACCTTGAACTCTAAGTTCAAGGAGACCCAGAAACAAGATCCTCTGTCTGCCTCCTCCAATCTCCAGCATCTGAGGAAGGGGGTCAAACCCAGATGCCCCACTCTACCCAAACCAGATAAATACCTCACCAGCCGACTCCCACTACATCCACTACCCAGCCACCGCCAAGCTCCAGGTCACTCTCCAGACTGACACACCATAAGACACCTAATGCCCATTATCCTGCACCATATTTGATGGGGTTCAAATATGGTGTGAACCATGTTTACATCTCTAAGGGCAATTGGAGGCCACCCTAAAAGCCTCCATACCTCTCAGAGAGCCCGGCAAGCTACCGAGAGTATCCTGCCCACACGGCAGAGCCTAGCAAGCTACCGTGGCATATTCCATATGCCAACAACAGTAACAACAATCGGCCTCCTTCACCTGACAATGAAAGAGCCCCCGATATGACAGTGTAAAGAAAGATGAGCAAGGACAGGCTGAAAAAATACCAGGGACAAACTAGACTGCCAAAATGAAGAAAGACTAAAATGATTGTCTGTATTTTTTCAACGCACGTATTCTGGCATCAGAAGCATCCATCAAGGATCTGATGGTGCAAGCACAGAAGATCAACTACAACATCATTGGTCTGACTAAAACGAGAAGACATCAATAACATCATGCCATTTTCGACACTGGAGAAGAATTGTTCCTCGGAATATGCAACAACAGAGGCGTCGGTGGTGTCAGTGTCCTTGTCAACATGAACTTGGCCATGAGCATTGATTCATTCAAAAGCCTAACAACCCGAATCGGACGATTACGCTTGAATAGATGTGGCTCACTGCCTGCAGTTTCTATCTTCATCATCTATGCACCAACATCCAACTACGATGAAGAAGAAATTGAGAGGTTCTTCATGGAATTGGAGAAGATCTATAAAGAAGACCACACCTTCTACAAGATCACTGTTGGGGATTTTAATGCCAAGATAGGTCCAAGGTCACCGAATAACTCCACATTGGGACCCATGGCCTAGAATGGAATGATCAGGGTGAGAGACTGTCTGAGTTCATCATGTCTACCAAGACCATCCATGGTAACTCACAGTTCCAGAAGGCCAAATCTGAACACTGGACATGGGAGTCTCCCAGTGGACAGTTCCACAATGAAATTGACCACATCGTATTCAATCAAAGATTTTCCTGACTGATGTTGCTGTTGTTCCAAAATTCAAAACGGGATCGGACCACTGTCTCCTTCATGCAAAATTCTACTTAACAAAGCGGGGAGAAAGGTCTGCAAACTTTAAGTATATGAAGGCAACTCCCAGAATGACCACAAACTGGGAGCTCTTTGGCACTATTGCAACAATGTGGGAAGATCCATCCTTGACAACATCGACAAGGAATACGATCAAATGGTTCAGCACCTCCATGACTGTGTGAAGATTGCTGAGAGTGAGAAAGTCACAAACAGACGCCTGTCTTCGAAAACTCTCGAGCTCATTCATCAATGTGGTTTGGCGCATGCTCAGGCAACCTCAAACTAATGCCCTAGTTTGTAAAGCAGTGCAGAGATTCGATAAAGGAAGTCCTCAAAGAGAGAAGAGCAGCAGTGTTGGCCGATGCGGCAGATGCTGGGAAATGTATTCACAACGCTCTTCTGTCCTTTGCCAACTACAAGACCAAGATGACTGCCCTCCAATGTCCTGATGGATCTATCACATCTTCCAGAAAGTCAATGGAGGAATCAGTTGGGATGGCAGATGTGTGCTGAAAGTAGATAACAGACCAAACATGATGACCTCTCAGTGTCTGTGTTGCAAGCCATGATGCCCAAAAGTAGAGAGAGAGTGAGTATGGGGGATATTGTCTGCCATGGAGGCAGGTGGAGGGTGGAGGGTGGAAAAGGGGGTGTATACTGGGGATATTGGTGGTGGGGAATATGCACTGGTGTAAGGATGGGTGTTTGATCATTCTGTAATTGTAACCCAAATATGAAAGCTTGTAACTATCTCACAGTGAGTCAATCAAATTTTAAAAACTTAAAAAAAAAGAAATTTTTTTTCATAAAAACCCACAGAGAGATGGTAGATAGGAAGGAACACCTGGAAAAAGGCATAATTTATGTGGAAAGGATGTCAAGTAGCAATCTCCCAGGAGATCATATCAGATAGTAAAGGTGATAATACAATAATGACTCAAATGCAAGAGGAGGAAGATTTAGCGGGAAAAAATTAAAACCTCCAAAAAATATCTGACTATCTGAAGAGTACACAGAATTGTCAGAATATCAGAGGTGAAGAGAAAGATGGGAACAGAGACCACATAGAAAGAAGTAGCCAGAACTTCCCAAACCAAACACAGGAGCTGCTAAGGGAGATGTCCAGAAAGCTGAAGAGTACAGACACCTGGGAATCTCCAAACTGTCAGGAGTCAGTTATACATAAGAAGTATTAAAGGCCACAAGGTGGAAACAGGGACAACATCGCATCCTAAGGCACCTTTATCAAGCTAGAATTCCTCAGATTTCTCAGCAAAAAACCATACAGGCAGACAGGGAGTAGGACGGCACCAAAACGTTAAAGGACAAGAGCTAAAGCCAAAAGTTTGAGGTGGCAATATTTATCATTCAAATATCATAAACAAATAAAAGCATTTTTGGTTTACCACCACCAAGCCTGCTCTACAAAATAATAGTTAAAGCAATTCCACATTGAAAGAAGAGATAAATGATAATAATTAAAGGGAAAAGGAATACAGAAAACATATAGTCCATTGTAGAAGATCCAACACACTACACACACACAAACATGCACACACACACACACAAACTTTATTATTATTTGGAAGGAGGGACCTTCCTCAGCACTGCTAAGGAGACCATATACAGTTCTAAGGATCCAACCAGGGCCCTCTGCATGTGATGTAAGTGCCATGATCCCCATGCTCTTTCTCTTGGCCTTAGAAGACTTAATTAGATCTAAAAAGTGATACAATACCCCAGGCAACCACAGATCAAAATTTGGAGCAGAGACATTCGGAAGGGACAAAAAGTGAGTCACTTCAGAGAATCACCATGGAAAAACTACAGAAATTGCTAGAAGCAACGAGACAGGGGTGGTGGAGTTGTGATAACTTTGTACACCAAAGTCATAAACATGATTATTGTCAACCATATTACTGTAATAATATACTATTTTACAAGACAAAGAAAAAGAACTAAAATAGAAAAAGTAGAAGTGCTAAGTTTTTTTTTCTTAAGAAGTCAGTGTTGCTCTACATCAATAATCATCTAAAATGAGACTGGTCTGAACTCACTAACCAGGTGGCAGAGACTGGCTGTATGGATTACAGAGATATGAAGCTAAATCCCTGAAATGTATTTTTTAAATCCATTATAAGTCAGTACAAATAAAAGTTAAAAGTACTACCACAGTAGTTTATCTAGTTAGAGCCAAGCTCTGTGAAAGAAGTTTGAAAAAATATTGTTATAAACAAAAGAATGTAGCACTGTAGCACTGTTGTCCCATTGTTCATCAATTTGCTCGAGTAGGCACCAGTAACATCTCCATTGTGAGACTTGTTGTTACTGTTTTTGACATATCGAATATGCCACGGGTAGCTTGTCAGGCTCTGCCGTGGGGGTGGGATACTCTCTGTAGCTTGCCAAGCTCTCTGAGAGGGACCGAGGAATTGAACCGAGGTGTGGCATGTGCAAGACAAATACCCTACCCACTATGCTATTGCTCCAGCCCAAAAAATACTATTACATCTAATAAAAGTCTGACACTCCTACATATTTCATTTTTATAATATATGCATATTTCAATATAAATTACATTAATTATCACCAAACATTGTTTGGGAAGTGTATGCAATTTATATTACTTAAAACATGTATTTCAATCATCATTGCATTTTTCTTAATATTATCTCCGGTCAGCTAGGGAAAGCCGGCGGCTCTCTCTCTATTGCATTTGGCGGACTCGAGCCACTTCCCCACCTAGGATGGCCAGTACCATGGGCGGACGAAGGAGGAGATGAGGGCCAGGCTGGTTGGTGATCATTCTTCCCATGCACCTGTTCCGATGTCACTAAGCGCATTGCCATCTCACCCTGTCTCCCTGCTCATCTCTCCATGCTCCATCTCTCAGCTGGCGTCTCCTCATATCTCATCAACTCCCTGCATTGGGGGTAGCCACCACACTATGCCCTGTAGCAAAATCAACATATGAAAGCTCTTCTTCTGCTCAACGGCAAAATATCACTTAAAGATGTTTCTCCTCTCCTTAGTTCAATAACTTAATTAACATCTTAATTCTACTTCTTAATATTAGTTATTTTGTATGGACACAGTAAGAGATACATTAACTTTGTAGGGTGGCTCTCCTGGGGACATCTCACTATAGATCTCAGACTACAGTACTCAGGCCAGATTAATTTTTCCTAACCCTAGGAGGGTCCTAATCTAGATGTTACTTTTTGGTTCATGACGGAAATTGTCCATGACCATACTCCTAACTTATATTTAAGTATCATGGCAATTGGGCTGGTTCATTTTGATTCCAGGGTCGCTCACAGCTTGCCCTGGGTCCATCCAATTCCTCATTGGGACCCTGCTTTTGGAGTTCTAGAAAGTAAGGGCAACTGAGGCTTAAGTCAAGAGAATAGATGTCCAGGAGTGAATATCATTTGGAGTCAATTAACTCCCAACTTACAAAAGCATAGCATTAACTGTCTTCCTGTGTTTATACAAAAAGTACTGTCATCACTGTATCACTGTCATCCGTTACTCATCGATTTGCTTGAGCAGGCACCAGTAATGTCTCCATTGTGAGACTTGTTGCTACTGTTTTTGGCATATCGAATACGCCACGGGGAGCTTGCCAGGCTCTGCCATGTGGGCGGGATACTCTTGGTAGCTTGCTGGGCTCTCCGAGAGGGGCAAAGGAATAGAACCCAGGTCGGCCACATGCAAGGCAAATGCCCTACCCGCTGTGCTATTGCTCCAGCCCCACCATGGCACTAGCAGGAGTAAAATGGGCACCATCGAGCAGAACTATCATGAAACATTTGCTTCCAAGCCAAAAGAGAGCTTTGTATTATGTTTGTCATCATAAATCAACATTTTCTTCTCTCTCAGATGACTATAATTACAAAGTTGAGCTTGCTTTGACATCTGATAGGAGGACCATAGTGTGCTACCACCCTTCTGTGGACATTCCCTATGAACACATAAAATCTATTCCTCAATCAGATCCTGTGCATAATAATGAAGAAACCCAGGGTCAAGTCCTAAAAACCAAATTGCAAGATAAAAGTTGCAATTTGGTTCAATTTATATTGAACAATGACCCATGATAGTACAACTGAGCAAAATGTTCTTTACTACAACACACTGCTGGTACCCTCATGGAAGTAGTGTAGACGTCGAAAGAAACTGGATCCTCCCAAAGACAGATGAATTTGAGGAATCGAAGAGAAATGTTATTCTCTGTCTCATTTGTGATTTGAGAAAATGTAGCACTGCACAGTTGCACTGTCGTCCTGTTGTTCATCCATTTGCTTGAGCAGGCACCAGTAATGTCTCCATTGGGAGACTTGTTGTTACTGTTTTTGGCGTATTGAACACACCACAGGAAGCTAGTCAGGCTCTGCCATGCAGGCGGGATACTCTCAGTAGCTTGCTGGGCTCTCCGAGAGGGCCGGAAGAATCAAATGACTAGGAATTTTAATAACATGAACTTGCACCACTAGCTTATATTCACTATTATGTTATATATATAGTAAAAATGTTGCTCAGAATTAACTGTGCAAAGGACTTAAGGAGAAGAGAAAAGCAGTATTTACAAATTAACAATCTAATTAGGAGATAAAGGTTGTTGAGAGGTTGGGGAAGCAGAGCACAAAGAAAGAGTTTACAAATAAAAACAGAGGAATGGGAGTACTGTGATGGGAGTAACCCAATAAACCTAAGCTCCCTGTGGCAAAGCATAAAGGACAAATCAATGTTATCCTACAAGAGTTCCATATCTAATAAAATAGTATATCACTGCCATGTTTATATCTGCAATATACAATATATAAAATAAAATATGTATAAAAATGCATAGCAAATATATGAATGATACCTACATGCATGCTTATTATAGATGTAAAACGTATATGATAAAATATATATATATATATATGCAAAATATATATGATCTACAAACTAACCACATCAATCCTTTGGCCATGCATTATCTACTAAAATCATTATGTAGCATACCTTCATCTTTTTCTTTTTTTCAAGCACATCTAAAAGAGATAAAGCTTTTTACTATCAGCATTGTGGACAAAATAAATGAAAAGGTATCGAAATTCTCAGTCCAACGCATACTTCTCTATATCTTGTTTTAACTTTCAACTACCTCAAGACACTTGGCAGCTCTGTTTCGGCTCGTTTTTCATCTGCACCCCTCCCTGAAAAAGAACAAAATACAAAAACACTTTTTCATCCTGAAATTTCAGGACTGCATCTATTCCCTACTGGTATAAAACTGTTTTTGCAAAAGGGTAAGTTTTACTATCACGCATCTGCAATTCTTTCACTTCATGTCCTCTGGATTTAACCTTTTACAAGCACACTGCTCCTTAAATCTTTCCTAGACTCCAGGGGAGACAGAAAAGTCACAGGCATGGATGGTGGGTTACCAGGGCAGGTGGGCTGGTAGAAATAGTAGGTGCAAAGAAACAAGGAATTCTTTTTGCAAGAAGGGAGCAAAGGAAATTAATTGATCAGAGATGAGATTCTGCTTGTATTTTGCACATTGGACACTTTCAGCCTCATCAATCAGCACTGTGATATTCACCATCTATATTTCCTGTATCAAATGTGCTGAGTTTAAATCTATGAGTACCTCAATCTCAATACTTTCTATGAAAAGACATTTGCTATCGTTTCCCCCCTCCCAGTTTTTAGAGCTTAAAATAAACTGATTAAATACTAACTAAACTGGAAAGCCACAAATACTACAGAAAAACAATAAGATCAATAACCAGAACCAGACCATAAGATAAAAGCTTGCTAAAGTTGCTCAAGAAAGACCAAACACGTGCTAAACAGAGGGAGATCTGGGAATTTTGAGTTGAAAATTAAGTCACAAAGCCTGTGGATACACTGGGTAGACTTTGGATTTTAGAGTTAGTGGGGGGGGGGAGAAGAAAACAAGGATTATTTCAGTGATTTAAGCTGAAGAGTGACAGACTCATATCTCAAATGGGTATGTTTTAAGATTTTCCTTGATGACTGTTTGGGGGCCAAAGAGAGAATGCGTGACTGTTGCAGTGCCTGAGAGCAGAAAGGCTCATTAAGAAGTTATGATAGTTTGGAGATGGTGCTGCATAATAAAGTTGTACTCTAAGGGATCACTAAGAAAATGATGGCTGGAGGAACCAGTTAGGATGGGAGATGCATGCCAAAAGTAGATAATGGACCAAACATGATGGCCTCTCAGTGTCTGTGTTGCAAGCCATAATGCCCCAAAGTAGAGAGAGAGTATGGGGAATATTGTCTGCCTTAGAGGCAGGGGGAGGGTGGGAAAGGGGGGTTATACCCGGGATATTGGTGGTGGGGAATGTGCACTGGTGGAGGGATGGGTGCTTGATCATTGTGAGATTGTAACCCAAACACGAAAGCTTGTAACTATCTCATGGTGATTCAATAAATTTTTTTAAAAAAATTAAAAATAGTATTTACATTAATATTATACCCCCATTCCCTCAAAATCAAAACTATTTAAATATTCAAGTAAAAAAATATGAAAAGCTATGCCGTTCGCTCTAACCAACACAGATCTGGGGTTCTTGATAGGAGTACAGGTTGGAGATCAGAGTGAGAAGCACAGAAATTTCAGATCCTGGGGGGAATGCTATGAAAGGTGAATCCAGGATGGTTGCCGTTGCCCGTACAGCAGGAAATAACTTTAAGCTCTTGAGGTGGGGGAGGGCCTGTGGAATGTGTCAGGGAGAAACGTGGGTTTCGTTTTGAATATGATAAATCTGAATGTCTATTCCACATTCTAGAAGAGATGTCAAGTAGTCAGTTTGATAAATGAGTACAGAGTTCTGGAAAGACATCTTGGCAGAGGATATAAATTTAAGAGTCGTAAGGCACACATAAAAGATATGAGGCTGGTTGAGATCAACTCAGGGACTGGAGAGAGAAAAAGGCACATTAAAGAGCAGTGTTACTGGGGTGCCTCTCCATCCCCCCAATACTGACTTGGGCAGGCAGGAAGGAGCATGGCAAAGCCAGTCCAGAGACTGTTCCTGCTGGGCCTGACACAGAGGTGTGAGAGATACAGTTGCTTGAACCACTTATCACTTACCACCAACGAGACAATCACTGCAGTACGTCTGCAAAGCTTCCACCTTTAAAAGCTGAAAAAAAATGTCCTATTGACTAGATTTTCCTATTGTGTGAGAGTATTTGGAAACTGCAGTCATAAGGATCTTTTCTTTATTTTATTTTTTTTAATCTCACAAGACAATAAAAGTGAAATATTTCCCCCCAGAAGCACGTTAGTCTAAATAACTAAGATTATGTCAAAATAACAAATGTTTTGCTTATCCCTAAATTATTTCGCCAACAGACACTGCTATCCCATGGCATGTACTTGTGATCAGTGGGGAGTTATTGGAGTTATTATACCTGATGAATACACAGAATTGTCTTGCAGAAGGCTTCACAACTTAAGGAATAAATTGCTAAAAAGAAATGCTGACTTTTGGTTTTTATTGATGAATCATGAGTAAAATATTTTGTAAAGAATAAAGTTATTATATCTTAGCTATTAAGCTGAAACACAGTTTTAAATGAAAGTCTAGTTACAAGCAAATGATGTCCAACAGCAAGAGAGAAAATATTTTACAAGTAGGCAAAATTAAAATTTATATGTCACCCAAGTTTTTCTGAGACATTTTATTGTTGACAAAGCTTTAAAAAAAGTCAGAATTTTGGTAATTAAAAGCAAATCTCTAAAGCCCTAATGTGTCAGTTTAGTCTACTTTATAGCAGAAATTGGCCTAAATGTGAAGCTTGATATATACTTGATTAAATGATATGTTGCTGGAGTTTTGAATAATTCTATGATTACCCTGCTACAAATTTAACTTATTTAGGAGAAACAAAAGGAAACCAAATCACATAAATTCCCTTTTCAAGCATTTATATTTTTTAAAATTTTTCATTAATATTTATAGGTCTTATACAGTATTATCTAATTACTTTCTATATTAATATAGCAACAATATTCAAAGCCTGTTTCCTGAGGAATGTCTTATATTGCACACTAACAAAAAATTATGTAAGACACCTAACATATTTAAGGATGCGGAGAGGAAGGAGAATCTCTAGTTGAGAGTGAAAGTGGAGGTCAGTGAAGAAACACTAAGGAGAGCAGGTTTAACTATGTCATGTACCGATTGAAGCTCAACAATTTGGAAAACTGATTTCTCAAGTAGATGTCACTGCTGACCTTGGCCAGAGCAGTCTCCATAAAGTGATGAAATAAATTGGGTCTAAGGAGCATGAGAAGAGAGGAATTTTAGCCATGGTTCAAACAACCCAGGAAAATTTGCCAGCACAATGAAGGAATGGGAGAGTAACTGACAAGTGTATTAGCAAGAGGTGTGTGTGTGTGTGTGTGTGTGTGTGTGTGTGTGTGTGTGTGTATGTGTGTGTGCCTGTGTGTGTGCCTGTGGGTGTGTTTATGAGAAATATGCTGGAGAGAGGGGAAAAAAGTAGATACAGTAGAAAAGAACTCCTAAAGCAATTATCTTCAAATAGGTCAAAGCTGGTTGACTCTCAGGCACAAGTGGAGTTATTTTCTCATTACCTTCTGGAAATACTGTCTGAGATCCAGTGCTCTACAGCGAAGACAAGGCTGCCTGAGCTAACGGCATAGTTGAATTTATTAGAGCCTGCAAAATTATTACAGTCTCAACTTTTTGCAGTGAGAAGGAAAGTAAAGCTACAGGTCACATTCTAATGGTCAAGAAGCTGAGGGGCTTCGAGAAGGAAAGGGGGAAGTGTAAAATCAGCATGTAGGAATGTGTTACAGAACGGTGGCTCTTATGTTAAACTCTCTCTCTCTCTCTCTCTCTCTCTCTCTCTCTCTCACACACACACACACACACACACACACACATACACCCACACACATAAACCCAACTTATATCTAACAGTGCATGGTCAAGTGTTTAGAGAGGAGACAGGATTGTATACAAATCCAGTTACATTTCTAAGAAAAACAGAGGGATAGAAGTTGGGGGGAAACAGGACAATAGACATATTATTTAGAGATTGGCCTACAGCGTTCCAGAGAAAATATGCTGTGTGGCTATTAGTGACTGGATCTTTGGAAGGCATTTTTACTGGAGATGCAAATTAAGAAATTATAAGTACATAGGAAGACATTTAATTCACTATAAAAAAGTGACAGTCAAGAGGGCCATTTAGAAATATAATACCATAATCTCAGGCCAAACTTAGTAGAACACAGATATTTATAAAATGTCAGGTAATAAACAGCTAGCAGAAACCAGGCATACTAAGATGGCAAGGAACTCGGAAGAAATATGGATGCACAGAAAGTGACTATTTGAAAAATTAATGTCGTAGAGCAGAATCAAGAGCAGTGAGGGTAAGCAGAGGTAACTCAGTGTATCCAAAATAAATGGGGTATTCTGGATCATTAATACCTTAGAAGATTACTGAAAATGTAGTTTTTAATGGCATGGAAGCACAATATCGTATTCACAGATGAGAGAAGTTATGATAAATATAAATATGTTAAAAACTCAGATAATTAATTGTTGTTCATGGAGAATCAAACATTTCAAATGGCATTTTAAAAATAACTTTAAGAGGATGGAAAAATACTTTCTGCAGTTTATTAAATAAGCATCATGGTATCTTGAAGACATTTTATACTAAGGATAATTAATACTTTATCTATAAATATTTCTAGGTTACAGATTAAATTACACACAGATTTAAAAATTCTAATATCTTATTTTCAAAAATATATTTCTGGAGTTTCAAAAAAAAAAAGCAATGAATTATTGCCAGGTTTTGTGCTTTTTCAAGGGGTAGGTAAGCAGTCAATTTCAAGTGTCCAAAGGTTTTTGCCTCCAAAATCCTGACATCTTGGTGACACCTGGTAACGTTTTTCAAGGAAGTATGGATTCAGTTTTCCAAAGTTAAAAACGTAAGTTGTTCTGTAAGATAAATAGTAAACTGTTTCCCCCCCTGAAAGAATCCTTTCCATTGTGCACAAGAACTAAATGGGGTCTTTTGCATATTATTTTTTTTAGGTCAGACATTCTTTTAGTAATTCCTAACTGTAAGTGCAGAAATGATGGAAAAGTCATTATTTTATATCTGAAGGGGGAATCATTATTGCTCCTTTTATTAGGCAAACCTCAAATTGCCTTACTTTCTCCAGTGAAACGTATCTAGAATTTTAGAATAATCATAAAGAGAGGGCCACAAGCTAAATCCTTTAAAGTGCTAACAACAAAGTAAACAGGCATATCCCATGTACTTCTAGGTGTAATATTTGACAAATCTGTTGGTGCTTTAGTCCCCCTATTCCCCACACCCCATTTCACTAAAAGCACTGTTGGAAGTTGACTGGCATCAGACATTAACCTGCACTCAATTATGTGACTAGCTAAAGAAGTACTCGTGTTTATAGTGACAACAATAAAAAATAAACCCACAGGGGGCTGGAGTGATAGCACAGCGGGTAGGGCATTTGCCTTGCACGTGGCCAACTCGGGTTCGATTCCCAGCATCCCATATGGTCCTCTGATCGTGGCCAGGGGTGATTCCTGAGTGCAGAGCCAGGAGTAACCCCTGTGCATTGCCAGGTGTGACCCAAAAAGCAAAAATAAAATAAAATAAACCCACAAACAGAACCAAGGTTATTGATTTTGAAAGGGGCTCAAACAAACAAAATTTGTGATCTTGATTTGTTTCATTATTTACTTTTTATTTCTCTCTTTTCTTTTCTTTTTTTTTTTTTGTCATTTGTTTGTGGGCCACGCCTGGCTATGTATAGGTCTTATTCCTGACCCTGTGTTGGGAAACTATATGAGGGTTCTGGGATCAAACCTCAGTCAGTCCCTTGCAAGGCAAGAACTCTACCTGCTGCACTACCCCTCCAGCCCCTTTTTTCTTTTTTATTTGAAGCTTTGTGGTTTACAAATCCAGCGCTAGTCAGATTTCATACATATACAGTTCCAACACCACACTTTTCCCCAGTGTCCACTTCCCTTTACTATTGTCTCAGGGCCCCTTCCAAGCATTTGAAAATCTTGATTTAAAAAGAGACTGTGCAGAACAGTTTTGGATACAAACTTTGGGGCCTTAAAATTTATATATAGGACTTGAAATTGGAAATATTTTTATCTGAAAGCTGTAAAAAATACAAAGGCGCGTGTATGACAGGAGGTAATATGTGTGTGTTGTGTTGGAGGGCTCTCGGGGCAGCTCTCTCTCACTCCTCTCTCTCTCTCTCTCTCTGTCTCTCTGTCTCTCTGTCTCTCTCTCTCTCTCCCTCTCTCGCTGCTTGTGTTCTGTGCTCTCGAGCTGCTGTGTATGAACCGGATCGGGATGGCTCCTCCTTGTGCTCTGCTTCTGTGTGTGCCGCTGTGCTCTCTTCTGTCTGTCTCTCTGTCTCTGTCTCTGTCTCTGTAGTCTCTCCTCTGGTCTCTTCTGACCTCTCTCTGTCTCTGCTCCTGTGTCTTCTCCCCGTGTCTTCTCCCTGCTTCTGTGTCTTCTCCTCTTGCTTCTGTGTCTCCTCCCCTGCTTCTGTGTCTCTTCTCTTCTTCTGTGTCTTCCCCCACTTCTCCTACAGCCTTAGTTTATATAGCAATCACAGAGGGTACTGACACAACCCACAAAGGTGGGTTGAACATTAACAAATCAACAAATAGGGGTAAGACCACTCCTCCCGGAGACTAACAAAATCTCATCTAAGGAGATTACTCCAGATTACTAGATCAGCTCAAAGGTGGGATCCAAACAAGGGTGTGTCAGAGTGTGTCCCTTTCTTCCTTCCTCAGCTAGTAATCCACTTAAATAGTTGTAGTAAATCTACTTCAAATATTTCTAGCAATGTCCATCTGTATGAGCACAGTAAGAGATATAAACTTAAGGTTTGGTTCTTCCTGAAGACATCTCACTATATTTTCTTCCTGAAGACATCTCACTACAATCCTCAGGTCAGGTTAGCCTTCCTAACCCCAGCAGGGTGAGTCTTGTCATTACTTTTGGATCATGACCATGTCTATGACCATGTTCTCAACTTATAATTGAGTATTGTGGCACTTTGGCCTGGCCCATTTCAATGCCAGGGTAGTTCACAGCTTGCCCTGAGTCCATTCTGTCCCTCGTCGGGACCCTGCTTTTGGGGTACTAGGAACTAAGAGCAACTGGGTTGAGAAAGCAGATACTCAAGAGTAAATACTATTAGAGTCAATCAGATCCCAAGTTACAAAGCATAATTTTAACTGTCTTCCTGTATCCATACAGAAAGGCCATTGCTCTAAGGTAAACTAAGTTCCCTGCGGCAAGACTGAAAGGACAAACCCAATGTTATCCTACAGAAAGCCACAGGTGTCCAGAGCTAAAAAAGCAATAGAAACTTGGGAGATTGAAGAAGATGAAATATGACAAAATAAAATCTTACTCATTAGCTTAATCCACGTTCTAAACAGGTGCGAGTCATTTTTTGAACTCTAAATCGAATAGACTGCTGAAGCTTTCTGATGCTGAGATATGATTTATATGTAGACTTAAATTTAATGGCTTTTAGCTCCATCCAGCAATCCACAGCCCCATTGCAAAGTAATCGAATTTCTCTCTGAATAGTTATTCAATTTCAGCTCAATGCTTAATTAAAACCACTGTCTCTGCTCAAATGGTGAGATGATATGGGAGAGAAAGTAGGTGAAGGACAAACTGCTTTACAAACCAGTTTCCACCTCATTTCTCAATGTCTTCCAAACAATACGAATCTCGGAGTTTTAGATGGGAAACTCCAGCATAACATCACCAGAATAATGACTAGTTGTGTAGAGTCCAAAAAATGTAGTTAATTCAAGTTGATGCCTAAACTTTGCTTGACATGGTACTAAATTATATGCAAAGCTTAAAGAAGTCTAACAATAAAAATAGCATCACATAGTGTCTCCGTAAAGATTTTCAAACGTAATGCTTGCAACATTTTGAAATCTGCAACTGATTTAAACTAAACTATCTTGAGAATCTTTTGCTAAATATATGAATTTAAATGATCTGACATGTAATGATTTTATTCCAGAATATTCTGAATTGTTAGCTCTCTATTTGTAAGAAATTTTCTAAATCAAATTTTGTATCTGATACAAATACATTCCAATCAACAGTAAAACAGCCCTGTCTGCAATCTGTTGTTAATCTGAGTTCAGTCTGTTCGGCTGCAAGGACCAGACTGGAGGAAATCTTACAAAATCCTTGCCGTTCTTTTGTGCTACATAGTTTGTTTTGGTTTTATCCCATCCCCACCACCAGCCCCACCAACATTCCCATTCAGTTAATCTCAATTGATTCCTAGGAATAATTGTATTTGGAAATCTAGGGAGCTTTAATAAAATCAGGAGGACAATACAACTAGGAAGAGGGAGATAAAACATTTCAAAAGACAGACATCCTGTTGACTTATAGTTGTAACATAGTTTATGATATCAATCAGATATATACAAATTATGCTACTGATTAATTGGAAAAATTTGATAGAAATTCTAATTTTCTTAGAATATAAACCTAATAGAATTTTTTTTTCTTTTTCTTTTTGGGTCACACCTGGCGATGCACAGGGGTTACTCCTGGCTCTGCACTCAGGAATCACCCCTGGTGGTGCTCAGGGAAACATATGGGATGCTGGGAATTGAACCCGGGTTGACCGAGTGCAAGGCAAACACCCTACTTGATGTGCTATTGCTCCAGCCCCCTAATAGAAATTTTTGTTTGCTTTATTGGGGTTACACCTGACAATGCTCAAGGTTTACTCCTGGCTTTGCACTCAATAGTTACTCCTGGTGGAGACCATATGGGATGCAAGGCATCAAATCTGGTTCAGCCACGTGCAAGGCAAATGCTGTACTTGCTATACTAATTCCCTGGCCCCTGAGAGAAAATATCTTAAATTACCACTGTCTAAACTTATTTTCAAGTTTAAAAGTTCTATTGAGATAGAATATTAAGTAGAAGACTTGTATTTAAGAAACAAATAATTGGTTTTGTATGCACATACTCATTCCAGGAATGATTACCCCATAAAACATGTTGCTGAAATATGTGTAGAGCATTTACCGGGAAATTTATATCTATATTTACCAGGAAATTTAGATCTACATTTACAGTAAGTTAAAAAACAACAACAAAATTAGGCTATTGAAAACAGTGTTAACTCTACCATTTATTGCATTCGATGTATATATTATGGTAGGGCACAGAAAGAAATTA
Organism: Sorex araneus; assembly: GCF_027595985.1. NCBI lineage: Eukaryota > Metazoa > Chordata > Mammalia > Eulipotyphla > Soricidae > Sorex > Sorex araneus. The sequence continues at coordinate 10,758,708 of NC_073307.1, read as the reverse complement.
ACTTTTATGATGAAAGGAGATTAAAATTCTTGCCACTTTCTCTTTCTGTTATATTGTAAAAACTGGGAAATATTCATTTATGTCTTTTTATGTAAGTGAACTGAGAGCTGTGTTGATTTCCCTTCTGAATTCAATCATTTCTTCTCTGAAAGTAACCTAAAGTTTGTTTTAGATATATATTTTTTTCTTTAAAAGTTTTGTTTTTCTTTGCTATTAATTTGATAAATTCTTGTGAAATACATCTTAGGAAGAATAAATTAATAGACATGTCTGAGTAACCAGACTGGAGTGATAGCACAGCAGGTAGGGTGTTTGCCTGGCATGTGGCTGACCTGGATTCAATTCCTCCATCCTTCTTGGAGTGCCCGGCAAGCTACTGAGAGTACCCAGCCCGCACAACAGAGCCTGACAAGCTACCCATGGCATATTTGATATGCCAAAAGCAGTAACAAGAAGTCTCACAATGGAGACATTACTGGTGCCTGCTCAAGCAAATCAATGAACAATGGGAGGACAGTGCTACAGTGCAGTGCTACAGTCTTGAGTAATTACTAGTTTCCTCAGTAATGTGAAAGATGGTCTTTAGTCTATTTCCCATATAGACAAGTAGAATATTTTTCATTCTTACAAACCACCTACAATAAAAGCCACGTTGAGCACTAGTTCACTGGAGTATATTTTCATATGTTTTAGCCATCCAGAGTTGCATGCATGAAAGGGTTACTCATTTATATACATTTGGATCAGTTTTTCTATTGAGTTGTCAGAGTCTATAAATTTTAAGTGCTCATGTTTGTAGAGTAATAATTCAGCTGAATAATATTCTCTTAGTTTAAGATTTAGAATACATAATATTGAAGTATATTGGGAAGAAGAAAAGTGGGTATTGCTGGGATAATTATACATTTGTACTATCTATTAAAATATAAAGTACTTATGAAGATGGTTTATTCAATTAGACTTATGAGTTTTGGCTTTTATGATGAAATCAGGAGATAAAGTATTTGCCCAGATTCACACCCAACTCTGCTAATTGGCTAGTATGGGGCAAATGCTTTTTCCTTTCTTTTCCCTTTGATTCTTGTTTTATCAGCACTGGCTTGTTTGGGTGGTAAGCTTGGGGGTTTTATTTGGGGAATGGGTGGGTGTAGTGAGACTGCAGACAACTTTAGTGTTTGTTTTTTTCTATCTACTTTTGCCTTTGCATTTATTTTTATGTTGACATATTGCCATATCCACCAAGCACATATTTAAACAATTTAACAGTCTATTGCCATTCCCTTGCTGTAGGGACATCCTGAATTGCATTGAAAACATTTGTTTTTATGACCTGATCAGGACTCTTTAAATCTTTTAGATTATTCATTCAACATTCCATCATCACTTGGAGAGTTTAATAAGGGTCTTCTAGTAGTCTGTCATGATTAGGTAAAGGGCCAAAATGTGGATTCCTAATTTCATCAGCAATGGAATATGCTGGTTCCTGCCTACATCCTACACAGGGATGAGTGCGACCAAGTGTCTGCCAATAATTTCCTGGTCTTGATTTTATCTCTCTCTCTCTCATTAAGAATTTCTTAATATAGGATTTTAATGGGTTGGAGCAATGGCACAGCAGGTAGGGCATTTGCCTTGCACGTGGCCAATCCAGTTTCGATTCCTCTGTCCCTTTTGGAGAGCCCGGCTAGCTACCAAGAGTATCCCACCCACACGGCAGAGCCTGGCAAGCTACCCGTGGCATATTCGATATGCTAAAAACAGTAACAACACATCTCACATGGAGATGTTACTGGTGCCTGCACGAGCAAATCGATGAGCAACGGGAGGACAGTGGTGGTACAGTGGTACAGGATTTTAATGTCTAAATTCCAGTGTAAATGTTTATTTTTCAGCTTTTGCATTTTCCCTAATTCCAATATAAGCCCACATCGTTCAGCCTAGTCTACATGAGTTTATATGGGTCTTGTAACTAATGAAATTTGCTGCCTTTCCATAGCTGCTTCAGTTGTGACACAGGTAAAATTAGGAAATTTGTTTAAGCTGACTGAAAGATTTTGTTTCCCAGTTCAAGTGTTAGGATATAAACACTAACACCTCATTACTGAAAATTTATATTCTACTAAAATTATTTCAAAATGAACTCTTTTGGAGAAAGATAAGAGATACTATCTTTTTTTGTCTTCTTGGATCACACCCAGCAATACTCAGGGGTTATCCTGGTTTTGCACTCAGAAATTACTCCTGGCGGTGCTGGGGACCATATGGGACACTGGGGATTAAACCCCAGATGGCCATGTGCAGGGCAAACACCCTACCTGCTGTACTATCACTCCAGCCCCATATTATCATATTAGAGTTGACTGATGCCCAAAGTGTACTACCACCATTTGGTAAAAATCAACAAAGCATGAACCATATTTGTCTCCAGTCAACATAATTCATGCTAGTTTTGGGCATCCCAAAAGAGAACAACTCAACTCTGCCATAGGCGACCATTTTAGTTACATTTTATAAAGATTCAATCAGATAAAGTAAAAATATAAAACCTACATCTATACCAGGTACAGAAAGTCTTGTTTGCCATCTTTCTATCAACCAGTATATCTGGCTTCTGATTTTAAAATACAGGAATCAGAGGATATTCGACAGTTATTAAATGTTACTCAACAATTATTTTATTCAATTAGAACACAGAAAAATTGAAAAACATGTGAAATGTTGATTTGGAAAGATATATATACCACTACGTCCACAGTAGCATTATTTACAATAGAAGATAACTTGAGTCAGCCAAAATGTCAACTGAGTGAACATGTGGAACAGTGCTCAGCTAGAAACAATAATGGGTTGTTTGGTTGCAACAAGATTGGATTTTTAGGGTATTAGTACTGTCAGCCTTGTGGGAAAAGAGAAGTATATCCACAAAAGCAGCTTCTTGGTTAAAAACATTGTCAGTATTTGACTTTGATGTTTTGATTATCTGTTAAATATTCCTATATTCAATCATTCAGAAGAAATAACTGGAGTGAAAATTCATTCAAGTACTTCTCCACTATCCCTTTAAACTATCTTAAAATATGTTCACAAATTTTAGAAGATTCATCACATGTACAAAGTATCTAGAACAATTTTTAAGAGAGATATGCAGAGTGATCTCTCTCATAGGTGGGAGATAAAGCAGCATAGTAAAGAAATAGCAACTGGCCCAAAGCAACAGAGCCTGAGAATTGGTCTATGGAACTAAGCATGGTGATAATTAAGAATGGGAAACAGGGTTATATTGGAGCAGGGTCCTGGCTGATGAGGGTTGATGATGAAATACTGTACATATGAAACTATAATTAATAGTATAAGTCACTTTGCCTAAAATGTATAAGCAATCAGAACATTCCTTGACTTTCAGTAACTTCCCCCTTCCTTTCTCATCTGTTGTTTTTTTAATTCAGTTTATTTCTACACACTTATCTTTCTGTTAAGAATTTCAAATACTTCCTGAATATATAAGAAACCATTAGGAATAAGATAATAAGTGATTCAAATAAGATTGCCTCATATATGTGGATAAATTTACTGGAAAAAAAGATTAATACTCTTACATAAGAAACTTGAAGATTTAGGTCCTCAGGAATCACCTTAATTTCTAAATTGCGTCACTTCTTCATGTTACTCATTCAGTACCTTTTACATTTATGAGTGTTACTTCCTAGTGAAATATATCCTCTCCTTATGCAATGCCAACATTTCAGCAAACACAGCAGGGTTGTGTCAGGTTTAAGGAAGATATTTTTCTGTACTAGTGGGCAAAATCAGAGAAGAATGGCTGAAGGTGTCAAGTGAATGTATTGCCATTATGTTTCCAGGAGATGGAAAAGGTTTTTGATAAGAAATGAAGAAACAGCCCACAATTCCTTAAACTCTCCAGTGAAACAACTACATGCATTTTCCTGATTTTTCTACCTGGTCCAAAATGCACCAGAAGTACACATTTGAGTCTCCTAATAATGAGGCAATTCCTTAGAGATCAATTTCACATATAGCAGTCCAGGACACAAATATTATAGCTGGGACAGTATGCAGGGGTACAGAAAAAAAATAACATGCTTGTATTTGCACCCACACATCAACACATACACTACAAAAACAGATCTGTGACGTGCTGGACAAATTAGACATAATTTTTCTTTTAAATTTCTTCCACATGGTTGGATAGTTAATACAAATTATGTGGTAAGAAAATAATTATTCAACTAGTACTTATTATAAAAATTATCTATTAAGACTAATCCCTGACACAGGGGCTCTGGACTAAAACTAAATGAATGAGTATTTTTCTTTAAAATTGTTCATGCCTATGTATTTTCATGGTTATGACTCAGCAGTATTACATTTTGTGCGTACACATAGACACACAAGCATGTGCACACACCAACACATCTGCTCATGGCCTTTTTCATTATTTCAGCACCTGGACTATCACAAATAATGTGTCAATAGAGATGCATAAACATAGGCTCATATCTCTGTAAGTTAGTGTTGCATTCTTCATATAAATTTGCAGAAGGTGAAGTACTGGATCAAAAGATATTTTTGTTCTTTCATTTCTGATGAGTTTCCATATTGTATTTCATGCTGAATGCACCAAATTGCATCTCCACTAATAATGTGTAAGTGCTCCCTTTTATCTGCATCCTCACAAGAACTTTTTTCTCTTTTTTTTGGGGGGGGGGGTGGAAGGGTTAGGGTTGGCCAAGCTGGCGTTACTCAGGGCTTACTCTGGCTCTGCACTCAGTGATGCCAAGGATTGAACCCAGGTTGGTTTTGCACAAGGTAAACACCCTCCCCTCTGTACTATCTCTCTGGCCTCAGAACTTATTATCTTTTGTAAAAATATGAATGCCTTTTGAGGGCATTATGTTCAGTGAAGTTTGAAAAGAAAAAGAGCATATAAAGGATAGGGCTTCTGTCCTCAAAAACACATGATATATGATGGTGGGGGGGGGACATCAAATTTTGGCAACATTATTTTTAGCCAGGGGTGACCAAAATTTAACAGAACAGAACCCAGAAATCTCTCTGGCATCCAAGGACACCTTTTCTGTCTAGATCTCTACGTGGCATTGTTAATTATACCAAGACTTTCCCTTACATTAGCATTTCTGCATTATAAAAGTTTACCAGAAATTTCTTAGAGGAAAATAGATCTTATGAAACAATTCTTACTTTCAATTGTATATTTCCAATTTGATTGATTATTTGATGGACTGATCCTCTTCTTGGAGCTTTTACTTGTAGGGTTTCTCAGGTAGGGCTCTGTATGTCTGTATGATCGCTTGCCATTTGTGACATTTTTGGGATAGTCACAAAGAAGAGTGTGTCATCCTTAGACACAGAGAAATCAACTCACATGAGTGACGGTACAATAATTTTTATTCACCAAGAAACTAAAAGCTTGTGCTCCCTTTTTATTTCTATACTGAATTAGGATCTTGGAAGTTAACAAATGCCAGGTTTCTGCAGTCAAGAGAGCAGATGAGAAAGAACTGTTTGGAGTTGTCAAGAGGCTCTTTGGCTAACTTGACTCTAAATTAGGTGGATAATGAATATATTATTGAAAAAAGAAGGAATACAAAAATCTATTGTCAACTAGAAATGAAATGCTGCAATGGTGAATTACTTTCTATGCTGCGGCATTTTCTCTTCTACAGTTTGGCAGTATTCATTTGCTAAGGCTTTACTGAAAAGCAATTACATTCCCCAATTTTTATTTTTACCACTGATGACTTTGATGCTAGCTTTCACTTCACCTCCATTTTATTTATTTTTGGGGAACCGTTCGAAATTGTCAGACTCCACGAACGGGCTCCTGCCTTCTTATCTCACTCATAATTTTAAATTTCTGTCTGTCGTGGCCTGAAATATCTAGAGTCACGTAGCTTTAAAAATCCAATAAATCTCTACAGTGCCATACCTTGCTGTGTATAACACAATGCATTAACTTCATCCAAGCGCTCTGATTTGAACAGGGTGATACCTGGCTTTTAAATCTTTATATTTTAAACTCCCTTTTGTATTTATGATTGTTTTATTTATTTATTTTTAGTTTTTGTTCCTTTTACTTGATTTTGGATCACCCCCCCGGTGATTTTCAGGGCTTACTCCAGGCTCTCCACTCAGGAATCCCTCCTGGCGGGGCTCAGGGTTCTGGGAATGCGACTCAGGTCTGCACTGTGCAAGGGAAATGCCTTACCTGCTCGACTACCTCTCTGGTCCCAATATGATTGTTTAAAAATCTGCATTTCATGAGATGTTTACTAGGTAATTGATATAAAACTCAGGCTAATAACATTTTCATTCTATCAAATATTAACTCTCGGTTAAAGTTTACCACTCATTATGTTCTAAAAAATATTGTCACCAGTCCAAAATTATGAAACTTTTGTAATAACTGATTCCTGGATTTTAAGAATCAGACAGTTCTTCTTATGTCTATTCCACCTATTTGTTTCATGCTCAAATACTCTATGTTCTAGCTTTTGAAACTGTGCAGTGTGACCCCATATGGAGTCACATAACTTTTAGAAAACTGTTTAACTTTTTAAAGACATGGTTTATCATCTGCAAATGATTTGCACACCTCTTTTTTGTAGTTCTCCACCAAAATATAAAAATATCTTGAGTGAAAAGAGGCTAAGGGGGTGGTGGGTTAAAGCAGCCTTGCCCTTCACGATGGAAATTTCAAGATAGAAATATCACCCCTCTAGTACTTTTAAACATCAGTCTAACATCAATAACAGTGTTATTCACCATTGTGCAATCAACGTTTTGAGGAAAGTAGGTTAGACATCATCCCTTATCAGCAACAAACATGAAAGATTGTATTATGTTCTTTTAAAGCAGAAACTTCATCATTCGGTTTATTGCTTCTTGGCAGATAAACATTTACTCAGTACCACCCTAGAAATCTTCCTGGGGTAGCTCCATAAACACAGCATTGTGCTGACCATTCCAGTGCCCTGCAGGAGGTGGGAACTGCCTAATTTAGACACTCGGTTCCATATAATGAGAAAATGAAACAACCAATGTATATAGCAGGTACAAGTGCAGCCATTTCTTAATTAGACGTTAGTAATAAGAAGTACCTATTTTTGTTGGCTTTTGGAATAGGACTGGAGTGATAGCACAGCGAGTAGGGCATTTGCCTTGCAGGCGGCCAACCTGTGTTTGATTCCTCTGTCCCTCTCAGAGAGCCCAGCAAGCTACCGAGAGTATCATGCCTGCACGGTAGAGCCTGGCAAGCTACCCATGGCGTATTTGATATGTCAAAAATGGTTACAAGTCCCACAATGGAGATGTTACTGATGCCCGCTCGAGCAAATCGATGAACAACAGGACGATAGTGAGGCAGAGCGACTTTTGAAATAATGATTTCTGAACAAAAAACACATAATATCTATTATTCTGCTATGGTATTTCGCATCGTGAGTTATGTTGATTGATTTATTTTTTACATAACATCTTTGCTCTTGTGGAGTAGAATTTTAGGAGAGGTGGGAAACAGGATCCAGAGTCCAATTGCAAAATTAAAATCACATACTAATTCAGCTGCATCTCTGCCAACATGCTATTCTGTAAACACAAATGAAGAGTAGAGAAGTGGTGGGGGGCGGGGGGGAGCATGACTTCTATCTGTCCATGAAACAAGACATGCCTGGAGCTTCAGACATTCTGAGACCACAAGTTTGGAAAAGAAGAAAAGAGCCATTTGCTATTTGTACTACTGAAGTGAGTAAGCTCCCAGCTCCTGGCACTAATTCTGGCACAGCAGGAGACAAGAAGACTGGGATCCCCAGAATACTGGTAACTAATGTGATAGATTGATGCCAAAACAAAATCAGAAATAGTAGAGGAGGGTACAGAATTATTTTTCCCAGGCCACCCACTTAAGGGGCCTTTCCACAATGCCGGCATTTTCCAGTCATTATCTAATAAACAATCTGGTATTCATTCATTCCGCTAACATGGCCCATATTCAAAAACATATGCAAAATTCAAATGAAATGTTAGAAGTGGTTGGATTGAAAACCTGAGAATTTTAGAGAAAGCAGAAATAAGACAGAAATATGAATACTGTCCAGCCATTACACTTCTCTGCTATGAATCTATTTTTAGAATTATGAATTTATTTTTTAAAAGTACAAGGAGGAATTGGACTGGCGCGATAGCACAGCAGGTAAGATGTTTGCCTTGTACAGGGCCGACCCAGGTTTGATTCCTCCGTCCCTCTTGGAGAGCCTGGCAAGCTACCAAGAGTATCCCATCCGCATAACAGAGCCTGGCAAGTACCCCATGGTGTATTTGATATGCCAAAAACAGTAACAAGTCTCACAATGGAGATGTTACTGGTGGCCACTCGAGCAAATTGATGATCAATGAGATGACAGTGTGACAGTGCTACCAGGAAGAATAAAAAGAAATAGTGTATCACTAATTTCCTAAATCCACATAAACCCTTCCAGTTTTATACAAACAACTTAAGATAAACATTCTACAGAAATGCCTAAAAGTGGCTTGTTCTTCTAGCCTGCATTCTCCCTTGAGCCCTTAGTTTGTCTCCATGTTTCTGTTCACCTCATTTTACCCTGCAGGCACATGAGTTTTCTCTTGAAAACTTTCTCTCTTTTTCTCTCCTCTCTTCTTTCTAAACAAGTTTCAATAAGAACTCTCTCACTTTGGGCCAGAATTATGATAACACAGGAAGGGCACTGTCCTTGTGTACTGTCTGATCCCCCTCATTTGGTCCCTCCAAGGGCCACCAGGAGTAAATCCTGAATGCAGTCAGTAGAAACCCCTGAGCACCATCAGATGTGATGCCAGAACAGGGAAAAAAAGGAACAAAACAAAAATACCCCACAACTATCTTCACTGTCACTGTCACTGTCATCCCGTTGCTCATTGATTTGTTCAAGCAGGCACCATTGAGAGACTTATTGTTACTGTTTTTGGCATATCCAATACACATGGGTAGCTTGCCAGGCTCTGCCTCTCGGGCTCAATACTCTCTGTAGCTTGCCGGGCTCTCCGAGAGGGGCAGAGGAATCAAACTTGAGTGGGCCGCATGAAAGGTGAATGCCCAACTGCTGTGCTATTGCTCCAGCCCCAACTATCTTCACTAAAAGAAAAAAGTAAGACATAAAAATGAGTTGCTAAAATACTAAAATACAGAAATCCAAAACCTCGTTGCCGCTATTGTAGGCACTCGACCTCATGTCTCTTCATTCTCAGCAATGGAAAACAAATTATCAAATGCTTCCTCTCTAGCAGGTCTGACTTTCAGGGTGAGGAAAACTCCAAACAATAATAGTGAGTTTTTTGTTGAAATATTGAATGTAACCAAAGTAAAGAGAAAGTAAAGTGAAATTTATCAGCTACACAGGTGGGGTAGGGGGCTGGGGAGGTGGGGGGTGGGGGGAGGTTTACTGAGGTTCTTGGTGGTGGAATATGTGCATTGGTGAAGGGATGGGTGTTTGAGCATTGTGTAAATGAGACTTAAGCCTGAAAGCTTTGTAACTTTCCACATGGTGATTCAATAAAAAATAAAAAAAAAATTAAAAATGAGTTGCTCATTGGTAATGTGAAAGATTACTTAAGTACAGACTTCCTTTAAAGTAATGTGACTGGAGTTTTCAAGTACCAGTACCATAAGGTTTGATTATGGAGTTAAGAGATGTTGTTAGTCAATAAACACAAAATTATTCTGTAGAATTACATTTTAAAGTCTTAGTAGAATTTTTATATCTCAAAAGCTTTAGAATAAAAGTGAAATAATACTAATACTCATTATGACAGAAAGAAAATTGGGTAATAATATTAAAGATATTCATAATAAAATTAGGAGAAAGAATATATTTAGGCATAGTTATTTCCAAATTTACAAAACTTAGATATGTATTTGTATGATGAATTATGTATATTAACAGAACTAGATAAAAGACTCTCTGTAAAATATTGAGTCAATAATATTGATAATATATCAAGGAATACATACAATTTAACTGAGAAATCTGCAATATATTTGGTATTTTATTAGTGTCCTAAATATAGTAATACAACTATTAATGTTTTACCAATAAACAAACATTGGTTTCTATGATTCTAGAAACTTTGTGTGAGAGCACAATATTTATGTTTTGAAGAGCACCTAAAGGAAATCTATTGTGCAATAATAAAGTGGTTATCTTTAATATTTTATATTATTGTTATGATGCATATACTCACTATTGCTTTAGGTGTCAAGGTTGCAACAATGAGGAAAACGTGAGATTTTTTTGTATTTATATTTTAATTGGAGAATAGAAAATAAGCAAGAAGAACACACAGTATGTCTAGAAAGAAAACAGGGGGGGAATAAACTGCAATTTTAACGAGTGGTCTGGGAAAAGATCAATAGAAGATATTGAGCAAGGTCGGGGCTCAGCCAAATGGCTTTCCAGGGTGATTATTACATTTAAAGACCATAAAATCAATAATCTAAGTATGGATATTCAACACTCCCTCCCTCCTGTCCATTTTGTTAAGCAATTGGAAAAAAAAATGACCCAAAGAGTAATAGACTGGGGCTCTGCTACAAATAAGGATTTCTGGAATCTAAAGAATCCAATTCTAGAATTGCAGCTAGAACAATGTAGGGTTAGAAGCTGCAGATTCCCTGGTCCCACGATTGGGAAATCCACTGATCCCACAGCTCAGCCCAGTGTCAGATTCCAGATTCAGTTCAACGTTTTCTCAGAAATTAGAAGAAATAAGGCTGGAGCCATAGTACAGCAGGGAGAGCGTTTGCCTTGCATGTGGCTGACCCGGGTTCAATCCCCAGCATCCCATATGGTCCCCCAAGCACCATCAGGAGTAATTCCTGAGTGCAGCCCAGGAGGAACCCCTGAGCATCGCTGGGTGTGACCCTAAAAGCAAAAATAAATAAAAATGAAATAAATAAAATAAGAGCCCAGTCAGTGCCAGATCTGGGAGAGAAT